>NC_090921.1:483001459-483657529 GCF_040938575.1 Ambystoma mexicanum
AACTCCCACTGGCAATGGTTGGTAGAGCGGCGATTGTCAAGATGATAATTCTCCACCGGTTCCTGTATTTTTTCGTGAATATATGCTTCTACGTAAGACCACCCTTCTTCAAGAAACTAGAGGCGCTTATAAGAGACTTTCTGTGGGGTCCCAACAGGCACAAACTGTCCTTGGCTACACTATCTCTCCCACACAAGGAGGGAGGAATAAAACTACCGGACCTTCAGCTATATTACCTAGCGGCGCAGCTTAGTCACATCACGAAGTGGCTCTTGGACGAACCGTCCGCTGAACTGGGAGTCCTGAGACAATTCTCTACCAAATTAACACCCAGGGAAACCCTATGGAACCCCCTACGACAATCCCCCAACGCCCCCTTGGTCATTGGTCTTGGCAGGCAGGTATGGGCCAGAACCTGCTACATCAGGCAGGTGAAACATCTGTTCTCCCCAGACAACCCCATCTTGGTGGACGTGTGCAAATCAGAGACTGACCTATCCACAGCAAGAAGATGGGAAGAGGCAGGCATCTACACATGGGGAGATATGTTCGAGGAGGGAGAATTTAGAGAACTCGAGTCACTGCAGACCAAAGAAGGGCTATCAAGTGGTCAGTTTCTCTGGTACCAACGCATCAAACAAACCACCAAGAAACACTGGAGCGGCTGGCCAGAGGAACCCACCCCGGACCCGCTGCTACAGGAAACGCACGATCTTGAGGACGGCTGGAGACCCATCTCCAGGCTCTACAACAGACTCACTGATAAACCCAACCCCAAAGGTGAGGCATTGAAGGCGAGATGGGAAGCAGATATCGGAACGACGCTCACAGACAGGGAATGGGAAAGAGCATTAATATATCCTAAGAAAGTGTCTAGGAACTCCAGATTTGGACAGATCCAGCTGAACGTCCTTTACCGGACGTACATGACTCCCCACAGGGTGGCTTCCTTCAACAAACAAGATTCCCCAGCATGCCCAAGGTGTGGGAACGACGGAGCGGACCTGATTCATATGTTCTGGACATGTACTAAAGCGATGGAACTGTGGTCCAAAGTCAAACAGACCTGCACAGATGCTGGAATGGAAAGATATAAGTGGACACCGGGAGAATGTTTACTGGGGACCTACCCCAGACCAACCAAACTCAAACATCTTGTAAAAATGATGGCCATTTCATGCATCCTAGCAAAAAGAACCATAGCCATGGCATGGAAGAAACCAGCCGGCCCCAGACACGAACACTGGTTGGAGGAGATGCAGAGATGGACAGCATCTGAAACCAGGGCTTGGCAAGACGGAGCCAACTCCACTGGAGACATTGCGAGTGGCACCTTAGACTCCTGAAAGGCCCTACTGAGAGACATATCCTTAAGCGCAGACCACAAGCCCCCTTGACAATCCCCAACATCCTGTTACAACTGAGCGGTTGAGCTATCGTTGGGATGATGATCCCTACTTGAGACTCCACCAGTTTCCCGAGACATCCGAACTCTCTTTCCTTACACCCACCTGAGAGACATGCACCATACTTTATGAAGACTGTCGTTTTTGTTTTTGTTCATTGTTTTTAGTTTATATGTTTGTATTTGTATGCACTTAATACAAAACACCAATAAAATACGGTTAAAAAAAATAAAAAAAATAAAAGCAATTCTCTTCCTTCACCCTGCAACTAGGATGCACAGAGTGTTCGTGTTTTGTGTCCTTCTTCCCTTATTTTGCTTAAAGTAAATGTCCAGAACTAAGCCACAACTTGCACAAAAGTTTCTTGCCTTTTGCTTGACTAGTCATGCGTCCTTATTCCTCGTCATGGATCTTGTCTGCATGTGCTGTGGTTCTTCCCCGGTGTCTGTAGTCTCTGCACGGTGGGGTACGGTCAGAGGGATTTCTCCGATGTATGGCTTGATGTCACCAAGGAAGATCCAAGATCTTCATCCCTGTAAACTGACTGCAGAGGGTGTGATGTCCTCTACAATGAATGGGCCATGGATCCTTGGCTCGTCCTACTTTTTTTGTGTGATTCCTTACAAAGACAGTGTCCCCAGGGAATAATTGAGGTACACATAATTCTGAAACTTTATCTGTTGTAGCATCTCCTTCTGTGTTCTGTACTGCCCTACACCCTTCTTGTCGTCACTGCAACTGTCCTGAAATTCCAGAAAAACAAGATGTCATGCAATTCAAGTAGTTTTGCATTTCCAATCCTAACACTTCTCCTGTTGGCTGAGCATCACATCTAGCTCTAGTTCGAGGTGTTAGTGGCATCCGCATCCTTCTGCCGTCACGATTTTGTGCGGCGTGAGATCGTGATCAGAACCAGGTTGGTTTCTGAGAGCATACAGTGCCAGTGGAAGACAGTGTAACCATCCCTTCTTCAGAGTAAGCTTCAACTTGGCTATCCTTTCGTTTAACAAGCCGGTGAGCCCCTCACACATCCCATTCCCTTGAGGATGATACGTCGATGAAAACTTGTGCCTTATACCAAGCAACAAACTGATCTGTTCAAATACTGCATTAACAACATGAGGACCATTATCTGACCTCATCACTTCACACATTCCCCATGTGGGAAACACCTCCCTCACCAGGAATTTGGCCGCACAGGTACAGTCTGGGTGTGGACATGGACGTGCTTCTATCCATCTAGAGAATGGACACACCACAACAATTAAATACCTGTACCCGTTACATACTTGAATCATATCGACATAATCGATATGCAAGTGCTGAAAAGGCCCATCGGGCCTAGGGATGACTCCTCTAATCACACTTAGTGTATGACCAGCCGTAAACCTCTGACAGATTATGCAATTTATCTTAAAAAATGCAACATGTTCTGCCAAGTTCTGTATAAATCAGTCTTCGGCAATTGTTGCTGCTAGATTCTCCTTTGTTATGTGCTCTGGATAGTGCAACTGTTCCAGTGCTATCTTCAATAAGGCTATAGGCATCACTGGTTTACCAGTGCTGTCTTGTCACCACAAGCTCTCAGAGGGGTTTAAAGAACACCCTCTTTGCTTCCGTAGGTTCTTTTCTTCCTGCGGTGCTTCTCCTTGGAGCTCCATTAACTGAGCTTTTGGCATATTGCTATAGCCTTCCGACTCACTTTGTGCAACAATCATTTTCTCATGCACATCAGACATATCCACATTCATTAATATTTCATCTTTGGTTGCCACACGCTTAGCTTCAGTGTCTGTTGCTTGATTTCCACGTGAGATGAAATGTGTCCCTTTCGTGTGGGCTGCACCTCTCACGACCGCTATGCTCACTGGGAGCTGTAGTGCCTTAATGAGCCTGTCCAATAAGGTGGCCTGCTGCATAGGCCAGCCGTCCGCTCAGAAGTAGCCCCTCCTTTTCAAGCGTGCTAAGCCTGCATATATCTTTGTCCATTATTTTGATCGATCCTAGAAGAACCATCTACGAAGACAATTTTTCCTTCTGCCAATGCATTTTCTCTCACTCTGGGAATCTCATCATAAAATTCTTCATAGTGCACGCAATCATGTATTGGCTCTCCTTCAGTGACTGGCTCCGCTATAAACATAGCTGGGTTCACTATTTTGCATCAAACTATTATAATCGTTGGATTTGATATGACCACTTCATAAGCAGAAGCTCTTTGAGATGTCAATGTGCCTTTCGGTTTCTCTAAAATGGCAAATGTGAGCTCGACAAATAATGTCATTGGGCACCCCATCACAATGGTTGTAGCGTTATCTATGGCGAACACTGCAGCAGTCAAACTTTGTTCACACGGGAAGTGACCTCTCATTACTGGGTTCAAATTCCCACTGTAGTATGCCAGGGGCTTGTACCTCAACGTGGATTTCTGTGCAAGGACTGCTGTCATAACACTGCCATTTGTGGGTGAAAACAGATAGAATTCCTCTGCATAATTGGGAATACCTAAGACTTGTGCTGTGCAAATGGGCTTTTTTAGTTCATCAAACCCTTCCTTGATGGTCTTAGTCCACTTCATTTTTTCTATCGTTGCCTGTGCTTTCTTTAAGGCTTGTAATAAGGGCTTGGTATACAAACTGTAATCAAAGACCCATGCTCTGACGTAATTGCATAACCCTAGAAAACTCTGCAATTGTTATATCGTGTGTGGCTTAGATTTTATTGACAGCTCTTTCAGGGGTAACCCTATTCCCTTCATGTGAGATCAGCTGGCCTATGTACAGCACTTCTTGTTGACAATATTGTAACTTCTCCTATTGAAAATTGAAGGAGACTCACAATATCCTTGAGGTAGTCTTGTACTTTTAAGACGAACTTGTCTGAACGTAAATGATGTCAAATCCTCTGAATCTTTGTGCTTTGGGATTGAGAAAAATGAATTTTTCAAGTCAATCACCATGAAATACCGTGCTTCAACGGGTATATTACATAGGATCATGGACGCGTCCATGACTAGAGGGAACTCGGCCTCGACTATCTGGTTTAATCAGGTGAAGATCTTGTACTAGCCTCCAAGACCCCCCTTCCCTTTTTTCACTGGGTAAATCAAAAAATTGCATGACGACTCTGACATCACTAAGAAGCCCTGATCCATCATACTTGTCGGGGAGAAGCTGGATCCCCCCCCACCCCCAGGGCAGTGGGGGGCCAGCAGCCATAGCCTCACCAGCTATGGGAGGCCCCAACACCTCCCATATGGCCCCCAGAAATGCAACAGAGTGCCGAGCAGGCAGCAACATGTTTCAAACTGCTTTATTTCTAAGCACAGAAAAGAGAAAAAAGCCAAAGAAAAGCATCGTGAGTTCAGGCGCCGTCTCCCCCGGGGCTGTCTTGCAAGTAAGTTTTATAATCACACTGCAGGCTGACCTCACAAAATTGGATCAGCTCCCAGAAACCTATCTCCTCCTGTTATTGGCTGCAGAGTGGTGGGTTACATATGTAGCACTTATAGAGAGCCTGATAATTGGATATTTACCTCCTGCGTCAGTGGGTTGATTTAGCTGTGCCAGCCCCCATTACCTAATCCTAATCATGTTGCAATGTGACTTTGTTCCCATAACTTTTAGCTGGACAAGCAGTTCGCACCTGGTTCTGGCTTGTTACAAATTATGTTTCAATGTTGTGCGTGTCCTTGAGAAAATGTCTTTCTTTCCCAGAAAGAAAAAAAAAGCACACTGGGTTGCCGTGGTTTATTCGCATTTGTGGATAATTAAAAAAATGTCTGTCTGCAGAAAGTAGTTTTATCTTGAATTTGCGGCCTTGGCAAGTCGGACTTGTTTTGCGAGGAATGTTGATAAGGCTCCCGCAGCCAGTGTTCAGTGTTCAGTGAGTGAAATGAACTTAGCTGTAATTTTCCTGAAACATAGCTTTACACTGTGCATTTAGACCATGTTAATTCATATAGGCATTTGCAAGGCTTTAAACAGGGATTTTTGTGTTTGTAGATTCTGATATTGCAGCGTTGATTCTAATGTAGCATAGAAGTTGCACTGTTGGTGAAGTGGGTGTGTTTCAGCATATTTGTCACCCATGGGTGCGCTGGGGCGCTTGGGGTGCGGGGGCATGGATTTGGTCTCCATTTTCCCTCTTCAGTCCCCCCTCTGGTCGACTTTTGTCGACCACACCACCAAGCAACATTCACCTCCTTCCGGTCTGCATATCTTTGCCAATTCCTTGAAGTGTCCATAATTTTCTGCATTGTTGTTGATCAACAGTACATATAGGAGTGTTCCCCTTCTGTGTTCCACCACACTCACTTCCCTACGTACTTCCTCTGATCACAGGGAGTGGCCACCTTTATTACTGCTGGAACCATGTTGCGCACCGCTATCTTAGTCCAGCTCTTCCTTTCACCATGTCTCTTATTTGCATTCCGATGTCTTCTTCTGTTGTTCTCTTGCAATGTATCTCCATCTTGCACAATGGTGCTGTGCTCGGTACTCGTCCTTCCGTTATCACCTTCAAGCAACCAGGCAGTCATGATGTCATCCATCACCATGCAAGCACTAGCTAGTTCTTTGCTTTCTTTTTTCAGATACATTTTTTGCTGATCATTCTTTGGTATGCTGGTACTTCACCCACTCATCCTTCTTTCTCGCTCGAGAAGTAATTCCCCCCTCTTTTTACTTCTCTGTCTGTTTCTCTTCTTCCGTTGTTTTCCACCTTGGTGAATGTGTCACTCTTCACATCTTCCTTGGTCATCACCAACAAGGGCATGCTGATGCGCTCCAATGAACACTCTCCTCCCCAATTCAGTGGTAGTTTCTCTTGATCTTTGGATGCATGTGCTCAATAGTAGTCCATAAGCAGTGATGTTCCTGCTCTCATCTCGCAACTTCTCTCATCCTTCTTGCATCCAGCATGATTGTCCACCTCTTGTCACTGTTGTGCTGGTAACATAACGTTGGTACCTTAACAGTATACGTCCTTCTTCAGTGACCATCTTTGCTCTTTTCTCTCACTCTGTTAGGCACTTATCATATTTTTGTCTCTTATTATTTTATTTGTTCTTCTCTCCTTTTGTTTTTCTTTCTTCTTTTATTATTTATTTATTTATTTATTTTTTCAATCTCAATGTTGCTGTTTTCCCTTGCAATCTTCTTCGCACCTTGTCATACATGGGCGTCGTGCTCTGCTGTAGTAATTTCTGTTGTAATCAATTCTCTTCCGGCATATGTTAAAGAACAGTCAGGACAGCTCTCTCCAGTGGTGTCCCTACCAATTTTGTACATGTGTGCATGTTGTTGGTCACTTCTGATATGTGTGTTATGTGTATGTTTTACTCCCCTTGTGTCTGCCCTTAACTCTCTTTACTTTAGCAGCAGCTTTTCCTTACCCACTGACGCCGTAACTGTTCCTGCTTAGGTTAGGGAATGTTAGCAGGAGATACAGCGGTAATGCTCATTATTACAAATAATTTTCAAAGTACCACCCCCATAATTTCGTTCATCATTAATAGTCCCATCGTGAAGGTAAAAGTCCTTATTTGCTTGCCCATAACCACTTACGCTGCTGGGTCCTTGCAGCTGATGAGATGATAAAGTTGCCCGCCTGAAAATCGCAAGAAAAGCGTTAATACGTTAGTACATGTTAGTAACATCAAGCTCCGCGAACTAAACAATCACTAAGGGCAAAAATCAAACCTTCCCCTGGACATTTCGTGTTTTCAAAATTTCTCAATATGGGTAGGGAAAATCTTGGGCTGTTTATTCAATGCAAGCAAGGAAATATACTTCAGGGAAACATGTTCTAAGGGGTCTGAGGTTCTTGATAGGGTGGGCAATTGAGTGGGGAATACTTCACAATGTTTTACTCAGTGGACCTCACAGTTTCTAATGGAAGATAACATTAATGAAATTTCCTACACATTTCTAACAGCATACATACGCAACAACCTGCATGTGCGGGGAAAAGAGAAGAAACAAAACAGTGTTACAGCTGTAGGTGCACAAAATGTAATATGAAACTCAATTAAACTTTGGAAATGCGTGTGTCAGTCCCTATTCTAGTTGCTAGTGTGCGTTGGACCATGGGATGGCCATGTTTCCCTAACTCGGGAGAGTTCGTGCTATTTTGCAGTTCATGAAAATCTCTTGCGTTGGCCCTGTTGATCGTTGCTCCCTCGTTGCCAGGGTGGCCACCGCTTTGTAGGGCTTGACGCCTTACACTTCTGACCAAGTCTGTCAGGAGGGGAAAATGTCCCACTGTAGTCCATAGCCATTGGGTGTTGGTTGTCCGTTGTCTTCAGGCCTGCCCTGGGTCCTTTGTATCTGGCGAGAAATGAAATGGAAGCGCTTGAGACCTGAGAATTTACATATTCTTCATTTTCTTGACCTAACCTCTCTGCACTACTCTCACATTATTCAGTGTCCTAGTGGGAGGAGCCAATGGTGCACCTATGCACCATCCTGTCACCACCTGGTGGCGTTCAATGGCGGTCTGACTGTAAATTATTACACAATTCGGAATGTACCCAGAAAATGGGTAGTCACTTAATTTTTGTGAAGATACTCATTACACACTTGGATCATATATATGCAATTTGGGTGCTAGTGTACAAATGGGCCTTTGGATCCTTGTATTTACTGTGCTTTTGTTGTAAGCTGTTTATAGTGCGTGCCTTTGTCCCGTGGGGCATCAGGTACTGACAAGCTAAATAGGGAAACATTAGGGTGGTAAATTTGTCATATAGGGTGGCTGTGTTTCTAAATTAAGTGCACCATGTTACTTAGTTAAGATAATCGCAGGGTTTTAAAATCTTTTTTTTTTTATTTATTTATTTATTTTTTTTTTTCTATGGCTCCTCTCACACTTCTCAGGGCGTGCCTCGCAGTGAACTGCAGGCACTTTAAGCTGGTACTAATGAAACCCGCTACCAATTTGCTCCCATTCTCTCTATCCCACCCCATGTCCACTTTTTAAAGCTTACCTACTCTGTTAATTACTCATTTAGTCTAGTATTTTATTACTCCACTACTGTAATTACTGTTACATTTAAACAATATATATATTTCTCCCCCCAATATCTGCTCTCAAATTTTAATGCAACCATTATGCTCCAGTTCGTGCAGCAATGACCTCTTTCCCTATGTGTGTTGGCTAATGCATTTGTGCCAGTGTTATTTTCAAAAGCGCTAGTGGCAGTACCACTTACACTGTTATTTTGTCGCCAAATTAATTCTGTTGGGAACATGGATCATCCACCCTTTACCCCTATTTCTCTCCTCCTGTGGTGAACTGTCAATGAAATGTAGGCCCCCCCCCTCAAGTGCACTTTCTTCCATCTAGTGTGTCTCATTTGTTTGTTCTGTGTTAATCGTGTATTCATGAGCCCAGTCTCTTCACTGAAAGATGTGTGCTCAAAATGTAGCTAAATGTACTCTCTTGTGATGCGCTATCATTATGCACCCCCCTCTGTACCGTGCACCCCCATTATTCTTAAACAATCTTCCTTACTTTCAACATGTGTATGCCTGGTGTTTAACAAGTTATGGATTTCTCTGTTAATAAGGTGGTCATATCCACATTGCTCATGATGTCACAAATGTCTCTTCCCTAATACATGGCCTAGTCGCCCCACTGTCACCCAGAAAAGGAAATGTTTTGATACCTATCACCACCCCTATGCAATTGTCCTCTGCATTATTGAGTGTGCGTGAGTGTGTGTGTCGGCGCGCGTCTCGCCCGCTCTGTTGGTGAAGCGGAGCATGAGTGTGTGGCAGAGTGAGTCAAATCAAGTTTGTCTTGGGCTGTCCTATTAGCGGTATAATGTCAATCTATGTCCTTTGAAATATTTGTTCCCCATCAGGAAGACCCCACCTAGTCATGTAACCGGTACCATTGCTATTGTGTCAGTGTTCTGTATGGGTGCTGGCTGCTGTGCAGTGCCCCTGTGTTGTTATTCTAGTCAGTCCTGGGGTAGTGGTGCTGTCATTTGTTGTGTCTGTACATGTAGTGGTGAGAGTACCTGCATTGGTGCTTGTGGTGTCTGCTGAAATGATCCCATCCTGCCCCATGTATCCTCCCCACATGGGCGGTGCATATTGTGGTGATTGTTGACACTGCTATTGTGATTCTTGTGCGTGTGTGTTGAAGCTGTTTTTAACTGCCCCTCCCATCACATGCTTAAATAATTTATTTTGTGCCTACTTGTCCTCATCTGCCTTTCTCTGCCCCTGTGTCATCAAATATTACACTCCCGGAGGTTCAGAAGGGAGAGTCCCCTCTTCCCTCTGCTCGTGTTTGTTCAACATCAGCTGACCCCTCTCATTTTCCTTTTCCTTCGTGCACACAGTTCAACTGTAGCCATGTGCTTTTAAAGCTATTCCCGTGTAAGTGCTGTGTATGTGTGTCCTTAGCGATTGCTGCACGCTTCTGGAGAAGCCGCCTATGAGCAGCCATGGTCTTTTTAATTTACCTTCAGTACTTTTGAATCTTTGCACACTATGTTTTACTGACTTATTTCAGCATGGAAGCTGTGTGCTACACAACAAGTGAAGGGGAGTCATTTCTGTATTGTGTGATACATTTTACCTCTATTCAATTCGAAAATTTCGGTAGTCCGCTGTTCAGGGAGCAAAAGTTAGAAGATAATTGAACAATATTCAACTTCTGTGAGCCTTCTTGGCTCCGCACCTTAGCCAGTGCACTCCACGTGCAATCCATCTTCACCAAACCATTGCCTTCTCCGGCACACTCCCACAATCTTGCGCATGTGTCTTCCACACACCGCCTCTTGGTCACCTATTCTCCAAATCCAAAACCACACCACTATCTCCTCACCATCAAAACTTTGTGTCCTTATGCATCAATCTGAAGGTGACGTCACCAAACTAAAAACACAATGCAAATGAAAAGACAAATGTGCATACACAGAACAATAACCCATTTCTCCCAACCCCACAAAAAATCCCAAAATAAAACCCCACAATCCCCACAGCTGTCTTCCTGTCTCAACTGGAACAAGGTAAACCACAATAAACTCTTATAATTGAACTGCACACACCGCGTCGCCTAGTGCATGATACGCTCCTCACCAGGGGACCTTAACCAGCCAACTATCTTCCGCACTTCGGGAACAATCTAGCTACCTCCTGCGGGAAAACATCATCCACTCACTGAACTAAAACGCTCAATTAGCAGGGAACCTCATCTACTCATTGATCTATAACGTCAATTCATAGGAAATCCAGACCCCGTACATGAAATCACCATCCAGACCAATCAGCGCGGCAATCCTGTTCTAGACCAATCAGCGCGGCACTCCTGTTCTAGACCAATCAGCGCGGCACTCCTGTTCTATGTGTAGGGAGTCACTACCCCACCCAATATGCTCAAAAACACAAGAAGGGACCACTGCCACCACCCCAGTCCCAACTACAATTCACGTGCCGATCAATACCAATGCGCTGAATTTTGTGACAATGTACAATCACCCACCACCCAATTTACAATCCCTCCCTAAAAACAAAAAAAAAAAAAAATTAAAAAAAAAACACTTTAACATTTCTACTTTAAACATTTCCCCCCCTCAGAGCCCATGTTGCTTGTTTACTTACATTTTCCTATGCTGCACTGGCAATTGCACCACTGCTGGACACTCCCTCAATGCGCTTCACCGGACCCCTTCTCCTGCAGGGCTCTCACCTGCCCTCAAGCGGGGTATTTCCAAGTGGCCCCCGAAGCCTTTAGCCGGTTACGCGTTTTTCCGGTGGTCTTCAGGTGCAGGCGAGGGTCTCACAGCTTCCTTGAGTCGGCGGCAGGGAGCTCAGTCCATCGTAGAGCTTGCGCAGGCAGAGCTCAATTACCCATGTTACAATGAGCAATGAGCCTCACAGAGGGCACCAACTTGTCGGGGAGAAGCTGGATCCCCCCCCACCCCCAGGGCAGTGGGGGGCCAGCAGCCATAGCCTCACCAGCTATGGGAGGCCCCAACACCTCCCATATGGCCCCCAGAAATGCAACAGAGTGCCGAGCAGGCAGCAACATGTTTCAAACTGCTTTATTTCTAAGCACAGAAAAGAGAAAAAAGCCAAAGAAAAGCATCGTGAGTTCAGGCGCCGTCTCCCCCGGGGCTGTCTTGCAAGTAAGTTTTATAATCACACTGCAGGCTGACCTCACAAAATTGGATCAGCTCCCAGAAACCTATCTCCTCCTGTTATTGGCTGCAGAGTGGTGGGTTACATATGTAGCACTTATAGAGAGCCTGATAATTGGATATTTACCTCCTGCGTCAGTGGGTTGATTTAGCTGTGCCAGCCCCCATTACCTAATCCTAATCATGTTGCAATGTGACTTTGTTCCCATAACTTTTAGCTGGACAAGCAGTTCGCACCTGGTTCTGGCTTGTTACAAATTATGTTTCAATGTTGTGCGTGTCCTTGAGAAAATGTCTTTCTTTCCCAGAAAGAAAAAAAAAGCACACTGGGTTGCCGTGGTTTATTCGCATTTGTGGATAATTAAAAAAATGTCTGTCTGCAGAAAGTAGTTTTATCTTGAATTTGCGGCCTTGGCAAGTCGGACTTGTTTTGCGAGGAATGTTGATAAGGCTCCCGCAGCCAGTGTTCAGTGTTCAGTGAGTGAAATGAACTTAGCTGTAATTTTCCTGAAACATAGCTTTACACTGTGCATTTAGACCATGTTAATTCATATAGGCATTTGCAAGGCTTTAAACAGGGATTTTTGTGTTTGTAGATTCTGATATTGCAGCGTTGATTCTAATGTAGCATAGAAGTTGCACTGTTGGTGAAGTGGGTGTGTTTCAGCATATTTGTCACCCATGGGTGCGCTGGGGCGCTTGGGGTGCGGGGGCATGGATTTGGTCTCCATTTTCCCTCTTCAATCATGGCAGAAATTGTCTTAAAAATACCTTTATCTGCCTCCCTAGACATGGGATACTGTTGTGCTATAGGTAAAATTGCTCCTGGTTTCAATGTAATCTTATTTTCTCCGACTCCTTTCAGTAAGCCTGTGTCATAAGGGCCTGTAGTCCATACTGAGACAGGCACCTTTGCCATGTCGTCATCAAAATATTCAGGACGTTCTTGTTGCAACATCATTCTCTGAGGCACCTCTCTTTTAATCATTTCCACCCAATAAATGAGATTTACCTAAAATGTCATCTCATCTTCACCTATTTGCTTTTCAAATAGATTGTCATCAGTGACGTCATTCAATCGGTAACCTTCCCCAATGGCGATTGTTGCACACATTGTCTGCCTTCATCATTACAATCATCAAGCCAAGCCAACTCTCCTTGCACTATGGTTGCTTGTATTGTCAAGGGAAACACGTGTCCCTTTTCCTCATGCATAGGTATTCTTGGTCTGAACAGAAACTCATCTGGGGTTCTCATTGTTTTGTCTACAAGGCCTGGTAGCCATGACATTAATCTGCGCACTACATATGGAAATTTTTCTGGTTCCAATGAAGTAGCTCTCATAGTCATTTGTCCTGTGTATGCTCTAATCATTTTGCACACATTCAAATAATGCATTCCTGGAGTTGAACATACTATGCCCTTCTCCCTGAATGAGATTGTCATGTTTAGCTTTGTCATTAAGTCTCGTCCCAGTATATTTAAAGCAGACTGCCTCAAATATTGCAGTGGCACGTTCATGTCACATTCTCCTACGGAAACTGGAAGTTCTTTTGGAAAAGCAACATGACTTAATGCTCCTGTAAAACCCTGAGTATTTATAGCGTTGTCGGACAAAGAAAACTTGCCTTCACGTATGCACGAGTGCGTCGCACCCGTGTCAACTAAAAAAGAATATTCCTTATTCCTTATAAAGACATTTACCCTTGGTTCCTCATGAGGGTTCGGTGTAACTGATAGGATATAACACATCAGGTCTCCCAGTGAGCTGTCCTAGTCCATATATAATCTTGTCCCATACTGAGTGAATGGATTTCCTCCATCACCAGTGGCATCTCCTATTCCAGAATTCAGTGCCTGTCCTGTTCCTGTTGTTTGTGACAGTTGCAACAGAGATTGTTGAGACTATCCCTGTGGAAAATGTGTCACCTTCTGCTGCAGTTGCAAGCTTTGCTGTACTCTTGGTGCTTGCTGCTGTAGCGTGTGATTCTGCACAAATCCATTTCCACCCTGCTGCAAAAACGCGGATGGATTCACCATGCCTCCTCTTGTGAATTGGTCATTTTGCACCATTTCTGCACATAGGTGCTAGATGCCACGTCATCCCACACGTCCAACATGTTGGCGGTCGTCTGATTACTTGCCCATTTTGCATATCCTGGTTTCCGTTTTGCATATTTTGAAAACCTCCCTGATCACTCTGAAAACCTCCCTGATTACTCTGCCGTCCTCTTCCTTGAAAGCCTCTTCCTCTCGGTTAAAACCCATTATTGCTTTGATTGAACTGCCTTTGGTTATTCAAGTACTGCGTATATGATCCATCTGTACTAATTATCATTTCCCCATCAATGGCATATTTTGATAATTTTTTCTGCTCTAATTTAGTCACTTCGCCCTTTCGCGCAGCATCCTTTTTGTGATTTTTTCTCTTGCCTGCAATAGTACGCGATGGTCAGCTGTATTTCAGACCATGGCTTAGCCTCAATCCCTACCAATTTCTTGAGCTGCTTCTGTACCTGTTCTGGCAGCCCTTGGTATAATATATGGTAAAACACTGGTATGAAATTCCCCCAAGATTCCTGCGTTTCCAATACCCATGTGTCTTGGAAATTCTGAATATAAAGCAACGGATCATCTCCCTCCTTCATCCTGCATGTCATTATAGCTCCCTGTGAAGAGGGTCCCGTTGGACGAAGGGAAATGGGGAAACATGGAGTACTGACAGTGGCCCACGAAACAGCCCAGCCCTTACCTTGTTTCGCCGGGGTGGACGTCACGGGTGCTGTCCGGGGCTCGGAGCTGCGGCCGGCCGCGGTGCGGAGACGCGCGCACCCCGGCGTGTTCCTCTCGCCGCCGGAGCAGGCAAGAAGAGAGAGGCGACGGGCCAGACGGAGCGGGTCGCTCTACGGAGGCAGTTCGCTCGGCGGGGGCGGGCGAGCAGGGACACCCAAGCAGGGGAGAGGAGGGGCCTTGGAAAACACATGGGAACGTGGACGGGACTCCCCTGACAGGCGGGAGTATCGGGAGGCACCACCCCAGACGGCAGCCTTTAAAGGAGGCGGGACGTGGCAGGAACAACCAATAGAAAGCCTGATAGTCAGGGAAGGACCCTATTGGTGGGGAGACAAGTCACTCATGACTTATAAAAGACCGGGAGCTGATCAACGTGTTGTTGTTTCTTTTTCTAGTCATACGGAGAGGGCGAAGAGCGAAGGGACGACTGGTGGGCCTATCCGGAGTCCCAAGAGGCTTAGGAAAGAAGGTTATTTTCCCAGGAAGCGGCCAGAGAAGTGAAGTAACTTCCAAACAGCCAGGAACAATTGACTATAATTTCGTTTGGTTAAGAACCAAGAATAAAGCACTATTTCAGCATCTAACCACTGGGTGTGACTCTTGATTTTTACATTGGCGACGAAGGTGGGATTAGCGACAACGCGATGGAGACCCTAATTAAGGCGCTGACGGACGGCCAACAACAGTTGCAACAATTATTACAGCTACAAACTCAGCAAGCGGCAGCTGACCGCCAGGCCTTCCAGCAAGCCATCCAATTGCAGGGCGCCTTGCAAACCACGGCGCAAGACAAACAACACGAGACCATTACTAGGCTCACGGACGCAGTAGCCAGCTCCAGGAACCAGCCCATGGTACCGTCCACGCTGCTTCAGAAGTATAAGGAAGGGGAAGATCCAGCCTTTTTCTTCACCAGTTTTGAAAGAATAGCGAGAAATGCGCAATGGCCACCCGAACGTTGGGGACAATATGTGGCTCCCCTGCTATCCGGAGTGATGCAGGGAGCGTATCAGGCGGTGAACCCCAATGGCATCACTCCATACGGTGAAATCAAGGCAGCCGTACTGGACCGGTTAGGCCTGGACGAGGAGGCCTACCGTATCCAGTTAAGGGACACAAAGCTAAGGAATGGGGAAAGCCCCCGGCAGTTATATTACCGCATCAAAGATCTGACGGAGAAGTGGATCCAGGCACCTACCCCAGCTAACCAACCGCTATTGGACAAAATAATACTAGAACAGTTTATAGAAGCCTTGCCAGGCCCAATGCAAAGATGGGTTCGGCAACACCACCGGCCTACATTGGCAGAGGCGGTCGACATCGCGTCGGCTTATCAAAAGGCCGGGTATAGCCGTCTCCCCATAACCGGTGCCATAGGAAGAATGACCTTATCCAGCCTGGAACACCCAGTACAAAAGGGACCAAGAGGGATCCCCACCCGATGGAGGCAACCAGAGGACGCCCCAAAAAAATACGAAGAAAGAAAACTGGGACATGAGGAGAAGCAGTCACCTATGCCCCAGGGGTTTCGACAGCCCCAATGCTTTGAGTGCAGTGAATGGGGCCACATTGCCCGGTTTTGTCCCAGAAGGAAGACGACAGAGCCCATGGATATTGGCTTTATGAAAACCCATCCAGAAGAACGCAGCCCTGGACCCTATGTTGTGGATATAAGGGTTGATGGTCGACCAACGAGGGCGCTGCTAGATAGCGGAAGTAGACAAACAGCCATATCTCCAACCGTGAGTACTACACCTAATTTGTCTAACATTTCTATACCAATAAGGTGTATTCATGGGGACGTAAAATCATACCCGGTGAAGGAGATACAGATAGAGATGAACCACGAAACCACTCAGTTAAAGGCTGCCGTCCTTCCTACCCTACCTACCCCCGTAGTCATAGGGACAGACTTACCACACTTTGATAAAGCACTAAGGACCATAGAGGAAGAAGGCGGAAGCAGGGTCAACCTCAAAGTCACGAAAGAAGAGAACCCTAGAAACCCTCCCGGTCACAAAAGACGGAACAGATTAGAGTGGTGTCAAGCCAGTTATATGACTCGTCCAATCAATTGGAACCCCGAAGATCATGAAGATTCCCTGAGAGGCGAAACCCTGACTGATCCAACCCTTCGGGTAGCCCGGGAGAGAGCGGCCAACGAGATAGAACCAGATGTAACAAAGGGACCGGGGTTCTTGTTTCGTCATGGCCTCTTATATCGCAAATACAAAGCGGACGATGGGAACGTAAAAGAACAACTGGTCTTGCCAAAAACACATAGGATGGTCATAATGCAGTTAGCACATAACCACCCCTGTGGGGGGCACATGGCCTCCCTAAAAACCCAGCAGAACATCTTGAGATGGTTCTATTGGCCAGACATATATGGGGAAGTAGCCCGGTTCTGCAAGGCGTGCCCGACTTGCCAGTTAACCAGTGGGGTTTTACCAGCAAAGGCCCCACTACAGAAAATGCCCCTCATTAACGTACCCTTCCAGCGAATAGGCATGGACATCGTGGGACCTATAGAACCTGCTTCCCGAGGGTACAGGTATCTACTAGTCATAGTTGACTATGCTACGCGATATCCAGAGGCGTTTCCCTTGAAGGGAACCTCAGCCCGACAGTTATGTGACCAACTCATACCCTTCTTCGCGAGGGTGGGGTTACCCTCGGAAGTCATTACCGACCAAGGGACTAATTTCATGTCCACCCTACTTCGACAAGTATGCGAGAGACTACAGATTCATCAGCTACGTACCTCAGTGTATCATCCCCAGACAGACGGGTTAGTCGAAAGGTATAACAAAACAATCAAGAAGATGATACGAAGAGTAACAGGACCCGACGGGAAGGACTGGGAACGAGTATTACCCTTAGTCTTAATGGTATTAAGAGACACACCGCAATCATCTACGGGATTCTCTCCCTTTGAGCTCCTTTTCGGAAGACAACCCCGAACCATATTGGATCTCGTAAAAGAGGAATGGGAGACTTCAGAGGAAATTTCATTAACAGAGTATACCGAAGAGCTAAAAGAACATCTGACAATACTCCGTTCAATGGCCGAAACGAATCTAGGACAAGCCCAAGTAACTCAGGAGAAGACATATAACAAAGGAAGTCGGATGAGAACGTTCAAGGTAGGGGACCAAGTACTGATCCTCCTACCTACCAGTACGAACAAACTACTGGCCAGATGGAGAGGTCCATATGAAGTTAAGGAGGTCCTTAGTCCGGTGACGTATCGAATCCACCAACCCGACCGATCCAAACCAGACCAGGTATATCACGTGAATCTACTAAAGGCATGGACCACACCCATATTAGCGGCAACGATGGAGATCGGTGACGATGGTTCAGAACAAAATGTGACCCGACAACAAGGCAAACTGGAAGACGTTCAATGGGGTAAAATACTAACACCTTCCATGAAATCCGAACTGTTAGCCAGCCTGTCACCCTATGCAGGGGCCTTCTCGACCTTACCTGGAAGAACCAATCTAATCGAACATGAGATCAGAACCGATCCCGGACAGACTGTCCGGCTAAGACCCTATCGGATCCCCGAAGCAAGAAGGCTAATCATCAAAAACGAGGTAAAAGACATGCTACGCATGGATATTATTGAACCATCCACCAGCTCCTGGTCCTCCCCGATAGTACTGGTACCAAAGCCGGACGGTACAATTAGGTTTTGTATGGATTACCGACAGCTGAATACCATTTCCAGATACGAAGCCTATCCAATGCCAAGAATGGACGAATTGTTGGAGAGCCTAGGATCCGCAAACTTCCTGAGTACACTGGACCTAACCAAGGGATATTGGCAAATCCCCTTGAAAACCACAGACCGAGAAAAAACCGCCTTTGCAACCCCCCAAGGCCTATATCAATTTAAAGTTCTACCTTTTGGCCTACACGGAGCTCCCGCCACCTTCCAAAGATTGATGGATGTCGTGCTACGCCCCCATGAGAAGTATGCTGCAGCTTACTTAGATGACATTGTCGTGTATAGCACTACCTGGGAGGCCCATCTATACCACTTGGAACAGGTGGTGGCTGAGTTAGCTAGGGCAGGCTTACACATCAATCCCAAGAAGACGGTGATGGGTGCGCACGAAACTAAGTATCTTGGACACCTGGTTGGTGGAGGCATGTTACGACCCCAAACTTCAAAAATCAAAGCTATATATGAAATTTCAACGCCCACTACAAAAAAACAAATCCGAGCCTTCTTAGGCTTCATCGGTTATTACCGAAGGTTCATCCCTGATTTCTCCACGGTGGCTGCCCCCTTGACCGACGCTTTAAGGAATAAAGGAAATCCTGATCTGTCCAAAAATGTTGCGGCTTTGGATGCCATCGAGGTCCTGAAACAAAGGATTACCTCGAATCCGGTACTCCGGTGCCCCGACTTTCATGACCATTTTTTTCTGCAAACAGACGCTTCGAACCATGGTCTTGGTGCGGTTCTTTCACAAGAACATGATGGTGAACTTCAACCAGTCTGTTTCGTGAGCAGGAAACTCGTTCCTCACGAGGAGGCCTATTCAACGGTTGAAAAAGAATGTTTGGCCATCAAATGGGCAGTGGAAACTCTCAAATATTATCTCTTGGGACGCCCCTTTACATTGTATACTGACCACGCTCCCCTACAATGGCTCGCCAAACATAAGGATACCAACCAGCGTGTTCTTCGCTGGTTCCTGTCACTGCAACCGTTTGATTTCCTTACCATTCACAAGCCTGCTGGATTCCAACTGGTGGCCGACTATCTGTCCAGGAATGCTCCCTTGCCCGATCGGCCAGGGTTTGTGATGGGGAGATGTGAAGAGGGTCCCGTTGGACGAAGGGAAATGGGGAAACATGGAGTACTGACAGTGGCCCACGAAACAGCCCAGCCCTTACCTTGTTTCGCCGGGGTGGACGTCACGGGTGCTGTCCGGGGCTCGGAGCTGCGGCCGGCCGCGGTGCGGAGACGCGCGCACCCCGGCGTGTTCCTCTCGCCGCCGGAGCAGGCAAGAAGAGAGAGGCGACGGGCCAGACGGAGCGGGTCGCTCTACGGAGGCAGTTCGCTCGGCGGGGGCGGGCGAGCAGGGACACCCAAGCAGGGGAGAGGAGGGGCCTTGGAAAACACATGGGAACGTGGACGGGACTCCCCTGACAGGCGGGAGTATCGGGAGGCACCACCCCAGACGGCAGCCTTTAAAGGAGGCGGGACGTGGCAGGAACAACCAATAGAAAGCCTGATAGTCAGGGAAGGACCCTATTGGTGGGGAGACAAGTCACTCATGACTTATAAAAGACCGGGAGCTGATCAACGTGTTGTTGTTTCTTTTTCTAGTCATACGGAGAGGGCGAAGAGCGAAGGGACGACTGGTGGGCCTATCCGGAGTCCCAAGAGGCTTAGGAAAGAAGGTTATTTTCCCAGGAAGCGGCCAGAGAAGTGAAGTAACTTCCAAACAGCCAGGAACAATTGACTATAATTTCGTTTGGTTAAGAACCAAGAATAAAGCACTATTTCAGCATCTAACCACTGGGTGTGACTCTTGATTTTTACACTCCCATATCAGATGTGTCTGGGTATAACACTTGAAGCGCTTTCCATAGCGCGGTTCTGCAATTGTTAAACGGCGTTCCGTCATGCACAGTATTAACTGTAGTCACCCCAGTGTAACCTGCACGTGTCCACACACCATCAGCTCTATCACCAAGTATGGCGATTAAAAGACCCTTAATTTCCCCTATAGCTAAAGTATTTCCTCCCGTCATTTTGTCTAACTCATGTATCTATTTTCCGGCTCCAGATGTCAACATTGGGAGTTTATGTTTCAGATTTTCTCTATCCATCTGCGGCCAAGATATATATTGTGGCCTTGTTCCTCTTTTTTCTAATAAAGGGAACTGTGACACATTAAACTCTTTTTCCTCTCTCATCATTTTTCTGTCTGCCGCAGAAGTAATATTCCTGCATCGCCGTCTACCTGGCAATGTCCTTAACCTGCTCACATACGGTGGTGGAGACGCCCCCCTCTGACCGTGTGACACTCCTTCATGCCGATCTGATTGTATGGCTAACTCTGGTGCTTTAGGTGCAGACCAAGTAGAATCAGACCATCTTATTACCTTTCCCATAAAGAAGCGTCTTTCGCATTTTCTCTCATCTTCTCTTTCTTCACATTCTTCTCTTTCTGCGTCTGATATTGTCTGTGCCCAACTCATGCACCTTCTCTCATCCTGCTCATTTCTATTCAGTGTCAGCCTATCTAAGGACAGCTCTCTATGTCTGCTACTTCGGGAGGCATCCTCATTATCAAACACCTGAGTGCTCTCAAGACACTCATCCTCTCCTTTCCCATGGGTTATCTTTTCTAGCCCCATCTCATCATATATTCTATCGATTCTCTCTCCGATACTTCTGGTGTTGAAGTCATCTTCTAGATTTACTCTAGACGTGCCTGGTACTGAATCGTACCCAGGAAAAAATTCTTCTACATCTTCCCAGTCTACTACTGGATCGGGTTTTTTAATCTCTCTTTCCAGATATACGAGATCCCGTGCTCTCTGTCTTCGCTTGCATCCTATGTCTTCATCAAATTCTCTACGCTTCCTTGCTTCCTCTCTGACCCTATCTTCCTCGTGTTTCCTTGCAACTCTTCGTTCATGTGCCCTTTGTATTTCCTCATCTCTTTGTCTTTTTCTTCTCTTCTCATGTATTTTTTGCTCTTTTTCTTCTATTCTCCTTTGTTCTATTCTTTCCTGATCATCAGTTGTTCTCTGCTTATGATCACGTTGTCTTTGTTCTTCCGCCTTTTCCTGTTTTCTGACCTGCTTCTCATGATATAACTGCTCTTGTTTCGGCCTATCTTTTTTCCAAACCCCTTTGTCTCTTGATAATTTTTCCTTCTCCTTCTCTTTTCCTTCTCATTTGTCCTGTTCTCTCCTTTGTCTCATATCCCCAATGCCTTTACCATCGAGTTTCAATAAAATTTCTTATTGAAATAAAATATTTTATTTCAATAAAATAAAATAAAATTCAATAAAATTTGTTCTGTGTGAATGCTATCTCATCAGTTCTATCCTCATTGCCTTTCCATCTCTTTACCTCTCTTCCCGTACCTCGAGATGTACTTGCTTGTGCTTGATCCCCTTTTTTCCTTTTCTCATCTCTCCTTGTCCTTCGGGACTTTGGAGGTAATATCTCTTTCTCTGTCCTGTTCTGGGTTTTCGTCAGTATTTGCACAGGCAACTCATTTGACGGGTTGCTATAGCCTGTGGCTGCTTTAAGTTCCCTCAATTGGTACAAACCTTTGTCTTTACTAGCTTTGCTTTTTGTTTCAGACGGGGTGGATGGTGCAGAAGGCTCTTCCCCCCCTCTGTGCATACATTCAATATCCAATCTAATGGTGGTTCCTCCTCTTTTTCTTCTTGGTACATCTTCCAAAGTTCTAAACTAGCCAGGTGTTTGTATAACTTTTTTCCGTGTACGTGGCATGTAAATTTGTTGTCATGTGCTGCATGACCGTTTTAGATAGCGAATCACCTTGGGGCCATGGTATAAATATTTTGGCTGTGGTCCCTTTAACCCATTCCGCACTGTACTGTTTAAGCTTAGGTGCATGCTTCTGAAAATATTTGCACAAATGTATCAATGGGGTAATGTCTTCCATGCTTAACCTGTTTATCCTCTCTTTATATAACAGTTTATTATACTTTATGTTTCACAAACAAAATCAATAGTATGAGCGAGCAGCAATCGTCGCAAGCTCCAATACCATTTTTTCTACAATAATTTTACTTTTACTTTTGTTAAAAACAACCATCAATCCATGCCATGCAACATTTATTCTTTATAATCATGCCATTTTCAAGCTATTTCAAAAAAGTATTTGTTTTACCTTATGATGTCATAAATTAACTAAAACAGACAGACAGACTCTGGCCGGCCACACAAATGCCATGCCATCTGCTTCCTCAGATGCACCATGCCCCTATTTGTATTCTGACATAGAATCTAAGCCCATCTCTTTCAGATCGTTTTTAATCGATCTGGTCTTGTACATCATACTATCAATCAGGACTTTAGATGAAGGCTTCTGCTAGTGCTCTTTAAAAGCTAGGCGCTGGGCGTATACTCTTATCACGGCCACACTCACAATATCTCTTTACATTGCTCGGCCACACTCGAGTCAATGTTTCCCCCTATATATATATTTATGTTATGCTCTTACTCTGATGTTATATTTGTCCCACCCCCCTCCGTTACCTTCCCTTTACTTGTTTTTTAAGGCATGCAAGCTTTTGCCAAAACATTCAGTCTTTTTCACTCACCGTTCGCATGTTTTTCCTCTCCGGACGCTCGGGATCGCCGCCTTCGTTATCGCCTTTCCATGCCGCTCGTTCGATCAGCCGCTCGTATTAGTGGGAAGGGGATATTGGAAGAAAGCAAATGTCCCTTCACATCTAACCTGCAGGGTTTTCAATTAAACTAACCACTATGTACAGGGAGTTTTTTGTTCTATCATCCGGATGGCAAAGGACTTGTGGTATTGCCGAGGAACCGAAGTTACTTATGTCGACGGCTGATGGGTATCTTATCTAATTGAACCATCAATCTCTGATACCAAGTGAACTGGATGGTCTCCAGCCAGTCCTCTGCCTGGGGATCTCCAAACAGCCCTTTAAAATGAGTAGCAGTACCCTCGAGATATATGGGGATGCAGATTCATGCTCATGCATCAAATAACTATGACAACTCAATAGTTGGGCAAAGGGAGTCCATTTAATGACAAGTACATAAAGCAGGGACTATAATGAACATCAGCAACTGTTCGATCTTCTTGCTCTCTTCCAACTCCACTTACACAGTATGTATTGCAAAAACTCGTCATCATTGACGTGCAATCTTAAAAACCTAACATGTGATTGAGTATAGGAAGGTAACTTTATCATAGGTGCTATATCTGCAAGTGGTAACGGGGAGAGCGGATTGGACAACCAATGTCAGGTGGAGCAACTAAGCCCTTCCTTCAAAATGGCCACTATGAACTTTACTAAAAGTACAATGTCCCATTGGCTCTACTCTCTATAGGACCCTAAATTACACGGTTCACTATGATTGGGTTGGCATCAACCCCACTCATGCTTTTCGACTTATATCTAGCAGCATGCAGAATGACTAGCCAGGTACAAGGAGTTTGTCTGCACCCCAGCTTCCCTCCAATTATGTTACAATCAATCATCACCTCAGTGATCATGTGTCAATTACTGGTTTGAAGTTTGACCTCGAGTCTGCTTCTTGGTCTGAGAACTTTTATGGAGTATGGGCGTGGCAGAGATCTATGCATAGGTGTGAATGTCTCACTCTTCCGGCCTGCGTTGTCATGTGACTAGAACACCGTGAAATCGGCCTCTTCTTCATGTTTTTCGTATATTTGATTTAATTCTTCCAGTCTTCTACCATCTGTAGCTTATCTTGACCGTTCTGAACAGGATACTCTGTTCTTTTCTCCTTAATTGTATCCACTGTCTGCTTTTTCCAACCAGATACGACCTTGGCTTTTTGGCATGGATACCTTCAGCTGAATTTCGCTCCGTCTTAATTCTTGATTTTCTTGCTGCAACACTCTCCTCTTGAGACCTTTAGTAACCTTTGTTCAGTTGTGCTCATGTGCGTAGTGGAATTATACTGTGTATAAAGTGCTTTTGAGGTATATATATGCATATGCTGGTGCTTGCCGCAATCTGTTTACTACTAAGCATAAGCAAGCTAAACAATTTCTTTGCTTCTTGTGGTTGCTTGCATCTGTGCACGCTTAAAATAACTGAATATCTTCATTGTGGATATGGCATAAGTTTCTTCATCTTGGGTTCAAGATGTCATTTATCCATAGTATCTCCTTTTGAATTTGTTTTCAATCAGCATTCTCTGGTCTTATATCATCTGTGTGTGTGTGTCCGTCCGATGTCTTATGACGTCACCATTCGTTTTCCTTTATTATCTTCTTGGCTTCTTCGGGTATTCCATTCTGACAACCATCATGTTGTCTTGACTGTAGGTATGGTTTTCTCAATGGGTACCTTACTGTCCAGGTTTTCTTAGGTGTCTGTACTTTAATAGGTGCTGTTACTCTAATAGATACTGGCAGAGCCCAACCGCTGCTCTTTGCTGGTTTATTTGTTCTTCATATGTCACATACTTTGGCGTGAAAGTACCAGGTACTACCAAGGGGGTGGCTGGAGTGTGGATGACACTTGGTACTTCCTCTTCACTAGGCTTTGCCTTGCACCCCTTTTGGGCTTTGCACCACTTCCTCATAAACCCCTTTGTACTGGCGGCACCAACCTCTCCTACAAAACTCTCTTACCTGCATCTCCTCCCTTTCTTTCATCCGCCTCTCGCTTTACACACTGATGGACAGTTCTGCATCTTTGTCCTCCCACCCTACCTTTTTCTACAACAAATAACTCAACGAAAGGTTTGCCAACAACGGTCTCCCAAACAAAAATAAAATAACTGGCTTCCCAAAACAAATGAGCATTGTGAAGCTAAATGTCTCCCAAAGGTAACAAAATGAAAACATTTTTCCCTACAAAACTAATTAAGTTTTCGCACAGTAGACAATCCTTCTCCCTTTTGAAGAAAACAAATTGCTGCCTAATATCTTTTCTAAATCTCTAAAAATCCTCCAACTGTGGGGTGTGGGTCAATGTTGCCTCAACTTGCTGCAACCACACAAAACCCTCAAGAAAACAGAGAGTTGTCATTTCCTTGTATGGATGTTCGAACGTGCTTCCCACCTAACGAATGACATGAATCCTTGTGAGATTACCAAACTACATCCCAATCTCAGCCAAATCCTTGCACTGGCTTTGAATCTAACTATGGGATTCAAGATTTCACCAGAATAGTTCAGGCCTTACAATTTTCCTCTGGGTTCCTAGTGATTAACTCAAATCCAGAGGCTCTGCCTTTGGGAAATCACTGAAGCATTTTCGAGATATCACCCAAACATAGTCACTGTTCACACATTAGGGCAAGGGTTGGCTGGTATGTGCAGGTAGGCTGATCACTAAAAGTGCATTAGATGTCTCCTCCTGGCTGGATGCACAAGGTTTGCTTGCCTTAACTAAGAGAGGCATAGGGACCGCTGCAAAGTGTCCACAAAAGGCCATGTGCAAAAGGGAAGGCAACAACAGATCCTGTCTAAATAACACCAAACAACTTTGATATAATGCAATATAAACATGCTTTGGCAAAATTGCTTTGGTTGCACCAGTATCCTCCCTTTTCCTAGGTAGAGAAAAAGGGGAGGCGGGTTGTTCTGGTGATGATCAGTAATGGTTGACTATGATGATCAAGGGTTGATGATGTTTGGCAATGGTCAGATTGATCAAGCATGGTCGGTGAAGGTTTACCCTGGTTGACCATAGTTGTACATTGTAAGGAATAGCCTCCCAAGGTCTACCAATGTTTGGCCATAGTGGGATATGGACATCTGTGGCCGGCAATAGACGGCATTGGTAGTCAGTGGTTGGCAATTGTGGTCAATGTTGTGTGGTGGTCAGCAATTGTCAGCCACAGTTGCCGATGGCCAGTATGTCCAAGTCATCCTTTCTGTAACTTCAGTGTAGCTGGTTAACATACAATAATATACCGACTTGCCTATGAGTCTTGTTAACATGGTGTAGGTAATCTCACTGACTTTCTGAAGCACAATGTAGGGCCCAGTCCAGGCACCTTGAAATGCACTGGGTTTAACAGACTCAACTATCCATACCAACTGGTCTGGAGTGTTCTCTTTTATGGTAATTTTGTGGTCATGCCATTACTTCACCAATCCCTGACTGGATTGCTGGTTCATTTGAACTTTGTCCGTGTACTGGGACATCCCAAATCTTATTGCAAGGACTTAATGCATTATGACATAAGTGGGGCTCCCTGTCCTTCTCTTTCCAGACTGAAGGGACCTTTCATGGTATGGTCAAAGAGATGTTTAAAGGAATTTAACTGTACTCTGAGGTCTCATACTCTTCTCTATTGGCCAACAATACATGGCAGGCGAACACAGTATGTTCTAATAAGTTGTTCTTTCAAGCCACCTGTCTTGCCTTTCATGGTCTTGTTGCATCACTCACTCACCCATTAATTTATGGATGGAAAGTAGTAGAAAACGTATATGTCACCTGGTCATGATTGGCATTGGTCAGCCATGGTTGATGATGGATGGCAAGTGTTCTTGATGGTCGGCCTTAAGCGCCAATGATCGACCATGATTGGTTTTGGTTGACCATTGTTGTCAATGTTCAGTAATGTTCGGCAATAGTCTACTGAGGTTGGTGATGATCACCATTTGTTGGCAATGGAGCTGGCAAGAGTGCATGTCCACTGCTTCATCCTAAAATGCTAGGCCAATACACATAATGACAAATACCTGACCATAAACTGGCTCTTAATTGAGACACATAGAAGTGTAGGAAAACGACACCCGGGATGTAAACCTCTCTCCATCATGCCAGCCCTCATCGCTACACATCTATTGCAAAAATGTTGGCTCACTTGTGGGTGCTGTTGCAAACCCTACAAGATCCGGCATTAATACACTAATTCTTGCAGACATAATACCAAAACACAACCGGTAAGTATTTCCTATAGCTGAAAATACAGGTGGCTTTGTCACAAAGAAAGCTGTGCACACCAACCCTTAGATTGGAATAAATAAAATGTCATGTGCTGTATTTAAATCGCATTTCATGCCAGATTCGGGATGCCAGCCGCTAACAGCGGGACGGGAATCGAATCCATATTGCTTGCTGCTGTCTTGTTCCCAAAAAGGGCACAGTGCCCCTGAACTATCCTCCCGTCCCTATGATCTAGGCATGAAAAGACCTCCTCTCTGTATTTTCTGAATATCTCACATACTGGAGTACACACCCAGTCTTTGTCCATTGGTGCACCTAGAGGTTATTTGCTGTGAGGGTTGTCCTTTGATCATAAATTTATTTGATATTGACATTTCTACCATCCAGTCAAACATTACAAATGAATGCGTACACAATAGTGCATCCTATTTGATGGAACCTCCATGCTGGTCACCATTCATTGGTCTCCCTCCTATTAATATGCCAGAAATCTCAAAAACCGCTCTTTATATTTGAAAAGGTTGCTTTACACAAAGACGCCTGCAGTGTCAGAGCTGTCAACCTCGGTTTGAAACTCTCTGCTCCCTGCATTACCTGGTTCATCACTGCCTTCCCAGCTTCTGGAGTTCTCCAACCGAAGCGCAAACGTGCACAATTTCCAGCACTACTAAAGAAACGAAAAGTGATTTCTGAGATGCGCACCTTACTAATCCAGCTGCCACTGCATCAGCAAAGACCCCTGAAATGGTCGGCACACCTAAATGCCATGCCCCTGGATTTAAATGTTCTACTTAATGACTACTTACTAGGCAAGAGACCAAAACCTCCCTACTCTGCCTTAGTGATGGCTTGCTTCTTGACACCACTGACTGCACTGTAGTGTACTATGGTGTATTTCCCAAACAGGTAGAGTGATCTTTCCAGGCAGGGAGAATGGTCCTATCAAACATCAGGTCCTTCATAGGCAACAGCATCTATCATGTTATGCCAGAGTCTTTGCTCCCCAGAACATCAACCATTGCCTTTGGAGTTGGACAAGGTTGCATGGAACTCTGTCGGGCCTGAATCAATGCAACCTGCAGCAGCGAATTCCATCTGTATGCGGATGAAACTCCATGTCTAATTGCAGTAGGGACCTGAAGCCTGCTGACATGTTGCACGTGGCCTGAAATATGTGCATGTACAGCAGTAGATGTGCCAAGACTAAGCCCGCCTGAATGGGCTCAAAAAAGAGATGCTGCTCATAGAAGCAGAGGGTCTGACCTCTCTCTCTTTCTCCTGGCCTGAGACTCTGAGACCACTCCCAGTCAGGAACTGAAGGTACACTGCCTAGCCCTACTGTTTGATAAGGACCTCTACTTTGTTGCCAAAGTCCACAGAATCATTAAAAGTGCACCTTGTGTCAGCTGCACAGGTCCTCCCTCTACTTAAGCTCAACCATAAAGTAGTGTTGATTTCAGTTCTTGCAACACAACATGTCTACTTTAATGCCTTATGCACGGGGTTCACAGCCCCGTGTGTCAGGAATTATACCTGGACCTGATTGGAACATGGATTCTAAAATCATGCAGAAAAGCATACCTTCAGCATAGACATCAATTACTAGGGCAAGCTTAGTGTCAAGGTCCTTTACTGTCAATAAGAAGGAAATGTTCCAAGTAACACCTTGTATACTCTCCAACAGACATTATACAGCAAATTGATTTCCCCACCAAGGCAGCGATGATCCTTCACAAATAGACCATTCTTCACAGCTTCACAGGAAGCAATGAGGCCTTTCTTGAAGAAATGGTCTGCACCCGCCCACTTACTGTGAAGACTTTCCTGACGAATTGACATATAACACTTAACATGCAACGAGGAAGTTCCTGAACAAAAGGCATGTAACTCGAAACATAGATTGAGGGATTTCCTGATGAAATGACAGGCCATGAGCACTTTCATGAAGAAACGACTTGCAACCCCTAAATGCCACAAGGGCTTTCCTGGTTAAATGAGTTGACATTCAATGAGTACTTTCCTGAAGGAATGACTTGTAACCCCTAACATGCAATGAGGACGTTTCTGTAGGAACAACGTTACCCCATAATTAACTTCAAGCATGCGATGGACACTTTCAAACAGTTATTATAAAAATCAGGAACCCACCCAATACAGACATTATTGTGTTCCTTCTGATGTACTGCACTTATCCCCACTGCTACTGCGTTCAGTCGTAAAGTCACTATTTTCCTCAGTGAGTGGACTTAATTTGCCCCAGGGCAGATAGCCTGTCCCCCTGTTGGATATTACACGTGGGCTTTTCTAGCTAGGACACTTTCTGGGCTTGTAAATGCCACATGGGTTAAAAGGATGAGCAGTTCTTACTGCGTCTTCAAATCCTTGGTAGGGTCTCTGTTGGAATGCAGACAGCACCACCTCATCTCCACCACCTCTTCTTGGTACTTTCTTCCCAGCAATCCCTCCCCGGCTACCTCTATATCTTACTTTTCTCCTATCACAAACACAGATCTCTCTCTTCTGATGGCTCATGCCCATCCTACAGATCCTATTCCATCGACTCTTATCTCAAAGGTCTATCCTCATTTACAGTCATATCTGACCTCCTTCTTTAATATCTGTCTCTCATCTTCAACTTTTCCCTCATCTTTTAAACATGCTTGAATCATTCCTATCCTGAAGAAACCTTCAGCTGATCTTTCTCTTGCTTCTAATTTTCGACATATTTCTCTTCGTCCTTACTTGAACGCCTTGTCTATCTTCAAGTCTCTTCTTTTGTTCCTAATAACTCTATTCTTCCCCATTTTCAGGGAGGATTCCGACCAATGCACTTTACTGAAACGGCTCTTCTTTCAGTTATTAACTACTCACAAACCGTTATTCTAAACATTCCTCTATTCTCATCTTATTGGACCTCTCTGCCGCTTTTGATACTGTTGATCACCAGCTTCTTCTAGCCTCTCTATCATTTTATGGCTTCTCGGGTTCTGTCCTCTCTTGGTTTAAATCCTACTTATGTCACTGAACATTCTCTGTTTCCTGGGGCGGAACAATTTCTGATTCATATTCTCTTGCTCACGGTGTTCCACAAGGGTCGGTTGTGGGGCCTTTTCTCTTCTCTCTATACACGTCTCCTCTTGCAAACATAATTTCTTCTTTTGGTCTCTGCCACCATTTCTATGCTGATGATATGAAGCTCTTTCTATCAGTCTCCTCTTTTACTTCACACCAAGCTTTTTGCATGCTTAACAGCCATCAAATCATGGATGGCTACCCACTATCTCACTCTTCATACTGCAAAAACCAAACTACTCCTCTTTCCCTCTACTACTATCTCTCCTCTGATTCCTCCTCCGTTCATTTCATTCCCTCCATCTCAGCTGTTTTTTTGTATTCACGGCTCGCAATTTGGGGCTTTGTTTTGACTCTGCTTTATCCATTAAACACCAAATTTCCATCTCTTCTCGAGCTTGTTGGTATCACTTATTCAACACCAAAAAAGTTTGTTCTTTTCTAACTTTCGACTCAACGAAACTACTCATAACCTCTCTCATCTTCTCATGCCTCTTTTATTGTTCTACCATGCTCATTGGTGTTCCTGTATCTCGACGTCTTTCTCTAGAATCTATTTTTAATGCTGCAATTAGGGTACTCTTCTGCTTGACCCCATGTGACTCTATATCACCCGCTCTTCACACTTTGGGTTGGCTTCCTTTTCACGCACAGCTCAAGTTCAATTTTCTTTCCTTAACTTTGAAATCTCTCTATGGTCTAACTCCTGACTATCTCTCCTCATTAGTCTCATTCTACTCTCCTACTCAATCTCTCCGCTCTAACACTAAGTTATGATTGATAGATCTACCTTCTCCTTCTGCACAATCACGCTTCTGTACATTTGCACATCTTGCTCCTCTACACTGGAACCTTCTTCCTCTTTCTATTTGTTCTATCACTTCCTATCCCCTATTACATAAAGCACTGAAATTACATCTGTCCCAGCAAAACTGATTCTGTGCATACTTTGTCAAATCTCATGTCTGTACCGTTTGATATCTTTCCTTTGTAAAAGTGCCTTGGATTAAAGCGCTATGTAAATGAATGCAAATACAAATACAATACAAACCCATTCTAAACCTGTTCAGCCTGCACAGCAAGAACTGACCTTCATACTGGAGCTGGGTGAATGGCTGGTAGCACATTCATCCAGAAAAGGCCCAGTGTTCGCTTTGCAAAGGTTGAGACAGACAGACACATGTGCATGTCATCCTTTGAATACTTATGTGTAAGGAGGCTTATTAGTTACATTTTGCATGTTCCTGCTAGCCCTATGACCCACTCTGCACTGTGTCCCTCTCTGGGATATATGCTCTCAGTTCCTGCTAGCCCCTTGTCCTGCTCTGGACTGTGCCCCTCTTTGGGATATATGGCCTCAGTTCCTGTTAGCCCCTTGGCCTGCTCTGGACTGTACCCCTCTCTGGGATATATATGGACTCAGTTCCTGCTAGCCCCTTGGCCCGCACTGGACTGGGCCACTCTCTGGGATATGTGGTCTCAGTTCCTGCTAGCCCCTTGGCCCACTCTGGTCTGTGCCCCTCTCTGGGCTACATGCCCTCAGTTCCTGCTAGCCCGTTGGCCTGCTCTAGACTGTGTCCCTCTCTGGGATGTAAGGCCTTAGTTCCTGCTAGACCTATGGCCCACTGGACTATGCCCCTCTCTTGGATATATGGCCTTAGTTCCTGCTAGCCACTTGGCCTTCTCTGGACTGTGCCCCTCTCTGGTATATATGGCCTCAGTTCCTGCTAGCCCTTGGTCTGTTCTGGACTGTGCCAGTCTCTGGGATATGTGGCCTCATTTCCTGCTTGCCCCTTGGCCCACTCTTGACTGTGCCCCTCTCTGGGATATATGACCTCAATTCCTGCTAGCCCCTTGGCCTGTACTGGAATGTGCCACTCTCTGGGATATGTGGCCTCAGTTCCTGTTTGCCCCTTGGCCCACTCTGGACTGTGTCCCTCTCTGGGCTCTATGGTCTCAGTTCCTGCTAGCCCATTGTCCTGTTCTGGACTGTGTCCCTCTCTGGCATGTATGGCCTTAGTTCCTGCTAGCCCTATGGCCCACTCTGGACTGTGTCCCTCTCTGGGATATATGGCCTCAGTTCCTGCTTGCATCTCGGCACACTCTGGACTATGCCCCTCTCCGGGGTATATGACCTCAGTTCCTGCTAGCCCCTTGGCCTGCTCTGGACTGTGCCACTCTCTGGGATATTTGTCCTCAGTTCCTGCTAGCCCATTGGACCACTCTGGACTCTGCCCCTCTCTGGGATATATGGCCTCAGTTCCTGCTTGCCACTGGGCCTGCTCGGGACTGTGCCCCTCTTTGGGATATATGGCCTCAGTTCCTGCTAGCCCCTTGTTCTGTTCTGGACTGTGCCACTCTCTGGGATATGTGGCCTCATTTCCTGCTTACCGTTAGCCCACTCTTGACTGTGCCCCTCTCTGGGATATATGGCCTCAGTTCCTGCTAGCCCCTTGGTCTGTTCTGGACTGTGCCACTCTCTGGGATATGTGGCCTAATTTCCTGCTTGCCCCTTGGCCCACTGTTGACTGTGCCCCTCTCTGGGATATATGGCCTCAATTCCTACTAGCCCCTTGGCCTGTTCTGGACTGTGCCACTGTCTGGGATATGTGGCCTCAGTTCCTGTTTGCCCCTTGGCCCACTCAGGACTGTGTCCCTCTCTGGCCTATATGGTCTCAGTTCCTGCTAGCCCATTGGCCTGCTCTGGACTGTGTCCCTCTCTGGGATGTATGGCCTTAGTTCCTGCTAGCCCTATGGCCCACTCTGGACTGTGCCCCTCTCTGGGATATATGGCCTCAGTTCCTGCTTGCATCTTGGCCCACTCTGGACTATGCCCCTCTCCGGGGTATATGACCTCAGTTCCTGCTAGCCCCTTGGCCTGCTCTAGACTGTGCCCCTCTCTGGGATATATGGCCTCAGTTCCTGCTAGCCCCTTGGCCTGCTCTGGACTGTGCCCCTCTCTTGGATACTGGTCTCATGGCTTACGCCAGAATGTCTATTGAAGAGTTGGCTGTAGCATTTTCTATTGGGCTGGGAAGCAATAGCCACCTGTACGTTCCCACACAAACCCCCTCCCCCCGATCCCTTTAAGGAAGCAGCTCATGACGTCTCAAATTCCAAGATCCAGAGGCCCCTGATTGGCAAGTCATCAAATATTGAGGCCCATGGAAGACAGAGACTTGTTTCTTCTATCACCAACCAATACATTTCTTGACAGGAAATAACACCCCATTCTCCCAGGAAAGATGGGGTACTTGAGAGTGTCTCTGAACCTGTTGAGATCTGCTCGGATGAGCCTTTCTTGTCCCACTTCTTCTCAGTCCCTGCGCTCATCAATCTCAGGATCCCTTCTGGAGTTGCCTTTATAGGTTTCTCTGGAAATACCATAGTGCCCTGTATTAACCATGTTTTCAGGGTGGTTCTGCCATCAGGCAAGCCACTCTTTACCACAAGCTTTGAGATGCCCCCCAGTTAAATTGGGCAAGACATCTTCCCGAACAGTGGAACACTTCTCCATTTTAAGTCACACTTAGCATAGTGTACGCCAATAAACAAAGCTAGAACTTGAATGGAATCTATTATTCGGCTGCTGTAACACCACTGAGCGACTAGGGTTGATGCAGTGGTTCTTCCTTCTGGGTTGAGACGCTCTTTTCTAGCATTGTGACATCCTTACAGGTTTGAGCAGGTGTAGAGCGGCAGAAGCCACCACTAAGGGCAACAGAAGTTAGTAGCTCCTCATTCACGTGTTTCCAAACTATGGTAGAGAGTTCATGGCAACCCCCTTCCTGTTATAGCAGGACTATTTTCCTGGGTTTCTCATCTAATGGCTTGATAGAACCAGTATGGCACTGTCTGGCAACCCACAGGTTTCAGCTATCATGGAGACACACTCACAAACATGCAGGACCTCTCATAAAATGAGTAGGCAGATGTATTTTGGGGCACAGATATCCAAACACAGATATTTACCTTAATATATCAGGCAAGATTCCAGCTTTATTAGTTGCTTATAAATGTTGTCTTGCATTACAACCGTAGCTCAGGGAGGAGGGTGAGTGTTTTTTTAATTTATTTCTTTTACAAAATTGCTCACTCTTATTTTTAGATACTTCTGCAGTGGTGTGGGTGTCTGCTTCCTTTTGGGTGTGGCGGTGTCACAGCCTACTTTGGTCCACATGGCCGTAGGGGTTGAGGTAGCTAGTAATGGCTACTTCTTGCTACTGGCATGCTGCTCGTATGTGTTGGATCTTTAATGTTGGTTAATAGTTGATGCTTAAGTGCCAGCTATAATCCGAAAACGTTGCGTTGGAGTACAGCTAAAATACAGATATGATATATGAGGAGGGACACGCAGCTACTGGGTGTTGTTGGGTGATTTACCCCCTCCACCCTCGGTTGGCTGCAATGGCCATGCTAAGCACTATGGCCATTCCTACCCTCCACCTGAATCCCCACCACCACCAAAAATAAACCCTTCTGGGATTTCCTAGATTCAGCTCTCTCACAAAGCAACATCAAACTTTCAGCTGTAAAGGCCTGTAAGTATTATTTCTAAACATATTTCTAAGGGTCTTAGCGAAGTGTGCATTTGCCACTGTATAAGTTATGTCCAAAACAAATACTGACAAAGCCAACAGTTTTGGCTTGTATATAGGTATTAAATAGGCAAAAGCTAGGATCCGCCACAATATGCTCAGTTATTCACACTACTTTCCTGGGTTTCTCATCTCATGGCCTGATAGAACCAGTATGTCACTGTCTGGCAAGTGGTTTTGCCAGTGCCTGTTTCTCTTGGTAGTACAGGTATGCCCACATTGTGCTCGGTCTGAGTCCCCGTGGAGCGCATAGTCTTGCTTTCATTCCGCAGGGGTGAGTTAGAGATGCGTTGGACTTGCCTGCCCTGTTTTCAATCTGTCTGAGATTGGATACATTGCGATCTGGGTTTGTGTATTAGAGTCTATAGAGGATCTGCCTTGCTCATTGTGTGGGAGCTGCTGTGGGGTGGTCGATGATGACATGGGTACTTGATGGCATTTGGCAGGTTGATGATAGTGCGGCCTCTACGTTCTGAAGGATCAAATTGTTGGAGCTGTTTTTTAGTCGGTGTAGGCCCCTTCTTGTACCACTTATTACCAATTCATATGACTAAGAAGACATTGAGAATACAGCCAATCTTCCTCCCAGTACTTCTTCAGGCATTAGCCCACTTGGCTTCATACAATAGTGGAGGGACAGATTTAGCTGTAAGTTACTGTGTTGCCCCCCCTTAACATAAGGGTCTGGAGGCAGCTCAGTTCTCAGATAAACGCATGTCCTGATTGGCGCATGACTGTCGCTGTGTTTTTCACCTGTCCATAATCTGCAAAAAGTGCAGGCCCAGCCAGGAACAATTGAATAGTTGATTGCTGTGGCTTCTAATGCTGAGAAACACTGTTCTAAAATATGCCTTCACAACATTTGCTTTGATGTGGAACACCTGCCAATTTGAAGACTTAAGGGCCTCATTACGAGTTGGGTGGTATCCCCGGCGGTATTACTGCCAGGGCTGTCAGTTTTACCACCAAACCCCCCGGCGCCATTAGCGCCAGATCACGGGTTTGGCGGAAGATTAAGTCCCCATTCCCCATTGGGCCCATTCGGGAATTCCCCATTCCCCATTGGGCCCAGCTTAGAGCTGGGGGTAAATCTGTCAGGCCCGTGATTTGGCGGACCCTTAAATACAGCGGTAATAGCGTTACAGCCTCATTTAAGGGTTACCGCCAAACTCATGATGAGGCAGTTTATCATGGCTTCCAATTTCTGCTATAATATAAATATTCTACGCTATAGTCACCAGCTAAACCCTTGAACTGAGTTGCTGCTGGGGAAGTTCATGACTTTCTGTTGAGGCAGTGGAGGTCTTCTTAGTGGGGCAGTGAAATACCTCAAGTTGAGGCTGTAAATTATCTCCTGTTGGGCAGTGAATGGGTTGCTGTTGGGGCAGTGACGGACTTCATGTCAGGGCAATGCGTGGCCTCCTACTGGGGCAGTGATTGACTTCCCTTTGTGGCAGTAAATGTCGCCCTGTTGGGGGCAATGAAGGATTTCCAGTTGGGGCATCGAATTACCTCTTTAATGGCTTCCTGTTGGGCAGTAAATTACCTCCTGTTGGGTCATGCATCTGTAGATCATTGGGCTACTGCCTGATGGTACTCTCCTGTGGTAATTTTTTCTTCTGATCACTATTTTGCAATGCTATTGTCTAGTCAAATGTATGTCTAATGACAAGTTGTTATCCTAGATCTTAAACTCTCCTTCATCTGGAACTGGGCAAAAGCCCAAGTACTCTATGGGAAGAAGGATAATCAGCAGAATTGCTGGATACACTAGACAGAGAACTGGTGTGCTGTGCGGTTCTTTATGATGACCGGTTTTGCCAAGTTCTTCTTTCATTTTGAATACTATTATGTTGCTTGATTTAACTCTACCTTGCCATCACGAAAAGCCTATGTGGTTCTAGGTTTGTTGACTAAGCCGCACCTGTGGATTGTTCACCTCTCTGCACACTTTATCAGCCAGCTAAAGTGTGTGATTAACGGCAGGAGTGATGCCCGCCATGTCTAAGCAATACAAGCAACAGCGAGGAGGGACTCCCATACCGAGGAATTGTTCTTCCATTAAGGTGCGGCATATCCACTCTATGAAGAAGTAGGACTACTTTGTACTCTACTAGAATAATGTTAACAGAAACGGTAGTGTCCAGCCTATGGTGAAGAAAGGTTTTCACTGTTACCAGGGCCCATTCGGGCATGTGACTAGCAAACAGATGGCAGCGACCCTATGCAACAGTAGGTCTGGTGAACAACACACGCACATTTCACCCTGTGTGGCTGTAGTGCTGCTAGTTGTTGCTGCTGAACCATTATGATTCGAGTCAGTCAATGGGGAAAGAGATCCCTTTTTCATAGGGATATTCGTGAACAGGCTGGCAAGGCTGGGACAGAGTCAGTCATGTGACTAGCACTCTATCCTCTATCAAAGCATGCATGTTCTTGCAGTTTGAGAAGGAGAGAGGTCTGATTCACTATATAGCTGTACAATATTAATTTTCAAAAAACATTAACAACATATTTAGAATAAAACACATAGGCCCTCATTACGACCCTGGCGGAAATCGCGGTGCTAAATGCACCGCGGAGCACGGCGGAAAGCTGCCGATAGCGCCATGGAGGATGGCGGATTTTCCGCCCCATGCCGACCTTGGCGGGGCGGTAAATCCCCATCCCCCATTTTACCCTTCCCCATTCCCATTTTTGCCCCATAGGGTATAATGGGAGTGGGGAAGGCGTTAATTGCGCCACCGCAAAATACGGTGGCGTAATTAACATCAAGGTCCCGTAGCGCCATGGATTTCTCCGCCCGGAAAAACCAGGCGGAAAACGTTCCATGGCGCTACGGGAACTCGTAGTAGGGCGGACGGGTCCGCCGAGAATAACGCTGGCGTAAACCCACTCCGCCAGGGTCGTAATGAGGCCCATAGGCTTTTAAAGGCATTTAAAGGTGTGAAATTAGAGCCCCAGTCCTGTCATTGCACCTGACACGTGCAGGAAGTATCAGAGCTGGGAGGGATCAGGGGAGGTTTTCAGAGTCCCTTATCTCTAGGAAGAGGAAGTTTATTGCTGTCTGTATTCGGAGTTCAAAAACCAAAGACAAAGGGCGTAATAAAATAAATAAATAATGAAAATAAACAGGCTGAGCTCAAGGCATGGCCCCCGATGCGTGGCTAGCGAAACGCGAATATTCCCATGATCCTCGGGCCAGAGAGCACATATCTGGGACCCCGCTGAAGGAGTGTGATTACAAAGCTCCGCATTGCTGCAGGAATGTGCCGCTCTCTGGGCATGTCAAACTACAGTCCATGGCAGGTCACGGAGCTGCCACCAAGCGCTAAGATCCCCTGCAGCACTTTCCCGTCAGAAATCATCAACGTCAGTGTAAGCATTAGAATTGAACCAACACATTCCTCGTTAGCGTCTGTTTAGCGAGTTGCTTATCAGAGCCTTCGTGTTCGATCCTTTTGTGTAACAACATGCTCTGCGGGAATGCGTGGCATTGATATAGTCGAGTAGCAATGCTGAGGGGGGATGCTTGGCAGAAGGATTAACGTCGCCATGCGCGTACCGCTGTGGTTCCGGCACACTGTGCCAAACAAAAGGATAATTGGAAAAATCCCAAAATGCACCCTTGCCTTGGATTTCGCATCACAAAGATGCTAAGAAGGTGGAAGGAACATCCATGGAAATCCACGCCAGAGCATGTCAATCCACGCTAGAGCATCTCTATCCTTCAATCCACGCCAGAGCATCTCTATCCTTCAATCCACGCCAGAGCATGTCTATCCTTCAATCCACGCCAGAGCATGTCTATCCTTCAATCCACGCCAGAGCATGTCTATCCTTCAATCCACGCCAGAGCATCTCTATCCTTCAATCCACGCCAGAGCATGTCTAACCTTCTACCCACGCCAAAGCATGTCTATCCTTCAATCCACGCCAGAGCATCCTTCTATCCACGCCAGAGCATGTCTATCCTTCTATCCACACCAGAGCATGTCTATCCTTCAATCCACGCCAGAGCATCCTTCTATCCACGTCAGAGCATGTCTATCCTTCAATCCACGCCAGAGCATCTCTATCCTTCAATCCACGCCAGAGCATGTCTATCCTTCAATCCACGCCAGAGCATCCTTCATCCACGCCAGAGCATGTCTATCCTTCAATCCATGCCAGAGCATCTCTATCCTTCAATCCACGCCAGAGCATGTCTATCCTTCAATCCACACCAGAGCATCCTTCTATCCATGCCAGAGCATGTCTATCCTTCAATCCACGCCAGAGCATGTCTATCCTTCAATCCACGCCAGAGCATCCTTCTATCCACGCCAGAGCATGTCTATCCTTCTATCCACGCCAGAGCATGTCTATCCTTCAATCCACGCCAGAGCATCCTTCTATCCACGCCAGAGCATGTCTATCCCTCAATCCACGCCAGAGCATGTCTATCCTTCAATCCACGCCAGAGCATGTCTATCCTTCTATCCATGCCAGAGAATGCCTATCCTTCAATCCACGCCAGAGCATGTCTATACTTCGATCCACACCAGAGCATGTCTATCCTTCGACCCACGCCAGAGCCTGTCTATCCTTCAATCCACGCCAGAGCATGTCTATCCTTCAATCCACGCCAGAGCATGTCTATCCTTCTATCCACGGCAGAGCATGTCTATCCTTCAATCCACGCCAGAGCATCTCTATCCTTCAATCCACGCCAGAGCATGTCTATCCTTCTACCCATGCCAGAGCATGTCTATCCTTCAATCCACGCCAGAGCATGTCTAACCTTCTACCCACGCCAGAGCATGTCTATCCTTCAATCCACGCCAGAGCATCTCTATCCTTCAATCCACGCCGGAGCATGTCTATCCTTATACCCACGCTAGAGCCTGTCTATCCTTCAATCCTCTTACTAGACCACCTATCATGTTTGATACTTCCGAATGACACTCTTTGTTTTCTCATATGTTTTTGAAAATGGCATTCTGACACAATTGTATATATTTCCTTTGTATTTATAGAAATAATTATTTGATCGTTGAATGAATAATTGCAGCCCCTGAAGAAGAGAATGTATCTCGAAACACGTTGGGCATATCCATATCAACAAATAAATCATCTTTAAGAACATATTTACTCTGAAGTCGGACCCTGATTATTTGGCCAAAGGCCTTACTTTCTAAATACCATATATGTTTAGTTAATGCAATTTATGAATCTCATTTTCTTTTATGAAAAATAAATGTATTGAGCTCTTTTTAGCCATAGATAGTGTGCAGGGGATGGGAGTTCCCAAAGTGGGAACTTATTTTATCTTCGTATACTTCAATCCACGCCAGAGAATCTCTATCCTTCAATCCATGCCAGAGCATGTCTATACTTCTGCCCACGCCAGAGAATGTCTATCCTTCAATCCACACCAGAGCATGTCTATCCTTCTACTCACAACAGAGCATGTCTATCCTTCTACTCACAACAGAGCATGCCATGTCAACCCATCCATCCACACCAGAGCATGCCTACCCTTCAATCCACGACAGAGCATGTTTATCCTTCAATCCATGCCAGAGCATGTTTATCCTTCAATCCATGCCAGAGCATGTTTATCCTTCGAACCATGCCAGAGCATGTTTATCCTTCTATCCACACAATAGCATGCCTATCCTACTATCCATGCCAGAGCAAGTCTAAGCATCTATCCACGCCAGAGCTGGTCTATCCTTCTTTCCATGCCAGAGCATGCCTACCCTTCAATCCTTGCAAGAGCATGTCTACCCTTCTGTAGAGGAGCAGATTATACTTCCGCAGGAGATCCCTCTCCCTACCTCCTTTGTATAGGAGACATGAGACCATGATTTGCCTGACACCAGCCATCATGCCAATACTGCAGGAAGTATTTTGTAGGAGATATCCATTGAGACAACCCTATCAAATGTACCTTCGAGTTGATGACAACCTATAGGATTAACAACCTGAAGGAATATAAGAGCTAAGAAAATTATCTGATGATGTCATAAGAAAGTGTGCACTACGTCCCGAGGTACTGAATACAGACATGTATGGATCCTAGAGGAAAAATGATGAAGTAAAGAATCAAGATCAAAGTGGAAAGTGGAACGTGCTGCAGAAAAAAGAAGCATGAAGAATGTACAGAGGCTGAAATGCAAGGTAGATCAAGTCATCGTATAGGCTAGCTATGAGTAGTGAATAGAATGCATGCAAAGCCGCCATTGTATAGAAATTGGACATTGGTATCATGAAATAAATAAGCCAGAATCCATGAATGGGGAATGACAAGCTGTGTTGCAGTGGAATTTGTATTTGGATTTATTAATTTATATAGCGCTTTACGCCAAAGTGCTGATTTAACAGGTTGCTGAAGCTCAATGGCAAGACTGTCTGTCCAGAAGTCAAGAACCTGGAAATCAAGGTCAGCTATCTACTCTGAAGAACAACAAGTGTAAGGAGGATAAATCTTCTCACATTAAGGTGCAAGAAAGAACACAAAGGATGCCAAGTTTAAATTCATTTAAAGCATTTAAAAGCTGCAGAATGGACCAAATTGTGGTCTCTTGTCACGTGAGCCAAGGATGGAAATTGAGTTTGAACTTGGAGTTCCAGACACGATAGCGAGTGCCCTCACTCAGTGCATTCACAGGATGAGAATACTTTGCAAGGCCAAGTGCAAAAAACATTTCTTGGCAGAAGGCATGGGTGATGAGAGATGTTGAGCCAATTGGGTGGTGAGGTTGCTTCATGTCCTATCTCCCTGCACCTTGGTCTTGGCTTACGTGCTGCTGAAGGAACCGAATGTTCCAGACATGGCACAAGTGTGCCAACCAATGGTATTAGTTCATATAACAAAGGACCTTATAGCTTAGAGGACCAATGAAACACGGTGTACACATGTTTTCTTAAATGACATGTTTAAAGAGGTAGGTATAAGTTGTTCACCTGATAAAGGACAGGCAATAACAATCCTAGCTCATATATGATTTTATATCTAGTTGTGTCCCTTAACCAATCTTGACCCTTGATAGGGTTTTCACTATTACCACATATTATGAAGTTACTCTGACGCATAATGAATTATAGGAATTGTATGTTTTGGAAATCATTGAGAGACTGAGCCTCCGTCCGTTGATGTTTGTTGTAACCTCCTTGTTTTAGACCATTGTTAATAAAACAGTAACTTGCCATCTTCTTGAGTTTGTCCTGTTATGTGGACTGAATTATTCTGATGTAATCCCATCCATTAACAAACCACGTTCCAAGCGCCACGTGGTAGCAGTGCAGATGGTTTCAGATCTAAACTAGTTTGACATCAGAGTTTCGGACGATCGGGCATCCTACGCTGTTATCTGGAAGAACGTGGAGTTTCCTGTGTAGAGCGGCTGATAGAAATAAAATTGCAAGAAGAATGGAGATGGTGGGCAGGTCCCTCTTTGAAGAAATTCCTGCTTGGTTCCCATGGGTGCTCTGCGGATGGAAGGCAAAATGGTCGGATTGGAGGAGGTGTCGATACCAAAGGCCTTGAGTTGATTAGCGGATTTAAGTAGACTAAGGGAAATGGCTATATAAAGGGGTGGGATTGTGACATTTTTTGTGTAACAGGAAAGTTGTGTAGATAAAGGAATGCCTGAGTAATCCTATTTCAAGGGAGATAGAAGAAGACGTTACAAATTCCAGCTGGAATACTAAGAGAGAGAATAGGCATATTGCAAGGTGACGTCTTAAACCACAAACAGCTTACTATAATTGGAGGAGAGGAAAGAATACCTCTTACTATAAATGATTAAAGGGAAAAGGGAAGGTGATCACAGAAGTTATTAATGTGTATTGTGTTATTATTTTAAATATCATTTTATGTATGAAGTCTCGAAAGGTAATAAGCTGTGATGTTTGAAAGTGATGTTGTTTTGAGTTAAAGTATAGTTAACGATCAGTGCCAATCAGAAGTCGAATAGGCTGTTGAAACAAATGTGGATTGAGTGGCAATTGATGGTGCTTTCTCATAGTTATTGTTTTGAGATTAAAAGTATTGAGCAATAGGCTTTGATATAGATATAGATTTACTCATGATCTGGTAATTATCGAAAGTCAATTGCGACTTGTCATTATGGAGGACACTCCTCTCATGCACCTTTGTAAAACATTACCAAGACAGATGCCCTAGCTCAAACAATACAGTGCAGAATGGGTAAAGGGAGCAGCTGATAAATAGTTCATGCCATGGTAACAAGGGGACCATAGTCAAAAACGGTTTTACAACATATAACCCCATATGTGCACGGGAAAGAAATTAGAGAAAAGCCTGGCAGTTTTAGAACTTTGGAAAATGTTCCAAGAGGAGAAAGAAGACCCGGTACAGGAGAAGTGGATGCTTAATCAGCATAAAGGGAGGGCATTGAGCCCTCAGCTCCTCTTACTTCATCCGAGATTAAGAGTATGGATACAGAGGAGATAGGAGTTTGTCCTTTAAAGAAATTAAAAATAGAGCTGGGGTATAGTAAAACAACGTATAAACCGCCCGCTTACACTGGTAATGACAGTCCAGAAGAGCGCTAAAGGAAGGAAGATGCCAGTAAATTCATATGAGATAAGGAAGAAAGAGGTGAGAGATTGAATATATTGACATGTTGTTGGGTGTCCTGACCCACGTTTAAGCTATCATGCCACAACATTTGGTGCTGTGGGCTTAGAAAATTCAAGATGGCGGAAAACCCACATGTGCGCCGAAATCCAGGAAAGCTGCGCAGTTTGTGCGCACACCAAAATGGTTGCCTCACTTGTCACCCACCAGTGCGAGAATGAAAGGCCGGGTTGCCATGAGGGAAATGGGTTGCCAAAGGAAAAACAGTAGCGCCGGTTAGCTTCAAAGCGCTTTAAAACCACCATTGGACTACCCGCACAGTAGTCTGAAACCATTGGGAATGGCAATGCTGATTGCCAAATGCAACTTAGAATTGTGGGGAATTCATTTGTTAAATCCCAAAAATGGGTGCAGTACCAGTACTCACCACTATCCAAAAGCCGGCGTTTTAAAACCACCCTGTGTTTCTCTGAAGGCAGGCTCAAAATGCCTATTTTCAAACATTGCAACATGTGCAAAATATTCACTGAACACCAGCAGACATTTGGCAGAATGAGGTTTTGTGTGCCTACAAAATCTGGGAAATGAAGAGCCAGAACAATGCTTATAACAAAACTGGCTGAGCTATGGAGTCAGCAGTTTAAGTTGCACTGGATTTAAAGACACTAAAATCGAAAATGTTTAGATTAAATGAGTGACCTATGTTTGGTGTCACATGCCTTTGTAACTGTTGAAATGTCATAGTTTTGCACTTAGAATCAGCATTCTAGCTGCATGTGTAAAATTGCAAGTTAATTTAAAAAGCAACAAAAAACATGACAGTTAGCTGAAAGTCTGGCTTAAGGAACTTGATTTTGCTTGACAACTACCCCCATCAGGAGTGAAACTTGAGTCACAGCTGTGTTCCCAGGCCTAGCTGCCCTTTTGCTGCTCACACTAAGGATATGCCATCTATCTGATAATTGAATTACCTGTGCTCTACAGGAGCTCTGAACAAAGCCTGTCTTGACTCATGCAAAGATTTTATTACAGCGGTCGTAAAATGTAGCTTCCTCTTGGCAGAAGCTGGGAGGGGCACTGCCTGTGAGAGCAAGCTGGCTTGGCAGAACTGGAAAAACCAGAAATTCAACCTTGTGCTGAGGGTAAACCACACCCCTTTGGAGCCAGAACATAACTTTAAAAAGATGGATCATTCATAGAGCGGACATGTGAAAATTTTATAAATGATACCATAATTCTTGTGATTTTTCTGCCCACAGTTTAAGAGGTTTTTAGAACCGGTGGTATGTTCAGGGGGGTGTCAGCGGAAAAGTGGATATTACTCTAAATGTATGCATGTTAAAAATCTGAAACTTCATCAGTTAATGTCCATACTCCCTGCGCACATGTATGTAAAGTTGGGTCAATGTCAGAAATTGCAAAATCAGTTAAAAAGTGAAATATGTGCCATTTCTGAATGCAAGCTCCCAGGAAGAGCAGAGTTTGAACAGGGTATACCTCCTGTAATGCATGATGGGTGCATATGATTTTAAAACAATATGTACCTCTGCAAATATGTATTTGTTTCAAATCTAGATTTGTGTGTAAGTTGACAGGAGGAGTGGACTCTCTGCAAGCCATAAAATGACATCACGCTGACACACACTTCCTTCCCCAATCAAATGAGAAATGGAAGTTTGACCAATTAGAAGCTGAGAGAGAGGTAGGGTCAGTGATGCTAGAACACACCCACATTCTAAACACATAAAAGCAGACAGACAGGACAGATAGGGACCTTCAATTCCATCTGCCGCTGGAAGCTCTGCCGGAAAAATCCATACTTACCTCCATCAAACTTCAAAGAGCCAACACTTAGACTCCAAGATAAACAGAGACTTCAGAACCTTAACCAAAAAGGTCACTGCCAGCAAGAGTATTTGTCAGCAGGCCTAAAAATCTTTTTGCAACTGAACTCTTCAGACAGCCGGCTGACGCCGTCTGAATTTTGCCAAGAACTTTTGCAAGAACCCGGTGACAGAAATATCCAAAGAGAAGGCAGGACTCGACCCAGAGAACCGGTGCCTAGCAGAGACCAGGCCATTGCATCCAGAGTGCTGACCCCGATGCTGTGAGCAGTTCCAGAGACCAGACGCTGTGCCCAGAGACCGTCCGAAGTCCAGACCTGTTGACCAGATCGTGACAAAGCCGCCTTCCTGTTTAAAATCTCTTGTGAGTACCGCCAAACTGTACCAAACCAATCTCTTAGTTTAAATTCATCTAATTCAATCTATTTAACCTAAGTAGAACTGCCTGATAGCTCCAAATCTGTCACCTGTCATTCTAGCTGCAAAAGCTGCACTTGTCTTTTTGAGCTTTTAAAATTTCAAATCTGAAAAACGACCTTTATTCAATCGCTCATATCTCCGCAACCGTTTGTGCTAGAGACTTGCAGTAACTTTCATCTGAAAGTTGAGAATCTAAGCTTTTAATCGCACTAAGAAACGCACCCCCTATAGTTTTGCCGTAATCGTGAAACACGCATCCGCGAATTTTACCGCGATTTGCAAATTTCTCCACATGTAAAATCAGCTGCTGCTTGCCTTCCATTTGCCAGAAATTCGTTTAACCTGCTAATCATTCCTGAATCATTGCAAGAGTGAGCCTGAGCTAATATTAACTAGATACCACTCACCCTGAACCTCTGAAAGGGAATTAAAAGCATTTTAGCATATTTTTTTAATTCATTGCCAGCACATATCAAAGCAATTTGGGCCTGTGTTTTCAAACTTCTGTAGTCTAAGCTTGCTGGGGTGAACTGAATTACAGTTGATTGCATTTCTGAGAACTGTGTGTTTCCTCCCATTTCCTTGCATTGCATAAAGAGGGGGGGAGTGGATTGCCAGAGAAAAGTGATTACATTGTTTTGTTGAAATCATATTGAGTATTTTCTATACTGCATTTCATTCATTCAACCTTGCATTTCCTTGAACCCTATAAAGCATTCTCTACCACATTATACTTCTGTACCTATTTACCACTGTGCTACCTTATCCATTTCATGTCAACTCCTTATTGATTATAGAGAAGCGTGTTAGTGCCAGATTCTCCGTTGTTAATCTTTATCATATCAGATTAAGTGTGATATTCAATTATTAATTTATTATAAGGTGTGACATATATATATATCTATTGTTTAAATTATCAAATAAACCTTTTAACTTGCAAAACAGAACTACTTCTTGGCTCAGTGGGGTCAGGGGGATTCCAAGAGAGGGGTGTTATAAAGGGGTAGTCATCCAGAACGCATGAACTGGACATAAAGATATATCAATAAGGGTTTTCATTCAGTATTATAGACTAGGCGTTGACTTAGCTGTAGTGTTGAATTGAATCCTCTTACAAACTGGGGGCTCGGCCGGACGTTTGGGTTAGAATACCACTTGTGCAGCTTAATACAGTGTGCTAACTGACGGGATACATACATCCAGTCGGATCATCACGCTGCATTACGCTGTGAAGCATTCCTCAAAGGGGACACTCCAAGAAAAGTTCTGTTCTGCAAAAATAAAATACAAACTTCTGTAAGTCAGGACAGAGACCAATCTCTAGAATGACGACCTTGGTAGATATGAAAATAGCCAGAGAGCACTTCTTACATAAACTATTTGTGAGAGGTGAATGGGCTGAGCAGGGCCAGGATGCCTGGTTGCAGGCCATCACGCGACAGGTCACTGAAACAGGGTCAGACTTATGGAGAGATCAGGGTCCATTACATGTGGCCCTGAGTGAACTATATATGGCTCCTAAGGCCAAAGATGAACACGACAAGATTGTTAGGATAGCGGCATACCTGTACCTATATATGGGAGACATGCAGGATAGATGTGCTGAAAGCCAAAATCTGGCAAATAGGCAACAGATGGCGTTAGAGAAGGTCCAATCTGACCTGGTCTCTTCTGAGCAGAGGCTGCAGAGGAGCCAGGAGTCAGAAGATGATAGTAGGCAGCACATCATTAAAATAAAGAAGGATATGGATGTGCTGCAACAGGAAAAGGTAGAACAGGATACCAGATTTCTGGCCTTGCAGAAGGAATACCAAGAAGGTTTGGACTCCCTACTGCAAAACCAGAAAAAGCTGGAGCAACAACTGGACTTCAACAGGGTATGTGCTGAGCAGGTAGTCACCCTGCAAGGCCACCTAGATAGAGTGAAGGCAGAGAGCAACAAACTAATTCTGAAAGACCTGGATACCCAGGCAGAGTTTGATCAGGAGCGCCAGAATGCTGGTGCCTTCCAAAGGCAAAGGACGACCTGGCGGCACAGATGCAGGCTCTTAGTCAGGAAAGGGATACCTTAGGCCAGGAAGTCTGCCATTTAAAAAGAAAAATGGAAGAAAATCACCTGGCCCACCAGGGACTGGGTGACCTCCAAAAAGAACACCAGAAATTGCTAGAGCACACCAGGAGGGTGGAGGATGCTCTAGCAAGAAAGGAGCAGGCCAATAGGGACACAGCTCAGGAGGTAACCCTCCTGCAGCAAAGACTGGCCCAGTTCTCCAGGACCAACCAGGAAGTACAGAGGGAAAATGAGGCTCTCTGCCAGCACAATGAGAGGCTCCAGCAACAGGTAGCGATGCAGGAGAAACTGATAGAGTCGAGTAAGGCCTTAACAGAGGAACTGAAAGCACAAATGCAGGCTCTTGCATTGCAACAGGGAGCAGGGGCGGATAGAGATGAGGTCCGCTGGGAAAGAGAGACTCCTGACCATAACCGCAGGAGCCCTAACACCAGGGGCCTTCATCTCCCCCAGTCCCTGGACTCTACCACCCCCATGTCCCCTGGCGCACATGAGCACAGGGCCACAGGGATGGCAGATTACTATCCAGCTAAGAGTATGGGGCTCATAGGCCAGTACCACTCAGGAATGGAGGGGTGGGCATCCGTGTATGGGCACCCAAGTACAGTACAGTCCAGTGGGGAACCCCAGGAGAGTAGGCCCATTAAGGGCATCCTGAAAACCTCTGCCCAGTTAGGTCAGTGGAGGGGATACCCATCAAATCCTGGCAGCAAGGAGGAATCTGAAGACTCCTCTGAACTGCGCAGGACACAGGAGACCAGGTCCCCACATTCTGCCAGCCATTCCCAGGCTCGCAAAATCCGGGAAAACCTGGAAGAACAGACGGGAACCTCTGGGAGCAGTGCCTCTGAGTCCGAGGACGAATGGACAAGGGTTACCCGAACCAAAAAGGCCAATAAGGCAAAAAGGGCCTTGCTTAAGGACCCCTTAAAGCAGATTAAGGCGATCAGGAGCGTCATCACGCCTTACCATAAGAACGCTAAGTATTCTGTTTGGGAGCACTTAGAGTTGTTTGAACAAATGATGGAGACTTTCCATTTGAAGGACAGCCAAAGCTGTATTCAATATGTAAAGTGGACCTTCTCCCCGGAATACTCCAGTTTCTTTGCGGGGCTGGAGGACCAAAATCATTTAAGATGGTCCACCTATAAGGCGGCCATCTTGAAACATTTTTCTGTTCACAGAAATCCTCAAGAGGCTCGCAAGGCGGCCTACAATTTGCAATGTGGGGAGGATCAGGCCCCACAAGAATTTGTGCAGGAGTTAAAGCGTGCTTTTGCGCAGACCACCAGAAGGGTGCGCACAGACAGTCGAGAATTCGTTAATACATTTTTTCATGCCTTGCCCAAATACATCATGACCCAGCTCGTGAGGGATTTTCACGAGAAAAGATCCTTAGACTGGGTCATTGAACAGGCTACCCGGATCTATGAGGTGCAGAAACCGATAGATAGCAAAAGTAATGCCCAGAAAAACCCCAAAGCCAACAGCACCCCTGCTGCTGCCAAGGTGGCAGAGGTAAAGGTCACCCCCGTTTTGGATTTGGAGATGGGGGGGCCTAAAAACCTACCTGCACCTAATAATGCTAGGCCCAGGAGGTCCTCGGGTCAGTCACAGACAGGGAGCCAAGGAGGCAGCCCCACAAATGGGGTCCCTCGCTCTCCTGATTATGTAAGTCCCCGTTACAAGGGAAATCGACCCATCCTGGGTTATGTGTGGACTCCTCCAGCCCAAGGGGGGTTATCCAGCCAAGCACCTAACCCAGGGAACTTCCCTCCTAACTTCCCACCGGAGGGCAGAAACTCTCCAAATCCTGGGCAGAACTTTTTCCCCAGGTATCCACCCAACTTTCAGCCCCAAAACCATCCATCCTTCTTTCCCCAATTCCCTGAGCCCAGACCACTGAATCCGGGAGAGGGGAGGCCAAGGGTGGAGGGGTACCCAAATCTTCCCAACCCGGGGTATTACCAGAGGAGGGACAGCTACCCTTCCCGGCATCAGCCCAGGGGAGAAAACAGGGCCCCGTATCAGCCTGAGCGGGTTTCCCAGTTAGAGCGCCAGGTTCAAAACATGGCGCGGGATCTGGGTCACATACTGAGGGCTCAGCAGAACCCTCAGACGGGCGTGCCAGTGCAGAACGCACCCAACTCTGGACCTGGTGCCCCAGAACAATGACGGGGGCAGCACCCCGATAACTCACCGGTTCCCAGGGAGGAGGCACAAAGGGAAGGGGGTGTAAAGCCTTGGAGGAAGCTTCCTTCCTCACTTGTAAACAGCCCCTGGAAACCCAGGAACCGGAAACAAAATCTCTTGCCCCTGAAAGTCTGCCTCCTAAGGAGCAGAGGGGGGGTAGGAGAAACAAAAGACCCAAACAGACTCAGTTTGAGGAGGAGGTACAGGTCTTCCAATTTGAGGGAGAGGGATCCTCAGAGGATCCTGGGAAAAGGATCTTCTCCTTCAGAGAGGGGGGAACTCCTCCCAAAGAAAAATGGGTCCCTAGGGATGCAAATCCAGACTGGGGAGATGTGGAGACTGAGCTACCGCCGCCCACCATCTCATCCCAGAACCAACAGCAAGAAAATCCCTGGGTTCAAACCCATACTGGGGACTGCCTCCAAAAAGGGGGGGGCGGCCCAGAACTGGAACCAGGGGAACCCACAATGGCTCTGATCTCCAGTTGCCAAATTTTTCTTTCAGATTCCCAAGACTCTCCACAGAATTCTGCCCAAATCTCTTCGCTAGCAATGTCCAAAACCAGAAAGTTAGCCCACCAGTTGTCCAAAAATGTACATTACCTGTGCCCCCTTGAGGAGAAGGAGGTAAGATATTATGCCCCGGTACAAGTACAGGGGCAGGGTACAATCTCGGCACTGGTGGACACTGGATCTCAAGCTACCCTTCTGTCCAGAAGGGCCTTTGACGAACTGAATGCAGGAAGGGGAGAGAATTACCAAATTCCTCTCACCTCTCTTCCGGGACAACTACAGAACTTTGACGGGAAGGAAATTCCCGTTGAGGGGACTGCAGACTTGGACATTAAAATTGGGCGACATAAGTTGAAACACCCGGTCATAGTTGTGACCCCGGAGGGCACCCCTTGTTTACTAGGGAATGACCTCCTGAGAAGGTTGTCACCCCTAATAGATTGTGTAAACAAGGTCCTCTGGACCCAGACTAGCCGACCAATAAAATTAAAACAGAGTGTCAACCATGTTAGTTTAAACGGCACATGCCACATGGTTGAACAAAAATCTGACCAAGTAGAATTTCACTTCCAGAACAACCAGGTTCCAGACGTGACAGTAATAGCAGTAGGACAACAGACTGGTGATGGGGGGTCCTCTCTATTTCTGAAAATCAACCTTCCTTCCAGTCTAAAGTGGTATTCCACGCTGGAAGGAAACACTCTGAAATTCTATACTAATCCACAGTCAGAAACTCCCACTCCTATAGTCCAGAAAGATGTGAAATCAGCTCAGAGCCTGGCTGATATTCAGCAAATTGGAGAGCAGCTGTTCATCCCTGTCCAATTAAATGATGGGAAGGACTCTGTTCTTGCTCGAGTGTGTGTGAACAACGGTAAGAGCTTCATCAGCGAAGCCATGTTCCGCCAACTCCCAAAAGATCCAGCCATTCCCACATTCAAACTGATAGACAAATGGGAAATGGACCTGGAAGCGCCTAATTCCAAACATCTCCTGCCAAGCAGGTGTATGCTCAAAATCTCCATTGGCAACAAGAGCATAGTCCACAATTGTTGGGTCGTGCGAGACGTCCCTGCCGCCTTTTACTTAGGCAGTGACATTCTCAATCGCTTTGCCATTAGTTTGGACCTAATAAACTTCAAAGCTTGGCCCCGATTAGCGGATAATCCCATGGGCTTTGATGATCCAGAAAAAGCATTTAGGTCAGCTCAATTGCTACCTTATGCAGTTGAAATTCAGGTTAAAGAGGAAGTCACCATCCCAGAAAGGACCCGACAATTCTCCCTGGAAGTGAAAGTTAAAAGGGGACAAGAGTTGAAAAACCCTGATGCTTACATACATCTAAATGCTTCTCTCCAACAGCAAGGGTTAGGGGTAAACCCAACTCCATTAGTCAACATAGAACATGACACCATTCCAATAGAGGTGGATAACAGCGACTTAAACAGTATTACTCTAGCCGCAGGCACCATTATTGGAATGGCGGTTGATGACCGACATTTCTCCATTGATCTTAGAAATGAACTGTTAGGACCAATCCCCAAGGACTGTTTTGACAGTGACAGTGAGGACAATACAACACCAGACAGGATTTTTACCCGGCATGGGGGGAACTTCCTGGTGTACACTTCCTGCCCCTATGGTAAGGAAGATGTGACTTGTGACTTCAGGAGGGATGAGGTGATTTTCCAGGTCCATGAGGGCTGCCTTTCCCACCTGAAGCCTCCAGTCCAAATCAGCACTCTGACCAGGGACTTCTCCACCCAGCTGGAGGAGGCCGCTGAAATAGCCAAACCAGAAGTCTTTCCAGGCTTCAGGCAGATGGTGGAAGAGAGAGTCAACCTAGCTGATGCCTGTGTGACTCTGGAACAAAAGCAAAAGTTGAAACAAGTTTTCTTGGATTTCCAAGATCTCTTTGCGGTAGACTCATATGACTGTGGTCGCACTGACATCCACACAACAACAATCCCCACGGACCCTGGCATGACTCCTGTGTTTGTGAAGCAATATCGCTTGCCTCTCGCATCAATGGAGTCCCTTACCGAAATAATTAAGAACCTTGAGTCCCGGGGAATAATCCGTCCCGTCCACAGCACCTTCAATAATCCGGTGCTGGGAATATTGAAGCCAAACGGCCAGTGGAGACTCTGCGCCGACCTTAGGGAGCTCAACAATACTTCCCGATGGCCTCTGCCCTACATTGACCAAGGGCTGGCCCAGATTCAGGGGTCACAGGTATTCACTGCAATAGACATGACCAATGGATACTGGACCGTGCCTGTCAGCAGGGAGGACCAATACAAGCTGGCTTTTACCTTTGGGGGCCAGCAATACACATGGACCCGGACTCCCTTCGGATACCTCAACTCCGGCAATGAATTCAACATTTTCCTACATAAGGCCATGCCCGACCTGGGTGCGAGGGGTAACCTGGCTTATGTAGATGATGTCCTCATCAAAAGTTCATCTGTGGAGGAACACATAGCGGAGATCCGTTATGTTCTGACACAGTTGAGGGCCGCCGGAGCATGAACTGGACATAAAGATATATCAATAAGGGTTTTCATTCAGTATTTTAGACTAGGCGTTGACTTAGCTGTAGTGTTGAATTGAATCCTCTTACAATGTATAGACAGAGAAATTAAGAGATGGAAAAGGAGAAAAGGATAGGGCTTGTACAGAATGAATGGATGGGAGGACAGATTTTATTCAAGTTAGATGGAAAAAGCATTGAGGAAGTTAGGCAAAGAGCAGACAAGGACGAGCAAGAAAAGAAGGATAGGGAATGAGAAAAGTGGTTGAGGGAGGATGAGCAGGGAAGACAAAGCAGGGAATGACGGGAACAGATATATAGAGAGGAAACAAGAGTAAGACGAAAAGCAGGCAGAGAAACAAAGGAAAATACAACACTATAAAGAAAGAGATAGAAGAAAGGGATAGGAGAGAAAGAAAGAGAGAGGAAGAAGCACAAACATTGAAGGAAAAAGATTACAGGGGAGGAGAGATAAAGAAGAATGAAAACAGGAAGTGAGAATGGAAGAAGGAAGGCAAGAAGGTATGCGAGAAAGCAAATGGAGGTGGATGAAGAAATAAAACAAGCAAGGTCTTGATGCCAGTCTTATTCTTAAAGAACAAATAAGTCCAAGCGCTGAAATACAGGGGCAATGACATGATAGGTGAAGTTCTCCCAATGACAGAAAAGAGAAACACCTAAAGTAGCACAGGAAGAGGAAAGATATGATGCAGAAAGTATTGCAGAATGGGTTGACATGTCAGAAAATAAGGCAGGACAGCGAGTATGGGACTCAAGGGAGTGGCAACCAATAATGATACCTAAACCACAGGGTGAGGAGGAAAACATGTTTGGGGATGAATGCAAGCATTGTCTTTGAGCTGATTAAATTTAGATAGAGAAGAGGAGGATGATAGTCACACTAGTTGGGGTCTAGGAATGTCAGACAAACAAAGAGAGTCAGGTTATGAGATAGAGGGAGAGCATACATGCGTCCCCTTGGGAAGTCAACAAGATGGTCAGATCTGGAACATCCTAAGGAAAAAACACCAGATCCCAATCCACATCCTGAACTTCCCTGAAGACAATCGTGTAGTGAGGGAGGAGAATCTCCACCTCATGTGAGTAGGTTAGGGTTGTTACCAGCACAAAGACGAATTTGGATGATTACCCTTGCATTCGTCAAATGAATAGTGGAATTAGACTATGCAATGGGTTTCTCATAGTTCCCCTTGCTAGAGAACTGGGAGAAAGACCACAATACATTCCATGGCCTTAGATGGATAAGTATAATTGAAAATCCAAGCTCCTTAGTTTGATTTCAGGGGCTGGCAAATGGATATACGAATAAGAAAAATGACAGGGGAAACATGCTGGCCATAGGAGACATGAAAGTTCTACTGGGAGCTATTCTTGGAGAGACAGCTGATGACATTTGGAGACAAGTGGGATATGCAGGTGTGGCAGCACAAAACACAGCGCATGATGGAGTACCATTTAATCATTGCAGGGCAGACATTTGGAGGGCTCTCAGGGTACAGTATGCCGATAGGTCAGATATGGGTGCAATTATGACACGTAAAATAAAGGAAGATGAAGACCCTATTGCTTATATTCAGGATATTCAAGAGAGATGGCAGTTTGAAACATGTGAACCATGGGAAAAAACAGTGACACTATTCTATCAAATGTTATGCCAGGGATTGCCAGAACAGGCACAGAGTCAAATGAAAAACAAGTAGGAATGGAAGCATAGCCCTGGGATGAAACATAATTAACTGTTGATCATTATTGTCAGTTATTAAAAGAGAAGAACAAAAAGAAGGATGGGAACAGGAAGATTGAGGATGCTTAGTTAGTGCAGAATTTTATTTTTAAATTTGCTATAGAAGGGGCAGTTTTGACAAGCGGAGAAGGAGAAAGATTGCAGGAAGTAATGGGTGCATCACAGGTGAATAATCTACACCTAATTGTGTATGCGTTTTGGCCACAAAGTACTGGCGTATGTTTCAGAGAAAGAGGAAATGACTTTCAGAACACCCAAGGTGGATTTCAAAATGCCCATAATGGAAGTCAGAATATTCAGGGAGGATATAATGAAGGGTTTGCAGAAGTGCCAGCCCCTGTATGTTGGAATTGTGGGATGACAGGGCATATTGCATGAGAAAACGCGCAACAAAATGGACTACCTTTAAGAGACAGGATAACATATCCACCGTCATACAGTACACAAACATGAGAGAACTTTGCCCAGGATTACACATCTTACCATTCAAAAATGCTGCAAGAACAAAAGGCACAGCAGCAGGAGTCGGTGCAAATGCACCTACCCCAAGGGCAATCACAACAAGCTCCTATGGAAACACAACAGAATGCAAACACAGGGCAAATACTTACACCTAGGATTTTGGGTGTCACTGTGGTAGGAGAAAACTCTTTCACGGGACAGGGATCCATTTTTACCCTCAATAGGAAAGCTCATAAGATGACTTGATGTGTCCAATACTATCAGTAACCCCAGACCCCCAAGAGGAACCAAGAGCCGATGTGAAGATAGGAGGCAAATCTTTTTCTTTTTCTGTAGACATTGGGGTGACTCGCTCTTGTATAAGGGAGGGAAAATATCCAATGTCAGGTATTGCTATGAATGCTCAAGGGTTCTTTGGAGTTATGCATCTAGGTCCTTTCACTGATAAATTACCTGTTTCTATAGGGGAATGTGACGAGATTTTCCCCTTGCTATATTTGCGACAAACGCCAGTTAACATTTTGGGTACAGATTTAATGATGAAGCTTCTTAACATGATGATTTAATTCACTGATCAAGGAATAGTGTGCTCCAGTCCAGGAATACACTATTTAAATGTAGGAGAGTTTATACTGGCATTTACAGGGCAAGTAGCTCTACGAGGAGTCGCGGTAGATCCGGAAGTCTTCATGTATGGGGTGAGCATTTTATGAACATGGCTACCTGGGTTAGTAGAGAATATTGTGAGGATATATGATGATTTCTTATTCAGACCACAGGTATTCAGACCACAGGTACATATGGATGAGGATGAAGGGCAGACTATTTCTACAGAATATGAAGCAGCTATAGTACGAGGAGAAATAGCAATGCTTGAAGGAGTAGATGACAAAGGCTGATCATGGAGGACAGTGATAGCACTTGAGGAGGGATACAGATTGACTAACAAAAGATGAAGATATGTTCAGAGATGAACATATAGAAAATGAGGTAATGTTTTATAAAAGCATTATATATTGGATACGAATTGAGAAAGGGGAAGGCCCACAGCGAATGACACTAATGCGGCAATGCATAACTGAAAGATGCAACTAAACCCCACGCCCTGGACCAGGATATTACCGTACCAGAGTATACTGAAAGAATGTCCAGAGGATGTTTATTTCTTATGGTATCAAAATTTATTTAACATGATCCATAATTTATAAAGGATGAACTTATCATAAATAAGTCAACACATTAAATTTCATAAATGTTACAGGAGAGCATAGAAATACATAAAAAGCCATACAATTTCACTCCATTCCCAGTGAACCATTCACTCATTAAACCTCATACACTGTCAAACATTCATCCACAATCCACTAAAACAAAAATTGATGGAACATTTATGTAGTAAGACAACCTATTTGTCCCTACAAAATGATGCTATTTCATACACATTCAATGTTCATAATCACAGTTATTATACAATATGTGATCTGCTAATGCAGTGGATCCAATCAATAAAATCCAATTGATGACATCCCCAATTATTCTTCTCAGCCGGTTTCGACGTAGAGAGATGATTGGGTCAACATCTTCATCAGGAAAATCAGTGATACATTAAAAAACAGGGACAGTGCACACCATTAGTGCACTACCCCATCATGAGAAATCACAAACAATATCTATACCAAACCATACAACAAAGAAATGTTGTGCTACTACCAACAAAATAACATATCTACATTTTGGGGAAAACAGGTCTAAGAAAGAATCAGGACAGTGTCCCTAGTTTCCGAGAGCGAAAGGGTTTGTGAGGCCCAACAAGAAAGAAGGAATCTGAGTACGAAGGTGGAGTGAAGCTAACACCAAAGGCTGAATGTGTTGACCACAGTGCAACAATGCCATGTCCTAGCTCCCAGGAAAAAACAAGAAATAAACAGAATACACAAACCTGGCAAGTATAGTCAAATGCTCCCATAGCACAAAATTGTTGGGGCCACTGACTACAACCCAGAAGTTGTCCAAACCTGGAAAGCAACATGGCAGGTGAAATAACTACTACAGAAACTCTCAATTTAAACCACCCCCAATAGGGTGTAAAAAGAGTGATGATACCTAATGTTACTCACCCTAAGCAGAAAATTATGGTACACAAATGTACTCCAAGAATGAAACTGCAAGCGCAGCAGAAGTAGATTTGATGACTTGTTGGATCCATACATAGGTTTACATAGTCTGTATTAAAAAAACAATATATAAATAGCGCCTGTAATAAGAGTATTGTTTATCACAGAACATTACGCGATCAATGTGCCCCAATAATTCCACGCAGTTGCTTCAACATCTAGTCTAAGGGGGAGTTACATGTACTCGACAAAAGGCATAAAGAATAGACCGGTAGACATAATCAATAACTATGACATCCTTCCCAAGCATGCAACACTGGCAAGTTTTCTGGTGTCCCAGGGGCCCGTTTTCATATAAATACGTGAGTGAACGTCCGGAAAAGATGATAGAATCCAAAAATAGTTGTTACCTAAAACCATCTACACATGACTTGTCAGTGCAGGCCATAGAAAATACTTACTGTCGATATGCTGCTTGTTGAGAATGTGGTCCGTGTCACGGTGAACCGCCGACTAAATCTGTGGGCATGCGCACATGGTAAAGATTAAGATCTTAAGTGCGCATGCGCTATGGTTTATAAACACGGAAGTAAAGTCATGTGAGGGTGACCGTATCACCGTCATATGGGCAAGTGACACCTCCCAAACCATCGTCGGGGCAGCATCTCATAAAGATTACATGCACAAGCGTGGGAAGCGCTGGGGCGTACCATACACGAGTTTTGACAAATACAAGAATGGAATGACATGTGATGGTAAATCCAAATTGTCAACTATACAGCTATCTGAAATTGCCCCAACAAGTTGTGTGTCCGAAAATAAAAGCACACGTGTGTATTATAATTAGAGCCCCACATGTTGCATGGTTGGGCAATAATGTGTATCAAAGCAAGCCATAAAAAATGTGTTTGTTTCAAATGAACATGGCTGAGCAGGACCATCAAATATCAATAAGGAGTTGCTAACAAGAAACAAGAAACTTTGTCACATGCTTTTATAGAACATAGGAAGGTTGATTTGGTGATAGATACATCAGTTTCCTAAAAATAAGGTTGCTGACTCACTAAGTGCTGACTCCACTAAAAAATGGCACCCCCCCACTGCCGTGATGACAAATAACAGTCTCAAATTACCATATAGGTAACACAAGTTGTGACTAGAAGCAAATATCTCGAAGGGCACAAAAATTACCCCAACAGATTATCTGAAAGGTAATGTTTGGTAGCAAGGGATGCTCTAGCGTGAATGGAAGTCCCATGGTTCCAATGTGTTAAGACCTTTAGCTAATGTTTTAAGGTTGAAAATCCACAGTTATTCCTTATATGCCAGCTTGTTGGTTATTTGAACAGAACCACTAGTAACCATTTTCTCCACACAGAACCATGATAGTTGCTCCACACTATGGCCCATCTCTACAAAATGGAGAACCATTGGTGCGTTCAAGTTGCGAGTTCTAATTTTAGAACGGTGCTCATTGATACGCACATGGACCTCTCTTAAGGTTTTCCCAATATAGAACATTTGGCAAGGACATTGTTACCGCATAGATAACATTTTTACTTTTACAAGTAGTAAAAGTGCGCAGGTCCCAAATTTTTACCTCTGCAAGAAAAGGTGGTAATTTTCTTGGAATACTTCGAGGCCACACATGACGTAAATGGAAAGTGGTCCACTACCAAATTCAAATTGATATCTCTGATGGATTTACATTTTGAGGGAAGTCGGCTTGCCCGAGTTAATTTCTGTCTCAAGTTTTTACTTTTTTTGAATGCAAACAGTGTTTTTCGTAACTTAATCCCTGTTGAATTAAGGATTCTCCAATGTTTTAGGATAATTGCTTTAATGGTGTTACTGTGCTGGCAAAAAGTAGAAACACACACCAGTTGGTCTTGGTCAAGAGATCCAGTCTTGGAGCAAGGTAATGCTTCACGATTAATATATCGTACTCGCTTTCTCGAGTGTTTCACCAGTTTTTTGGGATATCCTCGTTCGATGAGCCTATTTTCCATGACATCAGCATCCTTGTTGAAATTCACAATGTTGGAACAGTTGCACTGTAGCCATAAAAACATCCCATATAGAAGGTTCTGTAACAAACTTTTAGGATGTTGGCTGGCAAATTGCAGCGTGGTATTTCTTTCAGTTGGTTTCCTGAATAATTCTGTCTATAGAAAACCAGATTCAAAATAAATTGATAAGTCCAGAAATGAAATTCTCGTGGTGGAATCCTCAAAATTAAATGTATATTAGGGTCAACCTGATTAAGCCAATCCACAAACAAAAGCAGTGTGTCTGTATTGACCTCCCAGATCAATAAAATGTAATCTATATATCTACGATATAGTTTGATCTGTTTGACAAATGGATTGCTTCTATTCACCACCTTATTTTCTTCAAACAATGCCATAAAAATAATGGCCAGGTTGGGGGCAATGGTACAGTCAATTGCAGTTCCTTTGCTTTGTAGAAAAAATGTTTCCTTAAACTTGAAGAAACCATTGGCAAGGACCAATTCAGCAGACATGCTCAAGAACTCTGTTGGAACATTGTGTGGTAGAGGGTGTCTGTCCAACAGGACTTGTAGACTGTGTACTGCTTTATCTTGTGTAATGTTGGTGTAGAACGCTTCTATGTCATGTGTGACAAGAATGTGTTTAGATGGATCGAACGCCAATCCCTAGACCAGGTTAGTCACATCCCTTGAGTCAAATAGGAATGTTGATGTGGCCATTAGGTTTAATTAAAAATCAATATATTTTGACAATGGCTCTAAAATAGACCCGCAGCCTGATACATTCGGACATTCCGGCAGGTTGCAGATGTCTTTATGCACTTTGGGGATGATGTAGAACAAAGCAGTGCGTTCTTCCGAATGGTTAATAAATTTAAATTTTTTGGTGTAGTGCTCTTTCGCTTAACTCCAATGTTTTTCTCTTGATCATAGCTGATGGGTCACTAGCGATTTTTTAAATAGTGACCTGGAATGTCCAACAGTCTTTGAACCTCTTGGTCATAAGACTTGGCATCCCAGACCACAATGCCTCCCCCCTTGTCGGCTGCTTTGATAACAATTGATAACAATTGATGGATCCTGGGCCAAGGTATCTATGGCACAAAATTTGGAAAAACTTAGATTGGGTCCACAAACATTTCTTGGAAATTGAATAGATTTTTCTAGTTCCCTAAGTACAATTCTTTCAAATGTCACCAGTTCTGATGGAGTATTATCAGAAGTATCAGAGGAACGGGGGGTGAACAAGGATGGATTAGCCAAGCCAGATATATTGATTTCTGTATACAACCTTTATCAGAAAAATAAGCCCTTAATCTTTTCTCAGAAAGATTTTCACCTCACTAGTAAGGGGCATCGCACTTGGCATTTGTGTAGGGACAAAAGAGAGGCCCCGTTTTAAGATGGACAACTCGGGTTCTGTAAGGGCACGTGGAGACAAATAAAAGATGAGCAAAGGCTTGTTTACCAACGGTACACCCGATTGTGTGTCTGGAAGTCTTGCTCACGTATTTATATGAACATGGGCCCCTGGGACGCCAGAAAACTTGCCAGTGTTGCATGTTTGGGAAGGATGTCATAGTTATTGATTGTGTCTACAAGTCTATTCTTTATGCCTATTGTCGAGTACATGTCACTCCCCCTTAGACTAGATGTTGAAGCAACTGTGTGGAATTATTGGGGCACATTGATCGCGTAATGCTGAATGCTCTGTGATAGACAATACTCTCATTACAGCCGCCGTTTATATATCATTTTATGTGAACCTATGTATGGATCCAACAGATAATCAAATCTACCACTGCTGCGCTTGCAGTTTCATTCTTGGAGTACATTTGTGTACCATCATTTTCTGTTTGGGGTTAGTAATATTAGGTATCATCACTCTTTTTACATTGGGGGTGATTTAAATTGACAGTTTATGTAGTGGTTATTTTACCTGCCATGTTGTTTTCCAGGTTTGGACATCTTCTGGGTTGTAGTCAGTGGCCCCAACAATTGTGTGCTATGGGAGCATTTGACCATACTTGCCAGGTTTGTGTATTCGTTATTTCTTGGTGTTTCCTGGGCACTAGGACATGGCATTTTTGCACTGTGTTCAACTCATTCAGCCTTTGGTGTTAGCTTCACTCCACTTTTGGACTCAGATTCCTTCTTTCATGTTGGGCCTGACAAATCCCTTCTCTCTGGGAAACTATGGACACTGTCCGGATTCTTTCTTAGCCATGTTTTCCCTAAAATGTAGATATGTTATTTTGTTGGTAGTAGCACAATATTTGTTTGTTGTAAAGTTTGGTATAGATATTCTATGACAAGACCGGAGGTGAGCATTATGCTCATTCTTCTTTATTCACTGCTCAACAGCAATTCAAAACTTCACTTTTAAACCAGTTTTTTTTTTTTTAAACAGTTAAAGTATGCCCAACTGGCTTAAAAAATAAAAATAAACAAAACATGATGAGCTCTGAAGGTTTACTGGGTGCGCGTAGAGATTTCATGAGGTATTCAGTAAGGATGGTGAACGCACAGCGTGATTAGTTAATGCGCGCAATAATATATTTATATGAGCGTCTTCGTAGCACGAATCAAGGAGCATACAGTGTTAAACACTCCGTCAGAATAACGATTTCTGAGGGAATGAGAGTCCCGCAAGTGAATTTGCTCGCATCGAGGGAACCATTATCCCTCTCAGAAGTCAGTGTGGATTACCGCGTAGCGCTACGGCGCCTTACGCTGAGTGGCACGGCTCATTAAGAGCAGTTTGCGCATGCGCGGAAGGCCCTTTCTTCCCGCAACGTTCTTTACTCAAACGTAATGGTCTTTCCACAGCTCTGGAGCTCACAGAGAACCGATCCACGTTGAAAGAGCGTCTTGGTGAATTAGAAGGCAATACAAAAAAAAAAAAAAAGATAAGAAGAGAACGTTTAATTACATTGAGAAGCACTCTGCCAGAGATCCTGGAACAGACAGGTCAGGTACAAGATCTATAGAGTGCCAGATCACAGCCCTCACAGTCATTCAGGGATGTCCTGTGACAGAGGGGACGAGTACTGGAAAGAGTACAGTGATCATGAGCAGGAGCTTCAGGAGGAAGAAATAGACCTCTCCCAAAGCTTTAAACAGTTTTGGGAGACTCCCTAGTCAGATCTGTAGCTCAGGGAGTTCAGCCTATACAGGACAGGCTTCAGGTCCTGGAAAATATGTTGGGCACTAGAGCTGGCAAGGATGAAGATCCAGGAGAAGGGACCTCCACCACCAAGCCTCTACAAGAACAGCATAGGAGGGGTGTAAAGCAGCCCGGAAGAGGAAGGACTCTGCTACGCCCCCTGGCTCAGATATGGGGAAGAGAGAGAAGCCCCAGGAGGCAACTGATGTCTTTAACAGACTAAGGGACGCTTTCCTTGCTAAATCAGCAGTGCTCTGCCTCGTACACCCTACCCCAGGCTTGAAAATCATAGGGGAAGTGCCTTCATCCTCAGAGGAATACGATCAAGATGAGCAAGAGGAGGAGGAGAGAAATCTGTCAGGAGGTAGTACAGGGAAGAAAGAGAGAGACAGACCAACAGAAAAGAATGCCAGCTTAGTGGAGAGGACCCCCGAAGAGGACATGTCAGACATGTTTGAGCCAGAGGCCATTAGGCACCCCAGATCCAATAACCGGATCTCATCTCCGAGGGTAGCACGATATATGGCTGAAAAGATCAGGAAACCATTGGAAAAGGAGACCAGGCTCCGACTTCGGTCAGAGTGTCCCAGACCAGAGATTACAAGAAAGGTGGCAGAGACCCCGGAAATTGACCCCAAGATGTTGACTTTTGTCACTAAAGCCGGGAAGGACGCTAGAAGAGGGATGGACCGCGCATGGCGGTCCTGCCAGGATAAAATACTGGACCTAACAGGCCCCACAGCTAAAATTATGGACCTCGCCGAGAGAGCAAAGGACACGGGAGAGCCTGTGGACCCGTTCATCCTAGCAGGGTGGGATCAGCGACCCGTGTGTCTTCTTCATAATGCAAATACAGCCATCTCAGCTGAGAGATGTAGGTCTATGCTTTTAAAAATAGACAACAAGCTTGGGGACCTAGCCTCATATGAGGCAGGTAAAGGGGCACAAGGCCTGCTCTTCGGCGACACATTTGTCAAAGAGGTGAATACGTTCCTAGGGGTTTATACAGCGCTCGAGAAGGTGCAAACATCGATTAGGAAGGTGTTCCCTACTCGAGTTTTTGCAGGGGCTGGCCGCTACAGTGGCCGCTCGACCGGCCACTTCAATTCCAACAAGAAACCACAAGGGCCTAGAGCCCAATACTGGGAATCGCGCCAGCAAGATGCGTTCTTCATCAACAGAAGCAGAGGTTTCAGAGGCCGCCAAAGAAGAGGACACTTCAGGCAGCAAAATAATTCCACAGGTGAGGGAGCGCTCAGCGAGATATCCCCCAGTAGGAGGGAGGATGTTGCTTTTTACAAACAATTGGCGCAAATTATCAGCAGACGCATGGGTACTTCAGACAGCGCAGGGGTTTCACCTAGATTTCATAGGGGAGCCAATTCAGTCTCAACCCCCACAGCGCATGCGTTCCTCGAAGGAAGAGGTAGCACTATTAGATACAGAATTAGAAGCACTGGTGCGAAAACAGGCTATAGAGAGAGCACAGCCTCACTCAGAAGGATTCTTGAGCAACATGTTTTTGGTCCACCGCAAAGGCAAAGTCAGACCCATCATCAATTTAACGGAACTGAACAGTTGCTTAGTTTACAGACACTTCAAAATGGAGGGAATCCATCTATTGGCGACCTCCTCAGGAGAAACGATTGGCTAAAATGGCTAGACCTGAAGGATGCATACCTGATGATACCCAGAGCCCCTCTTTACCGTTGTTTCCTTTGATTTGAGTGGAAAGGAGAGGTATGGCAGTTTAAGACACTGCCTTTTGGGCTAGCATCGACGCCTTGGGCCTTCACCAAGCTAATAAGGCCTCTAGCCACTGCGATGAGAGAGCAAGGAATAAGGACGATCATATATTTAGACGACATCCTGCTCATGGCAGAGAACAAGGAGAGACTGCAGAGGCAAGTTCAGTGGGCGACTGCTTTCATCTCCAGTCTAGGCTTCCTGATCAGCGAAGAGAAGTCAGAACTGATTCAATGCAGGAAACTGGAGTTTCTAGGTTTCACCATTGATACGAGGAAAGCCACTTTATCCCTGCCATCCTCCAAAATAAGATCCATCAAGAAGGACCTGAGGACAGCCCTAGGGAGACAGTTAATTTATCTTCAGAATCTAGCCAGGATAGTGGGTCTGCTTGCAGCCTCGATCCAAGCGATCTTCCCCGGGCCATTACACCATCAAGCTCTTCAGAGGCTCAATATCAGGTACTTGCAAAAAGGATGGAGATACCATCATCAGGTCCTGCTTGATGAGGACAGCAGAAGAGAACTCCACTGGTGGCTTCACAACATGGAAGCATGGAACGGCAGGGCCATCTTCTGAGACCTAACAGAGCTCATAGTGGAATCAGATGCCAGCAGGTCAGGCTGGGGAACCAGGTGCGGGCACACAGAAACAGGAGGAAAATGGTCCCAAAAGGAGCTAGAGTTGCACATCAACTGTTTGGAGATTCTAGCGGGATTGTTCACAATCAGAGTCTTCTCCGAGGACAAGGTGCGGTGCTGCATCCTGCTAAGCATGGACAATATATCCGCAGTGTGATATATCAACAAACTGGGAGGAACAAGGTCCAAGAATCTCGTGGAGATTGCCAAAGACTTCTGGCACTTCTGCCTGAGCAGGAACATATCGGTGAAAGCAGAATATCTTCCAGGAGCGAAGAATACTGTGGCCGACTGGAACTCCCGTTATCTGATAGACTCGAGCGACTGTAGACTACACAAATCAGTCTACAACAAATTGCGGCGCAAGAATGGTCCGTTTCATATGGATCTGTTTGCTTTCAGACTAAATACACACCTGCCGAGCTACTTCAGTTGGAAGCTAGATCCGGGAGCGATAGGGACGGATGCGTTCCAACAAGATTGGGGACGCCACATCCATTATGCTTTTCCCCCCTTCGCAATGTTGGCCAGAACACTAGTGAAGGTGTGCAGAGACAAGGCCAGGTTAGTGATATTAACTCCGGAGTGGAAGTCTCAAGCCTGGTTTCTAGTTCTGATTGAACTTTACACAGATTTCCCTCAGAGGATCTCACACCGAGAGTATTTCCTCATAGATCCAGCGGGAGCACCACACCCTCTGATTCAGGATCAGACCCTACCCCTTCTGGCCTGCAGAATTTCAGTCGAAGGTGGTGCTTGCTGGGACTTTCGGAGGAAGCTACGGAGCTCATCAGACCATCATGGGCTCCCTCGACAATCAGGAGCTATAATTCCGCTTGGTAGGCCTGGGAATTATGGTGCAGGGGGAGGATTATTTCTCCCATTTTAGCTCCTATAACTCAGTCATACATTTCTAGCGTCCCTTAGCTCAAGAGGGAAAGCATTCAGAACAATAGGAGTGTACAGATCAGCCATTTGGGCTGGACACGAGCTGGTAGACAGGGTACGAGCAGGAGAACACCCAGCAGTGGTGAGACTTCTCAAAGGTATTAAAGTGAGCAAGCCTCCGTTGCCTAGGTACTCGGTCCTGTGAGACATTACGAAGGTATTGCACTTGTTTGGGCAGTGTCCAAGATACGATCTCTTGTCAGGGAAGCAACTGTCCGGGAAGTTAGCCACTTTACGTTGCTAGTATCTTGTAGACGAATTTCAGATGTCAAGGCTCTTGAGATAGATCAAAAGATTTTCTACCCGCAAGGAGTGGCGTTCAACATAGTGCAGCGTACTAAGACCAACTCCAGAATTATTACATAACCATACTTCCCAGATAGCAGCAGCCTCTGCGTAGCGCAATGCATAAAGCAATATGAAGCAGTTACAGGCGCAATAAGACCACTAGAGGTGACTCAACTGCTTATTGTGCATAGGAAACCTTATAATGCAGTAACCCCGGCTACTATAGCGGGATGGGTGCAGGAAATTATGGAATTAGCAGGAACAGACATTTCTGTTTTTGAGGCTCATTTGGCCAGAGGAGCTATGGCTTCTGGAGCTTTTGCAGCTGGAGTTCCGCTGCAGGAGATCATGAAAGCTGCAGATTGGTCCAGTGACTCAGTATTCAGGACTTTCTATTTCAAACCAGTAGCGGACATCGCAGCACGTAGTGGTGAGTGCAAGACTACTGCCGCATTTTTTAGCACAGGCAGCAGAATTGGTAGCACTTAATGTTGCACTCAAAAATCGCAAATGGCAGGAAGTGACAGTGTACAGTGACTCCGCCTATGTGATGTCAACCATACATGCAGGCCTCTCACGCTGGAAAAGGAGGGGATATTTCCACACATACTGCACTCCAGTGCAACATGTGTCTTTTTTGGACAGGCTCATTAAGGCACTAGAACTATCAGTAGCCATAGCAGTCATAAAATGCACAGTGCATCTCTTGCAGAAAAAAGCTGCAGACTTAGAAGCCAAAAGGGTTGCATATTCCTCAAAAGTTTTGAGTTTCAAAACTGAAAATAATAAAGAAATATCAGACCGCAGCATGTTAGTACAAGAGGGGTTTAATATGCTGATAATTACGCAACAAATAGAGATTCAGGGTTGAGCCCCGCAACATGAGCAAGTACTGTGGAGACAAAGTGGGTGTTCATTATCCCCCACACAAGCTCTATGGAGACAGGAAAGCACTGGAAATCCAGTGATGCCAGCAGCATTACTAAAAGTGGTACTTGAGAAGTTGCATTACCCACACATATAATCAGAGAAAGTGTTGCTGCCACTATTGCAGAAGACTGGTTTGCTCCCAATCTATTGGAACACGTTGCACAGTTCATTGTGAATTGCATCATGTGTCAGAAGTTTACAGCTGGGCATACAATGACAACAATTTGAGAAGTAATCCCTCAAGCAAATGGTCAATTTCAACATTTGCATATTGATTATAATGATATGCTGCAGACATGTAATGGATACAGGTATCTGTTAGTGGTGGTGTGTCCCTTCTCTAGGTGGATCGAAGCCCTGTACACCAATGATGCCAATTGCACAACAACATTTTTAGTGTGTGAAGTATTTTCGAGATGGGGTGTGTGCGAAGTACTGAGGTCCGATAATGGGCCACATTTTGTTAATGAGCCATTTGAACAAATACGACTTCTATTGACATAAGTTCTCTTCTGCTTATCATTCACAAGCAAACAGGTAATGTGAGCAACTCAACGGCATCCTAAAAGAGAGGATAGCCAAGATCAGATTAACTTTGAAAAAGGGATGGCTATACTGCCTACCCCTAGCCTTATATGCCCATGAAAATCAGCCAGGTTCAGACCATCATCTTATGCCCCACGAGTTAGTGACATGCCGTCACATAAGGAATCCTCTCATGCCCCCATCTAGAGTCAGGAGTGAATCGCAGAGTGTAGCGCATGATCTAGGTGATGAAATGCACGACTATTTGACATATATGACTACCAGTGTTTCTTTCATTGCAGGTCAAATCAAGCATCAGATGGAGGGGTCAAAGAACACATAAAACAGCCAATTAACCAACCTAAGTGAATTAATGCCACCACCAAAGTTGTATATTGGAGACCAAATCCTTATAGAGAACTTCACCTGTCGATGGCACAAACTGAGATTTAATGGAGACGTAAAAATCTACAAAGTTGAGACACTCGCTCCAGCACCTGTTCACCAAGAAGCAGAACGAGAAGAAGAATTTCCACGTGTGTGGACTCGACCGATGACCAAGAAGAGGAGCGATAAAACAGCGCATAGTTAGGACACATTTCTTTTGGACTGGAATTCATTAAGCACGCCGTAACATTTTTAGCAGGAAATGCATGAACTTGCAGAGAATTCCAAAGGCTAAAACATACTTTCTAGAAATTCTTTGAAAGAATAAATATTGCATCAGTACTATGCATAAATGTCCATTTCGGATTAGAAATTGGAAGAGAGAGATCAAACCCAAATGTGTTTTAGGAACTCATCTGTTCCAAGGATAATATCTGATACCCATTGACAGTGACACATATCAGCTTGTAGTTGCTATTATTGTGTTTATACTTCAGTCATACCCTGCTTTTATTAGGAGAGAGGTTAATATTCAGACCTTTCTTCGTGACCCAAAGAATTGTCCTGTCATAAGAAGACTCCTGATTGCGATAATTGAGAAGATTGTGCAACTGCAAATGTAAACTGTACACCTGTATTAAAATGATTTGTGAAGTGGATAATGTGGTTATAGATAGACAATAAGTTCAAAGAGTATTGGTATGGCACACCAAACATTTCTCCAGAAGTCTATGCCTAATATATATATGTTGCCTGTATTTTATTTTCTTTCTGTATCTTACATTTCAAAGTTTCTATTATTCTAATGGCTCCATTGAAAAAACAACACCTATGATTTTTCCTAGTATGAGTACAAATGATGATAATTTTGTTGACCTCTTCGGGTATGTTAGGCGACATAAGAGGGAAGCAGAAGAAGATAAGCAGGGGATAAAAAACTATCTTTATAATACGGCTCACCTGTGGAATAATATGTAGTACCAACACATGAGAAAGGTGGGGGAGAGAGCATCTGATGAGAATTGCTACGTCTGCTCTCTCATCCCCTATGCCATGACTACAGTAAGAACCTTAATTTCAAACAAATTGGGCCATAAGGTTCATGACCCTCCGGAAAAGATATGTCCTTGACATGATTACAGCAATTGAAGGATGAGTTTGCGCTAAGATCGGGCCATCATGTTGTACATTCACACCATCTCATGACAGCGAGAACAGTACTTACGGAGGCCATATCGACACGGACAGATCTACACGTAAAAATGGTGGATAAGACAGAGGCCATAGAAGATGACAGCTGGTTCTTACTCCTGTTTTCATGGATTCCTTATTGGAAGGCAAACTTATTCAAGTTCCTTAGAGCAATATCAGTGATAAAAATATTTTGATTCTGTATGGTAAGGATAATAATTTGACAATGCCAGAAAACGGCAAAGAAAGCAGTGCGAATGAAGATCATGATTGACACAAAGGATGAACCAGAAGACAATGGGTAATAATAAGCAGCGCTCAGATACCTAAGGGTTCGTAGCGCTATATAAATGCCAAATTATTATTATTTATTATTAATGTGCTGACCGATAGTGCCATCATTATTGTTGCACCAGCAGGAACAAAATTCTGGTATCCAAAGGATCATAAGAATTATGTTGGATGTTGGGTCTTCTGTACCCCAAATGGAGAGTGCAGTCACATGACGTAGATCCTTTGCGTGCATGCATACTATACTTTTGCGTGAGTCTTATTTACTTGGGCCCTGCCCAATAAGTGCCAACTATGAATGCACAAAAATACAAACAGTGCTGTTATTGTACAGTTTATTTTATGATAATGGGCCTCATTACAATTCAGGTGTAATGGTTTAATGGGCTCCGCTAATGGTGGCGGGCCCATTAACAACATTCCGCCTGATTACGAGGTCCCCTCCCAGGACCCGGTAAGGACGCCTGGTAAAACCAGGCATCCTTACCGGGTCCCGCGAGGGGAAGAGGGAGCTAACAATGGGCGGTCGTAATCAGCCCGTTGTTAGCTCCCTCTCCCATTCCCATTGAGCCCTATGGGGGCTCAAATCGGAATAGGGAAGGTCCGGGTCTGGGTTCCCAGAGGGAGGAATTACCGGGCCCTCTGAACTTGGAATGGCCCGGTAATTCCCCATTGAGGGAACCTGGTAAAGGAGCCCGGTTTGGCGGCAGCCATGGAGGTAATAGCTCCATGGCTACAGCCAAACTCGTAATGAGGCCCAATGTATTCCTTTCAGGGTTTTTACAAGCATCTTCTGTAGACAACAAAGAAAATAAATGGAATAGAGAAAGGATTTACATATTTTAAAGTGAGTTTTTAATTTACAAAGTGTGTTTCTTGTCTACATAACTTTATTGATTAAATAGGCAACTAGTTGGTTCGATGCACAGCTCCGGCAAATACTTTTCCAACTATTCTTTATTCGTCCAAATACTTAAATCTACTATTCGGATCACCCCTAGTTGAGGCAATAAACAACTTTCTCAATGCCTTTAGCCTATTGGCAGATACAGATTCCCAGAATCCCTGGAAGGTGAACTCTTCCTCAAAAGTCTGTTTACTTAATTAAAATGTAGAGGTTTATTGGCCATTCAGCATTTTCCCTCCTGAATTGGACTTCAATATGAAACAAGGGTCACCCCACGGTAGTTAATTCTGGGCATGGGCTCAATGGGTAATCAAGGCAAAGGAGCTCATGAGATGTCTAAGATAAATTCAAAAGGTACGTTAGAAAATTAATGACATTACATAATCAGAAAAATAATTTGGTCACATGGACTATTATTTGATGTATTCGAAGTTATATTAAGCAATTGAGAAATTCATGTAAACACCACCAGAGATCAGAGATGAATACCTAAAAGCCACATTGTGTGAAAAGTATGCCATCCAATTTGGCAGAGTAATACCCCCCCCCCCGCTGAACAACAAGTTCCAATTAGCCTGGAGACGTGGGTGTTAATTCAGTATATTCTCACGTCTTACAGAGTAGTGGTGTGGCACCTAGTAACTAATATTCTTTTAATAATATTTTATAGTATAGTATATGGAGGATAGTATATGGCGGATAGTGACTACTAGGGTAGCACACCCAATCTGAAGACTATGAACTGCAGCAGAAACAGATAGTGAAAGCCAGTGTTACATTCCTCCCTCTATTTGTGCCCCCCCCACCCCTGTTGATGTTCATCGTCACCAGTTCTGATTTCTCCCCGTCTCCACTCCTGTTTTTTCCAACTCACATTGCCGTCATTCTCCTGCCTAAGCCCCTGTCCAAGCTACCATCCTCATTCGGGCCACAGAGTCTGGTGCATGGTTTTCTCCCATCCTCTGTCCCGGCGGCACCTTGGTGCCTTAGGAAAAGTAAAAAGACTACTGCCATTTTACTAGTATTCCTGGTGGCCATTTTGTTTTGTAATTATTTTGAAAGTAATTGGGCACACTATCAGCAGTCTGGAATGACAGCACTTGTTGCTATTAGTGTTACTTAGTCAGTCGTAAGCCCTCGCTTTGCTCAGACTGATCATTGATTGAGCCGGCTGACTGTTAACGATCAAGCACACCCTCAAATGCTGCATTTCACACTACATAAACGGGTGGAAGACAACATGTGAGAAAATATACCCTGAGCTTCCTATGCAGTTTTTCATTAGATTGAGCGAAAGGTGGCGGTGGATGTGCGACTAACAGAGTAGGTAGGGAGCAGAGGGCCAGAGGTCTGCCCTTCTTTCTGCAGTGACAGTCTGGTACCCCTCTGTTATATTATGTTGTTATACTGTTTTACCATAAGGCAATGCCACGTTTTTCTTCTTGTACAGTGCTTTATGCCGCAGAAAGGCCAACTCACAGAACTGAGGTGCAAGGTGTGCATTTCTCAAGCTAAAAGACAACCATGGGATCACCAAAAGATTATCACTGAAGGGTCCCTCGGCCAGCCACCCAGTCGGTCAAAGTAGAGAGGATGGGCATGATTTGGAAGTTATTGTAGTCCAAATCATTCTCTCAGGAAAGAGAAATTGTGATCCGATCAGCTTGTACACCTACAAACACTTTTAATTACATACATTGGGAATGGTTGTATGTCAGAAAAATTAGCAACAATTTCTATTTGTGTTTCGTCATATTTTTCTTTATGTTGCTTTAAAAGGTTTTTGTACTATGCAACATCACCATCATAATAGTATCAGAATAAGGTGTGTACTTTTGTGCAAAACATTTAGTGATAGGTGCATGTTTATGGTTTAGCAGCAGTCAGGCTTTTACGTGTCCCACAGTGCCATCGGTCATATTGATCATGGTCATGTATATTTATTTTATTTTATTTATTTAGTGTGCTTCCGCATGATATGTATTTGTGTTTATTTGTGACTCATATTGTGCTTTACTTCAAAGTGCTGAACAGAGAACACACTTTACAATTCAATAAAATGAAAAGTTAAAAACTGCAAAATGGTAATGATAGTTGTAAATGAAGAAGATAGGTCTTAAGAGTAGTGCGAAGTAGAGTAAGAGGTAATAGAATGAAGAGATAGAGGAAGAACATTCCAATGAAATGGAGCTAGCAAGGTAAAAGAGCGAACCGTGGTTGGGCACAGGAGGGTTGAGGAACTGATAATAGAAATTGAGACTGAGAGGTTAGAACACTAGAAGGAGAATAGAAAGAGACAAGAGGGGTAAGATAAGAGGATGCGAGACCATAGAGAGATTTAAAAACAAGACAGAGAAAGTTAAGTTTGAGGCGAGGGTGAAAAGAAAATAGCTGAGAAATTGAATCACGAGTGAAAGAAGGTATAAGAGATGAATGAAAGCATTGAAGGCAGACCTTAGAGGAGCCAATTGAAAGGAAGGAAGTCCAAAGAGTGCCGCAGAGCAATAGAATAAATGTGAAAAGGTAACTGAGGAGATCAAAAGCTTAGTGGCAACCAGCATCAGAAAAGGGCAAGATTTGCGAATGTTGAACAGATGATAGTGACAAGCACATGCAGAAATAGAAATAAGATGAGAAAATGATAAGTCAGTATCGAGATAAAGACCAAGAATATGAGCAGAAGATGAAATAGGTAGTTGTGAAGGGGGAAATGAAACAATGGAAGGAGGAGAAGTAGAGGTAATAGTATTAGCGGGGAAAAGAAAACTTCTGTTTTGTTAGGATTTACAACAAGAAAATGATCTGACATCCATGATATAATAGCTAGAAGGCAGGATGTAAGGGCTTTATGAATAGCAGATGGGAAAGAGGAGAAAAAAAGAAAGAGCTGGGTATCATCCGCATAGAAATGATGGGATAAGAAAAAGTCTCTGAATTAGATATCTGAGAGGAAGACGAGATAGCCAAGGTGGGTCAGGAGATTGGGGAAGAAGAGCAAACAGTCGAGGAAAGAACAATGGCAGCTCAAAGAGTGGCCACCTTTGAAGAAAAATCAGAAGAAAAATCAGAAGCAGTTAAGATAGAGTTAAGTGAATAATCGAGAGAATGTGTAGAAACAAGACAATATAGTAATAAATAGAGCAAAGGTGGGGGTTAAGCCATGGTTGAGATGGTTTCTGAGAAGGGATACAAGAAGTAGTGGGGTAAAAGAAATCACGAGAAGAAGAGAGAGAAGCAGACAATGTAGTAGCAGCATCATCAGCAGAGAGGGCAGCAAATGAAGGATGCATAGGAAGATTCAAAATGCAAGAGGCAATAAACAGAGGACAATTAAAAGCACAACAATCTCGATTAACATATTTCTGAACTTTGGAATCAGGAGAAGTAGGTTAGAGGAGAGAAGGAAGAATTGAAAAGAATAGAAGATGATGATCAGTAGAGCAAATAGGGTGCACAGAAACAGACGTTGGGGATAAAGGTGAAATGAAAATAAGATCAAAGCAAGAGCCAGATCCATGAGAGGGAGGATTAGGGAGGGTAGAAAGAAAGTAGGAGTTAAGAATATAAATAAATGAAACAAATGGAAGAGATGAGTGATTAGTGGAAAGATGAAGATTAAAATCACAGAGGTGTATAAATGGAGAACAATGTAAAATAGCACACAGAAAAATATCAATATCATCACAGAAGGTTCCCACAAGACCAGGAGGACGATAGACAGATAAAATAGTCAAAGGTTCAGGTCTAGAGAAGAAAGTAAATGAATATTCAAATGAAGAAAATATGGGTGGAGAAAATTAACTAGGAGAAGAAACAAACGATGAGCGGTAAAGAATACCAATTCCACCCTGAGGGACCAAGGGACAAGGTGTGTGAACAAAAGCTGTGTTAGCAGTAGAAAGGGATGCAGGAATAGCAGTATTATAAAACAAGTGTCATGTCTCAGTCACTGATACACAAAATGTGTAGGTGCAGATGGAGAAAACTTTCAAAAATAGAGTGGGATTTGCTTTTCACACCATTAAATAGTTCAAAATACAATATAAATTATGACAATAAAACAAACAATAATTCAGGAATAATCCAAAATATCTGCTAATATTTCAAAATGTACATCAATTAAAACTGTCAAGCTCAATTCATTATATATAAAACATTCTCTTATAGACACAACTTGGTGGTAGACATTAATAATGTCTTAGCTATTTCCCACAATTTCATAAAGGCAATAATCAAAGTCGTAGAACTACCAAGCGTACATTTACCCCACAATGCCAGCGATTCCACAATTTGGATGTTATGAACAAACCAATCAATGGTATCAATACGCTTCTCTTCTAATCTAGAGCATTGTGTAAGACTATGTCTAAGCATTTCAAGCTTGCTATTCTTCTAGCACAAGCGACATACTCATTGGTAAGTACATGCGAGGTTCATTACTGATAGACAAGGGCGCTCATTAAACTTGGCTAACATAAAGAGCCTCCTGACACGCAGTCCAGGGCACTTGTGCAAAAGTGAATAGTAAATAGGCTTGCGGTTTGCTCATCATGTATGTTTGAAGCACTTTCTCTTGTAAAGAGCTATACCCTAGTAGTAGTTCTATATTAGTACAAAAGTTCCAGCTAAAAGCCCTTTTACATAATTGGGTGATCAAATATACACAAGTCCATGCTCCAATCAATGGACCATTGAATTTTCTATGCAAAAGCAAAACGAAATGTTCTATACCCTTTGTACTTATGACTTTCACCTTCGTCCAATTCATGTGCAAAAAGTGTGCAGATTGGATTAGAGAACGGCTTGATTATTTTAGCCACATAAACATTCTCCTAATCTCAAACATGGTGGTCAATGAGGTAAATTCGAGTTACAATCTAATAGAACACAGTTGGGAATACCCAACAACGCCAACAAATGTATCCTTTCCAGTTTTCTAAGCCCCCTATTATCAGGGCAGGCCCATGCTATAGACTATATAAGATAGTAGGTACCAGGCCTTGCTTATAAATGGTGATTAACCAACTAGTATTGTATCCATGATACCTGTGAATAACTCGCATGATGCATTCCTGTTTTCTTCTGGCTTTTAATTGAATGGAGTTCATTCATTTTCTAACTGATGTTTTACATGAGATTAATGAGCCCAGATATACATAGGTTGAAAATAACTTGATTGTGTTGTTATTACCCAGGAGGGATGTAACAAGGGAGCATTTCTTACGGCCAAAAAACGTCATGCAGATTTTCTTGAGATTTATCATCAATTTGCTATCGTCACAATACTTCACATGGCCGAAAAAAGTCCTTTTTAAGCCAATCTGAGTGTGGTCCATTATAATCAAGTCATCTGTGTAGGCCAGCATGGGAGGATGTTCAATATCCTATTTCAGAGAAAATGTTCTAATACCCCTTAAGACTTCCTGAAAATCCGCCACATAGAGGTTAAAGAGAAGGGGGACAACACACATTCCTGCTTTAACAATCTATTAGTACTTATTAATCTCGTAAATTGCCCCAGGTCATTCAAGCAGACCCATACCACCGTGTCAAAGTGGAGTTGGCACATCTTAAAGACCCCACTATTAATGCACCAATTCTGGTGATTAGTCGAAAGTTTGACATGGTTCATTGAATCAAAAGCTCTACTATAATCAACACATTCCACATAAAGAGTAGGACCCCTTCCCATCTGGGCCCGTCTGGCTAGGATACGTAAAATAAGTATGTTGTGTGCAATCGAGCATTGACTATGGAAGCCCAGTTTGAGACAGCTGCAGCAAGTCCCTCTCAAATACCCATTTTTTTTAGGGTTTTTATCAGAATAGTGTCAAAAACCCGACTGGACAGATCCAACGTGGCTACTAGCCTATAATTATTTTTAAAAAAACTATGCTGACGACACACGCATTCTTCTTCTCCTTAGAAGGAACTATGAGCAAGATCTCAATACTCTCCAGAAGACATATGCACACATCCAGGCCTGGATGGCAGCCAATGGTCTCTGCTTAAATGAGGAAAAACTGAAATTCTACTGATAGGCCCCAAATAATCCCTAAAAAAACTAGACGACAATTACAATTCCGTCAGTATTGAGAACACTGTTATTACAGCCTCCACTGCAGTGAAAACCCTTTGTATATACCTGGACACCACCTTATCAATGGAAGGCAAGTCGGCATCATCTCATCTTCAGCTGCACTCACAACAAAAATCATAAATGCAGTAAAACCCCACCTATCACCTAATAACTGCCGTAACATTGCGAGAGCCACAATTGGCGCAAAACGTGATTACTGCAACATCTTACTCCTAGGCACCTCCGCAAATAACATTAACAAATTGCAAATTGCACAAAACAGTGCCCTTAGAGCCACGCTTAGCATCCCTAGGAGAGAGCATATTTCACAGGCGAGAAAAGATGCCCACTGGCTCCCTATCAAATAAGGCATAACATCCAAGGCCCTCACGATCACATCCAAATGCCTTGCACAGACCGCCCCTGCCTACAGAGCAGAAAGAATACACCAGGCTCTGGCCCACAGACCACGACGGGACCAATACTCCCACCTACTATCCGTCCCAGCCTTCAACAGAGCTAAAGCTGGCGGCTCCAGTTTTGAAGTATTAGCCCCAAAAACCTGGAACGCGCTCCCGCTCAGCATAAGAAACAAAGAATCCCTCAGTTTTCAGAAAGGTGATTAAAACTAAGTTATATAACTAAACCACCTCCACAATTGTATAGTCTCCAACACTACTCCCCCGCAACCTCAAAACACCCCTCAACACTGTTATTGAACTTGTATTACTGCCTATGAAATATCTGTCCTAATTTGTATCACTGCTTCAGAAATAACTGCTCCTAACGTATATTAAGTGAATATGCTGTAACAGCGCCACAATGCCTCCGGGTTGCAAATAAATAGATAGATAGTATATCTCTCAAGCCTGATTTCAATACTGATTTCAATTTCCACGAGGAGGAATCCTGTTACAGGTCACAATATGGTAAAACACGGGCATGCTGAAACCATACAGAAGAAAACAGTAGAGGAAATCCCTTCTATTTACCCTTCTACTCACTCTCCTATATCCCAAACAGCCAGGAAACGCACGTTTCTATGGACAGGAAATCTCTGAGGGACTTTGGGCACGGTTAAAGGAGGGTGGACTCTGAACTGTAGCTCCTTTTGAGGCCTTCTAGGAAGCTACTGGGGATGGTTAGAGTGGTATGTTACGGCAGGACTCTTATTAGGCTGAAGCTGACCTTTTCTGGGAGGTAATCTGCATAATTCAGCCTTGTCTATCCTTCAAGAACTGGGCCGCAGTTACTGTATCCTGTTAATGGAGGACAGAATGTGGATCTTTAATCCAAACAGGGGTGTACTATATGTCGCTTTATGGCTGCTTTAAAGCACTTGACTATAGACGTCAACTTGAAATTACATAACAGGACCTCAGTTCCACAACAATGTGGCAAATGAATTGAAGCATTTGTTTTATATCAATTGACCCCAATTAGAGTTCCAGGTGTCTTTTAAACAACACGCGTAGTGCAGTTAAACCCCAGATCCATTTACAATTACCTAATTCTTCGGACCATGAACTATTCCGCCGCCTGTGACTTGCACTGGGGTGCCATCTAAACAGGTAAGGCATGTGTTTCTATTTTGGGAAGCTCACTGCAAGGGGTGCCAATGGGTCGAGGAGGCCCCTGGTGAACTGGCAAACAAAGCATTTCATATAAGGTCAGTTCAGAAATCACGGCCTGTGCCTCTTTTCTGTCTTTCTGTTAATTTCCAAACTGTTATTCTGTACTGTTGTGGTACTCTTGAAACCCCACCCGATAGATTAACCAGTTACGGTGTGAAAAGAACTTGCATCCATGCACTTCACTATGGGGTAAAGGGCATGGAACTGCCGTAATCAAATGAGTTTTGCTGTTTGATCTTCCTATTAACTTCTTACTTTGATTATTTCTACTGAAGAATTATGGTTCATGGGCAATTTCAAACTGGATTATGCCCCAAAACTACTCGGCAAGCCTCGCCAGGTGTTTTAATCAAGGATAGGTTGTTGTGCAGGACTAACCTCAGAGAATACCTCACGGATGTCAAAAGTGGCCTGTTTAGGTGCATTTATCAGTATTGTTTTGTGATCTTCTCTCAGAACCTGTTATGTGCCACTGAAATGCAGATACCCCAAAGCACTACCTCTGCTATATAACTGGGACGTGCAGAGGTAAATGTAACTTTGCTGAAGTCGTTTGACTGTTTTCCTTTCATTGCTAGTTGTCTCAGATACTGTGTCCTCTGCAAGAATATATTTCTGACATTGGCACTCATTTATACCTTTTGCTATTTTATTCTCCATCTTTCTTCCTTTTATATAATGCTTCCATTTCTTTTGGTCTTTATTTTTGTCATGTCTTCTGTCCTTTTGTCTGTCTTCTATCCCCATGTGCCTGTAACCCCACTGCTGGGTATAAACTTCATTTCAGTGCAATGATACAGGACATTGATTGATTGTTTTCTGATTGATTGTTTATTTATTACACGTTTATAGAGCAAGTGTCTCAAAGCGCAACCATGCAAGGGAGGGGAAGACAAGGGAGAACAGGACCACAATCTTACTAGGCATGGTACATGCAGGTCGTGTAGTATAGAAGGATGTGCGTGGGTGGGGGGTAATGGGAACAAGTGCTCACAGTCCACCAGAATATGGGTTAAGTGCTGGCTGTTAGACCCACAATGGAACGTAACCGAAAGTGCAGGAGGGCAGAAGTGCTGTGGTAGAGCACGGTCCGGAGGCAAGTGCAGAAATACTGGTGAGATAGCTAGGGACCTGTGAGACTCTGAAGGGGCACCAAGCAACCAGTCGCAATACGGAGCAGGGAGTGTAGAGAGAGCAATAAGGCAGAAAGGGGGTGGTTAGCAGGGGAAGGGGAGAGAGAAGAAGGAGGCGAAGAGGAAAGAAAAGCAACAACAAGCTGTTCTCGGGTCTGATTGTCTCGGCACAGTGTTGTGAGGCATTGTGAAAGTGTGACATGGACCCTTATACAAGTCTTTTCTTCCCTTGCCCCAGCGAAAATGGGAACTGCTCATTGTAAGTGTTGCTCCCTCCTAAAGCTAGTCCAGCTTATTTTATGTACATAATTTGCTTGTCCAAATCATGTAGGCTTCTGGGAAATTTAAAAGAGTTTGCAGATAACCTTTTTCATAATATTTTACCGATTTAATCAAAAGAAAAATAGGTTTTAGACAAACCTCTTCATACTATTTTAGAGATGTATCCTGCAGAAACTAATTGGACTAAGATTAATGCATGCAATCAAACTAGAAATGAAAAACCAGATGTTTATTTGGAAATAAAAAAAATTGAAGTGGTTTGGCATAACCCAAACAACAGGGCAAGCACAACAAGGTATTGTGTTCACATTTATAATGGGACTGAAGCCCAGAATCATAGTTGACAATAAACACACATACATGATATCTTAGCAGTTGTTCATCATTTCTATGAAAAGTCATAGAGACAATGGAGCAGAGGGGCAACATGCTGGTCTTGTAAGCAAGATGACGCAGAGCAACAGAGGTTCAAATCCCAGATCCGTGCTTAGAAACTTAGCCATAAGCTCTTCTGCTTTGGACTTCTTATCCCATCCAGGCTATTCTTGCTGACTTCTCAAATGTGTGATATTCGTCTTGAAGTGGCTCCATCATAGAGATACAGAATCACTACAGAGAAGTAAGGAACATTACACACAACCCCTCTGTAACCCTGTTCGACCTTGAGTTGTTGAACTCTTTTTGTCTCTCATCTGCAGCTCCTGTGTACATTCTGCTTAGGAACCAGAGGGGGGTTTCTCATAGCCCTCCCATCTAAAGGGAATGCTCACACTACATTGTACCTCAGCAAATGTGGCTCTTCCCTTTGTGTTTGGAGAGCATAGCTTCAGGATTGCCAACTAAACATAATGGTAATTAGTAAATAATTCGACTACTGGAACACACAATTCCCAAACCAGCCAGCTCATCTGACTTCCCAGTCGTTCCCTCCCCAGTTTCCTTTCCTGGACAGGGACAGACAACCAGTAAGCTAATGTATCTGCTTATTATGCTTGATGTCCCTGCTCCTTATGTACACTGTTCTGTCAGTGGTAAAACGGTGTCATGTCTAGTGAATACAGGGCTTCTATCTCAATGCTAAAGGCTTCAGACATTCCTCGTGTTCAATGATCCAAATAAGTTATACATGATATGGTTAATGGAGGTCAGCATATACATTACCATGTTTCCTCATCCTTGACTGTTACGTTAGGTCCGATGTCGGAACATCATTTTCTTTTGAGTCTGTCAGCACTCGCAAACCTCCTGGGGCTAGAGCTGCTATGTTCAAAGGTATGGTTAGCTTATCATTATACAAATGTATAGCAGGTAGTCCAGAAATTATCAAATCAACACCGTTTGTGCATTGCATTCCGGGTGGCATTTATTTGGAGTTACCTACACAAAGGGAATAGGTGTTTTGGCTGGTTTACAGGACCTATCAGCTCTGATAAACCTGCCTCATTGCAACATAGACTGCTGGACCAGGTTCCTCCACAATTATTGTGCTCTTCGGTAAATGAGGTAGGACACATGCTGAATGTAGAGCCTGTGCGCATTACTCTGAATCCTTCCGAACTGCTTCTCTGTATCCCACAATATTTCATTGTGAAAGATGCAAAAGAAGGTATAAAGCTTATGATTAAATACCTGCTTCAACAGAGGATCATCGTATTAACCTGAAGACTTTGCAATATGTCCATTCTGATCATTATGAAACCTAGAAAAGACACTTCATATTTTGTGCAAGAAGTCTGTGCTGTGAACGCAGCTGTTCTGACCACTTTCCCCGCTGTCCCAAATCATGGAACCATTTTGTCTTTGTTGGGGAGAAGTTGGACCCCCACCCGGGATTCTGGGGGTCCGAGCTATGGGAGACCCCAACACCTCCCATTTTACCCAAATAAATGCAGCAGAGTACCAAGCAGGCAGCAACTTGTTCCAAGCTGCATTTATTACTGGGCAGCAAAAAAAGAAAAAACACACAGAGAGCTTCGTGCACTGTGAAAGTCCCAGCACCGACTTCCCCGGGGATGGCTTGCAAGCCAGCTTTGTAACACATTGCAGGCTGACTGCACAGAAATGGACCAGCTCCCAGAAACCTATCTCGTCCTGCTATTGGCTGCAAAGTGATAGGTTACCTATGTAGCCCTTATAGGAAGCCTGATAATTGGACATTGGACTTTTGCATCAGTGGGTTGGTTTAGCTGCGCCACCCCCATTACCGAACTCTGAAATTGTTGCAGTATCAATCTGTTTCCATCACTTTTAGCTGAAACAGGCTTTTCGCCCCTGGGCTCTCAGTGTTCATTGGCCAGAGCTGAGCCATTCTTGTTACAATTATGTTTCAAATGGTGTGTGAGTCTTGCAAAAATGTCTTTCGTTCCCAGGAAAAAACACTGGGCTCTTGATGTTCTGCTGTGGCTTACTCATATTTGTGAAGAATTAAAAATGTTTGTCTGCCAGGGTTCACTGTCGTTCAAAGAAAGTAATCTTATCTTACTGTGCGACCTTGGCTGCTCCTGGGTTTGTGAGGAGCATTGCTGAAGTCAGCACGAATCCCCACTGCGGCTGGTGTTCAGTGAGACAAATGCACTTGGCTACTTGGCTGTAATGTTCTTAAAACATGGCTTTACACCGTGCAATTAGATCAGGTTAATTCATATGGGCATCTGCAGCCTTTAAACAGGGATCCTTGTGTTTTGGAGATTCTGGTACTGCTGCATTTAGGCTAATGTAGCATGTAGGTTGCAATGTTGGTCAAGTGGGTGTCTTTCAGCATATTTGTCACCCATGGGTGCGCTGGGGCCAGGAACAAATGATAGGTGTGCTCCTTATTCTTCCTGCTGTTCTGTCTGTCGATGTGCCTGGGGTGAGGGACAGGAGTTTGATCTCGATTTTCCCTCTTCATCTTGCAACCTGCTATAGCATTTCATTTCATAGCAGTAGGTCTGTGCTCAGCATTCTTCATCACTAAAAGCATGTCAACAGGATTCCCTGAATATGTTAATTGTACTTGCTCTGAAGGGGAATAAAGCTTACAAGGAAAAGGTTTTGTTTGAGCATGACATCAACCCGAGAGAGGCATCTGAGGCCCAAGTTGACATCATCATCTGCGTTGCTCACTGTGTGACTCACCAATTAATTATAGAGTTCTTGCGAATTACTGGTTGTTGCAAAAAATTAATACTGGTTTTTGCATCTATTGTGAGGCCCTTTCACACATTTAACCTAGATTCAGAGCCGGAATCTCTCCTCTGGTCCACAGAAGCAGATGGGGCATTCACAAACATCAGCCAAGAGATATTTGGAGAATTGTCTCTAGGTCTCCCCATTACCAGAAAACCATGTGCTCTCTATTGTGATGAACATGATAGTAATGTTCTAGGAATACTGAGAGAGCGGCACAGTGACACACACCCTGTTGCGTGTTATATAACTCAGCTCAGGGCCCATTGGACTATATATGTGACACTGTTATTTGTTGGTGCTAATGTAACTACACTTCATTGTTAATTAATTAACCCAGCGACCCTTCTGTCCAACAGAACATACATAATTGTCCACCGGTTACAGAGCACTTTTTAATTCCCAGACTTGATCTGAAAGATGTACCCCTTCAAATCCTTAAGGTAATCTTGTACGTGAATGGTTCATGTCTTAAAGTATATACCAACGTAAATGTTCCATTAGGGTGTCAACAAATGATCAACTAAACACCCTCTCTGCATGCATATCATGTCTTAAATGTGATCAGGGGCAGTGTAGTGTTGGAACCGATGTGTGTACACAGGAAGAAGTGCTAGAAACGTATTGCTTGTCTAAAGTTCGATGTGCCCAGGTTGCTGAGATTATACTTCTTGATATTTTATTCTTGACATCTTCTATTGCTGTTGCGAAATGCAAAGCTCATGAGTCATCTGTCTCTGACTTAGTACCAGAAAAATCCCTGGTTGATGACATAGCCAGGGCTGAAGCCCTTCAAGGCCCTTTGTCACCTAATTGTGTGCTTATTGTTCTTGCAGCAGACTAGTCCCCAATTAATATACTCTCTAATCTGGCTATATTTGATGATTCACCTCCTTAACAAGAGAAGGCATATGGTCTTGAAAAGGATCTAAGTACCATATGGCTACTCTGTGGAACTTTTCCTCTGGTTGACTGGTAGTGCCTAGAGCAGTGTTACCCTATTGTGATCCACTGACCCACTGTGTAGCCCAAATGGGTAAAATAGGTATGATGAGACTTACTAGGTGCAACTGGTGTACTCCTTATTTTCCCACCATAGCTCATCATTACTATAATGATAATGATGCGTCATTTATATAGCGCCTTAATCCAAATCGCTTTACAGAGCACATATTTACATAGTAAAACAAGAAGGGGCAAGGCGCGCACTCCAGTTCCTGGCCAATATATTACCTGAAAATAAGTTACTGGGTTAAATCCCAAAGCGAACAGTTCATTCACAGGGTTAAATCCCAATTGCTGTCCAATTGTTCACAGGGTTGATTCCCTTCTTGCACTGCTGTTCTCCTCCTAGCACTTTCGTGTCGCCAACACTCATCAGGGAGGCTGAGTTGCCTTTCTGTTCAGGTGAATCAGGTGAATCCAATATAATTGCTGTTGCAGTCTCTAGGAATTGTGGTAGCTGTAGTCAAACCATTTCCATTTTAACAATTCAGGTGACCAGGAAAAGACTCCCTCCAAAAAACACACATCTTACCCTTAAGGGGGAGGGGGAAAACCATAATTATGGCTTTCCAATGTAGGGAATAATGACCCCGGTGCTGCAGCCTGTGGAGTCCGGATCTCCACAAAGTACAAGAAGGGGCAAGGTGCGCACTCCAGTTCCTGGCCAATATATTAACTGAAAAAAAGTTACTGGGTTAAATCCCTGCTAAGGGTAAGATGTGTGCTCCTGGAGGGGTGTCTTTCCTTGGTCACCTGAATTGAACAATTGATTTCACTACAGCTTTCATGATCCTTAGAGAATGCATTATTTATTTATTTATTTAATAATAATATGCTTATAACAATTAAAGTTTTGCATATAAAATCTCATAGAATCACATAAATAATACTGTTCAACTTCTAAAAGATTAATACATTACCATTAAAACATCAATATACCATTTGATAGCTCTTTTAAAATATCTAATACCATCACATAAAATGTCATCATATAAAAAAATTAAAATTCATGTCATTTCCATCATGCAAACTTCGCCAAATATCAAACAGGTTACACTTGTGCGTATTATTATTATACTTCATCAGGTATTTACTTCGTAGCTCAGCTAAGCTGTCACACTCGCATATTATATGGTATGCTGTTTCAAGATTATTTACTCCACATAATCTACAGTATCTGAGTTCTTTTGAATGCTGACTTTAGCTCCCAAGATTGCAAGGACATTACATATATTGAATTTAAACATCAGGTACCAGCGAATTGTGATACAATCTGGAAATGCATATTGGTAAGTTGGTTTGTTTTCTCTCATAGCTAGATGTCTAAGAAATAACCCACTATTTACTTGTGACCCAAGATTTACTAACATTTGTTCATAGCCCAGATCATATATTAGACGTTTTAATTTCTGCTTGGTCTGTATGATAGAATACAACAGCCATTGAACAATATCATTCTTAATCCACTTATAATACACCCCTCTCCGCCTATTTAAGGTTACAAAATCAACCTTATTTGTGTACTTCCATATTGTTCCATTAACTTTACCACAAAGGTACCATTAGTTAGTCTAGTCAACTTGACCTAGAACATGTCCACCATCAGTTCAATTCCACTATTTACACTTGGCAACTCACATTCAAACAGAATGTATTCATCTGAGAGATTTTTTGGCATTCTCATTAGTATATTCAGCTTAAATTCAGCTTAAAATATTTTCAACTCTTTCTTAAAATGACTGCCCCAGATATCTGCTCCATATAACATACAAGATAAAGTTTTAGCAGTACGACACCGTACTCACTGAAAAATTCTGTTGGCTTTCAAAAAATGTATTTAATGCCATGGTCGCTATCATACATTTTCGCTTTGTTTTGCTCCAGGTGAGCTTGTTGTCTATTATTACACACAAATATTTATATTAATTAACAACTTCAATCTGTCTCATATCTATTTGTGTTCTTATTCAAGCTTTTATATTCAAACTTCAATATTTTAGTCTTGTCTATATTGACCACTAGATCTGGCTGAAGTCTGAGGGGGACAAGGAGGCCATTCCGTAGGTCATTCGCTGAGGCAAATTTTACTAGTTCATTCAACTTCGCTTGGAGTCCCTTGGGTGTATAATCCAATAAGAGGAGATCTTCGGCATACACTAGCAAGCCAGGTTCCAGTATTCCCATCTTAATGTCATACATCTGGGTATTTCTCACCTCTCTTAAAAAGTCTGCCAAATACAAATTAAACACTATGGCCACTAATGTACAGCCTTGATTTACTCCGCGCGGTGTGGGAAAGCTTCTGATAGTCTCCCCTCTACATCGAGGCGAACCCTGACTGACGTGTCTTTGTAAAGCAATTGTATCATATACAGCAGTCCGGAGACTGCATTAGCAATTTAATAGAATTCACCTGAAAAGAAAGGCAACACAGCCCCCTGAATAGTGTTGGGACACGAAAGCACTTGGAGGAGGTGAACAGCAGTACAAATGCAGCAGAAGGGATCCAACCCTTTGAACATTTTTGTAACAAATGTGATCTAACCCAGTGAATTGGAAACTTTGGGATTCATCCCGGTATTTTTTTTCTTTCTTCAGGTAGTATATTTGCCAGGATTTGGAGTGCGCATCTCACCCCCCTTTTATTTTTACATGTAATCTGTGGAGATCCGGACTCCAGAGGCTGCAGCACTGGGGATATTTTGCCCTACAGTGGAGAACCATAGTTATGGTGTTCCCCCCTCTCCTGCAAAGGGTAAGATGTGTGATCCTGGTGGGGTTTCTTTCCTTGGTCACCTGAGCTGAACCATTGATTTCACTACAGCTCCCATAATTCTTAGAGACTGCATTAGCAATTTAATTGGATTCACCTGAAAAGAAAGGCAACACAGCCTCCCTGAAGAGTGTTGGGACACGAAAGTGCTAGGAGGAGGAGAACAGCAGTACAAATGCAGCAGAAGGGATCCAACCCTGTGAACATTTTTGTGACAAATGGGCTCTAACCCACTTCGGGATTTAACCCAGTTATTTTTTTTCTTTCTTCAGGTAGTATATTGGGCAAGGATTTGGAGTGAGCACCTCACCCTCTCATTGTTCAGCTCACAACATTGATCAATCTGTAAAAACCTTGACGGCTGCACATCTGCTTCTAGAAAGGTTGTTCTTAAATGTATACGTCAAGTTTATGCAGCTGCCAAAAAGTCTCTCATCTGAATATGTGCTAGTTATAGAAGATGTATTGTCCAGCTGGCTAGAAGCATATATTTGTAGGAAAGGAGAATTCATCACAGTAGCACAAAACAGTTAACGGAATGTATTCCCCTCTTCGGACACCCTGTTACCAGTGGTAGTGACCAAGTTACACACTTCATTATTCAAGAGATTAGAGCTATCTGCAGGGCTTCGCGTATCAATCACCATCTATACTGTGCATGTCACTCCTAATCTACTGATACTATAGAATGCCAAAACAGTGATAAAAAGGGAAGTCTTGAGAAGTTTCTGGTACTTAAGAAGATCTGGCTGAAGTCTGAGGGGGACAAGGAGGCCATTCCAGAGGAAGGCTCCTGGCAAGAAAAGGGATCTACCTCCCACATCTGCATGGAGATGAAAGTAACTTGTGTAGAGAAGGAGCCAAGTACCCCCACCTAAAGCATCGTGCCCATGTTGCCTATATGCTGGGAACCGGAATGTGAAATCTGTGCAGTGTCAGTGAAGATACCGATACCAAGGAGAATCTTGGAAGCAAGGTTCCCATTGAGAAAACCATACCTACATACAAGACAGTATGATGGCCATTTGAATGAAATCCCAGAAGTAGTGGCAAAAGTGAGCGAAAGGGAAGAGTGGTGACGTCACACGAAACAGGGCTGATGCACCCAGAAGAGATACAGGGGCAAGAGAACATAGATATTCTACAGGCATCAAGAAAGTATCAAAGATAAGAAATATTATGAAGATGCTTATGCTACAAAAAAAGATGAAGACATTAATAATTTTACACATGTACAGATGCAAAGAAACACTAGCAGACAAAGGAGTCTTAAGGCCAGCTATGTAGTGAATAGATTGCGGCATGCGCTAACAGATATATTTATAAGAGTGAGTGAACTATGGACGATTCCACTATGCATTTTAGCCGAGCTAGACCAGAAAATGAAGGCTTTTCCAGTGTGTTGAAGCTGAAAAGCAACTGAATTACAGAGATGAATCAAGAAGGGCAAGGCTGGATCAGCACCAAGAAGCCCAGGCCGCTCTAGACTGGAATGATCAGACAGTAGCTACAAACGTGTGAAAGAACAAATTCCTGTACAGAAGATGGGAACAAAAACAATTAAGATGTCAGAGGTTCATTAAATAGTAGTATTTTAAATACACCAGAGCTCAAAATCATGGTCTTCAGTCATGTGGATGTCTGAAAAGGGGCAATTGTGATGAACCCCACCTACGCAGGGAGACAGAGCATGCTAACTCCCTCATATTCTCCAGAGCAAGGAACAGTTTGAAGGCCAAGTTCAAAGCCTTAATCAATGTGCAGACCACAGAGGTGATGATAGATAGTATGATAATTGGGAAGCTATGATCAAGACCAATGCACCAGAAACTGGAGGTCAGCCTGTGTGCTGCTGGCGTATGTGGAAAAGTACTGACAGATGTAATGGTGCCAACCAATTATAGAGGGCCACGTAGTCAAGAGACCTATAGTTTGTGTAACCAATGGGACATTGTGTATTCAATGACGTTCATAGTGACCTGTTTGAGGGGAGGGCTTAGTTGCCCCACCGAATATTAGAAACGCTATCACTCTTTTAGACAAGAATGGAAGGTGTGCCTAGATTTTCCCGTAGACCCAATCACTTTCTTCAATAGGTTTTTTAGTTTGCCACATAGGTTGACGTCAGTAATGACAAGTTTTTACTATGTAAGATGCTTTTTTCTAAGATTTGTTGAGAGGTCATGCTTTGCGACGTCCATTGATGTCTGTTGTACTCCCTGTTTTAGACAATTGAAAATAAAACAGTTTTGATTTGCCAACTTCCTGAGTTAGTTTGATTATTGATGTTTGAGTATCTTCTACATCCCCATCCATCTTAATGTATTGCTACCTCATCTTAAAGAGCTGGGTCAATAATCCTGGTTCTCGTAGTAGCAGAGAGATGATGGTTAAAGGACCATCGACCTACTTAGCTTTGGGGTCCCGGTAATATCGGACGTCCTCTGCCTTTTAGCTGAAGGACATGAAGCTCCCTTTAGACAGCAGAAATTATCTTAAAGAATCTTGCAAGTGCAGGTGGAGCGGATCCCTTGGTTTCTTCAGAATGATCCTGAGACTCAGAAGTTGAAAACGCGAATGGTGAGTAGACTGACTGAGGTGACAAAACATGAATGGGTGATTGAGTAGAGAGTAGAGAGATTGATAAGGGGAAATAAGTAACGGAGGGCTGATGGAGTAAACAACTTGAGACGACAAACGTCAAGTTGATAAGTGCATAACTCGAGACAATGAGTGTCGAGTTATTAAGTAATTGACTTGAGACGAGGAGCGTCAAGCAATTAAGAAACTGTGAGACGAGGAGAGTCACAGTTAGATTAAGCCCAGAGTCCTGAGTCACAGCACGTTTTAAGAAGGATTCGTTTCCAGAAAGAATGACGTAGGCTACGGACACATTTAAACATTGTCTAAAGGGAACTACTCAAACTCCGTATGAGTATTTTTAGGGGCAAGGATAGTCACGAAGAGTGTGAATAAGAGAATAGTCATGAGGAGCGCAAACTGAGATATACGTAGGCCAGCCAAATCTGTCAGTTTGTCTGTTTGTTTTTAGTGTTGTATAAATATATAATTGGTAAAGAAATTGTGAAAATTTAAGAGAAGTGAAAAGACAGCACAGAGATTTGAACATTCATTATATGTTTTGTTAGTTGAGTTAATGATGTTTAGTGAATAAGTAGATTAAAACAGAATGTGATATAAAAAGCTTGGATTTGCAACAGTTAGTGCACGTTCATATTGTGCTATTTTTCTGAAACGTATTTATAAAGTGTAAAACAATGGTGAGTATTGACAGTGAAGTGTGACAAGTCAAAATGGAGGATAATACTGTGCTTAAACATCTATGCAAACAGTTGCCAAAACATGCACCAAAGCTTAAACAGTACAGTGCAGAATGTGTTAAAGGCACGGCAGATAAGATGATCATGCCATGGCCACAAGGGGGATCACTATCAAAAGCAGTTTTGCAACACATGACAACATACTTGCATGCAGCATAGATGGGGAAAATCTTAGAAAAGAGGTTAGCGAGCTTAGAGCTCTGAAAAATGTACCAGGAGGATAGGGAAGAGCCACCTCCTGAAGCCCGGATGCTTAGCCAGTGCAATTAGGGGGATGAGGAGTCTTCTGCTCCCCTGTCACTCCTGAAGTTAATGGCAATAGCACAAAGGATGACAAAGTGTACCCATTGAGAGAACTTAGGACAGGAATGGGGTACAGCAATCCGGCATATGAGTCGCATGAGCATAGCAGTGACGAGAGTCCACAAAAGACTCCAGAAAGAGATGTGATTACTAAAGTCCCAAGGGACAAAGAGAGAAGGGACCAGGAGAGAAGTGATCAACCAAGTACATCCCTATATATAGGGCAGGAAATAAAGAGATGGAACGGAGAGATAGTAAGACTGATGAGGTGGCGCTCATACAGAATGAATGGATGGGTGGTCAGATTTTGCTCAAACCTGATGGAAAGAGCATTGTACCTCAGTGGCAATGTACTCGCCTGGAAACAAGATGACACAAAGCAACACAGGTTCGATCCTCGGGTCCGTGCTTAGAAACCTCTGGGTTTTAAGCATTATAAATGCGCAACTAAGAGACATATTCCTGTAACAGCACCTCGATGCCCCTGGGCTGTGTCAGCGCTTTAAAAATGCAAATAAATAAAAGCAAAGCGAAGATCAAGACGAACAAGTTAAAAAAGGTTAGAGAATGAGAGGAAAGATTGAAAGAACATGAAGCTAAAAGAAAGAATAGACAAAGACGGGAATAGCTGTTTCAAGATAAGCAGCTGAAAAAGCAAGAAAAGGCAGAAGAACAAAGAAAGTATGATAATATACAGAAGGTAATGGAAGAACAAGACAAGCTACAAAGAAAGAGAGAGGATGAGCAGAAATTAAGAGATACAAGAATATAAAGACGAAGAGACGAAGAGATATGTAGAGCAAAAGAGAAGAGAGGTGAAAAGAAAGGAAGAGGAAAGGGTAAGAGAAGAGGCAAGGAAGTGAAGAGAACTTGACTAAGAAATAGAACACAAGAGAAGACAGAGGGTACGCGACAATGATCGTATAGAGATAAAAGTAATGGAGCCTAATCCAGTAGTAGCATGGGAAGATATAGAAGAATTCTTTCCGACACATGAGCCAATACCAGGTCCATCTAGAGCAAATCTAGAGGATGAATTTGATATGAGAAGCAATGGGGACAAAATTGACAAGGTCTATCATGAGATGAGAGCCAAGAAGGAACCAAAAAGAAAGGAAAAAACGGATTGAATTTAAAGTATGCAGTTGAACGGAAAGGAAGGACGTTTTTACAATCTTGAGCATAGAGCTTTATCTTTGGTCAGGCTAACTCTGACTAGAGACGAAAAAGAGGGAAGTCATACAAGTTGGGGACAAGATATGTCAGACGAGGACAGAGAAGCCTTCCGTAGGGAGAAGGGAGATAACGCATGTGACCCTGAAGGATGTTCTCAAATGGAAAGAGAAGTGAGATGGTCAGATCAAGACCTACCTAAATCTAGGGCATCAGAAACTCTGGCGCAGCTATGTTGGTCCCAAGGGTGATCCCATAGTGAGAGCGGAGACTCACCACCTTATGTGAGCAGGCTAAGGTTTCTACCGGGAAGCAGGCGGTAGGGAACCATTTTCCCTGCTATGGACAGATAGATGATGGGTGATGAATGTGAGTTTTGGGATATCACAGTTTCCTTTACTAGAGAAAGGAGGGGCCAGACCGCAGTATACACCATGGCTACAAATGGATAAGGATAATTTAATGTGTAAACTTCCGAGTGTAACTTCCAGTGCTGGGAAGTGGATACATGAGTTAGAGAAAATGACAGGAGGAAACACGTTAGAGGGCTGATGACATACATTTGATCGAGAGCTGGATACGTGAGTGTTACTACACAGAACACTGCTCATGATGGAGCACCGTCAGATATGGGAGCTATAATGGCACAGAAGATGCAGGAAGGGGATGATCCTCTTGCTTACATTCAGAATTTTCAAGAGCAGTGATCTTTGGAAACGAGGAAACCGTGGGGAAAAACTTTGCCTGTATTCTACCATATATTATGTCAAGGTTTGCCAGATCAAGTACAGAAACAGCTCAGTAAACTAGTGGGTATGGAGGCAAAATCCTGGTCAGAAATATAGCTGACATTGCGCATTATTGCAGACTGCAACAGGAGAAGAATTGAAAGAAAGGTGAAGAAGCAAAATTGGTGCAAAAAAAATTGTCAAGATACGCCATGGAAGGGGTGATGTTGACTAGCAGAGAAGGGTTGGGTTCGCAGCAAGCAGCAGGTATGCCACAGGTGAATAATCAAAGGCAGTTTGATCAAGGTAATAATGGATTTGTACCAAGAGGTAGGGGAGGTCTCCGAGAAAGAGGCTTCCAGAATAATGAAGGAGGCTTCCAGAATAATCAGGGAAATTTTCAGAATAATAAAGGTGGGTTTCAGGATATGCAGAATGATAGCCAGGGCATACAGGAAGGGCAAATTAGGAGACTCCCTCCTGTATGTTGGACATGTGGAATGTCAGGCATGGAGCACATGTGTGGAAGTCAAAGGTCTGAGCAAAATGGGCAGTTCTCAAGAGGGGGGACCACTCACCCACCTGCATATAGCCAGCAAGGTAGGGAGGGATTTGCTAAAAATCAGACAGTGCAACAGGCACAAGTGCTGAGAATGCTACAAACTTTGCAAACACAGCAGACATCATTGAATCTGCCACAGGGACAATCACAGCACACACCCATGCAGATACAGCAGGGCCCAAACACAGGACAGTTAATGACTCCTGGATAAGGGGTGTCACCGTCGAGGGAGAGAAACCTTACACAGGCACAGGAATAAGCATGTACCCACAGTAGGACAGCTCATTGGGTGACTTGATGTGTTCAGTGCTATCTGTGACTCCCAATCCTCAAGAGGAACTGAGGGTTAATGTCACTATAGGAGGCACATCTTTTTCTTTGTTGGTAGACACAGGTGCAACACGCTCATGTATACAAGAGGGGAAGTTTAAATTATCTGGAAATGCCATGAATGCTCAAGGTTTCACAGGAGCTACAAGTAGAGTTCCTTTTACTGTAAAATCACCAGTCTATATAGGAGAATGTGATATGTCTGTACCATTATTATATTCAAGGCAGACACCAGTTAATATACTGAGTCAAGATTTAATGACAAAGTTCAACATGGCGATTATGTTTACTGATGAAGGCATAGTATGTTCAACTCCAGGAATGCATTATTTAAATGTAAATTATTTTTTCATGGCATTTACAGGGCAAATGGCCATATGAGGAATACCATTCGAACCAGAAGTCTTTCTGTATGGCGTACGCATTTTGTTAACGTGGTTACCTGGCTTAGTGTGTAAGACTGTGAGCATACCTGATGAGTTTTTATTCAGGCCAAGGATACCTATGGATCTTTCCCTAAGAGTTAGAAGCAGCTATAGTGCGAGGAGAATTAGCTATGCTTGATGGAGTTGATGATGAACGTAGACGATGGAGCACAGTGATTGCCATTGAGTGGGTTACAGATTGACTGACGTCATAGACAAGGATATGTTTAGAGAACACCTGTCAGATGACTAAGTAGTATTTGAAATGAGTACCACGTATTGGGTGAGGGCAATAAGATGCAAAGTTCCTCAGAAGATGATGATAGTACGGCAACGTCCCGCATGTTTTTATGAAGACATGGCCAAAGTGCCACTTTCATTATGGACCACAGGCCCTTGTGGCCTAGGCCTATTAAAAGGGGTAGGAGAAGTTAAGATTAAACTGAAGCCAGGAGCAATTTTGCCTCGAGCAAGACAGTATCCTATGTCTCAAAAAGCAGACAAGGGTATTTTTTAGACGATATCCAGCATGATGGTCAAGGCATCTTAGTGACATCAGAGTCACCATGCAATACCGCAATGTACCCTATCAAAAAATCTGAAGGGGGGTTGTGGTGTTTAATTCAAGACATGCGCCCAATTAATCAGATTGTAGAGGCGGTGTTTCCTCTAGTTCCTAGTCCAGCGACAATCTTATGTAGTATTCGTGTTGAGGCGCGATATTTCACTGTGATTGACTTGAAAAATGAATTTTTCTCAATCCTGTTGCATTAGGATTCTCAAGATCTGACGTAATTTACGTTCAGATAGACTAAGTTAAAAAGCACAAGATTACCTCAAGCATACTGTGAGTCCCCATCGATTTTCAACAGAGTCCTGCAGGTGGACTTAAGCAATATTGATTTATAATGTGTTGTGTTGCAATATGTAGATCACATTTCTGTCTGCAGCATATCAGATGAAGAGTTCAGATGTGATTCAGTTCAGCTAATGATTATTCTAGCAGAAAAAGGATATAAAGTGGGTAAGGAGAAATTGTAGTATTGCCAAGAAGAGTTGACATATATAGGGCAGTTAATCTCGCATGAAGGAAAGAAAGTTACACCTGAAAAGGCTGAGGCTATTTTGAAAATAGCAAAGCCACACACGATAAAGCATATGCAAAGATTTTTGGAACCATGCAATTATGTTATAGCATGGGTATTCAACTATAGTTCATATGTAAGACCCATGTTATAAGCTCTGAAAAAGGCACAGGCAAATCAGGAAAACATTGTCTGTACTGATGAAATGGAGGAAGGGTTTGATGAGTTGAAAAAAGCAATTTGTACAGCTCCTCTCTTAGAGATTCCTAATTATGCTGAGGAATTCTTATTTTCTTATTTTCGCACACAAATGGTACAGTCATGACAGCAGTACTCACACAGAGAACTACGTTGCAGTACAACCCTCTAGCATATTACAGTGGGATTCTAGATTCAGTAATGAGGGGTCAGTTCCCTTGCGAACAATCTTTGGCAGCCGGCACGTTCAACATTGAAAAAGCTGCCAGCATAGGGATGCGTTGTTCTATAACGTTATTTGTTGAACATGCTTTGTTTGCTATTTTGGAAAAACCTAAGGGTACTTTGACATCTCAAAGGGCTTCTGTCTACGAGGTGGTCATATTGAATCCTGCAATTAAAATAGTCATATGTAGAATAGTGAACCCTGCCATGTTTGTAGCATAACCACTGGCAGAAGACAAACACGCACATGATTGCTCGAATTATGAGGAAATCTATGATGAGATCCTAAGGGTGAAAGAAAATGTTTTGGCAGCTGGGGAAATTCTCTTCATTGACTGTTCTTCAAAAATCAATTAAAATGATGGGCAAAGATATACAGGTGCCACTGTAGTACAGAACAGGGCCAATGGGGAGTTTGAAGCATTGATAAGTGCATGACTACTGTCTAACTTTTCAGCACAGGCTGCAGAATTAGTAGAGCTGATTGTCGTGCTCGGAAAAACGCAGACAAAGGATGTAACGGTGTACAGTTACTCCGCCTTTGTGACATTGACAATACATGCAAGGCTAGAACGTTGGAAAAGGAGGAACTACATCTGAGTGGATAGCACTCCGGTGCAACATGCCACCTAATTGGACAGACTTATTAGAGCACTACAGCTCCCAGTAGTCATTGAGTTTGTTATGTGCACAGTGCACACTAAAGGAGCAGACTTTATCTCATGTGAAAATCAAGCCACAGAAGAAGAAGCAAAACGAGTTGCATGTTCTGAAGTTATAATGAGCTTTGATAGACCTGATGTGAATGAGAAAAAGCTGGTGAAGAGTGTGAATGACAGTTTTAACAATTTGTCTAAGGTTCAATTGATGGAAATTCAAGGGGAAGCAAGACAGGATGAGAAAGATCTGTGGAAACAGAGGAGGTGTTCTTTAACCCCTTCTAAAGTATTGTGGTGATAGGAAAGCACTGGTAAACGGGTGATGCCTGTAGCCTTATTAAGGGTGGCCTTGGAACTGCTCCACTATCCTGTGCATCTCACTAGAGAAAGCCTTGCAGCAGCTAATGCGGAGGGCTGGTTTGTACCAAACCTGTTAGAACATGTTGCATTTTATGTAGTGAACTGCATCATATGTCAAACGTTTACTGCTGGGCACACGCTGCCTACAGTTAGAGGAGTTATCCCGCGACCTAACGGTCCTTTTCAGAATGTACACATCGACTATGTCGACATGCTGCAGATCTGTAATGGATACAGATATATGATAGTAGTAGTATGTCTCTTTTCAAGGTGGATTGAAGCTGTTTCTTGTACACATCCATATTCCACCTGTGCATCAAAATTTGTAGTACGAGAAGTGTTTCCTAGATGGTGAATAAGTGACATATTAAGATTAGATAATGGCCCCCATTTTGTAAACAAAGGGCCTCATTACACAGTAGGTGGTAAGGGTTTACAGGTGCCGGTAAGGGCACCGGTACCGGTAAACCCTTACCGCCTTACTATGAGTTCCCTTTGCGGGACCCGACCTTAACGGCTGGTTTTACCAGCCGTTAAAGTAGGGTGCTGCAAAGGGACCTTGGTGCTAATTACGGTACCGCAATTTGCGGTACCGTAATTAGCACCTTCCCATTCCCATTATGCCCTATGGGGGCAAAAATGGGAATGGGGAAGTGCCTTGGTGAATGGGGAATTACCGCCCCCGCTCACCTTGGAGTAGGGCGGTAATTCTGCCATCCACCAAGGCGGACACGGTAATATACCGGCGGCAACCATGGCGCTAATAGCGCCATGGTTACCGCCTACCGTGTAATGAGGCCCAAAGTCTTTAAGCAAATAAGCTTGTTGCTGTGTATAAAGCACATGTTCTCTTTGGCCTATCAACCATAAACAAATGGGATCTTTGAGAGACTCAACGGCTTGCTTAAGAAAAGGATAGCTAGATTTAAGATTACATTGAAAAAAAACTTGGTTACATTGCCTTCCCCTTGCATTATATGCTTTGAGTAATCAACCCGGCTCTGACCATCATTTACGCCCCATGAAATAGTGACAGGGAGGCAAATGAGGACACCCCTCACTCTTCCATCGAGAACTAAAAGTGATGCCCAGACGACAGCAGAACTGTTAGGAAATGAGCTACATGCCTACTTAAAGTGTATGATTACATGTATATCTGTCATTTCAGAACAACTCAAGCAGAAGGGGTGTTGGGCTCAGAATGCAGATGGAGATCCTGCAGCAACGAGACCTGAACAATTATGTCTTCCCCAACCTTCCCCAGAGTTGAGGTCTTAATAAAGAACTTCACGAAAAAGTGGCACGAGCCCCGATTCAACAGGCCTTTTGTCGTAGAAGACGTCACTCAATCAGCAGAAAAGGTCTTAGGGAGACAAACTTGGATATTCCTAGGAGACGTAAAGATCTACACCGGAGAGTCCCTTTCACCCCAACCCCACTCGGAAGCAAGCATCAGGGAAGAACTTCAGCACATGCAGACTAGATCGATGACAAGGAAGAAGGACGCAGTGACTGTCCAATAAGGCAGATAAAGAGTTAATTGGACTGTGGTTCTTTCCGGACACTCTTTGAAATTGCTAAACGAGGAGTGAAAGAAAAGTCAAGCTTACGTTAACATTGGAAAAAGGATGGCTGCATTGCCTGCCTCTTGCATTATATGCATTGACGAATCAACCAGGCTCTGACCATCACCTCAAACCCAATGAACTAGTAACAGGGAGGTGAATGAGAATGCCTCTCACTCCTCCATCGAGGACTAGAAGTGATGCCCAGACAACATCAGAATTGTTAGGAGATGAGCTAGGTGCCTACTTAACATGTATGACTGCAAGTATCTCTGTCATTTCAGACCAAGTCAATCGGATGGGGTGTCTGTCTCAGAACACAGATGAAGACTATACAGCAACCGGATAAAGTTGAAATTTTTTTATCAAAGATATTCCACGGAGATCAGGTTCTGATCAGAAACTCTGTTTGTAAAAGGCATCAGTCCAGGTTTAACAGTCCTTTCATCATAGAGGACGTCAAGCCATTGGCAGTGAAGGTGCTAAGAAGATGTGCTTGGATATTCCTCAGAGATGTGAAAATCTACGCTGATGAGACCACTCCACCCTACCCCATTCAGAAGCATGCCACGGAGAAGAAGTTCAGCATGTGCAGACTAGATCGATGACGAGGAGGAAGGACGCAGAGGCTGTCCAGTAGACAAATAAAGAGTTAATTGCACTGTGGTTCATTCAAGACACTCTTTATAGCTGCTAAGCAAGGAGTGAAAACAGCTATTGTTCTTGAGCCACAGGAGGTTGCTAAACATTGGACTGAGACACATTTTAGTCTTGATCGAGAAGGAAGAGATGCCAGATTTGGAATTCCTTTTTGACAACTGGAAGAGGGAACAGTTCCCCGATTCCTTTCTCACTGAGTTTCTTTTTGGAGGCACACATGGTAGTGCCTGATGGCCTCGTGCATAGAATCATTTTTGCTGTTTTTCTCTTCATTCTTCGTGCAGACCCTGCAATTATGTGGAGAACTGTTAGCATTCATCTGTTCCTGCAGGATCCGAAAAATGGTCCAACCATGAGGAGATTGCTTGCAGCCATAATAGAGCAAGTACTCAAGCTTCCTGGAAGAGCTTGTGGAACAGATCCAGATGGTGCCACAGTATTTTATGATGTTGCCCAAATAAAATTAGATTGTTCCTTCCTTAAAAAAAGAAATTGACAATGGGCAACATCGACAGCAACACTAACGTTGTTAGCAATGAGAAGCCACCACGACGAGCAAGGGCTCATTGATGCGTCAAGTGGGCCTATTGGTACATCATTTATACCTGCATCTTGTTTATTGTGATTCTTCTCTAACTTACAGTATTTACTGTCTATTATGTAGACCCAAATAGAGCAAGGGTCCGTGTGTATCTTCCTATGCTGAAGGAGGGTACAGATGTGGCAACTACAAGACAACCAAGGCCTAATGTAATTGTTCTTATACCAGTAGCACATGTAAAAACATTGATTTCACTGACAAATGTTCCTAGGATTCCCCCAGTAGAAAGAAATTATGCTGAGACCTAAAAGAAGTACTAGGGAGGAGGATCATGACTTGCATGATTACCCGGACAGTACAGCACATTTGGGAAACGACATGTGGTATCAGCACATGAACGAAGTGGGAAGGAGTACATCAAAGGAGGAATGCCAAGCATGTGCACTTCTGCCTTATAGTATTGGGAAGTCTAAGATCTTCATAGCTTTTGAAAGAGATGGCCTGACAGCACATTGTCTATCACACATTGCATACTGCCGAACAAGAGGTCAGTTCATGGGTCGAACAGCCTATCTAAATTGGGCAACTGAATGGACAGATCCAGATGAAGATGATTATGTTCAAGACACAAAGACAATACTAAGAGTGCATACTAAAAATCATGTGATAAGATACGAAAATCCTGGAGTAAAAGGAGCTGGAATCAGATGGGAAGTAAACAGAAAACTTGAGTCCAGGAAAATTGGACAAATGCAGACTTGGGGTTCAGTACTTTCACCAGATTGGAAGAAGGAGTGGTAATCTGCAGAGATTGGGTAATAGTTGGTCATTACAGTTGAAAATGCGGAATAACTGTGTAAACCATTATGGTCAAAACTTGCAAAGCTATTGACATGAGTCGAAGACAAAGGAGGGCCTTTGCAGATAGTGCCTTTGGAGAATGCAAAGCTGTGTTTCATAAACAATTGCACAAGAAAATTTGGAGAGAACCAGAACTGTGGTCAAATCTTTGAGGCACTAGGAATGAGTATTGGGACAGCAGTGATAATGGATCACTACTGGGCTTGTGGTTCCAGAATTTATATGAAGCTGCCCAAGGATTGCGGAAGAATATGTTCTATAGTAACTGTTCATGTTCCAGCATTGGTGATTCTTAAAAGTGACCTGAACATTGGTGAATATCAAAAGCAGATGCTCCTCTGAGGAAAAAGAGATCTGTGAAGCTGATAAATTGAACGAAGAGAGAAAACTCTTTCTTAGCCAAATCAAAAGAAACCTTTGATTCCATCCCTTGTGAACACAGATTGTTCAGTCAGACATCATCAATATTCACGAGAATATTCATGCCAAGGATCCAGAAAGCAACAAATACTAAATGGTGCCAAATAACCAGATGGGAGTTGTTTCAGACAATGAACACTACCATGAAGGGATTCAATGCTATTAAGGAAGAGCTGAGGGCCATACAACTGTTGATTCTTCAGAACAGATACGTCGTGGACCTGATTACAGCTATAGATGGAGATTTTTGTGCCGAAACTGGAGAAACATGTTGCACGTTTATACCTTCTCATGATGACGAGAATGGCACCTTGACAGAGACCATAGAGATGCTGACGGAGCTACACATCCAAATTGTAGACGAATTGGAAGATATTGCTGATGACAGTTGGTTTGGATCACTCTTTTTGTGGGTTCCACAATGGATGGCAGATATGTTCAAGTTCTTTGGAGCCCTGATAGGGATGCTGATGCTTGGATTCTGTGTAATCAGATTGGCTATCTTACAATACAAGAAAAATGCAAACAAAGCTATAGGATGAAAATAATGATTGATGTTGAATCGGGATGGAAGGCTAAAGAGCTAACAGATGAAGAAATCAGAGATTATGTGAAAGCCAATATCCTTGCACCTGAGGGAACACAATACCTATACCCAATGAATCATAAGAAATATGTGGGGAAATGGATCTACTATAGTCCAAATGGACAGTGCATGCTTATGACCTGGAACAAAGACGAGCATGTGCATCAGCTGGATGCCTGAAAGGAGTAATAAAGATATGGGTCCCAAAAAAGCATTTCTTCAGAAAAGGATGTCTAGAAGTGAAGGATGATGGGACAGTGGTGGGAGAGTGGTTGATGAATTGCCTAGAGGGAGGAGTGTAGGGAAGGAGCCAAGAACCCCCACCTTAAGCATCGCACCCATGTTGCCTATATGCTGGAAACCGGAATGTGAAATACGTGCAGTGCCAGTAAAGATACCAATACCAAGGAGAATCCCGGAAGCAAGCATCCCATTGCGAAAACCATACCTACATACACGACAATATGATGGCCATTTTAATGAAATCCCAGAAGAAGTGGGAAAAGTGAGCGAAAGGGAAGAGTGGTGATGTCACACGAAACAGGGCTGACACACCCAGAAGAGATGCAGAGGCAAGAGGACATAGATATTCTATATACATAAAGAAAGTATCAAAGATAAGCAATATTTCAGGCTCAAGATGAAGATGCTTATGCTACAGAAAAGATGAAGATATTAAGTCATTTTACACGTGTACAGATGCAAAGAAACGCAAGCAGATAAAGGGGGTCATTACGAGTTTGGAGGTAGCCATGGTGCTATTAGCACCATGGCTACCTCCAAACCTGTGTCCGGGTCTGGGTAGGCAGAATGGGGGCTTACTGGGTCATTCCGACCTTGGACCTCGGAAAGCGGCAGTAGAGGGTTAACGGCACTGGCACCCTTACTGGTGCTGTTAACCCCCTACCACTGTACTCATAATTACCCCCAAAGTTGTCTTAAGGCTAGCTATGTAGGGAATAGATTGTGGCATGCGCCAACATATATATATATACATATATTTATATATATTACACGGCCACGGCAGTGGCTGTGTAGTTATCGTTAAGTTGCTGTTTCCATAGGTAGAGCACTTTTTCAGCGGCTTATAACTCTGCTCCCCCTGGACGAATCCTCAACAAATGTTGCAAAAAAAGTATGTGGCCCGCAAAGTTTGGTGAGGTTTGGTCCAGGGAGGGCAAAGTTATAGGGGGGGCCCCAAACTTCTTTGTTTCCCATAGAATGAATGGGGGAAAAACGTTGCGCACGCCTACAGCCCAAATCGCTGGACGAATTTTCACCAAATTTGCAACAGGAGCAGGGCTTTTGTAAATTTGGTGAAAATCCGTCCAGTAGTTTTCTTTAAAACGACCAAAAAGTAGGTCTCAAAAAATTAGTGATAGCTTTGTCCGATCTGCGGAGACACTTCCCTCTTCGCTCCACGGGCAGGACACCGATTGGCTAATGGCCTCGCATCATGTCCGCGGACATGCAACGTGTCCACCAATTAGCTGAAGTGAGGCGTGATGTGCGTCAGATTGTTCCGATGCGCCTGGCATCTTGGATCCGCTGACAGCGCGGCGGCGAACAGAGGCGAAATACAGTTTTGGAGAGTGTTTTGGTGTGCAAGAGTGCTTGGGGAGGTTTAGGGAGGAAGGGATGGGTGAAATACTGTATTTGTTTAGGTGGCAGGTGCTACTGATGCATTAGCCGTGGCCGCGCTGTCCGGCATGTTCTTAATTACTGAAAATGAGGGTTGTCCTAAGGATAGTATTCTTGTCCGTGCTGTGCACAGGCAAGTTGAACCTGTTCTAAGGACACGCGTGGTGTCAGCGGACTTTAAAATTGAGCATATGTTGCAGTAAAAATGTTTCAATGTATGGGTGCGTTACTGAGTTATAAGCCCCCATGGGTGTGATATGCTGTGGTGGTTGTGGCCAGTGCGTAGAGTCTTGGGTGCAAGGCCGCAGGCCGTAGGCCGTAGGCCATACACCCAAGACTCTAGGCCCTGGCCACAACCACCACAGCATATCACACCCATAGATCACACCAATAGCATTGAATATCTATTAGGTGGTTGTGGGCAGGGACTAGAGTCTTGGGTGCAAATTTGGTATATGCCGCAGTTCAAATGTTTGATTCTATGGGTGTGATAATGAGTTATAAGCCACCATGGTTGTGATATGCTGCGGTGGTTGTGGGCAGGGACTAGAGTCTTGGGTGCAAATTTGGTATATGCTGCAGTTCAAATGTTTGATTCTATGGGTGTGATAATGAGTTATAAGCCACCATGGTTGTGATATGCTGCGGTGGTTGTGGCCAGGGCCTAGAGTCTTGGGTGCATGGCCACCCAAGACTCTAGGCCCTGGCCACAACCACCACAGCATATCACACTCATAGATTACACCCATAGAATTGAATATCTATCAGGTGGTTGTGGGCAGGGCCTAGAGTCTTGGGTGCAAATTGCGTATATGCTGCAGTTAAAATGTTTGATTCTATGGGTGTGATAATGAGTTATAAGCCACCATGGTTGTGACATGCTGTGGTGGTTGTGGCCAGGGACTAGAATCTTGGGTGCATGGCCGCAGGCCGTAGGCTATATACCCAAGACTCTAGGCCTTGGCCACAATCACACCCATAGATACACCCATAGAATCTAATATTTATCAGGTGGTTGTGGGCAGGGCCTAGAGTATTGGGTGCATGGCCAAAGGTCATGCACCCAAGACCAAAGTTATAAGCACTGAAGTAATAAAGCACCATGGTTTTCTTATACTGCGGTGGTTGTGTCCAGGACCTAGAGTCTTTGGTGTATGCCTGAAGGCCATGCACCCAAGTCCGAAGTTATAAGCAGTGAAGTTATGAGCCCCCATGGGTTTGATATACTGTGGTGGTTGTGGCCAGGATGTAGAGTCTCGGGTGCAGGGCTGTAGGCCAAAGGCTATACACCCAAGACTCTAGGCCTTAGCCACAACCACTGCACCATATCACAGGCATATATCAGACCTATAGATTCGAATATCAATCAAATGTTTGAAATTATACTTACTGCTTGATTTGTTGAGATTCCATATATTTTTTACATGAGTTTCGTACCTGGAGGAAATATTGTTTTTCAATTTCTGTGATAAAAGAACAGAGCATGTTCGTGTATGTATTACATAAAGACTTATTACATTGCAAAATAGACATTTCAGCTTTTTTTAGGACCCTCATATTTGGTTCACAAACCAGTGTACGGTGCATTTTACTCAGTTTATGTCTTTGTTTTTCAAATCATTGGGTCTGTGGGAAAAAAAAATCATTGTCTGATTAAAAAAACTTTTTTTTGTTATGCTACAGTCTATTTGTTTGTTTCCTTTCAGTGTTCACTCACTTGTTGTTTCTGGTTAATGTGTCTATCTGTTGGCTTGTTTCAGATTTCTGAAGCAGTTAGATACCTGTTGGCGTATTCTAACTGTCTATTTTTTGTTACAATGTAGGGGTATTCATTTATCGGTTTGGTTGTTATAGAATCTTGGGCCAGTTAGATACCTTTTGGTATATTCTAGCTGTTTATAGTTTTTTAATTGGTTTTTTGTTAATGTTGAAGTACAGATTCGTTATTAAATTTTGGTTTTAAGAAGATTAAATAAGCCTTTGTAAGATTTGCTGGTAATCTCTGCTTTAGAGTAATGGTACTATCATTACATTCGAACCATCCACATTTCTTTTTAATATATGCAGTGTAGTGACCTGCATTGGTTGTGGCTCCTGCGTGGTAGATTATACCTATTGTTGTGAAGGTTTTCTTACCAAGTGATACTTGTCCGTGTGTGAATCGAGTCAGCTTGCAGTTGTTTTTGGTACCATCGGCATTGTAACGTAGAAGCATTAGTATTACGTAGTTACTATGTTTTTGTATTAGTAAGGTCGAGCGATTATCTGAATTGCAGGTAGTACATAATCTGCCATGATTTGCATTTTGTACAAGTTGCTGAAATTGAATGGATTCACAATTAGGTATGGATACACACACGAAGCGCTCATTAGGGATTTGTTCCTGTGTCACATTGTTGCAGAGAGTGCATGTATGTTTCCACATGTATGAAATCTGGAAGATTTCATTTATAGGTATGTTTTTGCTTTCCAGTACTTGTAGTAAGTACATTAGACATTCTTGTGGATCTTCTTGTGAGTTTATAGTAAATTTCACCATTCCTGCACAGTAGTCCAATTCTTGTCTTATTCCGTGAACACAATACGTGTTGTCAGGATTGTTTGTTGCATTTCTTTGGAGGACTAACATTTGCAAACACAATTGGTCTGTACTGTGTAAGTACATGTTGTCAACAATTGGTGGCAATTGAAATAGAATATTCATTGCTACATTTGCGTAGCAATTTACACCAGTGACATTTAAAAATTTGAATGGACCACATAGTTCTGTGTCCAAGTCAATTTTTCGGAGTGTGAGTTCCTTCTTTGAAGAGTTACTTTGACTAATAGGTTCTTCTTTGGTTGTGGTAAATGATGAAGTATTTGCTTCTTTTGCTCTCTTTGCCGGATTTGTAGTAAGATCCTGTTGCATTTCAGTTTGAATTAGTTTTCTTTTACAACGTTTTCCTTTTTGTGGAACTGGATATGATTTTATGTGGGGGGTGTATAGCGAACATAGTCTTATGTATTCTAAAATGCAAGGAATATCAGCGTTTACTTTACTTGCATCAAAGTTGATTAGAAATAGACTGTCAAATGTACATAAGCGTGATAGTGCTAAGTAGCTCATGCCTTCTTTAAAGACTGTGTAACCAATATCTATCAATGCTTTGTCTACGGTAAGACCTTGGAATTTATGAATGGTGACTGCATATGCAGGAGTTAGAGAAAATTGTTCTCTGCGTACATACATGTCTTTGAAGAGAAGGAATCGAGCTGTTGTTGTCCCTATCCTTTTTACCTCTGAAAGTTTGGCGAAGAGAATATTGACAAACTGAATGTTGTTGTCACGTGGGTATGTTTGAAAGCCAACAACTGTACCCAGTGCTCCATTAACTAGTCCTTGGTCCACATCAAGGTTACGTTTAAGCATTACTCTACAGTTTAAGGATAATTTTAATATTTTCTCCAACCCAGCGGTGTTGGAGATAGAATTGTCTAAGGTATTTAGTCTTGTTGTGGCTTGTTGACACATGGGTAGTGTCATACCATGTACGTTCAGTTTGTCTGTGGAGCATATTTCAATTATTGGTTGCATTTCATTTTTCAATATTGTTTCATTGAATTTGGAACAGCTTGCAAGAGTTGGCATTAAGGTCATACAATTGTTATTTTTGTGCGCTAATTGTTCCATCACATCAGTAGCACATGAGTTATCGCCATAAAGTTCATGGATGTGCTGTGCTTCTTGAGATAGTACACCAACTCTAATACGTTTTAAAATGTTGGCGTAGGTGAGGTCTGCAGATTAGCAAATGTTTCCTGTTAATTCTCTGTTTTGGAAATGTTGCCAAAGGTTGACATTTCCTATGCTGCCAACAGTTTTACGGCTGAGTTTGTGTCGTAAGGTTTTAAAAATAGGTTCACCTTTCACTGGTGTCAATTGAAGAAGATCTCCGAAAACAATAATGTGTTTTCCTCCAAAGAGTTCTCTGTAGTTTGTTTTAAGTACTTCTTGCAATCTGAGGTGAATCAAAGCCAACATTAGGTTGGAGACCATGCTCACTTCATATATTAGTAGCCTTTTCATTTGTTTTAACATTCTGCATAGTTCTATTGCAGATTCTGTAGAAAGTATGTAATAGTCTAAGTTGTTTTGGTGTTCTACTGGAAGGAGTAGTAATTGGTGTAAAGTGACACGGCCTATGTTATAGGCAGCTAAACCTGTGGGGGCAGTTACAATAGCTGACAGTTTGTTTTTTGTCAGTTGTTGAAGGAACTAGCTGATGATTTTGATTAAGAATTTTTTGCCTGAACCAGCTTCACCACTGACGTATAACAGTATAGGTTTGTAATTTTAGCAGGTACATTCTTTATTTTCGTGCTGTACACCATGTGCAATTTCTTTTGTTACTTCTTCAAAAATGGTGCGCTGGTCTTTAAGTTTTGATTGTAGTACAGTTAAGTCTTCTGTACCTTCTTCATAGTGACACATGGTGTTTTCTACTTCTGTCATTGCTAATTCTGCCTCATTTGCTATTAGTGGCTGTCCCAGTGGTTCTTGGCTTCCTGTTACAGAAGGTTGACTATTGTCAGAAGTGTCTTTATCTAGTTGGCCTGGAGTTCTTCTTCGTGTTGCTGTTCATTGTGCAACATTGTTTTGTACTGTGAAAAGTTCACATTGGTGATAGTGCTTTCATTTGCTTTGAAAGCGTCTTCATAGCAGTCATAGTTATCTAGTATCTCTTCTTCTTTTCTCCATGGTTTAAAAAGTTGTAGCAGGGACATGTAATATAATTCTTTCTGTTGAGTAGTTTTTAGTGACAATTTGATATGATTAATTAAGCTTTGTTTGGTAAGTTTCACTGAGCTGCCTTCACAATCTGTCACTCTATATCTACCTTTGTTTTCATCGGGATTTTTATTATTTTTGTATGCAAAGTTTTGGGCTATGTGGTATAGACACATGGTTTCCAAAGTGGTACTCCTGTTTGGGTAATATATGTCTAGTAAATTGTTTTTCAAAATCTCGTGGCTGTTGGGATACTTTTTGGCTATAGTTTCTATGTCCTCATATGATTTCAGAACTCTTTTTCTAGATTTAGCAGGATCAAGACTTAGCCATACTATATTTTCAGATGTTCCATACAAAGCAGTACCGGTTAAACGATCTACAGCTTCGTAGGCCCCACATTCTCTATGAGAGAGCATTTTTATGCATAAGCTGTACAATTTCTGAGATAGTGTTTTGTCTGATGAGAGGTCAATCCAGAGGTCTTGAAGCTCTGTTTTTTCTGCTTTTGTTAAGTAGACTGTAACATATCGTCCAACTGCAGTGGAATTGTCTGCAATGTACTGCACATCTATGTTTGCATTCCATAAGAGGGCAATGATTGCATTGTAATCAATGATATGTTTTGATTCTTCTGTCCTTTCATGTAATACGTGTTCTTAGGTGATTTACCTTTAACACTATGGGCCTCATTACACGGATGGCGGTAAGGGATTACTGGCACCGGTAAGGGCACCGGTGCCGGTAATCCCATACCGCCCTACTACAAGGTCCCTTTGCTGGTCCCTACATTAATGGCTGGTTTTACTGGCCGTTAAGGACGGGACCCGCAAAGGGACCTTGGAGGCAATTACGGTACCACAATGTGTGGTACCGTAATTTCCGCCTTCCCCATTCCCATTGAACCCTATGGGGGCTCAAATGGGGAAGGGCCAATGGTGAATGGGGAATTACCGCCCCGCCAACCTTGGTAATTCCGCCATTCACCATGGCGGGATCGGTAAATTACCAGCGGCAAACATGGCGTTAATAGCGCCATGGTTACCACCTTCCATGTAATGAGGCCCTATGTCTAACTGAAGACATGGGCCCTCATTACGACCCAGGCGGTAAGTTACCGCCTGGGTCGTACCCTTACCACCATGGTGTAAACTACGTTTACACCATGGTGGATGGCGGATTTACTGCCCCATTCCAAGGTGAGTGGGGTGGTAAATCCCCATTTCCCATTTTACCCTTCCCCATTCCCATTTTCGCCCCATAGGGCATAATGGGAATGGGGAAAGGCGCTAATTACGCCACAGTAAATTACGGTGGTGTAATTAGCACCAAGGTCCCTTTGCGGCATGGGTTTTAACGCCTGCAAAAAGCAGGCGTTAAAATCATCATCCCGCAAAGGGACCTTGGAATCAGGCGTTAAGGGTCGGTGCCGTTTACGGCGCCGTAAACCCCTTAATGCCTGGGTCCTAATGAGGGCCATGAAGTTGTTCACTTCACCTGTTTCTGTAACTGGTCTAGGGAAAACAAAGCAGCTTTTGGTGTAGTATTTCCCTTTGTTTTTGTATTTGCGACAACAATATTTGCCACATTTGTGTCTTTGAAATTGTACAATTTGTGCATGAAGGTCACTATGTCTCGTTTGGGAAGGGATTTCACAAGTGACATATTTTTGGATGAACTGCTAAACAGTGGAATCACTGTCCTGACCAAATTTAGGAGCATCTTTAATCCATAAAAGCATGTGGATATGTGGTGCTCCTCTGGCTTGGTATTCTTTTCTCCAAAAGAAGTGTTGCACTTCTCCGAGGGGAGGAACAGATTTATTACAAATGCAGTGTAGCATAGCAATGAAACAATGGTGGAAATATCTTGAAACATTAACAGGATCTAGAGAGTAAAATTATCCAGGTGTTAGTATATCAATGTTTGTTTTGTTTTTGTTTGATATGCGTAGAAAATCATGTAAATATTCCCGTGCATATTCTGCACAACTTAATGTAACAAACCAAGTGGGTGGTCCAAGGTTTCTGATCATACAACGTACATCTCTGTGATGTCGGAACCAGCATTCTTTCGTACCACGCATGTTTGCAAACAGATTTGTAATGCTTGTTTGTAAAACCTCATCTTTTTCTTGCACTTTTTGTATTAATTGCGTAGCTGACATATTTTGAAAGTGGGTTCCCGATTTCAATATGTGTGCAACTCCATAACATAGAGTTGCTAGTTCACTTTCAAAGAGTAGGTGGAATATGTATTCCACATTTTGTCTAAATCTGGGATGGTCAGAATACATTCGTAATGAGCGGTATTCTGATGCTGTTATCTGAGTGGGTCTATCATTGTACCTTCCTTCTTTGCCAGTAGGAAATAGTACAGGAAAAGTATGTGCTTCTATACTTTTTTCCCATATACTCATTGGTAAACCTTTGTTTTGTCGCATTTGGTATGTTTCTAGTGCATCATCTATACTGTCATTAGAGTGCAATGGATGAATTATATAATGATCTAAAATATTGGATACTGCAGCAGGATCCAGAAATTCAAATTGACCAGTTTCTGTGGAGTCTTGAATTATTTCAGTTGTTTCCCTTAAGTTTTCTTCAATATTTATTTCTTTGCAGTATTCATTATTGTCTTTTAGATATTGCAAGGCTTGTCTAACTTTATGTAAGTCCACGAATTGTTGCCAATTTTCTTTTGACTTTTATTGGTACACCATTTACTAAGACAATTAAAGATGGCTCTATTGGACGTTGCACTCCTAGAGTGTGCACATTTTCTGTCAGATCCAAGGGTAAATAAACTACTTTGCTACAAATGCCTTTCACCAATTCAGAGGGAGGTAATTTTGCTGTTTTGGTTGAAGGCATGTTATTGCTTGAAATGGGTGCACTGTTTGAATTATGATGCTCTCATACAAATTGAGTTGTTGCAATGGTTTTGGTAGTGGAAATAATTCCAAGTTATTTGTGATAGCACGTGAAGGAGTTTGGTTGTTGTCAAATCTTGTAGTGCAGTAACTGCAAAGTATTAAGGAGTCACATATTTTGTATTTGTTCTCTGCTACAAGGTAGAGAGCTAATTCAAACCATTTGGAATCTTCATTGTCTTCTATTTTGTATGTTATGTCTATAGGTTTTGTGTTACTTTTGTAAAAGGTTCTGTGGCAACACACACACACATGGTTTGGTACTGCAGCAGATGTACTTTTAAATTTTAGTATTTATTTTTTGTATGTGTGTAGTAGAAGGTTGCCGTGTGCAGAATTGTTGCTAGTCTGTTCAAAAGCTATTGCATTTTGTAAGTGGCTTTCACTTCCAAAATATTTTCTCTGGATATGGTCGATTTCTTCTTGTAGGTCTTGGGGTGTACCATGTAGAAGAGTGTTATTTAAATTGTCTAGTTGTAAAGCAGGACATTTAGCATAGTACAGTTTATAGACTAGATTTCTAACAGTTGAATGATGTGTTGATATCATTTTGATATCATGGAAGGTGCTTTTGCAAATAGATCCTGAAATGCAGGCTAATGAATGTCTTTGTAGTCCTGTGTATTTGCGCACTGGACAGGTATCCATATTTTGCAGCACTTTCATTTTGCTTTTGTCTTTACCTTTCACATACTGATTGAGGAACTGGCGTAAAGATTTAAAAGATTTGTTGGGAATGGTACACATTGACGTGCACAGCCATTTGTATACTGGACGTTCTGGTTCAGTCAAATGGAGAGGTAATTCTGAGTTTTCTGGGGATATTTTTGTAAGCAGTGTTTCTTGTTCCATGATGGTATTATTAATTTTTTCATAACCTCGTCCACTGCTATGGATGGCAATTGTGTTTGTTTGGTGTTGTTTGTATGCTCCTTCATTAAAATATGGTTCTGTGGTAGTGGTGTGACTCCATTCACCTCCACAGAAGTTATTTTTATCGACATTGCGTTTATTGAGAAGATTTCTTTGTAGTTTAGTACTTATTTTTATTAGTGATTTCATCCTGTTTAAAACTAAAATAAATAACTTCCTTTTGAGAAGGATTGCACTGTCTACGAGAGCTTCTAGGATTATTTTTCTACAGTAGGTTTTAAAGGTTGGGCATGATTTTGCTCCTGTTTTCATAAGATTCTGAAGGACTCTGTGGCGGAACATTTTTGCTAAAATACTTTTTTTGGTATGGTTACATGCCACTACATCAAGATTTATAGGAGCAGTGTTAGCAGTAGTGGTAGCTGAAATCTTGTTAATCACTTTCTGTTTCGTTTTACATTTTGATAGAGGAGGCAAAGTTTCTGTACTAAGAGCTTCTTTTGTTTTGCTAAATGACTGCATTAGCTGTTTTGTTTGAACATTTTGTACAAACTCTGGTACAGATGGATGCTTATTTTGGACACTTTTATTTTCATTTGATCTATTTCTGCGTTGTTTTATACAGACTTACTTTTTGGTAGGCATTCTTTGGTGTCTGTTGAAAAAAAAGAAGGTATGGGTTGGTCAGTTTTGCAATGTATGTGTGCTGTGTGCATGCGTGTATGAGTTTGATGGGGAAGATGTATGTGGTGGTGTGTGAATGTGCATTGGGCAATTACCATGACTTGGGAAGGCTATTCTTCTGTTTGTATGTCACTACACTGCTGTTCAGCTGAGAGTAGAAAGTGAGCTAATGGTGAGTAGAAGCATTAATAGTAAATGTAATGATGTAAAATTAAAACAGTTCTTTGATTTGTAATGCTAACATTCTAAGGGTTGAGTATGTTATTTGTGTTCCAAAAAAATGGGGATTTGTGTGCCATTCTGCCTGATAATCTCTGTTTAATAAATGTGGATTTGTGGGCAGAATTGTTCAGAAATCAATGTTTTTTTGGTGCACAAATTACATGAATGAACCACACAGTGTCTTTGAGGAACATTAAGATATAAAGGTAGTATTGTACTTACTTTTTATGTGAAATGAGCAGGTTTATTTGGATATGTTGTTTGTAGTTTATATGCTGCTGATTTTCAGGAGAGTGTTCTTCACTGCAATTGTAAAAGGAAGAAGTTAGTAATTTTGTGTGTTTATAGGACTGATGTTAATGTACATGTTGATCTTTATGTTATTGTGGTAGTATTCTTTTTTGATATCTGAACATAGTGTATGCATGCATTTGATTTCACTATGTGCAGCCTTTATATGTTATTTACAGTATGTTAGTTCAACATGCTTCGCAAATGAGTAGAATTTTAAGTTTATGAAATTCACTTGTTTTTTACAGCTGTGTTGCAGATAGGAGAGACGTTTGGAAGTGATAGTTCATTATAGTAGATGGGAAAAATTTGAACAATTTCATATTATAACTGGACATGCGAACAATCGGGAGCACCTGATAGGGAGATTTCACCAGAGCAATCGGGAACATTTATTTTTCTCACACGATTGCATTGGGATTAGCATTCATTTAGGTTGGAGACAGTAAAAAATTGTGAAATTTTTCAATGAAAAATTGAGTCTTGCGCTTAAATCGGGAGCGTTGGTATGTATGTATTGGCTATGCAGATTTAGTGGCATTACTTTGTTTATATGGAATCATAAGAGTTGTACATGTACTTTGAATAAAATATGCATACCTGTACTTTGTAATCATGCATGTTGATATGCATGGAGCTGTTAGTAGAAATCTTCGAGACTTGTACTGTAGTTTTTGTAGTAGGTGCTTTCCAATGATATGAGACTTGTATTCAGAGTGATCAATAGTACATTTGAAGTGCGGAACTCTGATGATGGAGTTAGATGTAGAGGTCTTGGATGTGATTGGTGGATGGTTGTGTGACTGCTTAGGTGTATCCAATGAGGGAATGGAACCGAGAGTGAAGTAGAAAGGGTAGAAGGGGTGGCTAAGAGTTATGTGCCGCAAAGACACCGTGTGCCACATACAGGGTTTTCCAGCAAATCCAGCATGAAAAGGGGACTGTAGGGATCATCCAATCAGATGTTAACGTTGTTGATTTGTGCAGAAAGAGAGTGTGTGTAGTGAAGATGGCAGAGGTGCAGAACGTCAGGGTGTTGGTGCTCAGATATATGTTTGTCCATGGTTTGCAGCAGTATTCTCAATGCACGCATGTGGCAAACAATTTCGAGGTTAGAGGAGTGGAGGTGGTGTGGAGCGCTGTGACTGACTGCAATGTAGAGGCAATTCTCCAAGTTTGTGGAGATATGCGTAGGATGAACAGTCCCCATGTGGTAGTTTTGTACTATTGTGCTTTCCATTTGGCCTATGTGAGTTCCCAACTTTGTTGGCAGATTTGGAACTGTTGGTTCAAGCAGTAATCTACATTTTTCCAAATGCGAACATAATTCTTTCTGGATTACTGCCTACAGCAATATGGGACAACAATTCTGTGTTTTGTCCTCAGCAAAACATTGCTAGATGTGCAATCAATCGTGGCAGGCTTGCTTTCATGCTAGGAGCTGGTATGTTTTTCTGTAACAGCGAGAATATTATTTAGAGTAATGCTGCTTATTTTGAAGCAGATGGTGTTTCTTTATCTTTTTTGGGAAATGCCATGTTCTTTTGGAATGTACAGGTTGCTTTGGACCATGTTATGTGAAGATTTTAGTTGTAAAATAAGAAAAAAAAAACCAAAAAATACAAAATAACAGGTGTCAGGCATCTGCAAAATAACAGGTGCCAGGCATCTGCAAAAAAAAAAGGCTCTTTTCAGAGTCCCTTAAAGGGGAAATGGGAAACACTATTTAAATGTACTTTCACCATGCTCAGATCTTCTACATATCCGCGGACATGGCGGTAGTCTGCGGACAGCGCGTATTACATAAGGGCATTCTGAGGTGGAAAGGCATGCAAATGAGAAAGAGCGGAGCTAGGGATTGGTCAGTAAGTTTAGTGGGTGTGTTGTGTAAGGAGAGATTTAGGGGGTAATTCATAGAATCCAGCGCACAGGAGGCGCACGCGGCTGGTGCACAGTGTGCCCGTGTGACAGCCTGCGCCAGCCGCGTGCACTAAAATCCATTTCCGCGCACAGCGTATTCATGGATTTTAACATCCAAAAGCAGCCATGGCGCAGAGTGGCTCCCACTCTGCAGCAGCGCCAGTTACGCCCCCAACCCTCCCTGTGCGCCATGCACAGCACACAAATCCCGTACATGGCGCACATACCCCCAACCTTGAAAACGCATGTAAAACTCCCCATGCACCCCTCCGAATACATGTACACCCCTGCGCAATGAGTTTCACACCCGATTGGCCCTGTGCGAGCAGGGTACGTGTATTACAGGGGTTTGCAGGAAGTTTCACATGTGATTGGCCCTGTGCGAGTGGGGAACGTGTATTACTGGGGTTCGCGGGAAGTTTCACATGCTATTGGCCCTGTGCAAGCGGGGTAAGTCTATAACTGGGGTTCGCAGGAAGTTTCACACGCGATTGGCACTGTGCGAGCGGGGTACGTGTATTACTGGGGTTCGCGGGAATTTTCACACGTGATTGGCCCTGTGCGAGCAGGTTACGTGTATTATTGGGGTTCCCGGGGAGTTTCACGCGCGATTGGCCCAGTGCGAGCGGGGTATGTGTATTTCTGGGGTGCGCATTAAGTTTCACATGCGATTTTGCTGTCAGAGAGGGGTACGTGTATTTCGGGGGTGCGTGTGAAGTTTCACATGTGATTTTGCTGTCAGAGCGGGGTACGTGTATTTCGGGGGTACGCGTGAAGTTTCACACGTGATTTCACTGTCAGAGCGGGGTACGTGTATTTCAGGGGTGTGCGTGAAGTTTCACACGTGATTTCGGTGTCAAAGCGGGGTACGTGTATTTCGGGGGTGCACGTGAAGTTTCACACGCGATTTTGCTGTCAGAGCGGGGTACGTGTATCCAGTGGGGTGCGCGGGGATTCCCACATGTGAATTGGCAGTGTGGGTCCTCCCATGTGTCGCCTCTACCTCCTCCATGGCCCCTGCAAGCAGCCCACACCACAGGGGACTACCCTGCACCCCTGGTCATGCCCAGCAGGCAGCCCATCCACCATGGGCATGCCCCCCAGCCAAGCCACATGTCATGTTGCAATATGATCACCAACTGATGCCCCCCAGCACCCCCACCCCCCAGTAGTGAGGGGCACTGCCAGCAGGCCCCCACTCATGTCCCCCTGCGCCACCACCCCCCAGCAGTGAGGGGCACCTGCCAGCAGGCCCCCACTCATGTCCCACTCATGTCGACCCAGCACCCCCCCCAGCAGTGAGGGGCACCTTCCAGCAGGCCCTCACTCATGTCCCCCTGTACCCCCACCCCCAGCAGTGAGGGGCACCTGCCAGAAGGCCCCCACTCATGTCCCCCTGCACACCCACCCCGCAGCAGTGAGGGGCACTTGCCAGCAGGCCCTCACTTATGTCCCACTCATGTCCCCCTGCACCCCCACCCCTCAGCAGTGAGGGGCACCTGCCAGCTGGCCCCCACTCATGTCCCACTCATGTCCCCCAGCACCCCCACCACCCAGCGGTGAGGGGCACCTGCCAGCAGGCCCCTACTCATGTCCCACTCATGTCCCCCTGCACACCCACCCCCCAGCAGTGAGGGGCACTTGCCAGCAGGCCCTCACTCATGTCCCACTCATGTCCCCCTGCACCCCCACCCCCCAGCAGTGAGGGGCACCTGCCAGCAGGACCTCACTCATGTCCCACATATGTCCCCCTGCACCCCCACCCCCCAGCAGTGAGGGGCACTTGCCAGCAGGCCCTCACTCATGTCCCACACATGTCCCCCTGCACCCCCACCCCCCAGTAGTGAGGGGCACCTGCCAGCAGGCCCCCACTCATGTCCCACTCATGTCCCCCAGCACCCCCACCCCCCAGCAGTGAGGGGCACCTTCCAGCAGGCCCCCACTCATGCCCCCCTTCAACCCCACCCCCAGCAGTGCAGGGCACCTGCCAGCAGGTCCCCACTCATGTCCCCCTGCAACCCCACCCCCCAGCAGTGAGGGACACCTGCCAGCAGGCCCCCACTCATGTCCCCCTGCACCCCCACCCCCCAGCAGTGAGGGGCACCTGCCAGCAGGCCCCCACTCATGTCCCCCAGCAACTCCAATCCCCAGCAGTGAGGGGCACCTGCCAGTAGGCCCCCACTCATGTCCCACTCATGTCCCCCTGCACCCCCACCCCCCAGCAGTGAGGGGCACCTGCCAGCAGGCCCCCACTCATGTCCTCCTGCAGCCCCACCCCCCAGCAATGAGGGGCACCTGCCAGCAGGCCCCCACTCATGTCCCCCAGCACCCCCATCCCCCAGCAGTGAGGGGCACCTGCCAGCAGGCCCCCATTCATGTCCCACTCATGTCCCCCTGCACCCCCTCCCCGCAGCAGTGAGGGCACCTGCCAGCAGGCCCCCACTCATGTCCCACTCATGTCCCCCTGCACCCCCACCCCCCAGCAGTGCGGGGCACCTGCCAGCAGGCCCCCACTTATGTCCCACTCATGTCCCCCAGCACCCCCACCCCCCAGCAGTGAGGGGCACCTGCCAGCAGGCCCACACTCATGTACCCCTGCACCCTCACCCCCCAGCAGTGAGGGGCACCTGCCAGCAGGCCCCCACTTATGTCCCCCTGCACCCTCACTCCCCAGCAGTGAGGGGCACCTGCCAGCAGGCCCCCACTCATGTCCCATCCATGTCCCCCAGCACCCCCACCCCCCAGCAGTGAGGGGCACCTGCCAGCAGGCCCCCACTCATGTCCCCCAGCACCCCCACCCCTCCAGCAGAGAGGGGCACCTGCCAGCAGGCCCCCACTCATGTCCCCCTGCACCCCCACCCCCAGCAGTGAGGAGCACCTGCCAGCAGGCCCCCACTCATGTCCCCCTGCACCCCCAACCCCCAGCAGTGAGGGGCACCTGCCAGCAGGCCCCCACTCATGTCCCACTCATGTCCCCCAGCACCCCCACCCCCCAGCAGTGAGGGGCACCTGCCAGCAGGCCCCCACTCATGTCCCCCAGGACCCCCACCCCCCAGCAGTGAGGGGCACCTGTCAGCAGGCCCCCACTCATGTCCCCCTGCACCCCAACCCCCAGCAGTGAGGGGCACCTGCCAGCAGGCCCCCACTCATGTCCCCCTGCACCCCCAACCCCCAGCAGTGAGGGGCACCTGCCAGCAGGCCCCCACTCATGTCCCACTCATGTCCAGCAGCACCCACACCCCCCAGCAGTGAGGGGCACCTGCCAGCAGGCCCCCACTCACGTCCCCCTCCTACATGAAATAAAGATGCACAATCATGGCCCACTTCTACACCAAAATACCACAGCACGCCACCCCATTCTTGAGACGTAATGATTTCCAAATCCACCCCACACCGACATGCCCATCTTAAGACACAAACCAAAAGTCAACTATGTACATCACCACATGTCCGTCACACACACACACACTGGTTGGCATTGATTGTGTAAACCCACATTTTCACATGAATTAACCCAATGAGCGAATCCCACACATGGAACTAAAATATCAAAATGTAGTATGTACAAAAATAAAGCAATGAAATGAAAGCATAACAAAATAGCAAACATGAAATGAAAAGCATGTGCAAAAGATGAGTAAATGAAAAGTATAACCAATCCAAAGAAATCTGAAAGAAAAATAGTCCAAACTCTCCCTCCACCAACGCAAATCCAAAGGAAACGTAAAAAGAAAAATCCATTGATCTATGGTTAAATCAAAAGAAAAAGTTCAAAATAATCCATTGTCCAAAAGAAAAATCCATTAATCCATTTTCAAAATCAAATAAAAAGTTCAAATAAATCCATTGTCCAACTATGTACAATTGATTGTCAAGGGTCCATGAGCCCAACGAAAGAAATGAAACCTACCTAAGAAACTACCTAATAAAAAAACTATATACAAATGTGTGTGGCATAGTCCATTCACCACAAATCAAAGGAAAAGGAAAAGGAAATCTAACTCTAAAAACTATTTACAATGGCAGCGGGCTAGTCCGATGTCTCACTTCCAGATTTCCCGGGCCAGGGCATCATCGAACTCCTGCTCGATGTCCCGGAGGCGGTCCTCTTCCATGGCCCCGAGAGTTCACAGGGACAATGACATGTGGACCTCCAACTCCCTGCGTTTTCCCTCGAGGCACTTGGCCCGCCTCAGAGCCCTCCGCATGGAGTTCTCCACCCTGACCATTGTGAGCCGTGCCTCTTCCGCCCACTGCCGCTCCACATCTATGGCCTGGCCCAACCGCTGCAACATGGAAGACACTTCCAATCCTGGGTCCTCCTGCCCTCTGGCCGATGCCTGCCCCTCCGATGTGAAGGCCCCGAGCCATCATGGCTCCCGCCTTCTTGCTGCTGCTGCTGTGCCTGTGCCTGTGCCCTGGCTCTTGCTGCCTGCACGTCCTCCTCCGGCTGGGGTGCAGTTGTTGAGGTGGCCACCCCAGCTGGACGTTCGACTCCCGACTGTGGCAGGGATGTGTCCTCCACCAGCCTGGCCGCTCGGTCACAGGGTACACAGGTGATACATGGGTGGGAAGATGGCATGGAGGACGACTGGCGCATAGGGGGTTCAGGTGAGGAGGGGGTCAGAACAAGGTCCAGCAAACAGAGGAATCCGGCCCTGGTGACCTGTCCCAGTAGGTCAACGCGGTCAACGAGGCATTCGAGATGACGTGCAGTGTCCTCACGAAAACACTGCAGGTCACCTCGCATGCCCCGTTGACGCAACACCATCCCACTCAGGACAGGCTCAACCCGGTCCCGGATAGCCATGGCCGTAGGGAGAGGAAGGCCAGTTGTTGTAAGCAGATCCCCTCCCTGAAAACGGGTCTGGACGTAGGCATCCCTGCTTGTGAGGGATGATGCAGTCACAGGATCGGGGACAGGATTACACACAGGTACCTCCGCGGCTGCCTGTGCTGCCTCCTGTCCCTGCCCCTGCACTGCACCACTAGCACCAGTGGAATCCCCACCTTCAGACCCCGTGTCTGTCCCTTCCATGGCCTCCTCCTCCACCAAACCCCCCACCAACCTGGATGACTCCGTGCCATCTTCCTCCATCGGACCCTGTGGGGTCTCAGCTGCCCCTTCTGCTGCCGAGGAGTCCAACTCTGACCTCCGCCTCTTGGACCTACCCTCGGCAGCTGCGGCCTGGGACGTGGCACCGGACTCCTCACTCCCTGACGAGATGACAACCTGGGAGGGGAGCCGGGCCTTGCGTCTCCGGCTGGCGGTGTGATCCCTGCCGCCTTGCTCCACAGCACCCTCTCCGCCCTCTTCATCAGTTGATGCTGCAGACAGGGAGAGATAGGACACAGGCATCAGGGCACTGTACAATGGACTGATACACACATGACCGTTGCACATGAGTGGTAGTGTCAAACTTCAGACATGGCATCACAATCCCCAACACACATGTCATTTCAACTCACACACATGAGCAATTCCACAGCAACATTGCACCAGGCAGCACCATCCATACACATACAACAGCATGAGCAGCCGAAGGTGAGCCTGACATCACATGAAACACGGGGAGTGCAAAAGACATGCACACACGCCACCACACTTACATGCATGTGTACATCTCCACCAACTGTCGCAGTGATGAGATCGCCATCCATGTCACATCTGGCATTCAGCCTTCAACATATCAGTGTCACATGCATCCATGTTGCACCACAGTTGCACACTTGTCAAATACACACACATGCACATGTACACAGTGCAGATACATGCAGCTGGAACCAACATCCATGTGTGACACCACAACCATGCCAACATACATACACAGTAATTCAAACATGTGTGCTCCCACATCTGCATTTGGCCTGCATGCTTACCCACACATACACCATCCATGTGTCTCACACATGAGAGGACTCGCATGTGTCAGCCTCACGCCCCTGTACATACACATCCATACATGGCCCTACAAAACGCATGTGCAACCTGCACACTACTGGCACACCACGACACGCACAGCGTCCATTCAGTATGCATGTACACTTACCGCTCGACTCCAGACGGGTCTGCCTCTCAAGGACCTGGGCGTGGAGCGCTGGGCATATGCGTTCCAGGACCCTCATTTGGTGGTTGGACAGGTGGCCCTGGCGCCCCTTGGCATCCGCTGCCTTCAAGAGGCGCCGTGCCTTATCGAGGGTCCTGGACCTGAAGTCCTCCCAGCGCTTCTTGACATGTTTGATGTCGCGGACTGCCACCCCCTCCTCGTTGATGGCAGTCACGATGTCCATCCAGATCCTGGTCCGTCCTTCATCGGCGTGAGAACTTCCAAAGAGGGCATCATACTGCCCCAGGACTTGCTCCACCAGGACACCAACTTCCCTGGCACTGAAGCTGGTGGCCCTTTGACTCTCTGGCTGGGGGATTCCAGTGGTGCCAGATGGTGGTGTGCCCGACATGGCAACCCCAGAGGCAGGTGTGGGTGGGCAATTGGGTCCTGGGGCTGGGCTGTGGAGCGATAGTACCCCAGTCGGGAGTCTTCAGTTCCAGCAGGGGTGGTCACAACAACTGCACCCCTGTAGATGGCTGATGTGCAGGCAGCAAATAGTAGGGCACGTGGGCAGCAGGCAGGCAAGCAGCAGCAGATGGCAGGTGGGAGAGTGCTCAGGGCTCTGGGGGGCAGTAATTCAGCCTTCTGGGCAGGAGTGTGGTCTTCCGCGTGTTGTAGCGTGGCCAGCTTGATACAGAGTGATTTGGCACGTGAAAAAATTGCACGTCTGCGTGTAATTTGAGGAAAGGCCCTTAGCGCATAAGCGCGTCTGTGATGTGGGCATAGTGGTTCAGCGCGCGTGAAAAAACTGCACGTCTGCGTGTGAATGCGTGTAATCCGAGAAAAGGGCCTACGCGTAAGTGATGTGATGCGCACGGGCGTTTCCCTCAGCAAGGGTTAAAGGTGAGTGGGGCCAGCAGTTTGCTGTGCGTGCCTTTCATGGAGACCGACGTGTGTTGCTGCTTCGTGTTGTTTCGCGCGCCATCACAACTTCATAGCGGATCGAGGACGTATCTCTTCTTTTGGCGGGGTATTGGCTACGTGTGTTTTTCATTATCACGCTGGTCAGATGGTTAGTCGCGTGCGCTATTTTTCCCACTGCAGGTGCCCCTATGTATCGCACCCGTTTTCGAGGTCATAGTAGCCTACGTGCGTGGAATCAACCTCCCGCAGTACGCGGTGGCAACCAGTAACATGAAAAACGCATACGCCTGCGACACGCAGGCTACTATGACCTCGAAAACGGGTGCGATACATAGGGGCACCTGCAGTGGGAAAAATAGCACACGCGACTAACCGTCTGACCAGCGTGATAATGAAAAACACACGTAGGGTTGCGTGCACGGTTTTACTGCAGTTTTGGGGTGCCTGAGCGTTGCGTGACCTGTCACTACATCACCTGCGTCACATACAGCCTTGCAGGTGCAGGGGGCTGTTAACATCTTGCATCCTACCCCCTTCACCCCAATTGCCCTGGACAATTGTGGTGTACACCTCCAATTGGCACTCCTCCATCTGTGCCGGCACTACTTCATCTGTGCCATGGTTGGAAGGCCACCAAAGGTGAGGGGCGCCTCAGCTGGGCGTCCTCCTTGTGGCGAGCGTGGTCAGGGACGTGGCCGGGGTGACCAGGGAGTAGGGGGACTCTAGGGTGTCCAGGGTGGCCACAGAGGGGGAAGAGGCAGGGGTGCGCCACTTGAGCACGATATTGTGCCATGTGTCGGTGCAGTCTTGCCACCACCCCCTGTGGTTCCGGGAGATGCAGCTTCTGCATCTGGCACTGGCGCCCATGTGATCCGGCAGTCTGTTTCAGCCACTGCCACGGGCTCAAGGGTAGTGGTAGCTGCAGGTGCAGCTGTGGACACCACCACCCAGGCTCAGGGTCTGCCAGCGCAGGCTGCGTTGGCACTTGAAGAGCCCTTGGAACATTTCCAACAGGCCAGGAGGGAAACCGTAGGTGCACGCAGGGCTACACTGACCAGGACACGTGTCCCTGGGGCAGTAATGTCATCTGCTGCCCCGACCAGCCGGGTGTTGGCAAGTGCAGGGGCAGATGCAGCCAACAACACCCCGGTTGTGAGTCTGCCAACCAGGACAGTCGCGGTCAATGACCCTGCCGCAGCGGATGTTGCTGTGCAGGGTCCATTAGAGGGCACCCAGCTGCCACTGACGCAAGTCAGGCCTTTGGTCGTCCCTCCACCTGCCACTCCCTTGGCTCAATCCACTGGTGCTACTGGCCATAGTGATCAGGGCGGCATTTGCCAGCCAGGGTCTGTGCCACAATCCAAGAGGAGGACGGTTGCACCTGCAGCACAGGCTGGGACCCCACACACAGCCACGACCTCCAGCACATTGAGGAAGAAGACTTTCTGCAACCAGGAACTGGACTACCTCATGGACTATGTGCTGGGCCACAGCCGTGACATGCTATTGGGTCCTAATTGTCAGACTACGGCTGCCCACCGTGATACCCACTGGAAGCAAGTTGCAGAACATGTGAGTGCATTCGGCCATGAGGTGCGCACAGCGCAAGAGTGCAAAAAGCATTGGAATGACCTCAAACGCAGCGCTAAGGCTAAGCGTGCCTCAAATTACAACTTGACTCTGGTGACTGGCAGTGGGCCTGCACCTAAGGAGGAAGACTTCACTCTGCATGAGTCACTCGTTGTGGAGTTCATACCATCTGAATCGGTCGGAGGAGTGGGAGAGATGCCAGACTTTGATGCCCATTCCAGTGAGTGTTGCTGCGTGTTTGTTGTAGACATGTGTGTTTTACTTGTGTGATATGTTGTGCATGACTGCCACTACATGTCACGTGTGCATGGTTCTGATGCGCAAGTAATGCAATGCTTCCCTGATGCATGTCTGCTCTTCTGGATGGTGGACATGTGGAGCGGACGGGGACTGTCCGCATCACCACTATTGCACCCTACTCACATGTTGGTCACCAGGATGCCCCTCAAGTCCATGTTCCAGTTCACTGGCCCTTCTGCATGTAGCGTGGGGTGACCTTCCTCTCAGCCCAGGGACTATGTCATAGCATGACTGACGTGCATGTGTCCTGTGACTGCATGCGGGTACTCCATGTAGGCATGCTCCCTTGCCCCTCCACTCCCCCTCTGTACCCCAATTCCACCTTAACACTGGTATGCTTCAAATTTGCCGTTGAGTACTTCCCTGTTCATGCGTCCTGTGTACATGCCAACTTCCAGCAGCCAATTTGCCAGACATATGCGGTACATCCTTTGTACTTGATGAAGGGTGTCTCACTTGGACTGTGCAGAGGTCAGATGCCCCGCAGGTACATGAGTGCCCATTCATGCTCCATGTGTATTCCACGCATGCCACTAGGTGTCCTTGACTAGATGATCATTGTAGTAGGAGTCCAGGTGGACCTACATTGCATGGCATTTCATCACCCTTCCCATTTCCCCTGTGGCTCAGACCTGCGTCTCACACACATGTTTAGGGTGTGACAGTCTGTGTGGGTCACAGGCCTCAGCCTGTTTAATGGCCAATGACTCTGTCCAACTCGTGTAGTGTCTTCTTCACACATGGGTGTACTCCAGAGGTTTCATCATGTGTCCTGCTTACTGTCCCATCATCATTTGCTCTGTTGTCACTTGACTCACATGATGCAGTTGATGCTAGTCAACACTGTCTGTCAATACACAGGTCTATGTTCAGCCTTTTGATACCTCCCTGCATTTGCACTTGGGGGAGGGGTGGTTTGTTTGTAGACATACTACCCATTTTATGCATATTGCACGTGCTGCCTGAAGCTGACCTTGCACTGCCTTCACATTTTCTGACACACATCATGATGTACATGTATATAGTGAGTAACGTACATATTTGCTGAACTGCATCGACCCACTTCAGTGCAAACTGACACCTTTCGACATGCCTAATCACAGAAGCAATTTCAAGTTGACCAGTTGGCAGGTTCTATTTTGTGTGTGACATGTCTGCTTGATGTGTTTGGTGTCTGTGTGTGTGTGTGTTGTGTGCTTCTAACATATGTAGTGACCTTTTTTCTCTCTACTTTTCAGAGGATGATGATGCAATGGAGCCAGAGGATGGTGTTGTCATGCCAGGCACAGGTTTGTCATCACTACAGCAACCAGGCACAAGTGGGGGTCGTGGGGTGGTAGGCCACGAAAACCCACATGTGCTACAGTCCATCTTGTCTCGGGCTGGCAATGAGTTCAGCCATGATGACCACTCTGACGTCCATGTCGAGTTGGATGAGCATCAGGTCCATATGTCAGGGGTGAGTGATTCTGATGTGGACACTCCTCTGTCCGCAACACCTAGACTGAGGAGTCAGACAGTCTTGGAACCTCCGCCTGTGGTGGATCGGGACGCAGGGTCACCCTCCACACCAGTCACTGATGTGCCTGGGCCATCACGTTGACGGGGGCATGTAGTCGTGCAGCCGCGGGCGAAGCCAACACAACGAGGACACCCAGTCCTTGGGTCCCGCAGGGGTCGAGCCCAGCAATGCGGTTGCCGCGCGCAACCGCAGTATACTGAGTGGGAGCAAGACATGACTGCCAATTCTGAATGGCAGGGGGCAGCAATGGAGAACATCGCTAAGAGCATGGAGCGTGTGGCCCAATCCGTGCTCCCCCCTGCTAGGCAGGTGCTTCTCCAGCAGCAGGCGGCACGACTACGGCCCGCTCGCTCAGGCTGGGCATGGTGGCCTCAGACAGGGCATGCCAGGCTGAAATGTCGTCTCTGCGTTAAGCAATTGCTGCTCGCAGAGGCACACATGGAGGAGCAAGAGTATGCTTCCCTCAGATCCACTCTGGGTGTCCTTCTGATGTCCCAGAAGGAGCGGGCAGAGGAGAGGTTTGCGCAGCTTGAGCATACCATCTCGGCTGAGCTACATGCTTGCCGGGAGGTGCAGCAGTTGTCCAGCCAGGCCTTGCAGGAGGAACTCCGTGTTACATGTGCTACCTTGCAAGAGGAAGCATGTGTATCATGGGAGGTTCTGCATGCAGACCTACGTGTGATCGCCGCACAGAACTAGGCTCACCCGTCCGGCAGACTTGCTGCCGACGAGGGGCAAGCTGCGGCTAGGCGTGGTCAGGCTTCAATGCCACGTCCTCCTTTCCAGGAAGAGCCAGACTCGGACGACAATCTATCTCCCACATAGGTCGGGCTGTGCAGGCGTTGAGCCAATGGAGTTTTTTTTTTTCCTCAACATCATCGCATGTGGGTGTTGAGCAGCACCCTGTACCTCCCCCCTCCTGGTTGCCTCCCCCCGGGTCGTATGTGGCTATTTTTGATTTTTCTTTTAGTTTAGTTAGTCTAGTTTCATTTTGATAGTTATTTTAAATAGGTAATGTAGGTTTTTCATAGTTAGTGTAATTAGTTAATATAGTTTAAAATTGTCTATTGTGCTTTCATGTGATGGTGTGGTGCTTTGCGGCTTTTGAGAGCATCCACTGTCTATTCCAGCTGGGCTCTTCAAGCTTGTCTTGTGTATGTGTTTGCAGCTTGGGGTCCTTGACTCACATATGCCACTCCTGCTTCCCTTATCCATGGGCTCGCAAGGATGGTTTGGTGTAACAGCCTATTACAGAAGGGCTCTGGACTGTCATATCTGTGGGATGTCTGCTGCTGTGAAACTTGTGTTAACACCCCTAGTGGGGATGATAGGGGTGTTATTGACCACTGTTCTTCATTCGCTAGATGGGGGGTTTCATGATTGATGTGTAGATTCATTGCTATTCATTGTGTAGTATGTTTATTATATATACTGTACATGTGCTTGTTGCAATTCATGGCGTAGAGGGTGTATTCAACAGTTTGTCTGTGAAAGACGGACTGATGGTGTGATTTGTGTTGTACGTCTCTGACATGGTCCAGTCATGTAATGCCTGAAGATACACACACACCTGATTTTAAAGCATTAATCATGTGTTTCATGCCCTTTCTGCAGGGGGATGAGCCTCCAGACCACCTTTGCCAGCAGACATGGGCCATTGGACGTCTGGAAGCTGGACACGTTTGGTGGTGCCGACATGCGCATGTGTGCGCAAGCAGAGGCACAGGGATTGCGCTCATACATCCGAAAACAGCTGACGTATTTCAAGGGACCCCAGGCAAGGTGACCAGGACAGGGGGGCCACAACGCAGCAGACCTTCCACCTGGCCAGTTGCACATGCATGCTTAGTAGCAGCACTGATGGTGAGCTTGGACAAATATTGGTGTTGAAGCGCACAATACAGCTGAGATGCGTTGGTGGACTAATGGCAAGTTGATGGGAAAGTTGTCTGGGGCACCTGCAGGGCCAGTGGCACATACCCTCCTGTCCACCATGGTCCATTGAGGCACTTGTATTAGCAATGTAGCATTCCAAGACATGGAAAGAAGCAGCTCACAGGGACAGACAGAAAGGGACAGACTTGTGTGCAGTGGATTTCATTACCATGTAGAATTTCACACATGCACTACCTACTTTATTTGGGCCATGGTGGAACACGACTTGTTCTGAAGTCAATCATTGCTATATGCGTCTGGCTGCTTACCCAGGGAACATTGCATGTTGTGTGATTCGTGACACATTGGTCTTCCATTTGCAACGCACCCAGCGGCGCATGACTTACTGCATTGACTGTGTATGAACCATCACAGGGGTAATGTTACGTATGGGTACGAAGCATCCACACCAGATTGTTTGTTACTTTGGGGCATTTATGGTGGTGTGTTTGTGTGTTATAGGCACGCACAGATTAGTAACTGTGGCTCTCTTTGCAGCATTAAACTGCTCCCGTTACCGGACCTGAGAGTGCGCATTTGAGTAATTTGTTACTATGTGCATGAGGATCAGGTTTGGTGTACTTGTGTATGTGTTAATGTGAGTAGTACAGTTTTGTGCATTTCCTACTTTCCCATGTGAATCCTACTCCCCTCTCCTGCCCCTCATTCCGGTTATCCAGTATAGCAATGCCTGTTCCGACTGCATATCCCTGACCCTCCTTCCCCACCAGGGTCTCAGAGGCCTGTGTGAGTTTGACCTTGCAGGCACCCAGCCACGGTGGGGGTGGTTGGTTCGTGCCACTCTTGCACCTGTACACGGGAGCAGTGACAGTACACATCAGTTTGTGGTGCATTATTCTGTGTTATGTACCACACATGGTACACATCCTGTTGTGACATTGTTTTACTGGACTACCTTGGTTGTTACGTCAGTGTGGTAGTACTTGGGCTTTGTGACGTACTGCTACTTCAAGTCATCTACTGGAGGATCTTCTGGTTTGTTTTGCTACCTGCAGGCTTTTTGCTTGGCTTCTGTGTTTGCCTGCTTTGAGTTCTCTTTGATGTGGTGTTTTTGCAAGTCAAGGTGGCCTCTGAGGGTGCTGGACACTTTTTGCACACAAGGTGGGAGATGGTGACAAAGGGGAAGGGTGATCCTGTGGCCAGGTGAACTTCAAGGATGAAGGCTAGATAACCCAGGTGCAGTTGTTCAGTGGGTCATGGTGATTTGTGAGGGGGGAGGGGTGTTTTGTTGTTGACAGTTGCCTTGCCCTACAGTGTGATGCACACCCTGACATTGTAATTGGTGTATCCTATGTACATGATGTATTCTGCTGATCAATGCCTGTTCATGTGTTGTGTTTACCTTTCAGGTATGAGGGAATAGTTGTGGCTTGACATGCTGGGGTGTACACATGGTGAATGTTCACATGTGATGTGTAGAGGAAACTGATGGTCACTTGATTGGACATGCATATAATGAGTGAATGTCCCTACTGACCCACACACTTGCTCTATGATAAACTACATGTACAACCACCCTTCCATGTCCACATGTACACTCTGTTTGCCTTCTGGTGCCCACTGTGTCCCTGCAGCACATGATCTATGACCAATTGTGGATCCTGTACATGCGTAATTTGCTTTTTGATGTAGTTTGTCGCTTGGATGTGATGCTCAGGGTGTGCTTCACACACAATGAATGTTCACTATGCTGTGCACTGAGCAGTGTGTTGCATGAGGTGGGCACGGCACACAGAAGCTGCAGTGAGGATTTTGCAATGCACAATGTGCATGTAGACAGGCATTCATTGTTATGTTACAACTAAAACTGTTGGAATGCATTTGGGTATGACTTCTTTTGGGTGGGAGGTTGTTGGTCAGTCATTTCATCTGATTTCATGTCAGGCATCATTGTGTGATGCCACTTTACATTTTTCACATGTCAATGTTTACCTTATTGGTACTGTGTTGATGTATAGCTATTGCTCGCCATGTCATGTTGTGGTTTGGGAGGGTTTGGGTGACATAGCAGTGATAGTCATGGCATGTTTTGCAGGTCTGTGTGATTCACACCTTGCATGTGTGCCTTTTGGTCACACAGGATTGGTTATGTTTAAGTAGCTAGGGATGCACACAATGTGGCACTTCCATGGCAACATTCTCAGGGTGATAAGGTTGTGACAGTTGACTGTCTCTTTGTCATCATCAATTGTCACCTGCTATGTGCCAGGCCTGTGTGCACTCTGCAGGGGTGGGAGTTTAGGTGAAAAATCTGGCCACAAGCTGGGTCCGGGCTGCCTCGCCATGTGCCCTGTCCCCTCCCATTGGCAGCGCCTGTGCCTGTGTTTGGGGATGTGGGGGCACCACCATGTCCACCGGTACGCCCTGCCGTGTTGCAACATTGTGCAGGACACATGCTGCCACAATGATCCTGCACACTACTGGGGGTGCATAGAGTAGCTGCCCACCAGAGCGGTCAAGGGAGCGCAAGCGTGACTTGAGCACTCCGAATGTGCTCTCCACTTTGGCCCTGGTTGCAATATGGGCAGCGTTGTATCTTAGCTGGGGTGGTGTGGTGGGGTTCTGGATTGGCGTCATCATGTGGTTGCTCAGAGGGTAGGCACTGTCCCCTGGAGAGGTGATGATGGTTGTGATTATTGGGGTTTGTGTATTTGTGTGTGTGTGTGACATGCATACATGTGCACAGGCATTTGTACTCACCTAGGAGCCATGTGCCGCCATGCTGCCCAGCTTCCAGGGCCCTGGCTCAGGGCGGACATTCTGTATGAAACTGTCATGGGTGGAGCCAGGGTAGTTTGCATAGACAGAGGTGATGATTCCCTTTGCATCGCATACCACATGCACGTTGATGGTATGCCAGTGCTTGCGGTTTCGGTAGATGTGCTGCGTGGCCCTAGGTGGACATAGGGCCACATGGGTGCAATCTATGGCACCAAGCACTTTGTGGAAGTGTGCCACCCTGTAAAAGTCTTGGACAACGGCCTGCCTTTCTGCGGGTGTTCTGGGCATGTAATTGTGCCTGCGGACTGAGGGGCATGATGTCATGAATGCCAAGACCTGGTGTAGGCAGCGTGACTGGCCTGTGAGACCCCCCCCCACTATGGTAGTAGTCTGCTGAAATGACCCAGTGGCCAAGAAATGCAGGACATTGAACACCTTCTCTAAGGGGCTCAATGGTTGGGAGCAGAGGGTGGGGGATGTAAGGTCATCTTCCCACTCCCTGACCGGGTCTAGGATGATACGAGGTGGAAACCTATACCTGCCGTACACCTGGTCATCAGGCATCCCAAAAAGGCTTGTCCGGGGTAAAAAATGCATGCCCTGGCTATTCTCCTCCTCCTGCGGTGTCCCACGATCAGTGCTGCGACAAATGGGGCATTCATTGTAGCGGTATATACGTGTTTGTTGTTTGCGCGCACTTTTATAGTGTGCGCAGGGACGCTTCCGCCTGCCTTCCTGTGGCGGACGCGTTGACGCCTATGTGCGTCTTTTGCCGTGCGCAGGTTTCCCGTATTTTGATCCATGAATACGGGTTGTTCACGTGCTTGTGGGTGTTCCGTGTAGTTCCCTGCAGTACTTCCCCAGTTAAGCCTTCTTTTTCACGCGTTATTCCCCATTCCGAGTGTTACGCCCACTGATACGCCCACTTTTGTTGTGATTTCCCTGCTATGTGCGCTTTCACTGTGCGTGTAGCGCAGGCTGTTTGATGATGTGTATGCCCATGTGCGCCACACACGGATTTGGCGCACAACCAGTGGTATACACGCGCAGTGCCTTCCTTAATCGCACGCGTGCGCATCCGCTTGCTTTCTCACGTTTGCGCCACCTTGCGCCGGCTTGCGCTGGTATTTTCGGCGCACATTTGTTCCATGAATCGGCCGCTTAGTGAGGACGTCTTTTTCCTGAGAGAAGAACAGATAGAACAGATAGCTATGGCTGTGTGTTTTCGAAAACAGATTATCTGGATTTTGGGAGACTCATGGATAACTTGCTTGGAGGTGCATGCAGAACGTTGTGGTGTATCTGCGGATCTTGGATTCCCTCATGTGGAAGTGTACTGGCATGGAGTGCGTGGAATGACGTGGCTGGACTTGGTACCGCTCTGTGCTACTTTAGAGACAGAGCGTCATCCTGACATAATTTTAATTCATTGTGGAGGGAACATTTTAGGACATGTGCAATTTGCAATGAAAGAAGGACTTGAGAAGGTCATGGACATGTTTCCAAATTCCCAAGTAATTTTTTCTTGTATTGCGCAACGACAAATGTGGATGCGTTCTTCTTCATTTGGTCCACAAACGGAGAAAGAGAGGCGCAATGTCAATAAGGCTGTTTGTGCCTTTCTAAGAGATGTTGGCAGGTCCTCTTTTCACAATGAAAATGTTATGTTTCGTAGCACATTCATTTTTCGCAGAGATGGAGTCCATTTAACATATGCTGGCAATCAGATTTTTCTTAGAAATGTACAAAATGCATTGCACCCTTTTTTGGAATTATAGTAATCTATTTTGCATTTGATGGTGACGATTCCAAGTTTTTCAAAGACACAAAACACCACCAAAAGGCTCTTTTCATAGCCACCACTTACTCCCAGAGAAAAGTGCATTGGTTTTGCTAGGGCAGCACCCCAAAATTTTATCTGTCCTAAGAATGTCCGCGGACTTTTGACAAATGCACAAGGACCTGCACTGTTTATTTGATAGTTCTATTTTTAAACTGAGAAAGGCGCCTCTGAAAAGAGCCTTTTTTTGGGGATTTTTGTTTTTTTTATATTTTTTGGGCTTTTTTACACACAACACACTAGGAGAGGAGGGGAAAGGAGGATAAGGAAGGGACACCAACCACGGGGATAAGAAAGGGCAGGTAGAGAGAGGAAGATGTAGGGTGGGCCTTATTTAGGTAGGTAGCAGGTCTTCTGGTGGTCTGTGACCGTAGTCTCGAAAGCACTTTGAAGACTCTCCCCCCTGCAGAGTACTCTGTCACAGTACATAGATAATATTGTGACCCTCGAAAGGTAAGGGTCAACAGCATCGCAAATGGCCTGTGAAGCAACTTGAGGGGGGCGCTCTCCCACAGGAGTGTCTCTTGTGGTGAGAGGAGCGGAAACGGAGGATGCTGTGGAGGAACTCAACCTACTACATTCATCATAAGGTACAACCTTGCAAATGTCCGCACTGTGGAACGAAGTTAGGTGTCACTTTATGGATGTCATACCAAAGCTGTATGCACCACGTCTCCCATGACTCAGCACTAATTTGCACTTGTTACAAGTGACCTCTTCCGCACGTGCTTTTGGTACATTACCATAAACGGTAAACAACCGCCACACCCAAGACTCCCAGCGAGTGCTGGTTATAGGGCGTTCCTCCAACTCATACTCTTCATCCTCGTTCTCTACATCCTCATGTGTGTTCCCCTCTGCAGGCCATTGGGGAGGTGGTGGTGGTAGAGAGTTTGGGGGTGGTGCTGAGGCTGGTGTAGCAATAGCAGCCATGGATGCCATTAGGGTTTATGAGGTAATCTCAGCTAGAGCACTAAAGGCAGCAAAAGTCAATCTGCAATAGCCAGAAGTACAATGAAGATCAGCTCTGGGGTGTGGCTTTTTATAGAGATGGTGGGGTGCGCCTCAAGAACATATCGAACACTCAAAAGCATTCAAAGAGGTACGAAAAATATGTGGAAAGCCAGGGCCATTGTCTGGAACATGTGAAATGGTGATTTTTAACTGTAAAATAATTTGGATTGTCTGAATAAGTTCTTTTAAAATGTTACACACGCTCAGCGTGGGTGCGGTCACATGATGACATCAGGAACACGTTCGCAAAGGGAACGGGTGTCCGCAGGACAGCAAATGTGCAGGAGCAGTCATGCGCATGCGTGCGGATGTTCTACCGACAGTGTTTTCGGGTCCTGAAACGAATTAAAAGTGCGACACAAGTGAGACGGACAGTTACAGAGAGGCATGATGTTCGCAGGATTTATGGGCATGGTGTGCATGTGCGTAGCTGTTCTGTAGACTGCACGGCCAGGTATAGTGTCCTTAGGAGACCTCCATTTTGTTGATTTACGGACACCCCAGACAGCTGTTGTGTTCTAAGAACAGTTCCATCTTGGTTGCGAATGGTATGGAGCGGTGTAGTGTCCTTAGGACATCCATATTTTGTTAATTATGGACAGGCCGGACAGGCATGCTGTCCGTCGACATTTTAACTGCTTTTAATGCTTTTAAAAAAAAATAAGATACAAAGAATTTCATTCCAAGAAACAACATTTTTTAATTTAAAAACATATACACAAATTATGAAAGAGAGGGGGAGGCAGAAACTGATACAAAAACAGGGGAATTAAGGGTTTGGAGAGGAAGGATGGGAGGGGGTGAAGGGATGGAAATCTCATCAAAACTTTTATTTTGTTGTTCACTTTTTGGGGATAGTTCACTGGGACATGGAGAGGGAGTACAGGTACAGGTGGGGCAGTGGTACTTAATTTTTTCTTTAATGTGGTCCTCTAGTAACTGTTTCAAACTATTGACATTTTCCTTCAGCCTGTCTACTTTATGTTCAATGTGTTCGAGAGTCTTTTCCATTGTGTCTTTTGGAGTCACATTTTCAAGCTTTCTATGGTCTGTAAAAAATAAACCTTATATATGTTAAGTACACATTAGGTAATGAGTATCACTTTCCTGGTATAGACAAGTGTCTACCATTATTATCACTGTCTTCAGACATTTCCTCATGTGGAAAATTTTCTTCCAGCCACTCCAAAGTACTGCACATTTCTGTGTGAAAGACAAAAATATATTAATTATACTATACCTCACCCAAAAGGTAGAGTAATATATACAAAAAAATGAAGTTTATTTACTACTTTCTGGTAAATTGTATTTGTTGTCTTGTGTAGGTCTACTGTTACTTCTAGATCTGCAGTTTCTGTGAGGTAATTATGTTGGAGGTATATCTTTTTTGTTATGGTATAATCCATTTTCTTACATATCGTATTTCAATAGCTGGCTGATCTGTTAAATACGTAGGTTCCAATGCTTATTTATTAATATATATAATGTGTATATGTGCTGCTTTTTCAACTTGTGTACTGTTTATATAGTATGATAGAACACTTTCAGATACCCCCTGCATGTTTGGGTAGTGTTGATGTCATCCGTGACCGTCCGCGGACATCAAAATCATCAGCGGCGTGTTCGGTATGTTCTAAGTTAATTGTATATAAAGTAAGGGAACCCTAGTACACATCTATCAAATTTACACTATGAAAATGTATATTCAGTAAAAAAAACGTTATTAAAAGGACGTTATGGTTAAGTTGCGCTACTAAAAACCTATGAAATGCAGTAAAAAAACGTTATTAATGGGACGTTATGGTTCCAAGTAAAACCGAAAAACCCTTGAAATTCGCCAGTTATGGTAAGCTAAGCAACCATAACTCGCGCCACCACTGTGCACTGCTAAGACTAACACCCAGGACATCAAAGACTGCTCCACCTGATATCAGAAACCATATCACTCTCTTAGACAAGTTCCCGTAGACCAAATCACTTTCTCCAGTAGGTTTTTTAGTTTGCCACGTAGGTTGACGTCAATAATGATGAGTTTTTACTATATAAGATGCTTTTTTATAAAATTTGTTTAGAGATCATGCTTTGCGACGTCTGTTGATGTCTGTTGTACTCCCTGTTTTAGACAATTGAAAATAAAACCGTTTTGATTTGCCAACTTCGTGAGTTAGTTTGATTATTGATGTTTGAGTATCTTCTGCATTCCCATCCATCTCAAAGTATTGCAACCTCATTTTAAAGGCATAGGTCGATAATCCTGTTTCACTTGAATTATTGTAAGCCCATAAAGAATATTATTCAATCTTTGAACTTTCCGGTAAAAGCAGCACTGCTTAAAGCCGCTGATATTACCTCTAATTTCTTTGTGCCAAGTGGCTGGATGTTCACATATGTGCACCACATGTATTCAGCCCTCCAACCTTGAAGAAACAGGCAGGAGCCTAGTGGTGAGGGAGAGTGTCTTTGGTGGTGAACAGAGTCTTTCTTCAATTGCTGCAGTGAACAGGTATTGCTTTTTGTCAAGCAGACCTGCATACAACATAATTTCACCACTTCAGCGTGGAGAGCTGGGCAGAGTGGTGAGCGAGTGGTCTTTGGTGGTGAACGCAGTCCTTCTTCAATTGCTGCACTGAGCAGACATTGCTTTTTGTCAAGCAGACCTGTATACAACATACAGTCACTACTTCAGTGCGCAGCACTGTGCGGAGTGGTGAGGGAGTGGTATTTGGTGGTCCGTGATGGGACGAAGTGGTACCAGGACCATATGAGTCCACCACCAGCATTGTCCTGCACATTTTAAATCGACTTTCAACAGATGACTCACAGGAGAAGGATCAGTAGTAGCATTTCCGAGTGTCTGCGGTGCGCGCACTGACTTTGACTTTGCTATTGACACTGCCATTTGTTGATATTAGCCTCACTATCTCCAGGACACACTAAGGTGCTTCCTAAGTACTTTGTAGTGGCAGGCTATTATTGTAGATTCCAAAATACGGAAAGCGCAGGAACTGTTGCAGCTTTCTTGGTCTTTTCCCCTAAGCCTAGGTAATCGGAGGAAAGAAGCCAGCAGTGCTAGTCTGCACACATGGCTATCGAGAGTAGTGCAGTGCATAGGATCGGCTTTGTGCCTTCCAATCTGAGTGAAAAGTAAATGGTCTGCCCCACAAGAATTACAGCGGTGAACCCGCTGCTGCCACGCACTTATGAGATCAAGGACCATACAGAGACAACTGAAACAGGTGGTCCTCTCAAAAAATGTAAGGACATGGCAGTTTCCTTGAAAGCGGGCACAACGGGGGAAAGGGAAAATCATGGGATACTACGCCCCTACTGTTGCCCAGCTGCCTTTGATATGTGATCAATCAACTGAGCCGGCATTAGTACTGGCTAGCACCCCTACAATCTCTGTGGGCTTTCATAACAATCACTCTAAATCTATGCATGCATTTACAAAGAACTAATGACAAACAAAATAGCTCTGCACCTTGCCCATCTTTGGAACACCTAGCAGACAATATTGTTTTTACTAATCTTTCTTCTACACTGGATTTTGGAGGGTTTAAATTCCAGTCTGACTGGAAGATCTGAAGATAGCTCGGATTACTCGAGTCCACTATCGGCCTCACTATATTCCTCACACGAGGCGCCTTCTTTCAATCCTAATTTGAATTTGATTGCAGTCACCATAGACACTGTATTTGGTCTTTGTTCCTCAATAGTGCAAGAACAAGCTATTTTGAAACAAATACTAGCTCCAAGTAGTTGATACTATCTTAAAAAACAGTGCAAACTCTATGAGTGAACGGGGTGGGGGAGGCTGGATACCAGCACAGAGACGTTACTTTCTTTGATGATTGAAGACAATGCCCCCACAGTTCCACCTGAACAGCTGAAGCGCATTGACAAGGAGCTACAAATTCAAGCCATGAACTTGGATGACCACTCGCACCATGAAAAGGTGCAGACAAGAAATATAATACCGCACCCACCCGCTCTAAAACAATGATTCTGGGGAGGTTGCAAGCAAAGACGAATATGAAGAAAACAGAAGCATCCTTTGAAGCGTCAGATAACTACATCATTGGATAAGCAGCTCACTTTGGGTTTCCCCGTAAGCAGGTGGAGCACAGGGTCAATCAAGATAGCCCTATTTTCATTGCTCGAACATCAGCTTGGGCCGTGTGTGGTGCCTTCAGTCATTTCTCTGGCCCTTTGGATAAATGGCTCAATGCATGCAGATCTGTTTCTCCCCAGCATGTTAATCTAGGTCATTATTCTCTGGCATCCGAAATGCCTCACGAAGAGGCACAGGGCAATTGCACCAAGAATTTGAAAAGTAAACAATCAGTGGCGACTCAATGCGATACAATCAAAGTAAGAAACACTGCTATGTCTGAACCACATTTTATAATCACCTCTGCTAATTGAGAGCATAGTCTTGGTCACTTGTGGGATACATACAGCAGTCAGCAGGCAGTATTGTATAGAGAAGTGGATCCTACTAGTAACTCAGGTCTTCTCACTCGATCATCGCACATTCCTGCCACCAGTGTTGGATAGTGAAGTAACTGATTTACTGAAGGACATGCATCCAACTAGTTGTCCTGGAGATCTCATCCCATCAAAACTTATTTTAGAAAATAGCAAATTGTTTGTGCCTTTTTTCAGATGATTTATCAATGCTTCATTTGCTAAGGGCATTGTCCCAGCAGCTATCAAAGATGTAGTTGTGTCCCCATTGTTGAAGAAACCAGGTCAGGATCCTAAGGATCACTCCAATCTCAGGCCAATAACAAACACACCTTTCCTATTGAAACTTATTGATAAAATGGCCGTCCAAATGGCCGTCCATCACATGCAACACCATTTGGAATCTAGGGGACTTCTTCATAAGAAGCAGTCCGGTTTCCGGACCTCACACGCCACTTCTTGACATACGCACTCAAATGTTAACCGCACTGGAAAGGTGTGGATCGGGCTTGCTGATACTTTTGGATTTATCAGCCACGTTTGATCTCCTTGATCATAAGCGGTCGTTAAACGCACTGACTAAAACTGGTCGCTTTTCAGGTGAAGCTACAGTATGGATAGAGTCTTTCCTCTGAGGCCAAAATTCTAGGGTTTGTTGGGAGGAAGCACATCTTATTTCGCCCCTATCCCCTGTGGGGTTCCACAGGGGGCTTGCCTCTCCCCACCTTTGTTCAATCTCTAAATTTCACCATTGTGATTGGAGATAAAAAAATCGGGGGTGTTCTTCCCAAACTATGCCGATAATTTCCAAATGGCCATGGAGGTTACGTACCAGACCAGGAGAATTTGGACAGAATACTTTTATTAAAGAATGGATGACTATAAATTGGCTATGCTTGAATGCGGCCAACACTGAGCTGATGGTTTTTTGGATCCTAACAAGCTAGGGATAAATTTGGTCCAGTCTATAAGAGTTTTAGTGTAGACAGGGGCTTTGTTTCTTTCGTTAATAAAGTTAAAATTCTGGGCATCTTTATGGAGGCCTCACTTAATGTGGACGCTCATGTCAACTATACAGTAAAAAACTATTACCTGAGAGTCCTCATACAGGTCTGTCCATTGGTAACTCAGGAAAATCATGTGAAACTGGTCTGCGCAATAGTCCTACCAAGATTGGATTATTGTAATTCATTACTCGGTGGGGCAAGCAAGAACTGTTTAGGAAAGCTCCAAGAAGTCCAAAATGATGTGGTTGAAGCTGTATTTAACATTGCTTGTAATGATCCTGTATCTGAGGCAAGCAGAGAACTTCATTGGCTGCCTGTTACCACCAAGATTCAGTTCAAAATACTATCCATTGGCCACAACTGCCTATTTGGAAATGCACCACTCTATTTGAAGGAAAAATTGGAAAAACACAAGCCCACGTGCATCCTTCAGTCCTCTGACTCCAATTGCCTGACCATGCCACGTGTTAGGAGATGTCGGGGAAAGGGTTGCTCCTTTCCAGTCCTGGTGGCACTGGCCTGAAATGATTTTCCAGAATGTCGGCAGAAAGAAAAAAATCATTATATCTTTAGGAAAAATCAGAAAACCAGACTATTCATTTAGAGCTGCTGCTGTTTTCGCCCCTTGGTTCCATTTTGTTTTCGCATCCTAGGCTTGTCTGTTTGTTTTGTCTTTCATGCAGCGCTCTGATGCCTGTGGGCTTTCAGCACTCAATAAATATACAGACATAGACATAGTGTAGAGGAAGCAACAAGCTCTAATTGGGACTCTTGGCTCACTCGTACAGTAGTCTGGCACCTGCCACTGACAAGTAATTTGGATTATGTACTAGAAACATCTCGGTTTGCAGGCTCAAAATACATTACATTTGTTGAGACAAACCAAAAGGCTGCAAGTCAGTTCTTGAATCCCTCATGGCTCCTTGAGTTGCTTTATCAGATCCCTGAATTGTGTATTATCTCTTAAAAAGACCTTGAAAGTTTGGAATTGCCTACTCTGACCAGCACAACTATATGGGCCTTGGTTTCTTTTGTTTCATCTGTTGTGGTAGAACAGTTTTGCAAAAATGCCATGGCGTTGCAAGAGATGGGTTTTGAGGTCCTGGTTTTCCAACCATTGCTGCCTCTCGTTAGATCTAATGTGCCACAGATTATGTCAGAAGATACTCAGTGAGAGGCTGCAAGGCAGCACTTGAACATGAGAGACATCAGCAATTCCTTCTCTTTTACATCAATTACGTAGAGATCTAACTTAGAGTCAGCCATGATGCCGGGACATTGGTCGTATGTGATGAGAACATTTTGCTGACCAAGTTTCGGAATCCTCTTTCAATTTCCTATCATTGAATACTCAGGGCCATCATTCTTTCCTCTCTAATTTCAGGGGTAGAGATAAAAACATGCAGGCACAAATGTTCTTTTTGCAAGAGACTTGGTTAACTTCTGCCTTTCATTTAGATGGCTATTCTTTGATTTTACGCTTGTCTACACCCTGTTAAGGGGTCATCCCAATGGGGGATTGTGCATAGGAGCCAAGTCTGACCACTCGTTAGGTGCCTATGCCTGTGTTTTGAGCTCACAATAATGTTCTATATGCCATGTTACCCAAATTCCCAGAGGGCTCAAGAGGCACTTTGGTACCCACTCTTTATGATCCCCCAGGTGGAGGCTCCAGAGATGAATTAATGCAAATTGCCTCTGATACCCTCAAAATGTGGTGCTGCCAGTCACGTAAATGTAGGATAATATTTACCAGGGATTTTCATGTAGACTGTTTACATCACCCATCGCAGTCTATGCGTAGGGCAGCAAAATGTGAAGGTTTCCAAAAGAGGCAGAGATTTGCTAGAACTAATGGCCAAATTTGATTTACATCCCTTAACATCTAAGGACCCCATAATGTGTGCTACATGGACTAATGGAGTACATAATAGTCGCACTGACTTTATTTCTGTATCTCTGTTTATTTCTGATCTGCTGCCTGAGCTCTCGATATGCCCGGGGTGTATGAGTGACCATGCATTGTTGTGTATGAAATGTAATCGGCAAGCACTGAAAGCACGAGAAAAGTTGTGCTTCAATCCAACGGTGAATCTGCAGGAAAATTGTCTCCTGTGGTCCACTGTCAACATAGTTTTAACACAACGCTGATTGTCTTGGGAGGATAGCTCAGGTGCAACGTGCTCGCCTTCGAAACAAGACGACACGGAGCACCACAGGTTTGATCCTCGGGACCGTGCTTAGAAACCTCTGTGTTATAAATAACCTACCATATCATTCAAAGTGGTTACACTTGCCATGAACTCATGACGGATAGCAATTGGAATTTAAAGTTGATGATGGATATGTATTGGCCCCTTGAACACAACCACACAGTTAGCCTGGCTCTTCCGGCCATACGTTTTCGGGCAAGCCAGGGGTGACTTTTGATCTAACAGTGCGTAAAATTTGGACGAGGCCTGCTATACATACGCGGCAGGGGGGGGGAGAAAACGTATAGCTAGTGCCCAAACTCAATATTAGCATTGGCTACAGATTTAGAGAAACCACGTCTACCTGCTAGTGTATTAACATCTTGGTCAGAACCCATGATATTAAAATGTTCTGATACTTGCTTCGTACATATTGAGCAGGCCTGGCAGCAATTGAATTGTGTGGTATTACTGAGGTAGTGTGGGGAACATTCATTGGGGTGATGTATTAGAGCATGAAGGAAACAAGCCCTGCAGTAGCCCTGACAGCAATGGCCAGGTCTTTTGTAGGGCCATATGTCAAGGAAGCTGACTTAACTAGTATTATGATGAAGTCTAAAGTATCCCGGGCCAATGGCCCAGATGGTTTGTGCAATTCAATTATTAAGGAAGATCCCCTGCTATGGGCCGATTTACTGCACAAATTATTTTTGCACCTCTGTGAGGTTAGCACAATTCCTTTGTCCTGGCAACATTCTATACTGAGACCCGTGCATACGCTGCGCACACGTTTGCAACCAGGAAACCTCTTAATGAAATGATAGTTTACTTATATAGCGCCTATACACAATATGTTTCAAAGTGCTTCAAGGCAAGGGAGGGAACAAGGGAAAATACAATGACATTCTTACAAGCCGTGAACAATAAGAAAGTGAAATTAACTATCATACTCTGCCTGGCGACATTTCAGATAGTGCAAGACCTAAGACATAGATAAGGAAGGGGGGGGGGAGAGTGGGAAGGAAATGGAAACAGACAGGCGACTACCATACTAGGCCTGATGACATTTCTGGTACAGCCAGAGATTAACAAAAGGTGAGGGAGAGGGGTGCAGAAAAGGAGGAGACGAACAAAACAAGCGACTAATGTACTAGGCCTGACGACATTTCAGATAGTGCTGGGGGGGGGGGCAGGCAGGGGAGAGGGAGGTGACAAACAAGATTGCAATCATACAAGATCAAGGACAATTCTGATAGAGTAAGTGCATAGAAGAAAGTAAGGGGAGGAGGGGAGGAGGTAGGAAAAGGGAGAAAGGGAGAGGAAGAGAGAAACGAGTGAGCAGTGAAAAAGTGGAGAAGCAAGAGGGGAGAGTGAATACAATTGCAGAAGTCAGTAGTTACACATTATGTTGTATTGTATTGTTTATTTTCAGAGTTGCAGGTGGGGTTACATAACAATAAGGAAATATGCAGAGTGGAACAATTATTATTATTTTTTTTTTTTTTTTTTTTTTTTATTTTGGTTGGCTGATTAAATCAACCTTTCAAAACGAGGTTTAAAACAAAATACATACATCATTAAAAAAGGAGAAGAAAAAAAAAATCACATGTTAAAATCACATGTTAAAATCAGATACAACCATACCACAATCAAGATATATATAGAGAGCCAAATACTATCCCATTTCTTCCATTTCTTCCAATGGGCAGATTAGTTACTCACTTGAATATGGGACATAATATTTTGTTTAGGAAATGGATAGTGGCTATTCTTATTGTTATCTTTGGGGTTGCGAACAGCTCACACCATAGCTCATCATTAGAGCGTCTTATGTAATGATGCCTTGTTAGTTTGTCAACCAAGTCCTTTCTCTGTGATTGTAATGCAGCACATTCTATCAATAGATGTTTCAATGTTTCTTCGACTTTTGCATCATTGCAGAATCGACAAAAAAGACCGTCTCTCTTAATGATACCCCTCCTTAGCAAAACTTGTTTCGTTGGCCATAGATTCAAACGAAATCGCAATATTTGATTTCTCAATTTATGGGAAGGACATTTTAATAGATAATCAGCAGTTCCTTGGAATTTTTTATGCCCAAACATAGCTCTATCAAAATCTTTTAGCTTCATACAGTTCTGTTGCGTTATGTGCCAATCTAAATGATACAATTTGGTTTTAGCTTTGGTAGGATTGGATAGTAATAGATCTAATGTGATATTAGCTTCTGTTAGATCCGACAAAACAGCCGCTCTCCAATTTACTGGGAATAAATGTTCTGACCGCAATAAATAGTCTGCCAGAATTCTTAGTACACTATTGCTGGTTAGGCCCATCACACATTTCCGAAATAAGCAGCATCTCTTCCAGGACACTTGTATGTTCACAGAGAGAATTCCCAACTCAAATCGAAGCAGTGCGTTTGGGCAAGAGTTTGGAAGATTCAGAACTTTCTTCCAGAACCTAGCCTCAATTTTGTTCCAATAACCAGCCTGTAGAGGTGACCAGGCTTCTGAACCATAGGTAACAATGGGGATTACTTTTTGTTGATAAAAGGTGAGAATGTGTTTGCACGAGAACTTACCATACTTATATTGCAAGATTCTCGCTTGCGAGATTAGAGTGGACAATTTACTCTCTATACCATCTCTTTGGGGTATATTAGTGGAGGAGTTACTAAATATGACTCCTAAGTATTTGTATTCATTGACTATTTTTAACCTCTGTTTGTTCAAAAGCCAACAATACTGTTTCTTTGATCTAAGTCCAAGTCTCCCCAGTTCCATCACCTGTGTTTTCTCCAAATTTAAGGTCAAGTTGTTTTTGGCAACGTACTGGCCTCTCGGTGTTTGCGAGATAAGAACTAAATCATCTGCATACAGGAGCCATGCAATGACCTGGTTGCCAAGTTTCGGGGCGTCATTCACAACATTGTTGAATTCATTGCCAAGGTCAAATATAAACAAATTAAACAATGTAGAGGCTAAGATGCAGCCTTGTTTTAGGCCGCGTTTGGTTGGTATTTCATCTGATAGCAGCCCTTCTAGATTCAATTTAACTTTCATTGAAGTGTTCGAATGAAGCAAATGTATCAAATGCACAAGTGAGGGTGGACAGCCAAATTTCAGCAACTTCTCCAACAATAGGTTCCGATCTACCGAGTCAAAGGCCACTCGAAAGTCAACATACGCCAGATATATTGGTTGATTCCTTGTGGCGTATAACTCTTTGATTGCATTGAGGGTCGTTATATTGATGCTTGTGCCAAGACCTCGCACAAAACCAGTTTGAAATGGATCTCGTCGATTCTCTTTTGAAGCCCAATTGTCAAGGTCTCTTAAAACAATTCTGCTGAAAATCTTGCCAGGGGCGTCAAGAAGAGAGATCGGACGGTAACTGGCCGGATTTGTTCGGTCGCCTTTCTTATAAATTGGCACTGTGATGGCCTTACACCACGACGGAGGAACTGCCTGTTTTGTTTGCAGGACCTGGAAGATAGCACAGAGAATAGATGCCCATAACTCCGGATTCTGTTTTAGGACATCATTTGATAAACCGTCAGGACCAGGAGCTCTTGAAGAGCTAGCTTTGTTGATATAAAACAAAACATCTTCACGGTCAAAACTAATCTGAAAGGCTGAATTCAATATTTCTAGATTCAGCTTTGAGGTACTATTCGCCGGAAGAGCGTAAATGCTAGTGAAATAGGCGACCCAACTTTTTTCCGACACGCCATTAAGTTGTGCCGTTAACTGCGGAGCTCCTGCTCCATTATTTATCATTTTCCAGATTTGTGATGTATTTTTAGTTTGGACCATCTGTAACCATTTTTCCCCATCATGTTGGAACATATTAGCTTTGTGACCTCGAATCCAATTTCTATATTTGGTCTTCAATTTGCGTAGAATCAGTTCACGATACTGAACCGGTAAGTTAGAAATCTGTCTTTTCTGTTTTCGGTATTGCCTCTTTCGATCTCTAATGGCCAAATCAAACATATGGATATGCTGCTGCCTGCTCTTGTTAGTTTCTGTAGTTGAAGCAGGGGCAAAGAGATGCATTTTATCATGATAATCAGCAACATCCATACCTCTTACCAATCGCTGTTGGTCATTCGTTACACTGCGTGCAAATGTTTGCAGTGCATCGCGTGACCAATAAAGTCTGTTTCGTTGGGCGTTTATAATAAGACCACTCAATTGATTTGGACTGGAGCGAAGTTCTTCCTTAGTTTGGATCACAAACTCGGCTCTCAAAATCCAATGATCACTCGCTATGGTGGGAACTACCCTAAACTCGGAGATTTTCTCAAACAGCCTTCTATCAACATACATATAGTCAATTGTAGCATTTTGAGCGCCACAAGACCACGTGTATGATGGAGGGTTATCAGTTTCCACTGCCCCATTTAACATGATTAGATCCCACGTGTTAATAAAAGTTCTCCACGGCGAAACCCGATCCAAACTCCTTTTCTTAGATGATGCCAGCAAATGCATATTCAAATCCCCGGCTAATATTACATGCGCAATGTCCGGGATAGTTATATTGTCTTCCATTAATGTATTCAAATCATTAAGGAGAGTAGAGGTTGAAATTGCAATTGGGTTCCAATATATATTTATAACTAAAAATTTTAGCTTTTGGAACATAATTACTGAACATTGCAAATAGGAGTTTGGGTTGGGCCCCTCAGAGATATTAGCTATCGTGGACATATTGGAGATAGTCACCAACCCAGACATTGGTCTACCTTTCTGTCCCTTAATTGCTGGAACTAAATGGACATAATGATTGTTCCACGATAGGGGGACAGTCAACCAGGTTTCTTGCATAAGGACTAGATCACAATCTTTGAGATCACACTTAGCATTATTTAACAAATGTTTATATCCTCTCGTATTCCAGCTCATGACTACCAATTTCTGACCCCGAACATCAGGGTCATCAATTCCTAGTTATGCTTTCCCACAGCTGCATCCCCTACCTGAGGTATGCTCACCACTAATTACCTGACTAGCTGGTTTAGTGATAGCTTCCACCGGCTGGGATTCCTTAGTAGTTGGAATTAAATCAAAGCCCAAATCAAAGAATTCGGATCTAGCGGACCAAATGATATTGTAAATGATGCGAGAACTTAACCACATACAGGACACCGTTGGATCATTATCATCGGGGAACTCCACTTGTACTAGATCACCAGAGGAGATATCCTCCAAATTTGGGATATCTGCAAATATTTGCATGATGCTTCCTCTGTTCATTATGTATGTTGGAAAGGAACCCCCCCGACAACTAAGGAACAGGGAAAACAATTGGGTAGGCTTTTTACTCTTGTGTGGTACCTTAACATCAGAATGATTCCGTTTGCTAAGTGAATCTCTAGTCTTGTAGCATTGGGTCTCCTCCAATGGGGATTTAAACGCTACATTCTTAGAGATGCATTCTTCATGAGATGGATTTCCCACACCAGAGTGGCCACTCCTCATTGCCTTCAAGGAAGATTTAAGAGTTTTTTGTTCCGTGGTCAAAGCAACTAGACAGTCTTTAATTGTGCATAGAATATTACTTTGTAGGTTGTCTTGCACATCCAAAATTGTTTTATTTATTAGTAGGTCATTCTTAGAGGACTTTACTTCCTGAATCGGGAGGGTCCTTTCGCCATTAGTGTTTTCATCATCCCCTAATTCAGGTTCCTCCAGTGATGGATTAAAAGTCTGAGACAGAGGGTGAGTCACATGTGGCTTAGGATGGTATTGATTCATATACTCATCCACAGCTTTCCTAAGGTCCTGCGTATTGACTGTGACATTGGGCATTGGGTTAGCTTTCACTCGCTTATTCTTCGGTACAGGTGGCACTTGGGTTGGGGCCGTTACATTAGTAGATCCGCTCCCCAGCTCCTGCGCAACATGCACCAACTCATCTAAGGGAGCATAAGGGAGAGTCCTATGGTTGGGATCCTTACCCTTGTTCAACATTCTTTGTCTTTCCTGAGATAGATTTTGATATTTTTTTGTGATAGCACTAGAAGCTAACATTGAGCATCTATCTGGTTTAGACAGGGATTTAAAGAATTGTTTCGTAGACCCACTCACAGCCGTTGTTTTGGACTTCTGATTTTTTTGACTTCTTTGGATTTAACATTGATTGATTGGAGGGGCCCTTAGATTTTTTTGCAAATATCGTGTACGCCCCTTTTAACTGCTGTGTTTCTCTGATTTTTGAATCATCAACCATGGGAACCCCTGCCTCCTCTTCCCTCAGTATCAACTGATCGGGTATGGGATTCACCAGTGTCATCTCCACAGACTTCACAGACTTTCCTCCCTTCCCACCGTGAACAGATTTAATTATTTCAATTCTAGGGTCAGATAGTGGCCCCATTGGTACATTCATTGTCTCAACAACAATTACAGGCTTGTACAGAATCAGAATAAATACAATATGTGCTTAAAGGTGTATTATACAAAGTTGTGGGTAATGCTGTGGGGCATCCAAGTTCATAGATCTGGAAAGATCCCCAGTCACAGGAATTCAGCCAATGCTTAGCTATGATCTTAAAGGAGTGGAAAGAAAGTGCTGCCCTTAAGGTGTCAGGTATGGAATTCCAGAGTTGAGCTGCCAAGACAGGAAAGCTAGCTCCTCCTGTTTTTTAAAGTTTGAAGTTGGGCACTCTAAGGATATTTGCTTGTACCTTTCTGATAGGTCTTTCCGATGTATGTTTGGTAGATCTATCTATCAAATATATAGGTGCCTTGTTGGTGAGACATTTGTAAGTACGGTTCAGTGCTTTGAATTTAATTCTGTCCGTTATGGTGAGCCAATTGACAGATCGCCTTTCGTGGGAGATATGCTGCAATCTGGGAATACCTAAAACAGCCTGGAGGGCCTTATTTTGGAGTGTATGGAGTTTTTAGAGTTGTGTTTGTTAGTGTCCAGGTATAGTGCGTTACAGTAATCCAATTTGGATAGGATTAATGTACGTGCAATCGTGGTGCAGTTGTCTGTGGTCAGGAATGGTTTGCATGCGTAAATCAGTTTACAAGTGTAGCTAGTTGCTGGGGCTGTAGCATTTACTTGTTTACTGAGATTGAGTGCAGAATCCAGGTAAAAGCCTAATGTTTTTACTCCTTTAGCGACCCTGATCTTCATTCCATCAATAGTGACAGTGCTATATTGAGGTGAGAGTTTGTTCAGTCTATTGGTAGACCCTACTATTAAGAGCTCAGTCTTTTCGTCAATGAGGCATAATCCATGTGTGGCCATCCAATTTTGTATAATTAAGTACATTTTATTGATCAATTCTTCATCTTTGTCGTAGTCTCCTTGGATAGGGATGGGTATCTGGGTGTCATCAGCATAATTTGTGTATGAGACACCCATATTATTAAGTATATCGAAGAGAGGCTTTTAAAATATATTATACAAAGTCAGGGAGACACAGGAACCCTGTGGTACCCTACATGTGATGGGTACTGGGTCTGTAGCTGAGGAGGGTGAGAAAATTCTTATGGATATATTGTCTAAGAAATAGTTTATCCAAGTGGTAGCTTCAGTGGAAAAGTGGGCATCTGATTTTAGGTGATTGCACAAGACTTTGTGTCAACCAAGATGAATACAGCAGATAAGTCCAAGAGGAGAAGAATGGAAGCTACTCCTTTGTCTTTCCGGTCATCTAGTTGGTTTTTCAGGTCAAGGAGTGCTGTCTCTGTCCCGTGCCTTCGCCTAAAGCCTGATTGGCGGGTTCCTAGTAAGTTGTTAATCTCCAGGTAAGATTGAATCTGGAGATGAGCACCTCGGTCCAAAATTTTAAGGAGAAACGATACAGTAGTAATTGCCCTATAACTAGTGAGTATGCTGGGGTCCAGATTAGGTTTCTCTAGTAAAGTAGAACCCAGGCGTCTTTAAGGTTGGAGGGAACTGAGCAATATTTAAAGGAGGAGTTGATGAATGTGGTGATAAAGGGAGCTAAATTCTCTGCGGCGTCTTTAATAATTGATGCTGGGCAAGTATCCACAAGGCATCGGGAGAGTTTGAGTGGTGTGAGCATCTTGGATATTTGTACACCAGATTTGATTTTTAATACACGAGTCATTGGGAGCGACCGGGGATTCTAGTTCTCTTAGTATGGAGAACATTTCCCTGGTACTTGTGTTGGCTTTTTTGATTCTTTCATTAAATGTCTCTCTTTTAGTTTGAATAATTTCTTTGTTGTATCTATCTTTAAGTGATGTGAGAATATGTTTATTCTGTTCAGACGGGTTGTTTTTCCAGCTAGTTTCAGCCTGTCTTTTCTCTTTACGAAGGGCTTTCAGACTAGGGGTGAACTACGAGTTCAAGTGAGCTAGAGATTTTTCTTTGCTGAATTTCAACGGAGCACTGATGTCTATGGTTGACTTGATTGTGTTATTGTATAAACCTACCATGTCTGTCAGGTCTACAGGTAGGTAGATGGATTAGTTATAGGTTGGATCAAGGGTAGGAGGTTAGCTACTGTTATATTCTTTTTACATCTAGTTAGGTCCGGTGGGGCCATGGGCTTTGCTGAATTTGTTTGAGGGCTGTCTTAGATGTTAAAAGAGATCACTAATTGCATCCAACCTTAAAGTACAACACAACTAAGCAAAGTTGCCCCTCCCGTTCCCTCCTGACGGATAGATTGTGGGAAGATTAATTGTATTGGTGGGGTACTTCAATCATACCAAGCAGCCCAACATCTAATCTACTTCGCAGCAGCATCTAAAGAATTGTCTGCTTCTAACCTTTTGGCCCTGAAGAAAGTGGTTCATGCTTCTCACCACTGAAACCGGTAGGCCCAAGACAAAGGAATTGATCAAAGAAAACTGGAAAAGAGGCTGAAGACCTATCCCTTGATGACAATTTAGAAGGGATGCACACACTCATTTTGTATTGACACTCCATATGATACTACACGGAGAACAAACAGAGCTCCGTACTTCGTGGTAGTACAAAAGGGGTTTCCAAATCCGAGCTAGCTAGGTCATTTGCTGGTGGCACTCCTGACTAGGTATAGGAAAATCCACCAACACTTATTTAATAACCAGTGCTGTTTGCCATAGGAAAATAATAAAGCTGACATTTCTCCATTTGTCACAACAGTATACACATGCTGTACAAGACACAACATGTGTTTTTAAAGTTATTTTCTTTTGCACCTTTTGGAACAATCTAGTGCAAGGGCAACCTCCCCTCTATAACTTACCGCATTTGTGTAGGTGATATACCAACGTACCAGTGGGGACAGGTAACCACAAGGACCTTAAAATAATCTATAAAGGGTGAAACAAACAAAACAACTGTTTACAGAACCATTGTTTAAATGCATTACCTGAGACCGGATATGCAGGAGATACAGTTGATATCTGCAATCCAATCCAAGGTGCGGCCTTTGATGTGAGTAGGTCCATTATTCCTAATAGTAAGGCCTGCTTTGGCGATAGTATTAGCTAGGGTGAAGACATTGGCATCATTGGGATCATTTAGGCCTAGGTTAAAGTCACCCAGTAAAATAATTTGGGATCCAGGTTTAGTGTTTGTATTTAAGAGGAACGTTATGTCTTCTTTGAAAGTTCCTGGTGGGCCAGGAGGTCTGTAGACCAGACGCACAGAGATAGTTTGTGAAGGGGATAGAGCTAGCTTAACTGAAAGTAGCTCAGCAGAGGGAAAGTTGCTCGATTCTATCTCTCTTAAGGCTAAATTGGATTTGCAAATGAATGCTAAACCACCTCCTTTAGAGGTTTCTCCATCTGCCCTAATAACGGTGAAATTTGTCAGGATAGCTAGGGAGAGGGCAGGTCCAGCTGCTTTATGGAGCCATGTCTCTGTAACAACTAGGAACCCTAACTGATAAGATGCAATGATGTCAGCTAATTCTGTGGCATGGGCCACAAGGGATCTAGCGTTAATAAGGGCTCCCTTGATTATGATATTTTCCTTAATAATATTCTTTGTAAGGTCTACGGATAGGGGTGAGCAGCGCTCCAGTTTCTGTGTCGATTTGACCTTAATGGGGTTGATAGTACGCTGCTTGGGTATTGTCTGGGGGTTCCCTATAATGGTAGTTGATGAAGGATTGGTGAGTCTAGATCCTAGTCTGTAGTTTCTCCATTTAGTGGTACATGGCTGTTTAGGCTTAGGTTTACTAGCAAATTGTAAAATCCATTGGGTGGGTGTTAGCTCAGATGTTGGTTGCAGGTTGTCATTAATAGGGCAAGGTTCCATATATCTCGGGACGAGAGGTGGTAGGAAGTATGTTGGATTGATTAGATTGGATGGTGGTAGTGGTTTTCTTATGGAGGAAGAAGTTGGGACCATGTGAGTCATGGTCATGTTAGTTTTCAAAGTTAAGGATGGCTTGATACTAATAAATGCTTCAGAGGTGAGGGGAAGGAAGGAGGTTAGGAGAACAATGAGCACGGTATAAGTGACAGACTTGGGCCAGGCATGGACCATGGCTAGGGATGCACAATAGCCTAAGTAAGGCCTTGGTCAATGTAGAGAAGTCATGTAGTTATGTAGCATGGTCATACAAGGTCAAGGCGATGCAAGTAATAGCATGCAAAGTGTTTGGACAATGCTCTCTGATGAATCACCTTGCTCAGAGCTGAGTTAGAGGGAGGTGTGCTGATATCGACAATAATGGAACGGTACAGTAATATGCTACAAAAACATGCAATGTCATTAGAGGTCTGCTAGCGGTGCAGTGGTGTGGTACAATGTTATGCTACAATAATAACGATAGGCGTTCGTAGTCTGCTAGTATCAAATGCAATCTTTTGGACAAGGTGTGAGACAAGTGCAGTACGAGGTTACCCAGCAATAATGGTGATAGTCATTGGAAGTCTACTGGCATCACGTTGTAACGTTTTGGCAGAGTGTAATGCAGCTACAGTACACTGTAATAGTACAATAATAGTGTTAAGGATTAGATGTTCACTGGCATCAGGATATAACGTTAAGACACAATGCTAGATGCACAGTAATCTGTAGCGAGAAGGGCGTGTTTTGCAGGATGCAGCTTTACAGAGGTACAGTAGTTGGAAGTCTGCTAACACCAAGGTAATTACGCAAAGGCACAGTGTGCGGCTTATAGAAGAGCGGCAATAGGCAGGTAGATGCTAACGACCATATAAAGGGTACCATTGTCAATGGACAAGTACCAGCCCTCTAACCGTTTGTAATTTATAACTAACAAAACAAAACAATTCCATCCACTGGGGAAAGGCTATGTATACACAATGATTGTAGACAAAGGCATTAGTAATTAATTGAATTTATTTTCTTGCTTTTATAATCTTAGCCAACATCATCCTTTGCCCAATCTATGCGGATGATACTATCACTTTAGATAGAATAGCAGTGGGATTACAGCACTCGCCATCCGCGTTACAACAATATGTTGACCAAAATGGTCTCCGTGTCAATCCAACAAAGACAAAAATAATGACAATTAGTAAAAAGGCGTATGGCGGTGTATCCTACACATGGAGGCTGGGTGCTACATGCTTAGAACAAATGCAAGAATATAAGTACTTAGGTTTACTTTTTAAGGCTACTCCCTCACTCACGTATCTCACTGATGTGATTCTGCCAGAGGCCTGGCAGAAATGGCTAGCTATTAAAAGACTTATTGATAACTGTGCTGGCTGTTCTATTGAGGACAATGTTAATGCCTATAAGATCTCTATTATTCCAGGCATCTTGTATGCTTTTGATGCACTCCCTCAGAAGGCAGTTTTGTTGCTACACAAATTAGAGGCAAAATCCTGAGCTCATTACTTGCCCTCCTGTGGTGGTTCTGTTGGAGGCTATTAGATTGGAATTGGGGCTGCATTCATTGATGTCCTTTGGAAGATGGCAGCCTGTAAGTTGCAGGTTAAAATCAATACTATTGGAGTGGCCAGTGGACTGCTTTTGAGTTTGACACGTGGTCATGTGAAGCAATGCTCTCAGAGTATTTGGTACAGGGCCATGGAGAGCATGGTTAACATCTATTGTAAGGATATATCAGCTTGCCTTGCCCATTGGAGTGGGGGATGGATCTCTTTTTGATCAGATTAGGTGCAAAGTCGATAGCTAATAATCGCATGCTGTCCCTGGCCGAACTGGCCAAAAAGAGAAAATATGTGTTATACGCACAGCAGGGAAGGTTTGGAGCAACTCCTTGTAGTTACTTAATTAGCTGCGCACTCCGGCATTAATTCAATTTATACTCACGGAATGTAATGTCTTCAGATCAAACTATGAGAGAGGTTACTCTAAATTCCAGACATATCAGTCTGATCAGTTCTGGGGCTTCGCTGCGGAATCGGTGCGGAATCCCTGGTGGCGACATCGGATGCTTATTACGTATGGTTGCGGGCAAAAGAAATGTTAGTTGCTACTGCCCTTTGACTGTGCACTCGATGTTGCTGGCTCTTTGTCTTCTTTGCTTTCCTTTTACATGTTTTATAGTGAAATGCATATTATATTATCTGTATGTGCAATATGATGATTCCTTTTTTATACTGTGATTGTTTGGATGTTAAATATTTAGTGTAAAAGGTTGGCCTTATACCCATATGCACTTAAATAAAAATATTACAAATAATTAAAAAAGAAACAGGCCTTGCCAAATGTTGCTGACTATGAATACGGCATTAAAGTGTTGGGGACATTTGTCGTGGGTGCATGCGTCAAAAAGTTGCTGCTGCTTCATGAGGGTCTAATGCTCCCGATGCCGCCTCGCACCCCTGGCTGTGGTTCATAAACAAACGCCTTGCACAGCTATAGCCTCCGCCCTCATCTTGTGAGGTTCTTGCTTGCATTACTGCTGCAATCGTAAACAATGTTCCTATTGCACCAGACAAGCAGAGTCATCGCCTGCTTTCATCGCATTCTTTGTGGATGAAGACGAGGATGTTGCAAAAAGGGAAACCAATGCTGCAAAGGAACTTCTGTGTTCATGGTCTTTCTACATACATCTTTACACCCTTATTCTAGCACTCATGCAATCAAAGTGTAGCATGTGTCTTCTGTTGTTTATTCACAATCTTCAATCATACAAGCTCAGAGCAAGTCCCTGCACTTTTGCTTGTGCATTCTGATGACTACCTCTGTTGCTTGATAACCCTGTTATTCTTCACATCGGTGGGAGTTAATTTTGCCTCAATGATGCACAACTAAACATTGACCATGTGGAACCTACTTCACAACATGGCTTTCCTTCGTCTAATTGTTAATGTTCCAGTGTTTTCGTTACTTTTGAGACCACGTGGTTTGACAGAAGAGACAGCTATTTGCATTCAAGTTAACAGTACACACCTGACCCATGATGTTAATTCTGGTGGACTTCTGATAGCACCTGTCCCCTTCGATTGGCAGAGGTGGGGGTTGGCGTCTGTGATGACTTGAGACTGCTCGCTGAGTCTGAAATTCTTAAGGCCTGCGAAGGACATGGTCTCAAAATGGCTTTGCCAGGCCACTGAATGTGCTACAAACCCCTGATTTTGACAAGAATTCTCATCCTAGCACATTGGCCTCTCCTGTGCAAGGTCTTCTGTGGGATGCTAATAATGACACCTGATTAATATGGTTATACACAGTCAACCTTAACAAACATTATGAGACGGGGGACCCTCATCAAAGAAGAAAGGATGAGGGTCCCCCTTCACAGAATATGGTTTACGACTTATTACGGGACTTATTTTTCTGTGCAACATATGCCTACAATTGGCTTCCAGGCCATTGCTCAGGTTCCTGTTACATTGGTTATTTCTTACCCAGTATAAAATATTGCACAAAACTGCTTGCACCTCCAAGATGTAAGAGCAATTCAGGGTGGCATACATATAGCTAAACTGTGTTCTGTGTTCCAATATGGAAGGGAGTTCAGTAAGAATGCTAGAGAGATTCAGTTGAGGAAGAGAGTCGAGAGGGAGTGGGGAGGACGGTGAAGCTGGGGGCTTGATTACCCACAACCTGTGTATCTTGATGAATAAACCTTTCAATGCAGTAACACAAGCGTGTGGCTTAACTTGTATCATTTTGCCTTTCTGTCAACTTGGTGTAGGTTTTAAGGCAAACAGAGATCAGATCCTTGGGCGGAGAGTACTGATATAGAGCGTTGTTAATGACACATTTGGTGCCCTGGTGCTAATTAAAATTAGTATTCTGGTAGCCTTGACTACGATGGTTTTACATAACTTTATGGCTTTGAATACCATCCTAGCTTCCCAGATACATTAGCCTAGGGAGTATCCCCCCTGTATGTAATTCAGTGGCTGCCATACACATTGAAAATACAGGCGCATGTCGGACCTCACAGGGTCAGCTTACCAGATCATAAGAGTCCTTGGGAACTACTATATTAAATTGAATACTGATCTTAGTAGCAGCTCTGGCTGAAATTTATGGAGTGAATTGGTTTATAAAATATGTAGTGTAACTGTATTCGGAAGAGTGCTTTAAATGCTAGGAATGTACAGGAGAAGTTGATAGTAATGGAAATTACTGAAGCACTGCCCTGAGGAAGTCATAATGGTCATCTAGAAGTATCAATGGAGCATGAATAAAGGATCGTGAGACCCAATGAAAAAGCCTCAAAGGAGGTCAACTTGGATCAACAAGCAGTGCAGTTCCCAAGCATCAACACCAATGGGCACAAAGAAGCTTCGGGCAGGTAGGCAATGACTGGGTCATCATAGCTCATAAGATGTTCGAGGCAGGAACCAGAGCCCAGAGCTGTTCCTTTCTCTCCGGTTTGCTGTGATGCCCAATTCAGGGTATGACAGAATAAGGCAAGTTTGTATTCTTCCCTTCCCAGATACGAGATTTTCCAGGAAGCACTTGCATGGTTGCCTCTCTCAGTAGAGAGAGTCCTGGGCACCTGTGACTCAGCAGACTTGGGCTAAAGAGCAGTCACTCCAGATGTTCCATCTGAGTGAGAGGGGAGGGCCTTGCTCCTTTCTTGGAGACCTCGGTCTTCACTTGTATGGGAGAGGAATTTGGAGAAGGCTGTACTCCCTGTCAGGTTCCAGGCAAATCCCTCTTCTTCAGTAGTCCAAAGATGAATCCTCAAAGGGAACCACCCCCCCGCCCCTTATATAGACTAGATTCCACAGTATATTGATCCAGATGAAGCCTATGGTTAGGGTCAAATACTGGTTGCTGTAACATGTGTCCTTTACCTGCTCATATTATGGTCAGGGTGCCTTGTGTCTGGGGAGTGGGGTGGGATACAGGATCGGAACCTTTGGAGCCCTAGCAAAATCCAATATGGTGAGACTGAAGCTCTCACCTGGACTATTCTATCCCCACCCCATTCCTTTGTCTGCCTATATCAAAAGGACTCTCATAATCATCTTGGTGGGAGATGGTTTTTGTAATGACAGGGCTGTCTTTGAACATTGCTTCCCAGGGGACCTCTGAGGGAGTGTTCCTGTTCCCTGGAGGCTGTGACAACCCTTCTCAGGAGAATCAAAGAGGGAGATTCCTGGGTGGGACCCTCCATAATTTTGTGGGTACCCTGAACCCAGACAACTTAAAACACACTGGGCCCTCTCATAAATGAGTCACTGTATACCCAGTTAAGAACAAAATGACATCAAATACCTGCAGCTGTAGGATTATGGAATATCAGTAGCCACCATGTCAAAATAAGACATGGCTCATACTTAATTTTAAACAACTACCACCAGACCTCTGGTGTACATAATTATGAGATTTTCAACCATAGGTAAATACATTCAAAAGCCAACTCTGTTGGAAATGTGGGTTCCAAGAGCTGTGCACAGGAATGTACATCCTGTGTTTGAACCTGTCCTTCTGCAACATGATTACCAAAGGGATTACACCTGCTGTTGGAAGCTGTGAACTCACGATACTACACAAAAAAACTGCAGGCCAGCCGCTGCGATTTCAGGAGACGGTCCCAGCAAGGCACCCGCGAACGTGATGCTTTTCGGCATGGAGCATTATGAAAGTGGGGTATGCTTAGCGCATTCGAATTTCAGGAACATAATTGCATGCATCATTTTATTATTAAAAATAAAACAAAAATGCTCATGTTCCTTCACCAATGCAAACGGCTGGAGATTTGCTCTGGTAGCACCTGACCAGCCTGATTTCCTTAATGAAATGAACCTTTTCAGGTGATCGGCAGCCCAGTCTGAACTTGGGGGACGCATGGAGGGTGATTGTTAATTTTGCCAAGCTCACAAGGGGAAAAGTAATGCAGCTTTCAGCAATTCAGCTATGGTCGTCCATCAGGGTATTTATAGCGGGCGCTTACTTACAGACCGATTTAGGATAAATCTATTGAAGAAGAAATGAAGAATCCATCGGTGCATACCTTATCTGCTGGCTCCACAGCAAAGCAGCTCTGGTCTGGGGACAGCAACAACAGGTAGGTGTTTGGGTGGTGCTGCTCATTATTTCCTCTGGGGGAGGGAGGAGGCGTTGTATGAAACAAAAGACACACATGTTGTATTTGCTTGTATTGGAACGGTTGTTCACATCATGTTTGCAGACTGTGATGCAGAAGAGGAATAAAGTGATAATGGGCCTCATTACGAATCCAAACAATATGAATGGATCAATCTGCACACCTGATATCTATATGAGAAAAATTCATAGATTTTTGTGCTGGGAAGTAGTTCTTTTTTTTAAGGTGCGGAGGAGAATAGTAACAGCCCTGGTATATGGTTTGCAAAGACATACAAAAATAAATCAAGTTCCCAAGTGTGGGAACTCCCGTCCTCTGCACTCTATAGGTGGCTCGATAACAAGTCCATTTATTTGTTGTTATATTAAATTAATAATTAGGTGTTGATGTTTTGAATGGAATGCACCAAATTAATTACTTAGTCACATATATATCCGTACACATTGACAAAAATTAGTAAATTCAAAAAAATGATTTATTAGAAGCCCAACGCGTTTCGTGAAATGATTCACTTCTTCAGGGGCAATTTTTTCAACAAATCTGGAAAACATAATAATTATACAAGTACATATTAGTCCCAATCATCTCTATACAAAATATATTGTCTGTCATCTTTGAGACAATCATATTAATTTTTTTGAAAAGTAAATTAACAACTAAATTTGTGGACATAAGTCAAACAGATAATCACATACTGAACATATAGACATCAGAATACATTCTTTGATAATGATCAAAAACCAAACAAAAGACAAGCTGCCTAATTTGTTAACATAAGACTACTACATTCATCTTGTTTTTCTATGATGACCCTTGTTGTCAATAGTTGAAAAAAGAAGAGTGTTTTCTGAATTCAAAGTAAGTTACCTTGGGTCTTATATCAATCAGTCATAAATCACTTGTTGTGCGTCAAAGCGGTGTAAAGCTACTGGCCTCCTATGTGCGCAAGTTGAATATGAATATGTGATTAAGTCCTAGACGAGGAAAAAGAAACTAAATTCAAAAAATAGAAGAACAGTGGTGGAAGTAATGGGAGCGGCCTAGGATAGGCACAAACTTACCCATAGGAGTTGTTGCACTAGTTGTGGTCAAATATTACAGAATCCCTCCCTTTGGCATGGAAGGCCATTGTATCCCAAGGAGAAATTATTGGATAGACAGAACAACACTAGGCAAGAGATGTCCAGGAAGATCTGAAAAAAACCAACGAGATTGGATTTGCAGCATAAGTTAAAAAGAGCTCAAGAATGCCAAAACATCGGGAACTACTTACTTGAAATGAGATTTCCATGTGGTATGGTGCTCGTAGGAAGATGCTATCTCTTTCCAGGATCCGCTGTCTACCAGGTAGCGAATGCGGTCCTTAAATACCCCAAAATGGCACTCGGGTGCATCGTCGTGTGTCAGCTATGCGTGACAATATGGTGTCGCCGTGACGCCATTGTGCGCATGCGCATCATGTCTAAATGGAAGCGGTTTCGGGTAAATAATCGGGAGCGACGTTGTGCGTCAGTGACACATGACATCACGGTGTAAACAACGTGACATCATCGTGCGCATGCGCACTATGTCAAAAACAGTATATGAAGCCGTTTTCGGGCAAATAATGGCTATAAACAAAAGAAGAGTGGCATAAATAGTATGTTATGCATGTAAGGAAGATGTCACAAAGTGACTCATGCTGGCAAGTAAAGTATAAATTTAAAAAGTGGGTTTTAAAACCAGGAGACTAAAAACAGGAGTAAAACAAGGTAAGATATAAAGGTAAATAAATAGAGGAGTTCTAAGCAAGATAAAATGATGTTAGAAAATACGGAAGTGGATAACTGATAACAATATTGGTAATAAGCGGGCATAAGTGCCTCTACTGATAATTTCGAAAACGTGGTACTAGTCATAGTTGAGGTTGGAAAAAAGGTCAATGCAAGCAATCTTCAAATAAATGTAAAGTAATGGTCTTTGTAGAAAAATCACAGAGCAAGTAGTAAAGTCAAAATGTCAAAACATATAGATGTAAAATCTTGGTGCAAAAGACGGAAACTTACTTGAAAGATACCTCGCATTTTTTAAACCTATTGGATGAACTACATCTGAATGAACCTCAAGTCCTTCTTTTCACATTAGATGTCAATAGTCTTCATACATCGATACCTCATGCAGAGGGTATATAGCATCATTAGAATGGTTTTTACTACAACATGAGGACATAGTGATACACAAAGAATTTGCTATCAAAATCATTAATATCATCCTCTACAATAACTATTTTTGTTTCAATAACAAATTCTACCTTCAGATCTCAGGCACATTAATGGGCTCTTCGGTAGCTCCAGTATACGCAAACATTTTTATGTATCATTTCGAAAAAAGATATATTTTGAACAAAGAACCCTGGAACAAGAACCTGATTTTCTGGAAACGATTTATAGACGATATTTTTGGCATTTGGCACGGATCACAGGAGAAGAATTGCAGCAGTTTTTTAGTTACCTGAATGGGTGTCATGATAAAATCCAATTTACATTGGAAATTGGTAATCCGCAGATTCATTTTTCTAGATATTGACATCACCAAACTGGACAATACCTTTGTCACTAAAATCTACAGGAAACCGACTGACGCTAACAGTACTTTGCATTTTGCAAGTTTCCATCCATCACATCTAAAACAGAATTTACCCTATAGCCAATGCCTAAGGGCCAAAAGAATTACCTCTGATGCGACTCAATTGGCACATGAATTTGAGAACATGAAAACAAGATTTAAGACAAGAGGATTTCCGGAGCATACTATCAATAAAGCAATTGAACATACCACAACCCTGGATAGAAAAGAACTCCTGAAAGAAAAGAATAAAAAAGAAAGTACTAGATTGATACACACACTCAAATTTTTGAGTCAGAGTTTTCGGATTAAAAAAATAATCCAGAAAATTAAAATCAGACACCAATATCAACAGACTCTTCCCAGAACCCCCAATGTTAGCATTCAAAAGGGGTAAAAACTTCAGGGACCCGCTGATCAAAGCTGAAAAACAGAAAAGTCAACAACAAACTTTTTTGGAAAAACCTAAACAATGCACATTTGCCTGTCTCAACTGCCAGCATTGTTCCAACATTTTGAAAGGTGACCACATTAGACATCCCAATAGTGGCAAGAAAATCCCACTTCAAGATTTTGCGACCTGTGGTAACAAAAATCTCATTTATGCTCTATAATGCTCTTGCGGCAAATACTATGTAGGCAAGACCTCAGGAAAAATTAAAGAAAGACTCACTGAGCACAAATCGAATATAAAAACTTGTAATAAAAAATCTCCAGCATTTAGACATTTCAATGAGAATAGACATAACATCTCGTAGATCAGATGGGTTGTCTTGGAAACCATGAAACTTTTACCTAGAGGAGATGACCACGCTAAGCGACTTGCACAGAGAGAATTATATTGGATTCATAAACTTGACGCATTAGCCCTTTTGTGTCTTAATGAAGATTTCTACATGGGTCCTTTTTTATAAATTAAACTACAGATTAATTAGAATGTGAGCTCATGTTGAGACAGTCCCGCTGTGACTGATGGAATCTTTTGTCAATTCCACCCATTATCATGTATTTACACTCTATGATTTTGACTTTACTATTTGCTCTGTGATTTCTAACAAAGACCATGATTTTACATCTATATGTTTTGACATTTTGACTTTACTACTTGCTCTGTGATTTTTCTACAAAGACCATGACTTTACATTTATTTGAACATTTCTTGCATTGACCTTTTTTCCAACCTCAACTATGAGAAGTACCACATTTCTGAAATTATCAGTAGAGGTACTTAAGCCCACTTATTACCAATATTGTTATCAGGTATCCATCCCCATATTTTCTAACATCATTTTATCTTGCTTAGAACTCCTCTATTTATTTATCTTTATATCTTACCTTGTTACTCCTGTTTTTAGTCTCCTGGTTTTAGCACCCACTTTATATCTTTATACTTTACTTGCCAGCATGAGTCACTTTGTGACATATTCCTTACATGCATAACATACTATTTATACCACTCTTTTTAAGTTTATAGCCATTATTTGCCCGAAATCGGCTTCATATACTGTTTTTAACATAGTGCGCATGCGCACGATGATGTCACCATGTTTACACCATGACGTCACACGTCGCTTATGCATGGCGTTGCTCCCGATTATTTACCCGAAACGGCAAAAATTTAGACATGATGCGCATGCGCACGATGATGTCACAGTGTTTGCACCATGACGTCAGGCATAGTTGACGCACGACGTTGCACCCAGGCACCATTTTGGGGTATATAAGGACCCCATTGCTACCCGGTAGACAGCGGATCCTGGAAAGAGATAGCATCTTCCTACGAGCACCATACCGCACGAAAATCTCGTTTCATGTAAGTAGTTCCGGATGTTGTGGGATTCTTGAGCTCTTTTTAACTTGTGCTGCAAATCCAATCTCCTGGGTTTTTTTCAGATCTTCCTGGACATCTCTTGTCTAGTGTTGCTCTATCCAATACTTTCTCCTTGGGATACAATGGCCTTCCATGCGAAAGGGAGGGATCCTGTAGTATTTGACCACAACTAGTGGAACAACTCCTATGGGTAAGTTTGTGCCTATCCTAGGCCGCTCCCATTACTTCCACCACTGTTCTTCTATTTTTTTAAATTAGTTTCTTTTTCCTCGTCTTGGACTTGATCACATATTCATATTCAACTTGCGCACATAGGAGGCCAGTAGCTTTACACCGCTTTGACGCACAACATGTGACTTATGACTGATGGATATAAGACCCAAGGTAACTTACTTTGAATTCAGAAAACACTCTTCTTTTTTCAGGTATTGACAACAAGGGTCATCATAGAAAAACAAGATGAATGTAGTAGTCTTATATTAACAAATTGGGCAGCTTGTCTTTTGTTTGGTTTTTGATCATTATCAAAGAATGTATTCTTATGTCTACATGTTCAGTATTTGATTATCTGTTTGACTATGTCCACACATTTAGTTGTTGATTTACTTTTCAAAACAATGTATATGATTGTCTCAAAGATGACAGACAATATATTTTGTATAGAGATGATTGGGACTAATATGTACTTGTATGAATATTATGTTGTCCAGATTTGTTGAAAAAATTGCCCCTGAAGAAGTGAATCATTTCACGAAATGCGTTGGGCTTCTAATAAATCATTTTTTTGATTTTACACATTTTTGTCAATGCGTATAGATATATATGTGACTGAGTAATTATTTTGGTACATTCCATTCAAAACATCAACACCTAATTATTAATTTAATATAAGAACAAATAAATGGACTCGTTATCGAGCCACCTATAGATTGCAGAGGATGGGAGTTCCCACACTTGGGAACTTGATTTATTTTTGTACCTCATTACGAGTCCGGCAGAAACAGTGCCGGAAAAGCTGGCAGGTAGCCGTTGGACCCGTAATGATTTACCGGCGCCTGACTTGCCAGAATGTTAGGCAAAATCCTATGCAGTTAGCTTAGGGAGCACTATAGAATATTAGGACTACAGGTATATGCCATAAATCCACTTCGGTATCAGTCTGTACCACACAGATTTAGTTGGTAGCTGTGGCTGAGCAGTCAGACTTATCTCAAGAGGAAGATGAGCAGAATTTAGGGTTTACACAATATGGCCTCAGTACTATGGGACAAGGAAACACTGACCAAAGCTTTGTATTAAAAGAAGATATATTTATTTTACACACTCCTCATTTCAACACACAAATCACTATTATCAAAGCAAGTTAAAACAGTCAAGAAACGTATACACAACTCCCTATTTAAATTGTAGACAAGTTTGAGCAAGAGTGAAAACTGAGCAAAACAGCAAAGTGTAAACCAAGCAGAAATGACACCCTAACAATTTCTCAAAAGGGATGGAAAGGACAAGTTATTTAGGTTTAGACTCTGTAACACACCAGCAACACTTCCCACGCAGATTGTGAACAAGTTAGGCAAGGCAGCACGTTAGCATAAGCAATTCTTTAGTGAAAACTGAGCAAAATGGCACTTCACAATATTAAAATAAGGGGAAGAAAAAGGTGGTTATATGAGTTAGGTGTACCAACACTTTTCTAGATGAGAAGCAATCTAGGTAAGGCAGTTGTAACATATTTAGCCAGAGTCAATAGGCCTGTGCCAGAGTCAATGGTACAAGGCAATGTGCCCAGGATCAAACTGTTCTAGTAGCTGCAGTCAAGTCTTTGTTTAACGATTGGAAAAGGCGGTTGCAGAAGGTAAAAGAAATGTTAGACGATAGGGGCAGCCAACCCAGTAGGTAAGTAAAGGATTTAAAACCTTAGCGATACCCACGAAGCAGGAGGCCTGGTGGAAGAGGCTCCTGCGGTGGCAGTATTCATGGCAGTTCCTGCAGTTCGGGAGATCCAGCAGAGGAAGAGAGGCTCTCGTCATGGAGGAAGGTTCAAGTTACTGCACTGCCCAGGGATGAAACCAGCCGCGGTGCTGCCAAAACAAATAAAAGGTACGCTCCTTTAAATCTCAGTCGTGGTGGACGGGTGCCTGGCTATCCAGTCTCCAAGTGCAGGGCACTGACGATTTGACCAAGGCAGGTCCTGGAAGGCGATTGGTGAACTGGTTGACCCCATCAGCTCAATGGAAGAAGACTCTTGCAGGCGAAGATCTTCTCGAGTCGTTGGAGAAAAGTGGTGAGAATCTGCAGCAGGGCTTGACCGGTGGTTCAGTCGGTGCAGATGTCTTCAGCTTCTCTCCTCTTCAGGTTTCTAGTTCCAGTGGTGACATCTTGTCCTCCAGTCCTCAGGACCCTGCTTTTATGCAGCAAGACCCCCATTCATACAGCCTAGCTGTCACTCACACAGTGGGGTGGCTCTTCTGGTGGGAGAACCCCCCAGCCTATCAGGAAAGAGTGTGATTTGGGTTGCGTAGGCAACCCTGTCCAGGGTGCCTATTCCCCCTCCCACACATCCTGTCTAACCCAGACTCAGTGGCACCGAGTGGAGGGCTTCTGTGCAGAGGGTGCTGTGTACCACAAATGTTAAAAAGATGATTCCTATGAGGGTGAGAAAACCCCATTTACCATAAGCACACATGATAGCCTAAAACACACACTAGCAATCTGTCTAAGAGTGGGAAAAAACGGCCTCACTCTTAGTAGGAAAAAAAATAAACCCTTCAAATCCAGCAAAGCTGCTGGGGGAAACTATAGGTAAGGGAAATTAGCCTTTGAAGAGAATTCTCCTTAACACGGAATTACCGGGGCATGAGCTGGCAGTCTGGTAAGTCAGGGCCGGTAAAATGTTGATCCCCATTACCGTGGAGTTCCATAGGACTCCATGGGAATGGGGACCACGGAATCACCAGCACCGTTAATAACGGTGCTGGTGCTTCCGTGAAAGTCGGCTCGCGGGTGCTGTTCTGCCCACCAGGGTCAGACCTGCCAGGCAGAACGGCACCCACCAGCAGACTCGTAGTTGGCCGTCCAGAAACAAAGGTGGCGGTAAGTTTACCAGCACTGTTGTTTCCGGACAGGCAAACTTGTAATCAGGCCAAATGGGCCTCATTGCGAGGCTGCCGCCGGTATTCATTTTTTTCCAGGAAACCCAGAAATGTCTTTTTTTTCCTTGTGAAACTCAATGTGCTACTTAAAACATCACAGTAGACACAAGACTTATTCTTGTATGGCCTACTGGAACTAATGCTGGAATCTTCTCTTGGTCCGTTTTTCCTGGACCAGTTAGTCAACCATTCTTTTCTCCTGGTTGTTTTTCTGGTGACTGGCAGTCTATCTAACACTATGGTCTCCAGGTTGCAGACCATAGTGTTTACAAAGCGTGTCAAAAACCTTACCTGAGATAGGAGCATTCAGTCCCTCCCAAGGAACGCAGTCTGCTCAAAAAAGGCATTGACCGCAAACAGTGGAATATAAGAGAGAGAGAGTAGAGTGTGCTGTGGCTGGAATGGCCTGTACTTAAAACATGGAAAAGTTGTGTAAGCGAGTGTGCGAGTTATTTACAAAAGGGGAAAAGTTTAGCACAAGAGCACCACCGTTGAATACCACGGCCCTCCAAGCAGTGCAATATGTGCCAGCACCAACACAGAAAACAAAGCGCTCTGATGCCTACGGGCTGCAGCGCTATATAAATAAATAAATAAATAAATAAATACATACATAAATAAGAATTGTGCAATTCTAGTGGAGCACTGCAATAGGGAAATGCTGTGCATCAATAGAAGAACACTCCACAGCACCAGAGGAGCACAGCATTTACAGCATTGTAGGCCAGTAGATGAGATGTGTGCTATCCACATTGGAGTATTTCATCAGCGGTCAATGCACCAGAGGATCAATGTGTTGAATGCACCAAAGAGCATGTAAGCCACAGGCCGAGCTTTCTACCACAGGAGAGGGTTGAGCGAGAAGCAACTTTCCTAGAGCGCCCCATGCAGCCAGTGTAGGAAGCTCTATGGCAGGGTTGGAGGGGCGCTTTAATGGGGGATCTGCGGATTAGCTGGCTCTTTATCTTTGTGGAAGCTGGATCACTGGTAAGGCTGGAGGGTACAACGTTTATTCATCGCCCGTTTTGTTTTTTCGGGGTTTTTTTTTTTCCAAAAAAAACATTGAAAAATATGTGGGGGGGGGCATATAAGGGGTAAGGCGGGGTTTTGTGTAGGGAATAAATAATAGGGGAGGAGGTCTGGGGGGTACATTCCTCCTCATAAAATAATCAGGTATTGTTTTTCGGCAAAAAGTTCTGCAAAAAGAAAAAAACGGCAAAGAATAAACATAGAGTGTGAGATTCCCCACAGCTCTAGCTAAATGCTGAGACTCCAGGAATACTTTGAATGTACAGAGGATGATCAACCCCCTGAAATTCACTTCTCTCTCTATGCTTATGTTTGAGTTAGAACCATTCATAGCATTTTGACTTGAGACTGTGGGTGGGAGGGCATTCTCTGTAGCTGCTCCCACCCAATGGACTTCTCTACTGTATCTTGCGTGTCATCCCGGATCACCTAGCATTTAGGAGAGCACTGAAGACGTTTCCATTTCAGTCGGTGAGTGCTCTTATCTTTCCCTTTTGGTGAAACAGATCTTATAGAGATGTGCTCTCTTGTATTTCTCACTGTTGGTTACGTAGCACCAAGATACCCTTGGTTCGAAGCTGCACTATACAATTTCCAAATTCATTCATTTATTCATTCAGAGTGTGCAACTTTAAGCACCACCACTGCTGATCTTCAAAAGATGGCAGTATGCAGGAATTAAGGCACAGCCATCTTCTGCTACATTATGAGAGATCAGGATTTGGTTGCATGGTGCAGTTTTCAGGCACTTTGCCCATTCCCTCATGAAAGACACAAGCTCCCCATCCCTTTATTGGACCATTGTAAGGGAGCAATGCACTTCACTTGAAACCAGAGAACGCAGGAGCGGTTTGTGCTCATGGGCTGAGTGTAGTTAACCCTCTAATGTAGTTAATGTCCTGTTAAACACTATTTGTTGCCTGATTGGCTATGCCCGACCAATCAAAAGTTGCAGAAGCCCCATTGAGCCCAGCACCTGAGCAGACACGATTGATGTGTGTGATGTCTCTCAGCCTGCCAACCAATATCCTAAGGAAAGTTAAGTGACTGCATGGGGCCATCATATCTCGGGCAACACTTTCTCTGAACCAGAATGTCATACATTCCATAATGCTCAGCACTTAGCTTATGGTACTAAGTGGAGTGTCCATAACACGCTTAATCTGCAATTTCCCAATCCTTGTTGCACATGGCGTCTAATGCATCTAATGGAGCAAGTGAAAGCAAGAGATTGTCAGCAGGTGAGCGCCGTCTGCAAAACAGTTTGTTCCATCGGTGTCCCGAAGTAGTCGCATCACTGGTTAACAGCCGCTTGGACTATTGCAATGCCTTGTTCCTGGCCCAGCCTATCGGTTTTATTCAACAGTTGCAGCTCTTGCAGAATATTGCTGCACGGGTAGCCACTTCTACCCCTTAAGGCTCCTATATTAACCATGCACTACGAACTCTTCACTGGCTCCCGGTGGCCAAAAGGATTACATTTAAATCCTTGTGTCCATACTATCGCCAGGTGGTGGAGTTTCTTCAAGACACGTTTCTGCCATGCATCCCCAGGCAAGTTCTTTGCTCTGGAAGTGCTTGTCTTGTTGTTATCCCTAAATTCTGTGCATGGTGGGAGGCCAGGGATTCTTGGTTGCTGCCTTTAAACCTTGGAATGATCTCAGGCATACTGAGAGTCATCTAGCGAAAACTTAGCTTGTATGGCTTAGTCTACTGCTGTAATCCTAGCACCAAGATGCCTTTGGGTGGATGCGCGCGGTATAAGTTCAAGTAACATAACATAACTGATAAAGAGAGAGTGAGATAGAGGTGCTTTGGCAGTGGCATAGTGAGAAAGTGACGTTGGTGTTGTCTGAAGAGGAGTATATGCGGTTTTTGATTTGTTAGGCCTTTTTGATGCCTTGTGGTGGCTTGTTCATTCCTTGCTTTGCCATTGCAAAATGTGGCTTCAAGCTTGTCCGTGTCCTCAAACCCCTACCCATTGAAATGTCCACTGACTGCTCCCTATACGATCATGCTCAAATTCTTCATTACACAATTAGAATACTAAGTCACCCACATATGGCAACTGAAACCCGAATCATCAAAGGTCAGAACTCTATGCCTTTATAATCAACTTACATACCACAGCCCCTATCAATGCGTCCTAGCACCAGAGTCCCACAAGCCTCCCCTCCTGACTCAAGTGCCTCTATGCTCTGGCCTCGACAGGGAACTCCTGGAAACAGACCAGCATGCAGAGCTGTGGGTGCTTGCAGGCTGCATGCAATAAGGCAACAGCAGAGCTATTGGGCATTTCCACTTTCCTAACACGCCCTCATCTCGTTTAGACTCGTCAGCATGCCAGAAGACCATGCAAAAGGCAGTAGTGGGTAGATTAAAAACCAGTTACAAAACACAGCATAACTGAAGCTGCATCTATGTTCTACTCATGACTTTTCCTGATTCTAAATTGTTTCCTTGTTCATTAATTACAAAGTGACAGAGATGATCACAGTGCCCCTTTTCTGGTTCCATTCCAGCTGAGCTGCAAACAAGCTTCCTCTTCTTTGCTCTATTGGATTTTGCCTCTGTTTGTGAATATCAGATGTTCTTTCATGTTGGCCTGTGAAGCTGCTGTGTGTCTGCTTAGTGAAGCCCTTTCTTTCTACATCAGGTATAGTCATTCTGACAATCTCAAAGATTATTGTAAATGTAGATGTTATTGGAATACAATGGAAAGATAGGAGTTTAATAAGGCCATGGAAGTGTGCATTATGCACCAGAATCTGCTATTGGTCTGATACCAGCAAGAATGCAAATAATTCTATTTTGAAAAAGTGTTAACTGGGGACTACAAATCCCATAAACCCCTTCTTCAAGAAGGATTATCTATCATGAATCTGTGATCCAAACAATGGTCCACCTCATAGAGCACATCCTCTTTTATTGTCCGTGTGTCATCCCCTACATCAGGGAAAACATGTCAGCCTTTTGCTACTCTACGGGTGCAGAAGTAGAACTCTGACACGGAGGGGTCATTGTGATTGGTATAAACATTTATTCAAGTGATAAAATGCGAAGACAGAGGGGTTTCCATGCCACAACCAACATTGCTAAAAGTAAAAGTCCAAAGTCTTATGTCAGAATCCTCTCTCTTTCCTCCACACTCTATTTTAAACTAAATAAAAATGAGACTTCCTAGTCCAGAGGTGTGACTCCCTTCCCCTGGACAATACGACCAGTTCTTGGTTTGCAAGCCTCTCAAGTGTTAGGGGAATATCTCCCTTCCCCAGCCCTATTGAGGCTTCTTGTATAGTTCACCAACCACTGAGGGGGTGTCTCTATTCCTCCAGCTTTCTTCAAGCTTATAACACAGTTCCACAGTTGTTGGGGAATTGTCTCCCTTCCCCAACTGACCTCTCTCAGGATTCTTCTCTGTCTCTGGGGTCCCTGGTTGGCAGACCTGGTTCTCTCCTACCAGGCACTGTGACAAAGAAGAGTGGTGTGGATTCTCCTCCAAGCTATGGTGGGTGCCTGACCCTGGTTGGCAGACATGGTTTCCTACTACCAGGTACTCCAAGCTCTGGTGGGTCCCTGGCCCTGGTTGGCATACTTGAATTCCTTCTCTACAAAGTCTCTTAGTCCCAAACACATGCTTGCTTTACAAGACAAGTTCTGTGTTCACCTGTATTATTATCACAGTTCTCTTTACAGTCGCTTACTCTCACATACAGACTTTGTTTACTCCACTGCCAAGTACTGTGTTTGAATATCGTATTCTGCCAGTTCTCTTCACCTTCTCCTGTCTCATTCAACAGTGCTCATTCACGTTCACTCCAAGTACTGTCACAAAGAAGATTAGGTAATTTTCTTATGTAATATGTCCTCCTCCTGCAAGGGTCTCAGACCATGTTCCCTTTTTTTAAATATTTTGATAATGTTTCCCTTAGTGTCCCACATGAGTTACCCTCTTTCCTCCACTTTTCATGCACTGTTGTTAGGGTTTCTTGTACCCACTGGAGAACCACCCCAACCATGGGCTCAGCCACTCAAATACATATGGGGTCTTGGCTGCAGCCATCTGCGTTGTCATGGTCTTCACCATAGCTTTCTCCACTTTGCTGGCACTCTGGGACTCTTCTCTGCTTGCTGCAGTGGCTCTGTGGCTCCTGACCCTGTTCGACAGGGTTCTTCAAGCTGGACCATGTTGTACTGCAGTACTGGGCTGCTGGTGCTTTCCCGAACCAGACTCTCAGTTTGCTCAGCATCTCTGGTGCAGACCGCCAATTCAGTGTCTCTGTGCCTGGGTCTGCTCCTGCTGCTCCCCTCGCCTTGCACTGATCCCTCTCGCGGTTCCTCTCCGGAGCATCTGACATTCGGGTGAGTCCATTGTCAGTTTTTATTTCAGTGTCAAAAATGGTTTGTAGTTGGAGACTAGACTGTTCACTCACATTCTTCTGTTTCTTCCCTGCGGATTCGCACCCCTCCTCGTCACAGTTTCTTGAGTCGGATCCTCATGATAGTTAACCCTATTCATCCTCGTCTCAGTCCTTCCTTCCTCTTGTATGTTATAGAAGTATATGGGGATGGAGAGTAGGTGTGGAGCGAGTGGAGGTGGAGGGGAGGTGTGAGTGTTCAGTGGATACCACTTTCTCCCACAATAGTCAACACAGGTCCCATACAGGGTTTACCCTCCCATGAGATGCACCCACTGAGTGCCACCCTGAGGGAGACTATCAGGTAGTGGCCTCACCTCCCTGGCCTCATGGGAAGGGGATCGCCCTGCAGAAGCAGTGATGATATCCTGGGATTCATCACAGCACTCTTCCATGACCATACTCCAAACAATACAGTTGCACCACTCATAGTTGAGGCTGAAACAGCATTGTGAGTGATATCGGGTTGGGTAAAGAAAATTAACATCATAGTGGTGAGATAATAGTCGACTTGCTACCAATATGAAAACATCGACAATCTCTGACAAAATCGCCATTTCATGGCAGCGCACTGAGGATTTCTACTTTGCAAGTTCAAAGGGTAAAAATAGTCAATCATGGAACATGCTCAATTGATTTACGAAAAGATAATATAGATCATCTGATCTGACCAGACGTCCAGAGCGGGTCCCGCGAGGGAACCTCCTAATGAGGCGGAATGGGTTTAACTGCACCGGCAGCTTTACCAGCGCCGTTAAACCAATTCCGCCAGGGTCGTAATGAGACCCAATGTATCCGATCACATTTAGGCTATCAATGCATTTTCTTTTCAATTTTATTTAGCATTCGGTCAAAAGCCTGTACATGCAAAAAGATAAGAAATCAAAACAGAAAAAAACTGTAGTGTTCGCAAAATGAACAAAACATTTAAGATAATTTAAAACAATCTCCATGTTGACACGAATCACAGAACAATGCTGCTAGTCACAGCCAGGAAACATGTCAATCGGCATCACACAGTCCAAGAGTGTCGCTAAAGCATTCTGCATTGCGACTTCATGGAAATTCATGCTACCGTTTTTCATAGTGTTCTTGTGCTTTTGTGCTACTTTGCTACCTAGAGTTCTACAAAGTTACTACAATATTCCATCAAATTCATTTTGCCCTTTTAATTAGCTGCTGTCAAGAGGTTTCTTGAGACAGATTCAGGAGCATCAGATCATTTCAGTCTTGTTTTCTTGCCCCTGTCTAAGTAATGCTCATTGTTGTTTGTTAATGGTGTGTTATCTCTTTTACTTTCTTTGGTGTTGAGGTGGTTTGTTATTAACTTGTCTTTACGTCTGACGCTGGCAGCATCCGATTACGTCCTATGCCCTCTGTGCGTCCTTATAATGTTGTGATGTATTATTTAGAACTGTCAAGGTTCAACAACAGGCCAGATTCACATACATCACCCGGGACCCCACTCTTTCAGAAAGGGCGCAGTTTCAAACACCTGAAGATGTGGTTGTAATTATTGGGATTCTTTTATTGGCGGACTGTTTGGGAAGAAGAATAAAAAACAGCAGAAGTCACGTTCCCAATGACTGAGCCACACAAATATAGAGCCTGTGGCCTGCACCTGGGACAACTAAAACCACAATTGTCGATTCTTAATCCAAGTTCTGTTAAATGAGGGTATTTATGGTGGACGTTCTACTGAGATTCAAGTACTGGTGGCTGGAGACATTTGTAAGTAGATGGGTGTGAATATTTCCGATGAATAGGTACATGCAGCTGAGCATAGTAGGCAATCACAAAGATATTTTTTTCGGGGTTTGCCCCTCCGAGAAAATTGTTATAGTAATGGGCTGAATCTATACAGTTTTACAGCCCTTTTTTGTGGAAAAACGCCAGAGAAAATACATTCAGTTAAAGCAGTGTCCACATAAAAACATTCAAATTGATGCAAAGTCATTTATAGCACACATGAGCATTTTAGAACACATATGTATGCTCCCTCTTCCCACAATATATGTTAGCATTGCTGCTATACAGCACATTTGAGTGATGCCTGTGACGAAAATAGATGTAATCACTGCCACTCTAGTGCACAGTCATGATGCTGGTATCCAACCTGTATGCCATCAATACCACTGAAAAAAGATGTAATGACTCTGGAGCCAAAGTATGCCCTCAGTGCCACCTGAAAACATGTTTCTGGTATCTCCAAAAGATGCCAACACTCCAACTTTCAAACACTTTCATGGCACTGGTGTCCACAAAATATCTCATTGCTGCCACTGTAAAAATGCTTTCTTGGTGCTGTTATCCACACTATACATAGGCTCTGCCACTGTGAAACAATGTTATGGTGCTGGTATCCCTAAAATATGCTGTCATTGCTAAAGTAACATACTTTCCTGATGCTGGTATACACACTCGATGTCACCATTACCACTTTAAATAACGTTCATGATGCTGGATCCCCAATATATGTCAGCATCACCACTCATGACAATTGTGTGGATCCTCCAATATATGATGCAACATGGAAAGTGCCTTAGGATGTTTCAACCCATAATTTATATATGTTCAAAATTGCTTGTGGTCCAAAAGAACAAACAAATAATATCATTTTTTTAAAAAAGATACTAAGATCTATAGGTCCAATCGTACTGTTTGCGAAGTTAAATGCTTACCTATTGAAGGGATCGAGTCCAAGGGCCTCCTTACGAGTAGCGCTTTAAAAACGGGGTCATTACGGCATGAGGGAACGAGCGGGTCTGTGCTCATATGACCCCTCTAATAGCGGGTGATTACGAGTGCATGAGAATGCGTGAACCCCCATGCCGGTAATGGCCATACCGGCATGCCGCAAAAGGCCCTCCAACCCCCCAATAGCGCCATCACAGGACCCGCCGATACCGACATCGCCTAGGAGGAACCCCTAAATACCGACCCGGTAATACCAACATGCTAATACCGGGCTGTAAAACCGGACCCGGAAATAACGTCATCGCGTTGGAACAGGAAATGGCCTGGTGGCCATCTTTAAAAACACAATCCATTTTCATCCTCCCTAACCATCAGTTGATACCTGTTGAGCACTGTGGCAATACTCTGAGGATGTCCAAGTCTACCCGGAAGACCACCCCCCGACGGCAGAAACAGCATTTTCAGATGCAGAATTGAACATGTTGGCGGACATTCTTGCTGCACATGCAGACCTCATGAAATCATATGACATGAAGCGTGAGGTCCAGCAGAAGAAAAAGGACAAGTGGTAAGAGGTTGCCCGCAAGGTGTCGGCTGTGGGGACCACCCCACGTACTGTCAGGGACTGCCATAAGAGGTGGGACGACCTCCGCTTGAGGGTCCGCAACATCATGTCAAGCAACAGGAGGGCGGCCATGGCCAAAGGCGGGGGTCCCCACTCTCCTGCAAAAATGATGCCCTGGGATGAGACTGCAAGCAGCTTCATCGATCCAGAGTCGATTGAGGAACTCAGGGAGATGGAGATGGGTGCGGCATCATCCCCAGACGATGTGAGTGACCCTGCACATTCCTGTAGGGGAAACCATGACGTAGCACAAGTGATGTGGAAGAGAGTCTAGGCAAGGCAATGCACGCCCCTTTACCCACATTAACATATCCAAGTCCAGATTGCGGCCCAAACCCTGCCACACAGAAATGCATGCTGAGTGCCATTCCCATAACCAACACACGGCCAACACACCTGGTCCGTGCCCATGTAACACATCACACAAACCCCAAATCAATGGCATGCCACCTGCCATGCAGTGAATGCCAAAGTGCCCCCTCAGAACACCCTGTGTCACACACCTGTAACACATTAAAGCATGAATGAATGAATATTGAACAGCACAATTGTATGTCTCTGGCATGTAACACCATCACTGATTCCCTGCATCTCTTCTACCCCCCCAGGCACCGATGAAGAAGATGCCAGGAAAGAGAACACCGCACCAGTTGGTGGGGAGTCCCTACATGCGCCGGCCACCACCGAGGATGACTTGGATGGCAATGTGGACCTTGTGGGAGTCACAGAAGTGACTTGTCCACCCAGCCCAAGCCCCCGGTCCACCCCCCAGCCACATATCGAGCCCTCACCCACCTACAGCAGTGGTGATCCCTGCCTCCATGACTCGGACATGAGCACCATCGAGGAGGACACCACCCAGAATGCAGGCCCCGTCAGTGCATCACCCACCACTCCAGCTCCCACCAACACCCTCGAGCCGCGTCTGTCGAGGGTGGAGGCCCAACAGGAGGCCATGTCGGACCTCCTGCGGCAGTACATTGCTGATGGAGAGGAGATCAGGCGGGGAATCACCACTTTCATTGAGGGGACCACAGCGGCCATTGGAGCAAACACTGCTGCTGTGAATGCGTCAGCTGTGCTCATGAGGGACTGTCTGAGGGCAGTGACACAAGTACTCACTTCAATCCTGCTACACATGCAGCGGCCACACCTTGAAGCAGGCGTGGAACCTGCCTCCGACTCATCAACAGCCACCACACCTGCATCCTCAGTCCCCACCAGCCCTGTGCGCCAGACCCGAAGGAGTGCACGGCACTCCGAGATGCCGACCCTGGACAGCAAAAAGTCCCGGAAGTAGCATGGGCAGACAATGGGAGTGGGACACATGGTTGGGGGTGAAGGGGAGCATTCTATTAAGTACATTGGGGTGTTTTGGGGGTTTGTGGGGTGGGTTTGGGAGTTCACTGGGGGTTTTGGGGGTTTGTGGGGTGGGTTTGGGAGTTCACTGGGGGTTTTTGGGGTTTGTGGGGTGGGTTTAGGAGTTCACTGGGGGTTGAGGGGGAATGGTCACAATTTTGCTGTTAGTACTAATACACCCGTTGTGTGAAAAAACTTTCAATGGCTGGACATTGTTCATTTTGTGTGTATCCATTTAATGTGTGACAGTGTTTAGTGGCCAACTCTCAACAATCCCTGTGTGCATGTCCACATGGACCCAGTGTGTCACTAACACATGTCTATCATAGTCCCTGTGGTTCAGAAGTATTCGTGAATCAGTGCTTGGCGTAATGCATGGCCATCCCGTGCATCACATACTGGCAGGGGGCTACTTCCCCTCCGTATCCATCCTCATCATCCTCATCATCCTCACCCGGTGCATGTATGTCAATGTCAGGTGGCAGTGGTACATTTCTCCGGATGCACCTGTTGTGCAGCATGACACAGGCCATGGTGATCTTTGCGACCTTCTCCCCCACCAGACCTGCTTAGGCAGTGGAAACACGCCTTCAACAGGCCAAAGGTCTGCTCAATCACAACAGGGGTACGGGTGTGAACGCTATTGTACTCCTCTTCATGGTTGTTATGCGGGTTCCGCAAAGGGCTAAGTAGCCACAGCCTCAAGGGATATCCTCCATCACCTGCAAGCGAATACAAATAGGTGTGTGTCACTCTGAGCTGCCACCTTCAGGAGGCACAGTCATGGCTGCAGCTATTTGGTGTGGACATGCACATGTCCCTGTACGTATGCAAGAATGTTCACTAAATGCATATTATACTGCTATGAGGTGTGGTAGTCTGGATGGCGTGCAATAGATGATGAAGGGTGAAGAAATGCATGCGGAGGTGGATGTACTGTGGTTGTACAACGATGTTTAGCCTCCCATTTATGCTGTGTATTATACACTGTGCATGGTCACACCAGCCACATTGCCACAGGTGTAATCCTGTTCAGTCATGCATTGATTGACATACCCATGGTGGCGTGGTTTTTCTTCTTACTTGTTGTCATCGATATGCATAATTGGTAAAATGTTTGCCAGTGATGTGTCATTTTGGGTTTGGGAGATTCAGGTCAGGAGTGTCTAGCTCTGCATGCATTCTCCAATCACCGTCAATTTCCACCCTGGTGGAGTATGCACACCCCCTTTCCCACCCTGGTGGAGTATGCATCCCCCCCTTCCCAACCAGGTGGAGTATGCATCCCTACACGACAGTAGCCGATTGCACTGCCATGGCCCACTCAGGCAACTCACCAACCAGGCAGGCACATGGTACAGCATGTCGCACCATGTGACGGGGTAGCGTGGAGTTATGCAGCACCATAGCATCATGTGTTGATCCGGGAAATCGGGCGCAGCATTGTGTGATGATCTTGCCGGAGTCACATGCCATTTGCACATTGATGGAATGGTATTGCTTGCAATTGCGGTACACCACCTCTATGCCATGGGGGACTACCAATTCCACATGGGTGCAGTCCAGGGCACCAACACAATTAGGCATGCCTGCCAGTGCATGGAAAGCTACTTTGGTGTCGGCTATCTCCTGGTCAGTCTGTGGTAAGGATCTGTGGGTGCTTGCGTGCTTCACGAGGGCATCCAGCAGTTGGTTCAGCATTTCGTGAAAAAAGTGGTTGCGAAATGCCATGCAGCTGCCCCACTGTGTGTTGATAGGTGCGTATGGCCAGGAAGTGGAGCACAGACACCGCCTTTAATGGCGGGGGGTGGCAGTGGGTATTTCTATGAGGCTGCCAATGTTGTTGTGTATCATGTCCACTATGGTGGTGATGGTGTCCCGGTCCAACCGGTACAGGGTGTGGATCTGCTTAGGGCTTAGGTTGAATGGACTGGGTCTGATGCTGTCATGAGCACTGCTCCCGAGAAGCCAAGTCAAGCCCAGCATCCCCGGAAGCAGGCTCACGACCCTCATCCCCGGCTCCAGCAAACCCCTATTGGGCCCCTTTGGACCATGTCCTGGCGCCTCTGGCGCCAGGCTCTTAAGGAACCTCAGTCCCGGCGCCAGGGGCGCCGGGCTCATAATTCTTGCAAAGGTGCTTGGGTGGACCTACCTGTAGCAGACCATGCTGCATACTCACCTTTGCAAATGCTGGCAGGAGGAAGTCCCCAGCCTTCTGCTGGGAGGAACTATTCCCTGAACTGGGACTACTTTCTTACCTGGGTGGGGCTGGTGCCACTCCTTAGCTCTGGAACACAAGAACTCTTTTACCTGGGCGAGGCTGAGGAAGAAGACACCCAATCACTCCAACACTATTTAAACCACACCCGATTGGGAAAACGTGCTTCGCGTTATTCTGCATCTGCAGCAGGATGCTCACCGAGTCAGCTCCAGCATTCCAGTGACATCTCCAGCTTCAGCTCAGCAACCTGTGGAAGAAAGACACGAGAACTATACTTACCATCCAGGAATCCAGACACCGGCAGAACTTGCAAGCAAAAGAAACATGAGGTTAGCAAGTTGCAACACGTTCGCAGCCGCGCTCGCTTACCTGATCCATCTGTGCTTTCACGGATTCTTCGCGGCCTTCTCTTCAGCAGCCTAACGGCACCTGTAAAGACAAAGAACATTGTTAAGTAGGAATCGGGTGAAGGCGGCCGTATTTACTTTTCTTACCTGCTTTTGTGCGCGTATTACGATCTCTTCAACCGCAGCAGCCCGGCACCTGAAAATAAGAAAAGACATTGTTTAAGTGCCATTAAAGACTGCAAGAAAGCCTAACACTTACATGTTTCCCCACGTGCATCCGCGACTGGGAAAACGCCCGCAAGGTCCCGACACCTGCAAATAAGAAAAGAACATTGTTAGAGGTGCTATAATAAGGTCACAGATCATTATACTCACGTACTTCGCACGTGCAACGGCAACGGACGAACAACGCCCGCAACATCTCAAGACCTGAAAACAGAAAACAAGGGACATTATTGAGGTGTCATTGAATTCCCATACCTACGTACAACCGCACGTGTCGCGCTCTCAGTGACCACGCCCTCAGCATCCAGGCACCTGAAAAAGACAATGCAAAGACTTCATTAAAGGTGCCCATCTCTTCAAGACTATAAACTCTTTATACCTACTGGCATCCGCTCGTGCAGTAACGGCGGCATCACCTTTTGGCATCTCAGCACCTGTGCCACTTCTAAGGCCACAAAATACTTTAAGGACCTCCAGTGACGTAACTGGAACCCACGCACCCCTGCATAAGCCGCAGGATGGAGAGCCCAGCATTTATACGCCTAAGGTGAGAGCTCACCAGGACATTGGACTTTCGGAGAGTTGGCGATTAGTGAGGAGGAAGTACAGCCAAACGGTCATTAACCCTTTTTTCTTCCGCCTGCAGAAACCTTACCTTGCAAGCCAGACGGTCAATAAGAGGAAGCCCAGTCCAGAGAGTCATCCGAGCTCTACGCTTCTCAATTGAAGAGACTATAACAGTTCAGCCGGGACCAGCGCCTCCGTGGGAATCAGGTGAGCCTTACAGATGCGAGGGATTGGTGGCTGCCTACGAGGCACTGCTGGCTGTGCCGGTGGTGATTGCTGGCCCTGTCTCGCCTTCCTTCTCCTCCTGCGTCTCCTCTGTGCTGCCTGTGGTTGCTGCTGTAGTTATTGTTGTAGTTGGTGTTGTTGCTGTAGTTGTAGCAGTATAGGCATGTCCTCCAGCGTCATGATTGCAACATCTAGTGGTAGCATTTTGTTGTAGGAAGGGGTGTGGTGTGTGGGTGTGCTCATTTTATACTGGCCCAGCCTCAATTGACTCCACCTGTGGTGATTGTGTGCACCTGTGGCAGTTGTTTTGATTTCTGGTTTCTGTTTGCGGGTGGTCCGTGATGCCTGTATGGCCGGCATCGTGCAGCCCCTGATTACCGGCTTCGGGATGCCGGTATTTGCATGTCCACGTGGGTTGTGATGTCCTCCTATTATTGGCATGCTGGTATTTGCTCCCCGAGGGGGCGCGTGTACGCGCCCATGCCGCTATTAGAGGCACCGTTATTTAGGGTGCCGCTAATAGTGGGTTGCCAGGTCATAATAGACCAGAGTGGTAAGCGATGCCGGTAATCATTTACCGGCATCGTTTTTCCCCTACCTCCAACCTCGTAATGAGGCCCTAAATATGTTAAAATTGGATGTAATGCCGAGTCCGCCATTAATGTTTTTGTGATCTATAGAACCCCTCTCAGCTTCAGGGGACTTTGCCACTGATCTATCTAAATACCTCCTTCCTTTTCTGAAACCCAATGCTAGCTTTTTGATATTGGGAGATTTTCATCTGTGGCTAGGGCAGGATGAGGATAACCTAACCTCAGATTTGGAGTTGGTTCTATAAAATCTGGGTTTTGAACAGAAGGTTGGTGTACCTACCCATTGCAAGGGGCACACCCTTGATTGGGAATCCACTCTCAATGTTGTTACAAAAAATCTTCAAGTCTTGTCTGCCCATGGTCTGAACAATACTTTGTGCACTTTACAGTGCAGTCGAAATTTCCTGTTAAAAAGAAGGAAGGGCATACTCTGGAGATTCTAGCTAGAAATCTCAAGAAATGAATGCTACAGCATATTGAACCCCTCCTGAGCCCTGGAATTGCTAATCTATCTAAGATACAATCTGTTGAAAAGATGTCGAATATTCTTTCCTCTTCGTTTGATTTCATCTCTAATTCTTTGGCACCACCAAAAAAGAAAATTCAGAATGAAGTACAAAAGGATAATACTTGGTTCTTCCTGGAGCTTAAGACAACTAAGGCTTCTGTTCTAAAGCTTTTTTATGAGTGGAAACGTGATCCTGCTCCTTCCACCCTGGTTGCCTCTAAAGGAGTGGCTAAGGACTACAAATTAGCTATTGTTGATGATAAAAAAAAAAAACTCATTTAATAGGAGAATCCAGAGTGCCCATTCAAATGTGAAGGGGCTCTTTAAAATTCTTAAGGAGCAGGAAACACTGCGCAGGTAGGAATCAGGGTTGGTGGTTAAGGACGTGGTGTGGTGTTCTGCAATCCAAGAAGCTATGCAAGGCAAACTTAGTACAATTAAGGCAGACATTGCCCTTAAAAAAGAGTTTCAATCCGAGGTACCATGAGATGAAGCCAATGTGGATTTTGTTAAATCCCCTCTTCATTCCTCAATTTAGCTTCTCCACCATAACGGTTTCAGAACGCTCTACTATAGTGGTACAGCTAGAAACCACTAAATGTAAAGGGGATCCTTGTTCTGTGGTTATTATTAAAACCTGGTTGCCTATTTTGTTGGAATGCCATTTGTAAATGTGTTAATGATTTCTTTTTGGGAAACTCAGTGCCCCAGGGGCTATAAAAAGGCTTGGATCATGCTGATCCTAAAAAGCGAGGTCTTCATGCGGATATGCCGTTGAATTACTGACCGATTATGAATACAGTGTTCTAAAATCTTGGATCAGGCAGCGTATGTCCAAATTGCAGATCATCTCGATAAATATCCCATTCTTAATAACCATCAATCTGGATTTAAGCAGGGATTTGGGACAGAGACTGCACTGCTGGAACGTAAGGCCAGATTGCTTGATCATATTGACAATGTAAAGGCATCTATTCCGATGCTGTTGGACTTGTCGGCGGACCTCGACCTGTGGACCATTCCATCATGGTCACCAGGCTGAGGGACGGTGTTAACTTTTTGAGTCCTGCGGCTCAATGGATGTCCTCATTTCTGAGCAATCGGGACTGTAGAGTCTTCGATGGGAAGTCTGAAGCCCTGCCTATAACTCTGAAGTTTGGTGTCCCTCAGGTGGATAACATCTTCAAAGTACCTTTCTTTGCTCTTTTAGAGCAAAGTGGGGTTGTGTTTAAACATTACGCTGATGATACTCAGTGTGTCATCCCTATCACAGGGATACATGACTTTGATGAGTTGCAGCTGAACAAAGTATATACTCTTATTGAAAGCTGAATGGTTCAAAATGTCTGGCTCTTCATGGAGGTAAGACAGAGCTGCTGGTTGTTGGTACCCCTAACATGATAAATAAATGTGGTCCTGCGTTTGAGAGCTTTCATATTGAGGACACTAGAATAGTGTCTCAAAAGAAGGTCAAGTTGCTGGGCGTCATTTTGGACCAACATCTAAACATGAAAGTGCATGTCAGTAGCCTTGTGTAATCCTCAGCCTATTACATTAACCTTTTGGCACACCTCTGACTCTTCATTACCTAAGCCAATGCAGAAAATATTGCAAGGGCTATTGTGTGTGCCACGATCGACTATTGCTGCAGTCTGTTGTATGGAGCTAACAAAGCCGAGTGCAACCGGCTACAGGTAATACAGAATGGTGCAGTGCGAGTGGTTATGGGGCATGCTCAGAAAGACCAAGTCTAAGAGGCCAGACGTGGTCTGTACTGGCTCCCTGTTGAGTCGAGGCTGTTATTTCGCCTACTGGTAATCACACATAAATGTCATCAGGGTAAGATACCTGTCTATCTACAGGATCTTCTAAAAGAAAAAAATATACATACGAGAACCCTTAGATCTAGAAACTCGGACCAGCTGGCTCCTCCTCGATGTAGGACTAACAAAGCTACAAGGAGTGCATTTCAGAACGCATGCTCTTGAGCATGGAATGGTCTTCCTCCGGAATTCAGGAGCGTGAAGTGTACCAATCTCTTTAAGAAGAAACTTAAAACTCTCTTATTTGATTATTCCTCCTTTCCGATTTCATCCTTGATCTTTCTATGGTGTGATGCTTTTTATTTGTTGTTCAGTTGACTCAGTGTTGCTGCGCCCTTAAGCCTATGGATCATTGGTTGTGTGGTACACATTTTTAAAGTCAAGTAAAGTAAGATGTGCAGTTATCCAATTTAATAACATTATTGTTATTTTTGAATGGCTCACCGAAGTTGAACAATACAACAATCAAAGCAAAAACAATGTTATCATGGATTGAAATATGAAAAAAAAATCATAAAAGGGCACCACTCACTCATAACAATGATATCACAGACATCATATGAACAGTCATTCACTCAATATGATTACACATAAACAGCTAATCATTCTAACAAAATATATGTCAAGATCACGCTCATCCAGAGTCTCCATCTGCAAAGAGGCTGCTGACTCCATATCAGTCCCCAATGGAGTACCTCAAGGCTTATGCCTTTCACCAACTCTTTATAATGCCTATATTAAGCTTCTCTTCTAAACTTTAGACGTTATGGGTGTCATCTCCACTAACTTGGCAGATGACACCCAGATCCTCATCCCAATCTCTGGGAACTACGACCAAGGCACATTCACAATCAATAAAGTCTATGCCATTATCCAAAACTGGATGACCCTGAATAGCCTCTGCCTTAATGATGAAAAGACAGAGATTTTCATTGTTGGCTCCCAATCCACAATAGGTACCCTTCATCCAGACTACTCAGCAATCAACATTGATGGTATGTCAATTCCAGTACTTAAACAAGTCAAAACATTAGGAGTATACCTAGATGCACCTCATCATACATATCAAAATTAATCACACTAAGCCGCAAAATTCCTTACACCTACAAACTGTATTATCCTGGCCAGAGCTTTGATCCTATCAAACCTGGACTATTGTAATGCTCTATTACTAGGAACCTCCAACACGAACCTTAGCAAACTACAACTAATGCAGAATAAAGCATTACGGCAGTACTAGGAATAAAACAAATCCGACCAGATATCCAACATCAGGAAGGAGAATCACTGGCTTCCTATCAAGGACAGAATCATCTTCAAAACATTATTGGTCACAGATAAATGCCTCACAAACAATGCCCCCATTTACATGAACAACACCATTAAGAAAAAAACTGCCAGGAGGATTCTCAGATCCAATAACAACGCACTCCTTGAGATCCCGTGGTACAAATGTTCCAGAGCAGGAGGTAGTAGTTTCCAAGTCCCTGCCCTCAAACACTGGAACTCCTTCCCTTTGGATATCAAAAAGGAGGAATCCCTCTCAGGCTTCAAAAAAGCCTTAAAACTTGTTTATTCAACCAATTCTAGCTAATCAAAATCAGCCTCCTTAGGCTTTATTAAGTCCCTCTAGGGCTAATAAAACACTCACCCTGTGGCGGACCAAGCTGAACATTGTAAATAAATATGATTGCTGTATTGTTTCTGCCGGTGTATATCAACAGTCCATGCCTCGATGTCTATTTTGTAACATTATCTATCTGCTAATATGTAAGTAAGTATCTCCAATGTCAAATGCCAAAGATGTCTGTAACTATGCTGTGATACCTCAAGGTCTAGGCGTGTAATAAATGCAATAAATACATAAATAAATAAATAAATAAATAAATAAATAAATAAATAAACACTGTATATTACAATTAAGATGCTGGTGGCCCCAATATATGTCCACATCTCTATTTTAAATCACATTCATATTTTTGATGCCCCAGTATAGCTCAGCATCACCAATTTAAATCACAATCATGAGATTGGGGTCCAATATCTGTCAGCGAAGATACATTTATTCACATGCACAACACTGGTGACCCTACTATATGTCATTATTGCCACTATAAAATACTTCCCTGATGTTGCTGGTGTTCACACTGTATATCATCATTGTCTTGATGAATAATGCATATAAAACAGGGACCTCCAATATGTGTCGGAATCACCATTTTAAATAACGATCATGACACTTATACCACAATATATATCAGCTTCACCACTTTAAACCACATTCATGACAGTGGTGGTCCCAATATATGTCAAAATCATGACTTTAAATCACAGAAACGATGATGGTGCCCTCAAACTATGTCAAAATCAACACTTTAGATCTTGTTCATGATACTGGTAGTAACAATATATGGTATCAGTGAATTCGACAATCTGCACAGGGAGTGTGCGCTCGCCTGGGATTTTTCGAAATTTTGTAAGAAATCCAATGATTTGAGATCAACCTCAGAAAATGTGTGCGGCTGAAACACACACATTTTCCTATGCTCACCACACAACAAACACATAGTCAAGTGTACTCCGGGGGAACACAGCCTACATATGCAGTCCTCACTGTCACATTTAGCTGGAATGTGACAGACACAGGTACATCAAAGCATCTCATGAAGGGGGAAGGCAACACTTTCCTACTGCCATGGACAGGCTAATTAAATATTAAAGGCTTCATGGATCTGTTCTCTCTGGTGGCTGTACATACTGATGAGAGTTAAAACGAAAGCAGGCCTGCGAAGAGGCATGGTCACAGAACTAACACAAGGGGCAGGAAACTAACACCTCTTTGATATACAATGTGTCAACTTGAAGCTAGCTGCCGCCGCTCTGTATGAAGAGCAGTGAATGTCATGTCTGGGACAAATGTTTACAGTAGGCAACCCCTGCAGGGAACCTCCTTTGAGAGGGAAGAAGTATGTGATTTGATGGAGACAGAAAGTCTGTTCTCACCACAAACTTCAAGGGAGACCTGCGCTCAGTTAACCAGAGAGACACTTTGATCCACAAGAGACAAGAAAATGGGTGGGACTTAGTAGCACATGTTGTAAACCCTTACCTTTCCTGTTGCAAAGCACTCCGGTTATGACCTCACACATAACAGAAGATTGTGGTGGAGACCCAGCATTGGTTCATTGAGGTAGTCTTAGCCTGCACCAGTCACTGGAGCCCATTTGGCTTTAAAAGAGGGTTAAGCCCTGCTTTGGCAAATCATCTGATGACTTTGAAAGGAGTACAAGGAAGGACTCATTTGGACCCTGGCTGAAGGTACAGTCTGCCTTACAGCTTTCATCAGTGAACAAAGGCCAGGATTTCCAAGAGGGAAGCAAGATCCCTCCCCTAAACATCTCCCAGGGAACAGAGGATGATACCAACCTCAGAGAACCCATCCAGCTCCAGAACCAGTGCCCAGCCAGCATACAGTGTGCTTTGCTAGGTTCTGCCAGCAAGCTTCCTAGGTGGGAAGTGCCAGAGAGTCTGCAAACACTCTCCTCAGGTTTGGCCCACCCCCCTTATAGGACGACACAAGCCTGAGAAGAAGCTAGGAGGAGTGCCGTAATAAGCATCAACCAGCATCCATCTGTTCAGGACATTTTTGAGGCAGTCGACACCTGAAACCGCGACCGGCTGCACCATTGACTGTTGTCACGCTGCACTCACTAAATGTAACGCTCACCTGATTCCCGTAGAGGCGCCGGTCTTGACTGGGCGTATACCGTATCTGCAAAGGTGATGTGTAACACACGGCTGGCTCTTTGGGCTGGACCTCTGTGCACTGTATGTCTGACTTGAAGGGTAAGATGTCTGCAGATAGAAAATATGGGATTAAGGAACTGGGTTATTGAATGTCTCTCTCTTCTTCCCTTTCTCTTCTCCTGTAGAACCCCAAAGGTTAACGCTCTCACCTTAGGTAAGTGAACGCCGTGCTCTCCATCTGCCTCGGGGCAGGGTGCTGTAAACAGTTTCTTCACTGGATAAGGGGAGCAGGCCTCTTGACTTCAGAGGACTGCTGTCCGTCGTTTACTGCACGAACGGTAAGTTTCGAGTAATTCTAATGTCTTAAAAGTCTTTAGTAATGATGTTTCTTGTTTTGCAGTGTTCCGGCAATGGCGGATGACGGGCTGAAGTGAGTTGAAGATGGAGCCCGTGTGATGAATAGAAGCGCCTGGAAGCACGTAAGTAAGCGCTTGTTGCCTGCTTCACGATGCGCTCTAACTGTCTTTTTATTTTGCAGGTACAAGTTCGGAGCGGCTGCAGGGTGCCGGAATACCCACTGGGTTAGATGTGGAAAGGAGTAATGGCACGTGAGTATTAAAGTTCCCCAATGTCTTTAAACGCACCTTGTTTTGTCTTTCAGATGCGGGATGCAGCGCAGAAGGCCTCCGGAGCGTGCGAAGAGTTGGTAAGCTTTTGTCTTTCAGATGCCGGAATGCAGTGTGAAGACCTCCGGAGCGCACGAAGAGTAGGTAAGCCTTTGTCTTTCAGATGCCAGAATGCAGCGCGAGGCGTTGGTGACAGCCGATGGACCAGGTAAGTGAAGGGCTGTCACTGAAGACCGTAATGCTAACCTGTTCTTTCTTGTCTTTATAGGTGTTGCTGCAGACTGGATTCAGGATGGTAAGCCTTTTTCCTTAGGCCCAGGATCAGATGCAGAAGACACGATGAACATTCTGCTGCAGAGGATGCAGAATAACGCAAAGCAAGATTCATCCATCGGGTGTGGTTTAAATAGCCTCCTGTAGTGCTTAGGTGTCTCCTTCCACAGCCACGCCTAGGTAAGAAAAGAGTTCCTGCTTTCCAGAAGAGTTCCAGTGTTCTGAATCTAGGGAGTGGCTCCTGCCCCACCCAACAGGAAAAGTAGTTCCAAACAGAAGAGGATCAGAGGCTCAACTGGCAGGCAAGTAAGCAGCATGGTCTGCTGCAGGTAAGTCCACCCAAGCATTATGAGCCCGGCGCTTCCAGCGCTGGGACTGGGCATATTTATGAGCCTGGTGCCACTGGCGCCAGGACTGGGTCCAAAAGGTCCCAATTGGGACTGGTTGGCACTCGGAACCTGGGTTATGGATCTGCTTCCAAGGGAGTTGGGAAAACCCTGACCTTTTGGAAGCAGAGATCATGACAGTACCCCCCCTCAAGGCCCCTCCCAAACCGGGCTTCTCCGGGGGTTTTGGCTTGTCAGGAAATGTTCGGTGAAATCTTTTGATTAGGCGAGGAGCGTGGACATATTCAGCAGGTTCCCAGGATCTCTCTTGGGGGCCGTAGCCTTTCCAGTCAATTAGGTAAAATAGTTTAGATTTGGAGATCTTGGAGTCCAGAATGCTTTTGACTTCAAACTCGAGTTCTCCATCAACTAGGATAGGTTTTGGAGATTTAGTTAGTCGGGTTTGAGGTTGCACGGGTTTTAATAGAGAGACGTGGAAGACCGGATGTATCTTCATGTGCGGGGGCAAGTCCAACTTGACCGCTACTGGGTTTACGATGGTAGTGATGGAATAGGGACCAAGGTATCTTGGGTTGAATGTGCGTGGCCCTTTTAGAGGTAGATATTTGGTGGATAACCAGACTTGATCTCCTACTTGATATTGAGGGGCTTCCTTCCGATGTTGATCTGCTCCTTTCTTGTATTGTTCTTTAGCCCTTTGAAGGTGAGAAACAGCTTCCTTAAAGGCTTGGGTGATTGTAGAATGCAGGTAGTCTACTGCTGGTGTTTCAAGATCTTGGAGGGGATCCAACTCCGAGGTTCGAGGGTGACTGCCGTACAAAAGAAAAAACGGGGTTTTCCCAGTTCCCGAATGGACAGAGTTATTGTAGGCATATTCGGCTATCCAAAGGATGTCTTTCCAAGTTTTTTCAGTTTGTTGCAGCATGCAGCGTAAATACTGTTCCAGAGTTTGATTGGTCCTCTCGGTTTGTCCGTCGGTCTGAGGGTGGTGACTGGTCGATAGTCTCACATCAGTTTGAGCCGACCGACAGCAACTTCGCCAAAAATGAGAAATAAATTGACTACCTCGATCCGAAATTAGAACCGAAGGAAAACCGTGCAGTCGGACGATGTTTTCGAGAAATTCTCGGGCCAGAGTTGCTGCTGTTGGCAAGCCTTTGAGCGGAATGAAATGCGCCATCTTGGAGAATAAGTCCACGATTACTAGAATCGTATTGTATCCGGAGCATGGAGGTAGATCGGTGATGAAGTCCATAGAAAGCGTATGCCAAGGGCGAGGTGGGATGTCAATAGGGCGTAAGAGGCCTGCTGGTCTTTCCTTTTGACTCTTGTTTTGGGCGCATACTCCACAGGACATTATAAAGTCTCTGATATCTTTTTTCCAAGACGGCCACCAGAAGTAGCGCTTGATCTTTTCTGAGGTCTTGGCCATACCGGGATGTCCTTCCATTAAAGAATCGTGATAACAAGAGATTACTTTTTTCTGTAAATCTGTGCTGGGTAGGTATAATCGTTCTTGGAAATACAATAAGTTGTCCTTTACTGCAAAGTCCTTTCCCTGCAGATGCCAATTCTGTATGTCTGCTGGAGTTACAAGTTGCCTGGCCTTATCCTTAACTTCCTCTATGGATTCTGTGGCGATTACACCCAGAATTCTTTGTTCGGGAATGATTGGTACAGGTTTAGGGTTGATCAAGTGTTCTTCCACTCCCATCCGAGAAAGGGCATCAGCTTTACCGTTCTTTGTACCAGGTCGATAGGTAATTATGAAGTCAAACTCGGCAAAGAATAATGCCCAACGGAGTTGTCTAGAGGATTGGGCTTTTGCGGTTTTCAAATATTTCAGGTTTCGGTGATCCGTAATCACAGTAACGGTGTGTCGGGCCCCCAGCAGATAATGCCGCCAAGCCTTAAAGGCAGACTTGATAGCCAGAAGTTCCTTGTCAGTAATCGTGTAATTGATTTCAGGAGGCGAGAATTTGCGGGACCAAAATGCCACGGGATGCAACTGATTGGTTACCGGGTCCTTTTGTGATAGAACTGCCCCCATGGCAAGGCTTGAAGCATAAGTTTCCACGATGTAGGGGAGTTCGGGGCGAAGGTGTTTTAAGATTGGTGCAGAGATAAATTTAGTCTTTAAATCCTGGAAAGCTTGTTCCGCCTTGGTAGACCATTCAAAACGTTTGTTTTTCTTTAACAAGGCAGTGATGGGCTGGACTATTCGAGAGAATTCGGGGATAAACCTGCGGTAAAAGTTAGCGAAGCCTAACATGCTTTGCACACCTTTTACGGAGGATGGTGATGGCCATTTGAGAACTGCATCGACCTTCTTTGAATCCATACGCACTCCGCCAGGTGATAATATGAATCCCAAGAATTCAACTTCAGTCACGTTGAAAACACATTTTTCCAACTTAGCGAAAAGTTTGTGTTGACGCAATCTTTCGAGGACCATTTTCACGTGTTTCCGATGTTCAGATTCCGATGAAGAATAAACGAGGATGTCGTCAATGTAAACAACAACACACACATCTATGAGCTCTCTGAGGACATCGTTCATAAAATATTGAAAGGCGGCCGGGGCATTGCAAAGTCCGAAGGGCATGACCTGATATTCAAATAGTCCATACTTGGCGCGGAAGGCCGTCTTCCATTCATTGCCCTCTTTTACTCGTACCAAGTGGTAAGCTCCTCTAAGATCCAGCTTTGTATATATGCATGCTTTTCTGACTTGGTCCAGGAGTTCAGGGATCAAAGGTAACGGATATCTATTCTTAACGGTGATCTGGTTCAGGGAGCGATAATCTATACAAGTTCTAAGGTCTCCTTCCTTTTTTGGAACGAAGAACAAAGCTGAAGAAGCAGGGGACTTGGAAGGACGAATAAACCCATTTGCCAGGTATTGATCCAGGTATTGTCGAAGGTGAAGGTTCTCAGGCTCGGTGAGGGCATAAATTCTACTACAAGGAGGAGTAGATCCAGGTATCAGGTCTATCTGGCAGTCATAAGACCTATGAGGAGGTAGAGAGTTAGCCTGATCCTTCCGGAAAACATCTTGGTATTCTAGGTATTCGGGAGGTAACTGGGGAGTCTCTGAAGAAATTGCTGCCAGTGCAACACCAGGTGGAGGGTGACAAGTAGAGACACATTCCCAGGTCGGTTGATCTGCACTGGATTCATAGAGGATGTAGAAGGAAGATTTCCCCCAGATGTGGGTAACGGGGTCTGTCCGGCTTGTGACTGTAGCAATTGTCTAGCGAGATCATCTGTTCGCTCCTTGGAAATAATCAGTTCCCTTCTTAGAGCGTTTGTTTCCTGATGGGCTGCATGCACTTCTGCCCTTAGTTCCCCAAGTAACTGGGCTAGCTGGTCGGTATCCGAGGTTTCCATAGCGCCTGGACGGGAGTTTTGTGGTAGGCTTTGCGTTCTGTAACGCTCACCTGATTCCCGTAGAGGCGCCGGTCTTGACTGGGCGTATACCGTATCTGCAAAGGTGATGTGTAACACACGGCTGGCTCTTTGGGCTGGACCTCTGTACACTGTATGTCTGACTTGAAGGGTAAGATGTCTGCAGATAGAAAATATGGGATTAAGGAACTGGGTTATTGAATGTCTCTCTCTTCTTCCCTTTCTCTTCTCCTGTAGAACCCCAAAGGTTAACGCTCTCACCTTAGGTAAGTGAACGCCGTGCTCTCCATCTGCCTCGGGGCAGGGTGCTGTAACCAGTTTCTTCACTGGATAAGGGGAGCAGGCCTCTTGACTTCAGAGGACTGCTGTCCGTCGTTTACTGCACGAACGGTAAGTTTCGAGTAATTATAATGTCTTAAAAGTCTTTAGTAATGATGTTTCTTGTTTTGCAGGGTTCCGGCGATGGCGGATGACGGGCTGAAGTGAGTTGAAGATGGAGCCCGTGTGATGAATAGAAGCGCCTGGAAGCACGTAGGTAAGCGCTTGTTGCCTGCTTCACGATGCGCTCTAACTGTCTTTTTATTTTGCAGGTACAAGTTCGGAGCGGCTGCAGGGTGCCGGAATACCCACTGGGTTGGATGTGGAAAGGAGTAATAGCACGTGAGTATTAAAGTTCCCCAATGTCTTTAAACGCACCTTGTTTTGTCTTTCAGATGCGGGATGCAGCGCCGAAGGCCTCCGGAGCGTGCGAAGAGTTGGTAAGCTTTTGTCTTTCAGATGCCGGAATGCAGTGTGAAGACCTCCGGAGCGCACGAAGAGTAGGTAAGCCTTTGTCTTTCAGATGCCGGAATGCAGCGCGAGGCGTTGGTGACAGCCGATGGACCAGGTAAGTGAAGAGCTGTCACTGAAGACCGTAATGCTAACCTGTTCTTTCTTGTCTTTATAGGTGTTGCTGCAGACTGGATTCAGGATGGTAAGCCTTTTTCCTTAGGCCCAGGATCAGATGCAGAAGACACGATGAACGTTCTGCTGCAGAGGATGCAGAATAACGCAAAGCAAGATTCATCCATCGGGTGTGGTTTAAATAGCCTCCTGTAGTGCTTAGGTGTCTCCTTCCACAGCCACGCCTAGGTAAGAAAAGAGTTCCTGCTTTCCAGAAGAGTTCCAGTGTTCTGAATCTAGGGAGTGGCTCCTGCCCCACCCAACAGGAAAAGTAGTTCCAAACAGAAGAGGATCAGAGGCTCAACTGGCAGGCAAGTAAGCAGCATGGTCTGCTGCAGGTAAGTCCACCCAAGTATTATGAGCCCGGCGCTTCCAGCGCTGGGACTGGGCATATTTATGAGCCTGGTGCCACTGGCGCCAGGACTGGGTCCAAAAGGTCCCAATTGGGACTGATTGGCACTCGGAACCTGGGTTATGGATCTGCTTCCAAGGGAGTTGGGAAAACCCTGACCTTTTAGAAGCAGAGATCATGACACTAAAGCCATCCGAGACGCCTCAACCAGAATTCCAGATCCGCCAACCAGCACAGAGACACTGATTCTTGACCCCGAGTTGCCGTGTATGCTAGCCTGCAGCCGTCGCTCCAGCTTCGCTTCCCGAACTGCTTCCCATCTTGAACTATGTCGCAGGAGCTGCAAAGTGGCTTAAAACCAAGTCGACGCTGTTGAGCATCAAGATCATCTCAAGTACCAGGTACATTGTGGTTCGTTCCCCCTGGTCCTTCTCCGAAGGCCCCTATTGAAATGTATGACCTTGCTTCCTTAGTGCTGAAACCAAATAACCTTGAACAGTTAAGACTGATTGCTTTACCAACTGCCCTCCTGTCAGTATCCAGAGTGCATTCCTTTCCTTTGTGAAACATTCTGTCCTCTGTGTTCCTTTACTGGGTGGGTTGTATTTTATAATGTGCTAGAACTGTCTGTTGTAATAATAATAAAGTAGATATTTGTATACAACCGTGACTGGACAGTCCCTTTTATCATTGGGTAATAGTTGTATTTTCGCTCTGTTGCAGCTACCCAACAATCCATGACATTGCGGAGATAAGCCGGTCGTTCCGTCCACATTACCAAAATTGGACAAGGAGGTTTATAATTTACTTGTGTTTCCAATCTGTTTGGATCCTTTCTGGTGTACTAGCAGTGCGGCGCTGATTGATGGTTTTGCTACTTTAACACACCACCACGATCCTGGTGTTCTTTAAATATGTCATTACCATTTCCATTCACAATTATGATGCTGGTGTGCCCAACATATGTCAGCATTGTCCCTTTAAATCATGCTTATGATGGTGGTGTCCCCTGCATATGTCTTTATTGTTACTTTAAATGAAATTAATAATGGTGTTGCCTCTAAAATGCATCCTGATTGCCACATAATCCTGCTGCTGCTACCTCTGATAAATGTCAGAATCACCACTTTAAAACATGTTCAAAAAGCGGATGCACCCAATATATGCCAGGAACACAAACTGATTTCACATTCATGATTCTGGTGTCCCCCAACATATGTCATCATTGACAATTTCAATTATGTTTATGATTCTATTGCCCTAAATTACATCATCATTGCCACTTAAAAATAATGGGCACTCAATACTGCATAAATGTAAAAAAAAGAAACTTTAACTTAAGTTCATGATGCTGGGGCCCATAAATAAATAAATTGCCCTGCGTCAGCCATACACATGTACACATGTACACAGAAGGGCAAAATCATGCACACATGCATACAGACACGTACACACGATCAAGCAAATTCACGCACAATTGCAGATATACAGACCTCACCGCCTTTCACACACATTCACATGCAAGCACATATGCATTCACAAACACCCACACCCCATTCTCGCACACACTCACAAAGTATAATTTACTAACACGACACTATGTCCATGCTCTTGGTACCTCCACCTGTGATCATCCTCTGCAGCTTGGTAAGGACGGCCTTCCAGGCTCCTCTGCTCGGTCTGTCTCTTCCTGATGAGAGAAGGGCCACCCTTTAAGAGACTTTGGGCCTCATTACAACAAGTGCGGCCACGGAATGAACAGTGCCGGTAAGCGACCAGCACCATTCATTCTGGGCTGCATCATTACGAGGTCTGCAGTGGGTCCCGCTGAGGACGTCTGGTCAGACCAGGATGGTAACAACAGGCCCGTCATTAACGGGCCCATTGTTAGCATCCTCCCCACTCCCGTTGAGCCCTATGGGGGCTCAAATGGGAATGGGGTTGCACAGGGTCCGGGTCCCGTGAAAGGGAATTACTGGGCCCTCCAAGGTCAGAATCGCCTGGTAATTCCCTTTTCCTGGAACCTGGACCCGGTACCCGGTACCCGGTTTGGAGGTAGCCATGCCGCTGAAAGCGGCATGACTACCTCCAAATTTGTAATGAGGCCCTTCATGTTGTCTGGTGATGGGCCAGTTGTTTGGTTTCTCTCACTTTTATGCTGCAGGATTCAGTGCCCCAGGGATTCATACAAATTGTGGGCTGATGTTCCACAACCTTCATAGTGCAGTCTGCAGGCACTGCACATGTGTTCTAGGGGCACAATGATTGTGCACTGTCACATAATGTTTCATATGCTATTGTTTTAAGCATAGTCCGGGAAGGACCCTTTGATTATGCAATACCATTACCTCAAAGTGACTGGCAGGCACAAGAGGGGAAGGGCAAAGTGGGCCACATTGGCAAATACCTGTCTCTTGATATAGAAAAAATGTTACACCACGTGGCACTATTATGTTTGACGAAGATTTGGGCAGGATCATAAACCATAAATGTTTGTTGTTTGTTCATGTTAGGAAATGTACTGCCACTTACAAATCGTACTAACAATTCTCCATTATGCATACACCTCACAAACTCTGAACTAAACACAACCATATCTCTAGAGCACCACAAACCACACATACGTCACAACACTGCAACAACGAGACAAACCACACATAATCTCACCCAACACCACATGGCGGCCACCGACCGAAATTCACAGCTACGGTCAGTGAACGGTGTAACTGAACTGAAGCTGCCAACAGCACATCACAGCTCTCTTGTTCTTTTGCCCCCTTCAATGATACTAAAGCATTACAGATCCACCAGAGAGCCAAGAGACCACACAGGTGGCAGCACTGCATGGTATATGAACCGTTAACATAACATAACATAATATGTTTGAACTGAGCATGTATATGAAGGAGGAGTCTTCAAAGACTAGACAAACTCACCAAATGAAACACCCTTCCACATGGAAATGCTTCCATGTTATGGTCTATATAAATGTATATGTGGTCTTGCTATTTTTCTGATGCTTGCTTGTGCTAGTGGCACCCGGGGGTGGGGATGATTATAAATTGTGCCATCGCAGAGTTAGTCGATGTCTCAAGAAAGGTATTGACTTCAATAAATGCTCATTCGTGATGTGGGAAGTATATGTTTGCGCTAGAGGGAGGTAGGAATTGTGAACCCTCGGGGCCCTTTTAATCAGTAACAAATCATATAAGGATGGAGATGCAGAATAACTCTTACACCAAATATTCAGAACGACTGAGGAAGGTGGCAAAATGTCTCCTCCAACTGTTTTATTTTCAATTGTCTAAAACACGGAGTTACAATGGACATCAACAGACGTTTGATCGTGCTCTCAATCATTTTGCATGAAAAACATACATAAGTACTAGAATTTCATCATATATGATGTCATACTATGTGGCAAACTAAGAAAACCTATGGGGGATTGTGATTAGCTCAAGTGTAACATCTAAGTATACTTTCTTTAAGGGATCGGGTTGTGATTGGGTCTCTATAGTCAGGTGCACAACTTATGCCCACCCCTTGTGAAAGTCATCTTCATTAGTTACTAGATACACAATACAACATTGGCTGTCAAATTATAAGGCCCTTCTATATATGGCCCTCTACTATTGGTTGGCACACTTGTACCCTTCTGGAACATTCGGCTAACTAGCAGCACGTAAGCTGCTACCCCAGGTGCCAGGGGTGGACTAGATCATATCTCCCCACCCAATTATCCCAACATCTCTCATCGCTCATGCCTTCTGCCATTCAGATTGTCTTTGAACTTGTCCTTGTAAAGTATCACTGCTCCTGGGAATAAAAGGGAGTATAGGCACACTCTTATTGCAGTTCTGGTCTGTACTCACGCGACAGGAGACTGTATTTTCGTCTATTTTGCAGCATTTAATTGTCGTGAATTAATAAACTTGGCACTCATGCTTTTCTTTCTTGCACCGTTACAAGGGCTGATTCAGCTTCTCACGTTCACTGTTCTTCAAGGATAGATAAACAGTTCTTGGATGCTCCATCCCTTGACACCAGGCCAGACAGCTATTCCAGGCCTTCCCTCGATCTTCATCTGTTTTCTTACTTCGACACAGCCTTTTGATCCTTCTTTCATCATGGGTCTGAGCTTACTAAATATGTGACACTGATGTCCAGAATTCTATATAATGGCGGCAACACCTGCAGTCTATTCACCACATATAGCCAGTCTTTATGATCACTTAGTCTACTTGATTACTTCATCTGTAAATTATAACACAGCTTGCATTTTCTGCCGTGCTCTTCACATGTGCAATCTTCATTCTGCATATGCAAGTTTGCTTAATTCTTTACTTCATCATCAGATTCTATAAGGTCTATGCATCTTCTATGACCATTCTTCTAAGTCCATCACGCTCATGTCATGTGACGTCACCAGCCTCTTTTTTTCTCATCTTCATATTCCTTTGAGTGAGCTCCTCCAAGAGGTTACCATCTCTATAAGGGTAGATCACATAGGGTTTTCTTAATGGATTCCTTTTCTCAAAGACTCTCAGCAGAATAGGCACATTCACTGGTGTCCTGCATGTTGCAATTTCTGGTTTTCAACATATAGGCAAGATGGGGGTAGGACTTCCTGCAGAGGCATTCAGCTGCTCCTCTACACTCCCCCCTCTGGTTTATTCATTGACCACTCTTTCACCAGTCTCCACATTTTGATATCCTCTCTTGTAGAAGTACTTTATTGGATTCCAGATTTTGCCTACTCCCTTCAAGGATCCTGCTGACTTTACATGTTCATCAACACTACTCCAGGTCATATAACTGCACTGTCCATTCAGATTACAGTATATTCATCGTCCCACATACTTCTTGTGATTCCTCGGATGCAGGAACTTCGTTCCCTCAGGTGCTAAAATGCTAGCCTCTACATATTTTCTGATCTCTTCATCCGTTAATTCCTTGGGTCCAAATCCTGATTCAACATTGATCATGATCTTCATTCCTACTGTTTTCTTTGCTGTCTTCTTGCACTGTGCGATAATTATCCTGATCACACACAATCCAAACATTATCATCACCAACATTGCTCCAACGAGTTTGAAGATATTTGGAGTATATTGTGGAACCCATGAGAAGATAGACGCGAACCAACTGTCATCTGAAATATCTTCTGTTTCATCTTCAAGCTTGTTGTGTAGATGCATCAGCAACAGTATGGCCTCTGTCAAGGTCCCACTCTTGTCATCATGAGAAGGTATGAACGTGCAACATGATTCTCCGAGTTTGGCGAAAACGCCTCCATCCATTGCTGTGATCATATCAAGGACATGTCTGTTCTGGAGGGTCCTCAATCTTATGGCCCTCATTTCTTCCCTGATAGCACTGAATCCCTATATGGTGATGTTGATCATCTGCAGGAGCTCCCAGCGAGTGATCTGTGACCACTTTGCATTCGCCATTGTCTGGATTCCTGGCATAAAGATAGTTGTGAAGATAGAAGCAGTCTTGCTGATTAGCCTATGCTCATAAGGAATAGTATCAAAGTCTTCTATCGATTTAGCAGATAAATAATTCTCCCTCCTTGTTCGATTGAGGAATTCAAGTGATCTTCTCCTCTTCAAATGGGCATCTGCTTTTGGAAACTCTCCAATGTTCAGGTTGCTTTGAGGAATCACTAACGCTGAAACATGAATAAGCACTATAGAACACATTCCTCCAAAGTCTTTGGGCAGCTTCGTGTAGGCTCTAGACCCAAAAGCCCAATAGTGTCCATCAGAACTACTGTTCCATCATTCATATCTGGTATATCAAACATTCGGCCACACTGGTGATTCTCTCCAATTTTCCTTGTGCCATTATTTCTGAAACACAAGGACACACTTGCTAGAGGTATTATCTGCAATGGTCCTCCTTTATCGTCGACCCATGTCAACAACTTCACAATTTTTAACCAATGATTCTTGCATTAATTCTCTGCAGTATCTATAACTGGTTCATGCTACCCAGTTAATGTTGCTGCTTTACAATCGGACCATCAGCCCATCCTTCTGGAGTCAGCACTGTTCCTTTGATTTGCAACTGACATCTTTCCCAGCATCTCCGTATGTCTTCTTTATTCTTGCCTGGACAATCTACCATCTTGTTTTCTTCCATCCGGTTTCCTGCTCCACTCATTCCAGGCTGTTCATATCTGATCACTAAATTCTTCATTTCTGGCTTCCCTCTTGTCTTCAAATCTTGCACATAGTTATCGTCTCTTTGAGATGTCTTTCCAGTCACCCATATCAGGGATGCTGTCCTGCCTTGGAACTGTCCCCCTGTCAGGCAGAGTGTGAGATGCATCAGGCAATGAACTAAGAGGTTCCCATGGCATAAGGTATGAGTGCACAGACATAGCAGCTATCCTTAGACATTTTCTCTTCCAACTTTTTCATGTGCTGATATCATATGTAATTATCCAAGTGTGCTGTACTATCTAGATACATATTATCCCATTATTGTCTTCCTCTGCAGTTCTCCTTTGTCTTTTTAACAAAATGTTCACAGCCAATGGAAACAACTCTAAAGCAGCTCCATGCTAGGGAGAACACATGCAAGACCTTGGCTCGCTGGTAATGGGCAAATCTACAAGAGTTCCTGGAGTGCAGAGAATCAAAGGGACTTCTACCTTTTTTAGATCAAAAGTTTAAAAAAGGTGAATCATGAGAAACAGAAAGACACAAAGCATAACTTTGCATATGTATTTCGTGAACCAACATAATAATCCCCACCATTTATGCCACTCTGAAACTTCTTGAGCTTGCTCTTTCTCTGAAATCATGTTATCTTCAACATTTCAAATTTTTGCTGCAATTTAAGGAAGGAAAAACATTTTACTCAGGTAACTGTAATAGGTTTGGTAGCTACAGTAGTTCCTCCACTATTGCTACGAGCAGCCTTCTGATTACATAGCCATTCTTAGGATTCTGTAAAAATGTGTGGATGTCAACATCACTTCTAACAAGGGCCAAATAAGCTCAAAGAATAAACACAAAAATAGCAAGCACAATACAATGCACATTACTTTCAGAGGAGAACCATAATATCAGCAAAGAAATATTAATTAAGAAACAAATGGGGGTACTGTTCCTGTTTCCAATTCTTAACCAAGTGTTGTCGTTGAGAAATATTCATGAAATAACAGCATTTCTCTGAAGTTCATTCTCAAGATTTCTGTGGCTTAAGCAAAAGAGTTGCACACGTGCTATAATATCTATAAGGAGTGTCCAACCCACAGTCCAGATGCAAATCTGCATTTATTAATCAGTTTATAGTCTCATCGTCCTTCTTCTTTGTCATTGATCGAGTCTGCACACGCTGAAATTCTTATCTTGCTTCTGCATTGATAGTTGGGGGTGCTGTGGCCTTGCTGGTGTAGAGTTTGATGTCATTCAGGTGGTTTCACGCTGGTCTGCCTTGAACTTTCACTGCTGATGGAGTAATGTTCTCTACTACATATGGGCTATCCAACCTTGGCTTGTGCCACTTTCTAGTGAAGTTTTTTTATCAACATCATATCAACACCAACGCCATAATGCCTCAATGGGGGATAAAGACCAACCCCTTTGTTTCCACAACTCCGGCTATTCCTGTGGTGCACTTCCTTGAATCTCCATTAATTGCTTTCTCTGTAAATGATTAATTTGTTCTTTCACTACCATAATCATTAACATATGGAGTATCAAAACCTGAAATATCTAGTGAATACGCAACCCTTTTGACTTCTGCATCCGTGGCTTCGTTCCTGCAAGAAATGAAGTCCATTTGCTTAGTATGCACTGTGAATTTAACTATCGATATGGCTACTGGGAGTTGTAGTGCCTTAATAAGCGTGTCCAATAAAGATGCGTGCTCCACTGGGGTGCATCCGCTCAGATGCAACGCCTCCTTTTCCAACGTGCTAACCCTGTATGTACGGTTGACGTCACATAGACAGAGTGACTGCACACCGTCACTTCCTACCCTGCATGATTTTTGAGTGCATCGATAAGCGTTACCAATTCTGCTGCTTGAGCTGAAAAGTGAGACAGTAGTCTTGCACTTGCTAAAAGTTCAAACTCGCCATTTTCTCTGTGCCTCACTACAGCTGCTCCAGAATGCCTTTCTCCACTTGTTTTATTGATTTTCAAAGAACCATCAATAAACAGATGTTCCCCTCCTGACTACGCATTTTCCTTTACGCGTGGTATATCATCATAAAACTCTATATAATTCTCACAGTCATGCACATGCTCCCCATCTGCCACTGGCTCATCTACAAAGGTGGCAGTGTTTTACATCTGACAATTCTAATAGCTGAGTTTCAGCTTATTACTTCCTAAGTAGAAGCTCTCTGAGATGTCAATGATCCTTTGGGTTTCTCTAATATGGCAAACAAAGCATGTTCTACAAAAAGTGTCATAGATCAACCCATTACAATTCTCATCGATTTCTCAATTGCGAATGTAGCAACTGCCAATGACTGTTTGCACGTGAAGTGTCCTTTCATAACTGGGTTTAGAATCCCACTATAATATGCTACAGGTGTATACCCAAATGTGGTCCTCTATTTAAGCATTGCAGTCATGACTGTCCCATTTGTGTGCGAACATAAGAAACACTTCTATGTATAATTGGAAATTCCTAAAACAGGAGCTGCATATATTGCTTTCTTTAGATCTTCAACCTCCCCTCCATTTCCTCAGTCCATTCTATTTTCTCTTTGTTTACCTGTGCTTTCTTTAAAGCCCGCACAAGGGGTCTTGTGTGCGAACTGTAGTCAAACACTGAGGCTCTTAAATAATTACATAGCCGCAAAAACTGCTGCATCTGCTTCACCGTTTGCGGTTTGTTAGTTTTCATGATTGGCTCAGCTCCTTCATGTGTCACTCCATTTCCCTCATGGGAAATTAGCTGACCTATGTATAATACCACTTCTTGACAATACTGTAGCTTCTCTATGTCTACCTTGTATCCCTTATCTGCTAGGATAGTCATCAACTGAATCAAGTATTGCCTGTACTCATCTTCCGTGGTGCTTCAAATTAAAGTGTCATCTACGTACTGTATCATAGCACTCTTAAAATCAATATTGCCGAGGTCCATATGTAACACTCTATTAAAGATCGATGGAGATTCACAATACCCTTCGGGCAGCCAAGTGTGTGTTTAGACGAGTCTGGCAAAACATAAATTAAATCAAAATGCGTGAGTGTTTGTGCAACGGGATTGAGAAAAATGCACTTTCCAAATTGATCACCATGAAACATCGAGCTACTACTGGATACTGCATAATATCGTTGTCAGGTTAGTAACTAAAGGGAACTCTGCATCTACAATCTGGTTATCGGTCTCATATATTGTGTAAATCTCCACAACCCTTCCGTATATTTCTTCACAGGGTACACCGTGGTGTTGCACGATGATGCTGACGGCAGCAGGAAGCCCTTTTCCATCAGTGTTGAAATAGTCTCATCCGCCTCTCGAGACATTGGGTACTGTCTTGCTCGAGGTAAAATTGCACCTGGCTTCATTTTTATTTTAACTTCCCCTACCCTCTTCAATAGGCCTACGTCATAAGGGCCTGTAGTCCATAAAGTGCTTGGCACTTTCTCCAAGTCTTTGTCAAAAAAATGCTGGGTGCTGCCGCATTATCGCCATGCGCAGTGGGATCTCCCATTTCTCTATTCTAATCCAATATTCAATGCTCATAAAGAACACTACTTCATCATCTGCTGGGTCATGTCTAAACATGTCATCGCCAGTGACGTTAGTCAATCTATTCCCTTCTTCAATAGCTATCACTGTTCTCCATGGTCTACTCTTGTCATCCATTCCTTTAAGCATTGCCATTTCACCTCGTAGTGTGGCTGCATCTAATTCTATTGTGATGGTCTATCCTCCCTCTTCGTACATGGGTATCCGTGGTCTAAACAAATATTCATCAGGTATTCTCATAGTCCTTCCTACTAAGCCAGGTAGCCATGTTAACAGAATGCTCACTCCATAAAGAAAAACCTCTGGATCTATTGCAAAGCCTTGCAGAGCCATTTTCCCTGTAAATAACAATATAAATGTGCCTGCATTCATGTAGTGTATTCCTGGAGTGGAACACACCATCCCTTCATCAGTAAAAGAAAATCGTCATGTTGAGTTTTGTCATCAAATCTCTTCTCAAAATGTTAACTGGTGTCTGCCACGAATACAACAATGGAACAGACACGTCACACTCTCCTATAGAGACTGGCTAGTCATCAGTAAAAGGAACTCAACTCTTAGCTCCAGAGAACCCTTGAGCATTTATGGCATTTCCCAACATTGGATATTTTCCCTCTCGTATACCTGAACGAGTAGACCAAGTGTCTACTAAAAATGAGCAAGATTTGCCTCTTATAGTCACATTGACCCTTGGTTCCTCTTGAGGGTCTGGTGTCACTGAGAGTTTTGAACACATCAAGTTTCCCTAGGAGCTGTCCTATTGTGGATACATGCATACACCTGTACCCATGAAAGGATTCTCTCCTACCTCAGTGACACCCTTATTCTAGGTGTCAATAACTGTCCCGTGTTTGCATTCTGCTGTAGGTATATAGGGGTGTGTTGTGACTGCCCTTGCGGGGGATTCATTTGTGCTTGCTGTAATTGCTGTGGCTGCCGTGCCTGTTGCATTTGTGCCACTTGTGTCTGGTACACTGTCTGATCTTGGGCGAACCTTTCCCTAGCTTCCCTAGCTTGTGAGCTATATGCTGGAGGATAAGCTGTTCTCCCTCTTGAGAATTGACCATTCTGTACATACCCTTGGCTCCCGCATACAGGCATAATGTGCCTTGTCATCCCACAAGTCCAACATACGGGAGGAGCCCTTCTAACTAGTCCCCCTTGGTTGAACACTCCTTGCACATTCTGATTCTCATTCTGTGCAACCCACCTTGATTGTATCATATGCCTCTAACTCGTGGTACAAACCTATTCCTTCCTTGGTCCATCGAGCGCTGATTATTCACCTGATATGTACCCACAGGCTGTATTCCTAATCCTTCCCTGCTTGTCAATACCGCCCCCTCTATGGCATATTTTGACAATTTCTTCTGTACCAGTTTAGCTTCCTCAAGTTTCCTAGCCTCTTTTCTCTTCTTGTTTTTCTCCTGAAACAGCCGACAGTGATGCGCTATTGTCAACTGTATTTCTGCCCATGGCTTTGCTTCCATTCCCACTTGCATCTTAATTTGCCTTTGTGCTTGCTCAGGCAACCCTTGACATAGAATGTGGTAAAATATGCTATCATTTTTCCCCATGGCTCCCTTGTTTCAAGAAGCCAGTGCTCTTGAATGTCCTGAATGTACGCAAGAGGATCATCTTCTTTCATTTTACATGTCATGATTGCACCCATGTCTGATGTGTCAAGATACAGTACCCTGAGAGCCCTCCAAACATCTGTTCTGCAATTATTAAATAGTGCTCCACTGTGTGCTGTGTTCTGTGCTGTCACACTCGAATAGCCTGCTTTCATCCATATGTCATCAGCTCTTTCCCCAAGAACGGCTGCTAGGAGACCCTTACTGTCCCCTATGACTAGCCTATTTCCTCCTGTCATTTCTTCCAATTCATAAAACCATTTTCCTGTGCCTGATGACAAACTTGGAAGGTTGCATCTTAAATTGTCCTTGTCCATCTATGGCCATGGAATATACTGTGGTGTTGCTCCTCCTTTTTCCAATAAGGGAAACTCTGTAAACCCCCCTAACCCGCAATCGGGTCCCATTGTCTGCCTATCCATAGTAGGGACAATGGTTTCTGACCGCCTCCTCCTGGCACCGATCTTAACCTGCATACATATGGTGGTTATTCTCCCTTCTCAATATAGGATCGTCCTTTGGGACGTTCTGGACACGCAATGGGATCTGGTGTTCTATCTTTTGGTTGCACTTGATCAGACCATCTTACTTCCTTGCGTGTCTGCAGGCTTCCTTCAGGGGCACATGCAGCTTCTCCCTGCTCCCCATGGAAGGATTCTCTTTCTTCATCCGACATATCAAGTCCCCAACTAATATGGCTCTCATCCCCTTCACCCTTATCTAAGCTCAGTCTGCTTAAGGATAATGCTCTATGCTCGAGGAAAAATGTATTTTCCTCTTCACTTTGTGATTTGAAGACCAGCGTGTGATCTTCTTTCCCTCGGCTTCCTGATTTACTACCTTCCCTTAACTCTTGATAGGCTTTATCAAGCCTCTTCTATACTGCCCCATTGTATCGCTGGACTTGGCTCCATTAGCTCCTTTTGAATGATGTTATCATCGCGCTCCCGCTGTCTACTCTTTCATTCTAATTCTTCATCTAATTCTCTTCACTTTCTCGCTTCCCGTCTAACCCTATCCTCTTCCTATCTTATCTCCTCTCTCCTTGCCCCTGCTCTGCTTTCTTCCTCTTCTTTTCGCCTCTGTATTCTTCTATCCTTTAACTTCTGTGCTTCTTCCTCTTATATTTTGCTTTCTTGTCTATCCCGTTCTTCTATTGTTCTCTGCCTGTTGTCATGCTTCCATTGCTCCTCTGACCTTTCTTCTTTGTTTTGTTGCGCCTCCTGATACATTTGTTCTTGCTGCTGTCTGCTTTCTTCTTTCATGCTCATCTTCCTTTAATCTCCTTTCTCCTTCCCTGTCTTTTCCATCCTGTTGGTCCTGATCTAATCTTTGTCTTACTTCCTCGATGTTCTTCCCATCTAGCTTGAGCAATACCTGTCCTCTCATCCCTTTGTTCTGTACAAGCGTTACCTCGTCAGCTTTATCCTTCTCTCCTTTCCATCTCTTAATTTCTTGCTCTATCTCTGTCAATATATTCGATCACTCGCTTTTCTCTCCTTTGTCCTGTAGGATTTTAAAAATCTCCTCTTTTCTCTTACTCTCTTCTGGACTGTCGTCACTGCTTTAAACAGTTGGTTTGTATATCGGATTACTATATCCTGTTGCCGCTTTCAGTTCCTTTAATGGATGCAATCCTACATCTTCTGTACCATCGCTGTTTACTTCCACCGAGGTAAGGGCAGCTGAGGGCTCAACACCTTCCTCCTTTCACTGATTAATTTTACACTCTTCAGGTGGCGGATCCTCCCTCTCTTCCTGGTATATCTTCCAAAGCTCTAAAATAACTAACTTCTTTCCTGTGTACGTAGTGTACAAATATGTGGTCATGTGTTGCGATACTGCTTTCGACAGTGATCCCCTTCCGGCCAACATCTTATCTGCCGTGCATTTTACCCATTCCCCTTTGGAAATGGCTTACATAAATGCATCAGAGGAGTAATGGCTTCCACTGTGATGAATCTCAATTGACTGTCAATACTTACCAGTGTTTACCAAATACCTTTATAAAAACAACAAATATGAGTGCGCTCCAACAATCGCAGCTCAAAACCTTTATCTTTCCAATTTTCTCTGTCTACCTCTGGATTTACGATAATTTCTTCCTTAGGTGGAAAATATCGCATTTTTAACCTTGTGTTAGTTCTCATACAACAGCTTGTGTCGCTCCTCGACACCTTAATTTAACACAAACACATAAACAGACAAACATGCTGTCTTTTCAAATAAAAACATTAGTGATCCCTCTGAATATATGTCCCTAATAATACCCTGATTTACAGAGTTTAGATTGTCACCTTATGCAGACCTGTCCTGCACGTTAGCCTAGATTACTCCTCTTGGAGTGTGAGTTAATCTCTTCTAAAACTTCTTGAATTAGAACTCTCAGGCCTTTTATCTTTATCTTCTCATTTGACCCCGTTTCTTTTTCTCGTTACTTTTGTTACTACTTTTTTACATTTTCACAACCCCATCCCCTCAGTTTGCCATTCCCTTTAGTCTACTCACCATTAGCTTGTTTGGCTCGAAAGCTTCAGTATCAACTTCCTCCTCCAATCGAACACATTTGCCTTCCATTCGCAAAGCACCTGTGGAAACCAGGTAGGGATTTCGTCCAAGAGGGATCCTGCCCACCGTTTCTATTCTACTTGCAAGTTTTCTATTTGGATGCTCTCCACAGAAATCCTGTGCTCTTCTGGCTAGAAGCAAAGGATGCCCGATCGTCCGAAGCTCTGGAGTCAACAGGTCAATGGGTCTAAACTATCCGATAATGGTACCACGTGAACCCTCCGGGGCCCTGTTAATCCTTAACACATCATGCAAGGATAGGGATGCAGAATAACACTTACACTAAATATTCAGACCGCCTCAGTAAGTTGGCAAAATGTTTTCTCCTCCGGCTGTTTTATTTTCAATTGTCTAAAACAGGGGGTTACAATGGACATCAAAGGAAATGTGATTGTGCTCTCAATCATTTTGCATAAAAAAATACTTAAGAACTAAAATGTCATCATACATGATGTCATACTATGTGGCAAACTAAGAAAACCTATGGGGGATTGTGATTGGCTCAATGGGAACATCTAAGTATACTTTCATTAAGGTATAAGGTTGTGATTGTGTCTCTATAGTCAGGTGGACAGCTTATGCCCACCACTAGTGCAAGTCTTCTTCATTAGGTACTAGATTCACGATACACCATTGGCTGTCAAACTATAAGGCCCTTCTTTATATGGCCCTCTAATATTGGTTGTCACGCTTGTACCCTTCTGGAACATTTGGCTCACTAAGAGCACGTAAACTGGTATCCCGGGTGCCAGCGGGTGGACTAGATCATATCTACTCACCCAATTATCCCAACATCTCTCATCGCTCATGCCTTCTGCCATTCAGATTGTCTTTGAACTTGTCTTTGCAAAGTATTACTGCTCCTGAGAATAAAAGGGAGTATGGGCACACTCTTATTGCAGTTCTGGTCTGTACGCCCAACTCCTATTTCCATCCTGGGCTCACTAGACAGGAGACCGTATTTCGGCCTATTTTGCAGCATTTAATTGTCTTGAATTAATAAACGATACTTATGCTGTTCTTTCTTGCACCTTAACAAGGATTGATTCAGCTTCTCGTGTTCACTATTCTTCAAGGATAGAAAACCAGTTCTTGGCCGCTCCACCCCTTGACACCAGGCCAGAAATCTATTCCAGGCCTTTACTCGATCTTCAGCTGTTTTCTTACTGTGACATGACCCTCCGATCTTTCTTTCTTCATGGGTCTGAGCTAACTAAATATGTGACACCGATGTGCAGAATTCTATGTAATGTTGGCACCACATGTAGTCTAATCACTATATATAGCCAGCCTTTATGATCACTTAGTCTACTTGCATTAATGTATCTGTACAGTTATAAAAACGGCTTGCATTTTCTGCAGTGCTCTTCACACATGTAATCTTCATTCCGCATATGAAAGTTTGCTTGATTCTTTACTTCGTCATCAGATTCTATAAGGTCTATGCATCTTCTTCTTCGACCATTCTTCTCGGTGCGTCACGCTCATTTCTTGTGACATCATCAGCCTCTTTGCCTCTCATCTTCATATGCCTGCAGGGATCTCCTCCAAGAGGTTATCATCTCTACGAGGGTACATCATATAGGCTTTTCTTAACTGATACCTTCTCTCGAAGACTCTCCATGTAATAGGCACAATCACTGGTGTTATGCATGTCGCAATTTCTGGTTTCCAACATATAGGCGAGATGTGGGCGGGACTTCCTGCAGAGGCATTCATTGGCTCCTCTACAATTGTTTTTGTGTTGATTTTGCGGTGAGTGGCTTTGAAAGCAGACCAGAATTTTGGTGGAGAGGAAGTTTCTAATCAGTAACTGCATCACCAACCCTTAGTCGTGGACTCTGCTGCCTCACTGCTGCATGGGGAGGAAAATCTTCCCCATGAATAGTAACCCTCCCCCATTTATACTCCACACCCCTCTTTGACCTCTCTGCCTCCTCCCTTCCTCTACTCAGCACCTCAATTGTCCTTTCTGCTTGTTGGCTACTAAGGCCTCTGCTCCCTACATCCTTCTTTGTTGCTTCCTCTTCCCTTGATCATTCCCCCTTTAGCCCACTGAGCCTTGAGTATGTCTTTAAAATCCATATACATTCTTCTGTTTCATCCCTTTCCCGATGCCGCCACACCCACCTCCAAGACAAGATAATGCACGTTCCACACAGTGTTTGAGATCCAGCTGTTTATGTGTTGTCATCTTAAATTCTAGAGAGCTAAGAGGCGTCTTTGACTGGCAGCAGCTATCACAGTTAATATGAGAGATGATGATGATGTAGTGCAGTGTCTTCAAACTGGGGGGGATCTCCTTGGGGGCTCTAACGGGTGTCCAGGGAGGATCCCAGACTCATTAAGATGACTGTTTTCAATATAAAAAAGGATTACTGTGACCGTTTTTAATAGAAAATGTAATCAGTCGAATATCTGCTTATATATAAGGATCTTGGGGCTACCCTGGACATCCTTTGGCCCCCTAGGAAGGACAGCCCCTAGATGGGGGGTTGCAGAAACACATTTTTTACTGAGGTGGGTGGGGGGGGCACAGTATGAAAAGGCGTCAATGCTGCTGATGTAGTTAGTGCAAGTGATGATTGAATTCACAGTATGCATGAGTTAAGGGGTCGTGCACACTTCCTCTCAACACCAATACCTGTCCCCAACCTCTCGAGTTGTGCGCCACCTAGGCACTGCACATCCTCGGAGAACGTTAGCAGTGCACAGCAGAGAAGGGCTTTGCAACTGCAGAGGGTGCGGGTCAGTCATGCATTGCACACATTCAGTGAGTTGTTCCACACACCAGCAATGCTTAAAATTGGAGGGGCGGTCATCACTCAAAACACTGCTCCATTCAAGGGAGCTTTGCTGGAGTGGAGTGCTGTCCAACAATGGCTTGATTCGCCTTAATCAATGAAAGCAAAGTCTTAGAGAGCACACTCAAGTACTGCACAGCCATGCACAGTGGGTACTGTACTGTTTATGAGGATTGTAGAGCACGTAGGTTTTAACAGTGCTAGCTGAGCTACATAGTCCTAACAGGTGTGCCCTATAAAACTCCACAAATTCACACACACTACACAGCAACACTGGACGTGATTAGTGCACAACTCAGTCACTAGGTGCCATAGGAGAGCTTTGTAGCACACCATTGGCTGCACGGCTCGGGGAGCAATGCCAATCCCTGGAGAGCTTTCCTACACTCGAGTGATGCACAGTCCCATACACTTGCGCATCACTCGAGTGATGCACAGTCCCATACACTTGCGCATCACTCGAGCGATGCACAGTACCATACACTTGCGCATCACTCGAGCGATGCACAGTCCCATACACTTGCGCATCACTCGAGTGATGCACAGTAGCATGGACCTGTGCCTCACTCAAGCAAGGCACGGCCCCAGGAAGGGGTAACACTTGTGGACTGCAGGATTCCAGAGAACTCTGTCGGACTTGAGCACTGCATGATGCCGGATTGCTGCGCCACACAAGCAATGCAAAACTCTGTTGATCAAAAAAGGAACAGCTCAAGAACTGTGAATCTCAGACCACTACACAACACATATGCACTTGTTAACAAGAAAGCACTACATAACGTACAACACCTATCACTGCACAACATCCTGGGCAAAAACATGAACGGGAATAGCTTAGTCGTGAGGTGCAACCCATTAGCAGGGAACACCATAGCACTCCTGAGTTTCAAATAGTTGTCGTATATCACTGCGTTTTATGCTGCTAACACAGTTGAAATGGCACGGGGGTCCTAGGTGGTCAATGCATCATGGCCGCTACACTAGGAGTGGAATGGTAAGTTGGGGTGATTAGTTGCATCTTCTTTACATGCCAGGCAAGGCATCTCATTTGTGTGGCGTGTTTTGCAATGGACTTCGGAGATGATTAAAACACTGCATTATCTGCAGCTTCGTTTGAGAAAGGGATGCAATGCTGCTAAACCATTTTAAGACGACCTGAACCATGCACTAATTCCAAAAAGGTGCAATAGAAATAGGATGGAGGGATTTCGGGTGAGGTGTGACAGTTCAAGCACTTCTGTTCACGACTAAAGTATATTGGCTGCTTAAACACCACAGTGCCTGTCGCCATCTTGACTGAGCTTCTACATCTGGCTGGGAAAGCGTCTGCCGAATAAGAATCACCAAAAACTGTGAGTTGTTGTTTTCAGAGGACAGGATCTTCATTGTCTTGGGAGGATGGCTCAGGGGCAACGTGCTCACCTTGGAAGCAAGACAACACAGAGCAACACAGGTTTGATCCCCCGTCTCTGCACAACCTATCATATCATTCAGCCCTACATTATTTATTAGCTGGTGTTTTTATTGATTTGAATTCTAAAGATTCCCCACTGGCATCCATTTTGGGTCCTACGTTTCTCCCTGATGAAGACTTCATATATTAACAAAAGCGAGTTGAAACAAGGAGGACTGGCATGATGATGTGTAGAATATAAAATTGGAATAGTGTTTCACATGCGCACAGATACTTGAATAGATCCGAACCTTTTGAAACTATTAGATATTCGATATTTGTGTTGGGGATGAACACCCCAATCCATTATTGTACCTCTTCTGCTAGATTGATCGAATACAATGTAATTGTGTTATAATTTGGAGGACCTGCCACACGTTATTTTGTATTTTTGGATGGTTTATGTTGGTCTGTACCGCATATGCTTTTATGCAATGATATATTATTATATCCCAGAATAGTAGATTATTCAGGTAGAAGAGGGATCAACACAAATATATTTCTATTATTTTTATTATTATTAATATCGGTTATTGTGTTTTAGTATAAAACTTTACACACATGTAAAAATGAAATTAAGATCAAATTCATCAGAACAAAAATGCAATATGCAAATATAAATGTACAAAGTGCAATATATACATTAGAATAAAATTACATTTGCAGCTCATGCTTAGGTTGACTGAGTGACTGAGTGGTAGTTAGGCATTACATGCACAGACGTACAAAAACAGATACAGAAACAATTATTTTTATTTGAATTTGTATACTTTGGAATGCAGATTATTTTGTGCTGATCAGGTTCAAAATATGATTATTCGTCTTGTGGCAATGTAATGGAAATTCAATAATGTTGAGACTGTATGGATACTTCTTAAGAATGTCTTCTTCTGAGGTATGTCCCAAGTTCATACGGTTGCGTGATTTAAGAGCAGAGCATGATCGCTCTCCCGCCTGATGTTGACTATAGGGAGACTAATGAAGGCCTCAAGAGTGTTCATACCAAAAGTCTTCACAAACCTGAGCAGGATTCTGAGCAAAAAGAAATACATATCTTTGTAACGCAGGGGGCTCAGGTTGTACATAAAGACAATTGAGAATTGCGTCTCTCCCTGATGTCCATGTGCCGTTACCTTCTTTTCACACAAGAGTTGATTATTATGAGTGCCATTAAAGAGGGATCGCGGTTGGCACGACACCATTTGCTTCAGGAAATATGATTGACTGCAAACTTACCGGAAACTGTCTAGGAAAGGTAAGATCCAAGAAAGGTGGTAAGAGAGAGGAGAATGTGCAGTGGGACAGTGGGATTCTGAGGAAAGTAGGGTTATATGGCAGCAAGGTTTTCAAGAGTGTCAGTAGCGATTAGTGTAATTTGATACACATCTTGGAGCTGTGGTCAGCGGTATAGAGTGTGCCACTGCTTAGGTAGGCCAGTTTGTAAGAAAATCAATGGGCCTCATTACGACCCAGGCGGCAAGGGGTTAACGGCGCCGTTAAAGGTGTCGGCACTGTTAAACCCTTGCCGCCTAATTACGAGGTCCCTTTGCGGGTCCCGACCTTAACCGCTGGTTTTACCAGCCATTAAGGAAGGAACCCGCAGAGGGACTTTTGAGGTAATTACGGTAACACAATTTGCGGAAACGTAATTACTGCCTTCCCCATTCCCATTGAGCCCTATGGGGGCGAAAATGGGAATGGGGAAGGGCCAATGGTGAATGGGGAATTAGCGCCCCGCCAACCTTGGAATGGGGCGGTAATTCCGCCATTCACCATGGCGGAGTTGGTAAAATACCTGCGTCAACCATGGCGCTAATAGCGCCATGGTTAACGCCAGGGTCGTAATGAGGCCCAATGTGTTAGTATGTGTACGTGGGCTTCAAGATGTCTGGTGGTAGGGAATGTTGAACGTTAGATCAAGGATTTGGCCCAACTCAAGGACAGGTTTAACATGAAAGCCTGGCATTGTCCTGAAAGGATGCTAGGGTCGGAATCGCTGCTTACCCTTCTGCCTACGGATGTATTTGACCAGGAATGATGTGGTGAGGAACTTAAGTTAAGAGAAAACGCAAATGATTCCAATGGTGTAAAGCGACTAACGGATCTGCATGTTGGAATACTCCTGGTTGAAAATTTAGGGTTAGGTGTGGTACAAGCAAAGAGGTGCACTTCAGGTAAAAGTGTGTCTACATGTGGGTTGAGAAATCCTTAAAGATGGTTCTAAGATGTGTGGGGCTTGACCAGGTGTAACATGTGGCTGTTTCATTTACACAACAGAAGGAAATGTTACACAGTTATAAGATGAGGTGTTTCCAAATTGGCTGTAAAACGTACTAGTTAAAAAGTAAGTAGGGAAGCCTGTACTGTGCAGTCCCTTGCACTACTATGGAGCAAGTAGGAGAGTAAATGCATAGGTTGTGTGAGGGTGATGGAACCAAGTGAGAAATATGTATGATTTGCCCCATTGTTATCGCATGCCTGCAAGCAGGAGTTCCACAGGTGGACTGAGACCATTCGTGGCCCCGGACATGTTTTTCAGAGTGGACCGATATTAGACTATGGGCCTCATTATGACCCAGGCACTAAGTGTTTAATGGTGCCGTAAAAGGCTGCGGTGCCGTTAAACACCTTGTGCCTAATTACGAGGTCCCTTTGCGGGACCCGACCTTAACGGCTGGTTTTGCGGTACCGTAATTATCGCCTTCACCATTCTCATTGAGCCCTATGGGGCAAAAATGGGAATGGGGAAGGGCCATGGCGGCATGGGGAATTACCGCTCCACCAACTTCGGAATGCACCATGGTTTAGCGCCGGAGTCCTAATGAGGCCCTATGTGTGCGAATTCAGCAAGCATGTTTTCCCCCTCAAGCTCGTGTTTGGAGGACATGTGGAGATACAAGTCCAAACAGTGTATTTTAAAGCACGTGCCTCTATTTAGAGTTTAACAAGTAGTTAAACATACAAGTAAACTGATATAATACGAGTTTTAAAAATGGGGAATAACAAAGTGGAAGCTTTATAGCAAATTATTTTCTTCAAAGGGATGCGGGGAATCAGGATATATGGCAGGAAGTTGGTGTGGTGACTGGCTGTGAGAGAGGGTGAGAGGAGCATACGTTCCCTGTAGGCCTGCCCACCACTGTGTATATCTATTCATCATCGCTGACTCATGACCCACCATCCAGGGGTCACGTGGATTACAGAACATAATCTCCCTTCCGGCTATCAATAGTTTAAGATACACCTAGAATACAACTATATACTAGGAATACTAGGTATATACTATGTATATACTAGGTATATATTTGGTATATATGTCCTTCCTCACAAAAGTTTCTACTGATATATCTTTTGATTGGCTTCGAGCTCTGTTATTTTTCAAAGCATCTTGGGTAAGCATTAGAGTTTCTAGATGTGGATGTGGTCAGTAATAAAATAGAGTGAAAAACATGGTTAGACATTGCTTTGTGGGCCTTCCTCCCAAGGGCATACATGCTATTCATAAAGTGGGTGAAGTGAGTGAAGTGCCAAATCAAGATGAAGAGAGCAACTCAAGGATGTAGTGAGGACCATGGAGAAGATGGTAGAGAACAGGAGAACATGGTAGGTGCCATTCCACCCCTTGATGAGAAACAATTGCTATTGTGTGTTAGTTTGATTAAACATTGTATTAAATTAACTTACACTTTCCTGAAAAAAGAATCCCAATGTAACAAAGTAAAGCAAGCATTTAAGGAGAGGAAAGCAATGCCAAGTCATGGCTGAATTGATGTAAGTGATGTTCGATGTACATCTAAATTACATATGTTCATGTTAATAGTAAAAACAATGCTGACTGTTAATGCCGGTGCGCATGTCCTTAGCTGTTGTAAGTGAAAATCTCTTTTTAAAAACCAACGAAAACAAAAAATATGAATTAATGGAGACTGCTTGGAGACCGCGCTGAGTGGTTGTTCTAAATCAAACTGTCACGCCCCTGGACGCACACGAATGCACGCAGTGGTGACAGGCATGGCCAGGCCAGAAGAGGGAAGTTGTCCATGTCCAAGTAAGTGTTTGATGTGTTTTGTGTGTGTATCTGTGTCTGTTTGTCTGTATGCTCGTTTGTGTACAGGAGGAGGAGAATGTTTTTGGTGGGGAAGGGAGGGGACTGGGGAGCGGCAGGTAAGTGTGAGTGTGTTTTCGTGTTTGTGTATGTACCCATGTCAGTGTGGTGAGTGGTAGAGGGCGAATGCATTGGCGGCGAAGAGAGGTGGCAGGGTAGGAAAGGGGGGCTCAGGGGTTGAAACTCCCTGATTTCTAGGAAATTCTGTCAGCACACGAGAGAGTGGGGATGGGGCAGGTATGGGTTCTGCTTTCCAGGCGTTTGAGGGATCGGGTGGAGTGAAACCTTCTAGGAAAGGAGGGCTCAGGGGTTGAAACTCCCTGATTTCTAAGTAATTCTGTCAGCACACGAGAGAGTGGGGATGGGGCAGGTATGGGTTCTGCTTTCCAGGCGTTTGAGGGATCGGGTGGAGTGAAACCTTCTAACAGAAATGTGATAATTCTGCATTTGAAGCCTGCAAATAATTGGTAGCAAAAAATCTGCCTTTTTTGTGCGTGGCCTTCAAAATGTGGAATTGGGTCTCATTTCAAATCCTATGGGAATTTTAGTCAAATTACTGATAAAATCATTTACCGTTACTAGCTTTTGGTCCTGTGGCTTTCAAACCAGATTACAAGTGGTGTTAGCGTGGTGTTATTCACCATTGTTGGAGTATTAGCGCACGGTAAATTCACTGAATTTGGAAGTAAAGTGGAGGATTTACCTTCAATAAAAAGCTGGAGGTGAATCTGCCACTTTTGAATCAGACAATTTACTGCACAGCAATACCACTGGCAGTAAATTTATGAAACCCTTTCATTTGCCAGTGTGAGTAAAATGGTGGTAGTTCCGCTACTGGAAAAATAAATGGCAGTAAGGGAATTACTTCCACTTTGTTCCTGCACCGTCAAACTTGTAATGAGGCCCATACAACCTTATTTTCTTAAATGCAAAATGGGGAGCTAGTACAAGTTGTAACGATTGTTGAAGCCTTGTAAACTTTGAGAAAGACAGGTGAAATTCTCTGTAATGTAGCTGGAGGCTCTTGTGTGCATTTGCAGAAAGAACATCACTGGCCATTCTTTGGGAAGAGAAAGCTATGTTATCTGAATTTAGGGCACACCCTTCATTGTTTTGTTCACCGTCAGTGGTGTTAGTCATTTCAAATGACCCATAGACAGATGACGGATACGATTGAAAGAGTTTTAATTTCCCACTTTACAGTTTTATACATTTCTGTTGTCAAGTTTTTGTCAGGGAAATGTTTACCACTGTTAAGGATTTTAAAGAAGCAGCACACTCCAGACCAGGACTCTTTTTACTGGCCAGGGATGCAGCGCACAATTAAAACGCTTTTAAGTTTATTACCTTCAGATTCAATTTTTGAGAAGGCAGCCAACCCGTCTCACACCCCCCTTAACATACACCCCATGTCGCAATGGACCATGAAACAGGTTGGTGTGTAATAATGAAATATTTTCTTTATTTTTAATTTTGAATAAAAATGAATATATTCAATATCCGGCAGCAATCACCAGTGTGGTGATAATTACATAGTAAAATGATAGGATACACTTAGTTTAACCTTCTAACATAAGATACACAATGCACAATGGAATGAAAGTAATATTACTTTTTGAGTAGTGCTTTTAAATGGCACAACAGTTAGGCATTCCCCCGCAACACTCACTCAAACCTCTGTTAACCACATTTTGTGTGGGTGGAGAGGAGTAGCAAGGAGTCAGGTATACTAGGCAAAGATCAGCATGAAAATCTGACCTACAACCCCTCAATGGTAGGCCAAAATTGGATTAAGCTCCCTCGAAAAATTAGCAAAATGACATTCGGAATTACTAAATAGTTATTTTACATGTATGGTTGAACGGATAAGGTAAGAATTTGTGTGGCTGTATCGAAGAAGCAAGAAAACGTGCAAGCTACAAGGCAAGGTTCTAAACAACAGACATACTGTTTAGAACATCGACTTCGGAAGGAAAAAACAACAGTGCAGCTAGAATCACACGTAGCAAAACTGCAATTGCTTTTTTTCACAGGTTTAACATAGGCAAACAACTTCAGAAATGAGTTAAACAATCAAAATCGGAAGTTGGTTTTAATGCTAACGGGCAAAGGCCCATTACAGGTATGATACTAAAGTGAAAGGGTAACTCTTGATGGTGACAGTATGGGATTCTTAATAGAAAAAGTGAATCGTTTTTTTATAATGAAAGCAGTTACACGGGTAAAATCAGTTTTAAGGGGAAAATGACAGGTTCTACTGAGACTATTTTTGTTAATGGCTGATTATTAAAGAAGGACACTGCCCGCAAGAATGTTAATTTACAATTTTAACCTATTCATGGCAAGTGCCTCTTTATATGGGAAATAATTAATTTAGTCCAAATAGTACTAAGGACTTATACAACGGCTGAACTTATTTGGAAAGAATGGCACTAACACATTGAGATTACACAGATTTTCCTAAGGACAGGATACAGAGAGGATTCTGACAATTTAAGAATGTACTAGGGTATTTATAGGATTTCTATGGGATTGGCCATAATACAAGGTAAAAAAGCAATGGATGCAGCTTTTTGGTTACTAGGGAAGGGTAATACTGACAAAAAGCACTTGAATGGGGCAATTTGAACAGCCATCCAGGTCTCTGGACAGCGGGACAGGGGTCTGGTCAATGCGCACTAGCGGCTCTCCTCTAGGGACACAGCGTGGCAACCATGGTCTTGTCTCAGCTGACAGCGGGGTGCATGAGCTTGGCAAAGCAGGTTCAGTCACTAGATAAAACCAAAAGGGTTCAGCAGCCTTCCCCCCCATTTTTCCCTGAATTGTTGGGATTTTTGTAGGGTTTAGTTCTGGGTGGTGGTTCTGCCTGGATAGGATGTACTGCATGGATCTGGATCAGCTACCCCTGGCCTGGCTCTGGAATCTTGCAGGGTGAATGTGGAATATCTGGATCTCTGGATTTTGATTTATGAATGTCCTGATTCTTGAATGTCTCCTCCTTATATAGGCTGGATGACATCAGAGGATTTTTACTATGTGGGCAGAACTAAGCTGGACCTACCTCTACGATGGATAGGTCAGGCTGTTAATGTTGCTGCCTCCCTGTTAGCAGATTGGACTGAAGGAAGTGACTCCGTTTTAGGGTGGGTGTTTTTATGAGGTGCTTTGTTACTCCATAGTTACTTTTGCCAAAACTAGTTATGAAATGAAACCCTCATATTTATAAATGTGTCCCTTATAAAAATTAGATAGGCAAATACCATATTTCACATGGAGCATGCTATTCTAAACCCCAAGGTTGTACAATGCTGTTTAGTCCTTCTGGAAATCTTTTGCAATTTCTATGGCAAATATGTCCTCTAAAAATATACATATGGGTACACTGAAGCTTATCAATGTCGGACATATTTGCATTTAAGTTTCATAACTGTACCGTGTACTCCTTTCCTAGAAATGTCATTTATATGCCGTTTGCGCCCCCCACATGCTAGGGAGATCCACATTGTCTTATTTTCATGGCGCAAACATGACATTCAAGCTGTCAAAATTTTACATTACTGCTTCTTTAGATTACTGAAATAAATTTCTTTATATGAAAAGTCTTTTCAATCAAATGGGCTGCCTTTGATCCCAAAAGTGGGCATTCTTTTCAACCTCCCAGCCAAATGTCCTGCTTTGGCCAGCTTTGCCCATAGGTTGCTATGACTCCCCTTTGATCCTAGGCAGTTGAAGCTGAGGAGAGGTGTCAAAGGAATTCACACTTCAGTGACAGGTCAGTGACAGTGACAGTGACTATTGTCCCATGCTGCAGCAATGCCACTCAGTCTGACAAACTTTCCACACCTCTGGGCCTTTCATGTGATAAAGGAACTTCCTTTCCCATGGGCTGGCACATTAGAAGGTCCTGTCTTGCAAGAACTGGTTTGACAGCAATTTATTTCTGGGCCTATCCAGGATGTTGAAGTACTTTTTGTGGGGAAAAATAAACTACATGGAGTACAATTTTCCTATATTTTGGCAGATTTTCTTCCCAACGTATATAGTTTTGTTTCTGGATAGGTTGCAGTATTATTTCCATTAAGCGTGTACAATATCAACTCACTGCTTTGCAGAGCAGTGCAACACAGATTCATTTTACTTTCCTTGGTCATTTACAAATGTGAGTTTCCTTGCATCTTCATTCTGAACATTTCCATAGCTCTGGTCAATTTCTAATAAACAGGAATCTGTTCAAGAAAAGGGTTCTTTGAAACTGACATAAGCAAAGGGAGAGAGAAAGCTTCTTCTGAAGAGTTTTGCCTGTGTTCATTTGTTGCAAAAGTAAATGCTTGCAGTATGGCCTGAAACAAATGTATCTGCTCTTTCACAGATTTTACTTGACACACAATGCCTTTCAGGGAGGAATGGCCCTCCTTTGACGGTGTTCATCCTGAAGATAGATGGGTATGGATGTGTTTTACTGGAACCAAACTGTGTAATTAAGAAAAGATGGAAATGGCACCAGTGCAAAGTCATTTAAAATACAGAACATTTTCTCTTTCAGTTTGAAGTCTTAAGCTGCAAGTACAGCAGCACTGTGCCAGGCTGCCTTTGAATTCCTCTTTTTGGTGCACATGAGAAAATAACTGCAGCCATTCTCAGGGTGGTTCTAGGTTCCATCTCACCCCATATGTGCTCAGCAGAGCCAGCACATTTTTGGTAACTGCTAAAAATACAGTTTTGATGCAAGGGAATATTTACTCAGCAGACCCAGCACAGCCATTATTCTTGTAACTGATGAAAATGCAGTTTGGTGGTGCAGGGGAGTTCTGCTGGGCTGGTAAATGTACCCCACACCACTGTGTAGAGAATAACTCTGTAGATGGAAAGTGACTGCCCCTTTGCTTGTATAGACTTATTCGCAGAGTGGTAAAACCAGAGTTATGCATTGGACAAAAACTTAAAGATGATCATTAAATAGAACATGTGAGGTTTCCCACGCGTTTAGGAGTATGCGTTGGAGTATATAAGTGTGAACGGAGAAGTGATGTTAGTCCCAATAGGGCTTAAGCGGTTGGATCTGTATAGGAACAATATAGGGGTGTGGCAAATGATTTTTAGATTGACACCAAGGGACATCTACACCAAACATACACTCAAAAAACCATATCAGTGGTCTCCTATGGATATAATAGAGTATACACCAAACAAATGTGTTGCAAATGTTACTAGGGATCTAGGGTCATATTATGCATAATTTGCAGTGACAGGCAAACTTGTCAGAAAATGGCTGTTTACATCCTAGGACCACTGGTTATTTTTAGGAGTGACACTAGTATGCACCAGTCACTGTAGATTCTGACCCAAAATAGATAGGCGGTAGGTTTGTTAGAAAACGTGTGATGTGCAATGTCAGAAATAGGGAGAAAGCCCCTAGATTTAATTATGAAGAGTGTGATCTCTAGGTGTGTTGAGGTTAAGTTAAGGTGTTCTTGAAGATGGAGCTATCAAGAATCCTGATATAGTCTTAAGCCACCCAAAAGTGAACAGTCTACAGGAATGTTCCATCTGGCCTGTTTAGAAGACTAATTCACGATTAGCACTAATGAGCAGCTGTGGCTGTAGAGATTAGTAAATGACTTGGCATTGGAAAATAATAAAATAGCACGGATGATGTGTGGAGAGTAGCAATATCCACCTGGTAGGAATGGGGCAGTTTGTGATTAATACTGACTGTGAAATTGTGTTCATAAAGATACAAGCCAGAGTTGGAAGTATAATATAAATCATTGGTATGCTGTACCACTAGTTATTTACATTTTTACAGAGCATACCTTTATTTCAAAGATTCAAGAAATGCTTCCCTGATGTTTTTTCGTTCTCCTGAGCCAAATATAGAATCAGCTCAGGCCGGACAGTCAGTTTCTCAAGTCACAACTAGGCAGACACGCAGACAGACTCCATGGCTCTCCATGTCGGTAAGGTGCTCAGATTGTAAGCACATTTCTTTTATCAGTGGCAGAGTGTTTCATATGCATGATGGGACATTTCTAATTCAAAGAGAACACAACAAACCAGTTACCTTGCAAATATGTACTAGCTAACATGAGCAACACAAAGCATCCATTTAAAGATGTTTTTTATATACTTGATGACTATTACCTTGACATGCAACAAAAATAAAGTTGCTTTATTTCACTAATCAAATTATTTCAATAACATGAATAACAACGTGCTGGAGGTTTGTGACAAATAATCTGCATATCTATCTTTGATTATGTGGGGTCAAAATACAGCCGCAGAGTGATAGAGATTGAGAAGCCATGCAGGGCTCTATTGTAAGATTGAAGCTTGGTGATGTCGATAACTATTGGAATATGCAGGCCAGTTCAAAACACAGACTTCCAATATAAGGCCTAGAGAAGGAACAAAAATGGGCCTCATTCAACTTTCCCAAAATGGACAGGTGCTCAAGTGAAGGAAAAAGCACCTGGGAAATTAAAATTAATGGATATGCACAGTGCATGGAGAAAACACTAAATGCTATTTTCCTAAAATATGAAAAGCTACAATTTCATTTAAGGAGACAAACAGCAGTGTGTTAAAGTGTGTTACAGTGACTTCAAGGCAGCACAAGACTGTGATTAAGAACTCTAAAGTAAAGTCAAACACTTTGCATTTGTCACAAATAAAAAAAAACTTACTTTCATCATGCAAAATTACCTGATTTAAAAAGAGAGGCCTATTTTTCTTGTAGAAGTTAACACTGGTGTTCTATGTTAGCTGTGGCCTAAGGGTGAATAATACCAAACATGAACTTACATTTTTTTGAATATTGTACTCAAGAAAGATTGTAGTTATGAACATCAGGCCAAGATACAGTACTAAATGTTACATGTAAGCCCATCTTGTCAATTTAAAAGGCTATTTTTTCGGAATGATGGATTCAGTTTGAGTCTTCCCACTGAACTGAAACTGTGACCTCAAGACCTTTGGCTGTGGCCCATAAAGAAAACAGTCCTGGTTTTCAGCTTAACATGCAAATAAATATAAAGGTTAGATAAGAATTGTGGAGGGTACAGATACAACAGCCAGCAGAAATGACCTTTAAGGTCAGGTCTTCCCATTAACTGTTCATTAGCTTTGACCTGAGACCTTTGAAGACACTTAATGGCAGGGTGGAATAACATGCACCAGGCAGCTGTCTGTGTCATGCGACTGGGGAGAAATTAATCTTTGGAGAGGGGAGCTGGATGTGAAACTCAGGGGCCTATGCAATGCATTGCCTATTATTAACATTGTACTGATTTATCCTTTATAAAAAGAGAAGTATACATCCCATTGAGATCATCCAGGAATCATATTAAAGAGCATAAAATGCCTGCCTGTTGGTTCCATGTGGATATTAACCATTTGTGATGTATAGAATCTGGTTTAGAAAGAAAACCATGATTCTGGGCTTCTCATAATTCTGAGGAACTGGAAAGTTGGTGAGGTGATAGACAATGAAATTAATGTTTGAATTATGAAGTGGCATATTTCTCACTATTTTGGTTTAGGAGCAAATTGTGAAAAACAATAGCTCCTCCCAGGATGGGCATTCCAAAGTGACATTAGTATTCCCTGATTCGCCATAAAATGTAGAATTGAAAAATATTTATGTTTATGCAGCTATCTGAAAAAGAAGGATAGTTGCCATGTAGGGAGATTTTAAGTAAAACAAAATTATTAACAAACATGTAATTTTGGAGTGATGCACCTATCTATCTATCCATAATCTCCTCTATCTCCATAATCCACACCTCCCAACTCCTTGCCCTATCAGCAGGCAGTGGGTAGAAATGGTGGAACGGAGGGAGAGATGAAGCCAAACTATACCGTAGGAATATTGATAATGGGTAAGTGTCATCAGCACTATATAATATAAAGGTCCTATTTGGCCAGGATTCTAGTGAGGAACAACTAACCCGAGAGGGAAGGAGAGCTACCAAAACCACTGGGGTACCACCTTGCCAGGAGAAACCTGGAGAGACTTCCAGGGGAGGCAGACACAGGGAAACCTAGAAGCTAACCTAGCCTAACATTGGAGCAACCAGATGAGAACTGGTTCCTTGTGACTATCCTTGACATACACCTTTGACCATATCTGTGCTTTCCCATAAATCCTGCTGTTTCCTTGAGTGCCCAATAACCAAGGTCTCCCATGTAAGTAGATTGATTCAGATGACACAAACGTGTGGGGGGATTATGCCAGCCTTCATCTCCTTCATGCATAGTGGGTAGGGGGAAAACTCTATAGACCCTGGCCATATTTGAAAACAAAAGATAATTCAATTAATCCCTTATAGAAAACTCTGCTGTGCATTTAAATTGTCTCGTTTTGGGAACTACCTGCCTTAATCCTGTCCATTTAATCGTGGGTGAGGGTGGCAAAAAATGTGTTGTCCCTTAGTACATTTAATTAAAGTTAATTCAGTTAATTCCCATATAGAAAAGATCACAGGATGAGTTTTGTTACAATTCAAAACTAACACATTTCACGCCCAGTGTGTTACAGCCATTATAGTAAATAAAGTAATTGGGTTACACTATTATCCTATAACCCGTGACTACCTTACAGAAGAGGGGTGTCATTAATCCCAAAAAAGGAAGCCCTAAAAATCTTCCTTTCAAGTTAATGTATTGTGTGCAAAATGAATATTCCCATGTCTTCCCAAATCAAAAGCCCAAAGCCCTACATTTCATCTGAATGAGTGTTGAAAAAAGATTTTCCCATTAGGGCTAATTCACAAAATCCTGCCTTTCAAATAAAAAAGAAAAACAATGTTCCCATTGAGTTCACTTCGCAAACCATGCCTTTCTAATAAAAGCCAAAACAATGTTGCCACTTTATTCCCACTCCCTGTACCTTGCCTTCAAACCAAAGGGGTCATATCTAATTGTTGTGTGGAGTGTGGCAGTTGCTGGGAGAAAAGAGCGTTCAGATAAACTAAGCAATCATTGTGTGTTTTTAAAATGTTCTATCGGTAACTTGCAAAGAAATCTGAGGTAAATTGTGACTGCAAATCTCTAAATTCTACCTGTGTTGTAGTAACTGAAAGTCTATTAGAAATACATGTCCATGTCCATCAATTGATGAAGTTGTGATATTGTATTGTGCCAGAGAGTTGGTGGCTGCTGTCCTTGTGATTGATTTGCTATTCATTGTACCAACATTTAAATATATATTATTACTATACACCGACCAGTTTCCTAGCTTATTGGTGGTACAGAGGGTATCTGCTGAATGGTACTATATAGGTTGCAGGCCTCACTAAAAGGTTGAATCTGCTATGCGCCACCTTAAGTGTGTATTACACATCTTCTTGTATTACCTGTGTTAAATCACTGAAAGTACCATGGGGTTAACTAGATTTTTCAGGTTGGCATTGTCTTGCATCTGGAAGTTTTCGTTCACCATTCAGGATGTGAATATTAAAGCCACAGTGATATTCTTTTGGCTTAACATGTTGCCTTAAGGCTTTGCATTTTGTCATGTGGCTTTATTATGCAATGTGTGTTTTTGTAAGTAAACTGTATACAACAATATTACTGTAGACCTTGAAATCCCAATATGTGTGCCAAAGTTTGTGTTTCTGCTCCCCCCGACCCCACTTGACTCCCCAACCACGCCCTTCAGGCCATCTCTCCAACCATCCCACTCCGTACTTTTTTTGATGCAGCCAGAGTACAACTAGACCCTTTTTTCCACGTCCACCCCTGGTACAAGCAGAGCAACATTTTCACCACCAATAATTGATTAATGAGTTAAGGAAGTAAAGTTTTTCAGTGGTGACTGAGTGAATGTCCATTGTCTATGTTTAGTACTACAAGGACAATCTGTGTGTTCAAGGGTGAACTGAACAAAGAAAGCCTGTATGGCACACATGGGACTGGGGAATGGACCGTGATGACACTTAGACATGTGGTGACAGTGGGGACAATTGAGGCAGAGGTTGGCCATCAGCAGACAAGTGGACATTTTTTTTGTTGACAATTGGTGAATTGTTTCTCTGAAATTGATTCATCAGAGAGAGTGACATGCACCACAACATGAGCATTATGTTTTGCGGGATAGGTCTAATGTTAGGGTGTTAGTACTCAATGTTAACCTGCTGCATATTTATTAAAGTGTTTGCCCACATTGTCATGTCTTTGTGGGAAGAAGTGCTTGTGGCTTTGCTCTCTGTTGCTTCCTGGTTGCTACGCTAGAACTAGACATGGCACTGGGATGGTGATATTAGGAGCCATATCACACAAAGTTGGCAGTGGTATAAAAATGAAACACATTTTGTGCCATGCCCTGATACACTAATCATTTCGCCAATATAGTAAAAATGAAGAAAATTGGATTTGCACTTCTACTTATTAAGACATGAATTACTAATTTTGTATCAACCTGTGACCAATGATTGACTCATGAATAATACGAAAACAATCAATATCCACCTCCTACATCGGCAACCAGAACTCCGTGCAGACTTCCAGGGACACATCACCCATTTACTCAATGACAACCTTAAAAAACCACTAAATCTCTTCTCCTAGGTGATCTAAACCTAGGATTCAATGAGCCCAATGACAAAGTCGCAACCACACTTGCCAAAGACCTTTCGGATCTAGATTTCACCAGAGAAATTCAAAGTCCCACCCACTCTAAAGGTCGCATTCTTGACTGGGTTAATGACCACAACTGTAACTCTTCCATCACATACAATCTCACCTGCACTGCTCTGCAGTATAAAGAGGCCATTGTAAAGAGGCTATACAATCTCTTCACAAAGCCCCTTTTAGACAAACTTGATGCTCTTGGGATTGCAGATACCAACTATGCAGACGTACCCAAGTACTCCTACCTCTAACCAGCTCATATGACCAAGATGCATCAGCACTACGACAAATGTATGCCACTATTCAAGCCTGGATGGCAGAGAATGGTGTCTGCCTCAATGGTGATAAGACAGATATTCTTATCCTCGGTCAAAGGTCTACTCTAACCAAGCTAGACAGTCTCTACTCGAATTTTAACATAGACAACTCCATCATTCCCGTTCTGTCATTCGTAAAGACACTAGGGGTTCACATCGAAGCCACACTATCCATGGATAAGCAAGTCAATGCCATAGCCTCGGCTTCTGCCCTAAACACCAAACTCATCAATGCCATAAAACCCTTCCTAACCAAGCGCAATCGCCTCACAATAGCAAGAGCCACTATAGGTGCTAAATTAGGTTACTGCAATGCTCTCCTAGCAGGCACTTCTATAAAGAACCTAAACAAACTCCAAGTCACTCAAAACAATGCGTTAAGAGCAGCACTAAGCATTCCAAGAAGAGATCACATCTCACAAGCCAGAAAGGCAGCTCACTGGCTTCCAGGCAAGCACTGCATCACCTTTAAAATCCTCACTACTGCTCACAAATGTATCAACTCTACGGCACCCTCATACCTATCAGAAACACTATCCAGAACCACCGCAGCCCGACCCATCGGAACACGCTACACAAATCCACTCAGCATTCCACACATCAGCAGAACCAAAGGAGGAGGGCTCGGCTTCCCGTACATAGCACCTAAGCTATGGAACTCGCTCCCTACTTCCCTCAGAGCTGAAACTTCACTCCTTGCTTTCCGAAGAAATCTGAAAAACTCTCTCTTCAAATAACACTACCCCTTTCATCTATTCCTACCAACTTCTTACCCCCTAATTTCCTACACCACTTAATTTTATCTGCAACATTTGTAGAATTGTATTTCTGCTCTCTACTGTAACTAAGCTTTGTTTCACTTTCTGTAACTAGCGCCACGATGCCCACGGGCTGTTGTGTGCTTAACAAATATGAATAAATAAATAAATATATGTGTTTTTTATTTGCTCCTTATCGAGCAATTGGCACACGTACAACAACATATTTTCACCTTTTTTTATTATCCTGGTGCACAAGTTTAGGACCATGCGAACGTTAGAGCTAAAGCCCCCATTCTCTGTTCTTTAAAGTAACACAGACGGTGAAAATATAACTTGCGCCATCTTTTGGACCTGTGCAAACTGTACCTCTTTTACAGCTGAGCGGACAGGGTTAAGTAATGGGGTGCCATCTCAGCATGTTTGCTTTCCTAAGAAATCTTAATTTGTTTGGTGTGCTGGTCTCATATTCCAGACATCAGTGGTTCTGTGCTTTAATCAAACTTCAATTTAGCAAAAGTTATTTTTTTTCAAATCCCTGGTCAAGTGGCACAGCGAGTAGAGCGCTGGCTTTCACATCTTTGCAGAGCCTGTTGACACAGGTTCTAATCCCGGCAGGGCCAAACTCAGCCCTTTCCGAGCTCGATAAATGAACACCACACACCGTGGGTACTAATACGCAGCGCACAGATAGCCGAGGGTTTGTAGCGAATGCGAAATTTGTATTGTTATTATCAATGTACCAAATCCTTTTATGATAGAATGCAGGAGGGGACCCCCGACACACCTACTCCTCACTTCCCACCACTGCCCAACCCATTGTGCCTGATTCCAAACCACCACCCACCTACCTTTTGTTGGGTAAAAAACGGTAAAGAAATTAAAATTAAAAAAAAGAAAATCGACCAATCTGAATTCAACCAAAACACAAAAAATCACGTCAGGACCGAGCGGTTGTGTAAGCAGCAGATGTTGACGAAACATTAAAAAAAAGGTTGCCTTTTCTGTCGCTTCGAGCACCACAAAAAATCGCCGCACAGCACAACTGGGAGCGCACGAGAAAGCACACAACAGCCGGGAATCCACTGCAAGCCTCCCTGCGCCGCAGTGTTTACCGAGGCCGGCATGCGCTGGCGCTTGGCAGCCGCGGGACGCGCTGGCTAATGAAATGCAATCCATTTCCTTGGCTTCCTTTGCGCCGGCCCTGGCCTCGGCTCAGGCAGGCTCCCTGCCGGCCAGACAGTGCTTTGGGATGGAAATCACACAGCATTAGGGCAGCGGCCCATTAGCCCGTGCCTGCCAGTAACCTTAACTCAAACGGATCCGTACCTTTAATAATGTTTACTCGAACCCTAATCGCAGCGAAAGGTTCGGCTGGCCGAGCAGGCTGGCGAGGAAGATTAAATAACATTTTCCTAACTGTAATCTAACGGATGCTAATCCCTGGCCTCTGCGGTGCCATCAAAAGAGACCTGAAAGTGATGATAAATTGTTACTTCCTCGTAAAGAACTAATCTTGTTTGGGAGGCAAAAGGTGGCGTGTTTGGAGCGGGTGGTTGGCTTGATGTCTGAGCGCTGTGGCTGTCTAGGTGACTATTCAGTAGTATCTTCCCTCCTTCTCGCGGGTCCCTTATCTCGCCATCTCAGGTCGTCATATCCCATAAATATGCTACTGCGTGCTAGCATTACCCGATCACGCTGAGGCATCCATGGGTGTCTTGTAATCCTTCGATTACTTACCAGTTAACCTCATTACACTCAGGTGCAAAGGTCTTCTTTGTAGGCCTGGCATAAGGAGAGCAAGCCCATCCGCAACTAAAGAGGGCTTCATGCAAGCCCTTTAAATTAAATGACTTGCTTATAGACCTTCCTCTTGTCCTGAAGACATTTCATGCCGACAAAACGACCGGAAATCCCCTGTGCACCCCATCATGACCAACCACTCATCTATAGAGAATACCCAAGAGCGTGGGCTTCAGAGAATCCAGTATGGTGATGAGGAGTAGCAGGACTCCGCGTAGTGACGTTCACAGGAGCAGAATCACAGGGTGGACTCATTGTACTTCTACCTCATCAGAGTCTTTATTTTATGAGGACATTCCAGGAATCGTCAAATTGACCGACACACCACAGCATCTGCAAAACGTACGATATGCCAAAAAGAAGATATGTGAGGCAATACTTGCCAAAATAATTGGCTCAAAAATAAATAAAAAAAGTAAGTGCAATTTACAACTCCATCATCCAGAAAGAAATAGTGCTACTAAAGCAAGGGAACGGAAGCAGAGACACACCCATCTTTCCTTTCGTCCTTCGTAAAGCGTGCTCATCTACTCAAAGAGTCCCACATCAACCACAGGTAAGGATATCAAAGCACCATAATTCAGCGGATCAAATGCGAACATACAAGTAGGCACAAGGCACACTAGAAGCAAAGAGCTGTCCAGCCTTCTGGGAAGGGTATGTCAGGGAACTAAAATATCCCCAAAGGACTCAAAGAGTGGAATATAGCTATAGACTTAATTTCAGCCTCCTGCTTTAGGGAGTATGAGGAATTCGACCATCCACACAGTGGGTGTGCGCACACCTGGGCTGTTGAACATGTTAAATTAAATTGATGGTAGATTAACCTCTGGAAAAAGTGTGTGGCTAATACACACAGATTTTCCTGTGGTCACTGCACGACACACACATAGATCCGTGTACTCTGGATGGACACTTAGACCTGTGTACAGGTGCAGTCCCCCTTGTCATATTTAGTTGGGATATGACAGTGAGGAGTACACCATGTCATCTCAGAAGGGGGAGGGCCAAACCTTAACCCTGTCATGGCCAGCCTAATTAACTATGAAAGGCTCCATACATATGCCCTGTCCTTTTGTGTAGCTATGTAGCTGGTGGCAGCGATTAACATTATGAACATACTAATAGAGTGTACTTCAACAGACCCACATGGGGCCAGGCTGCAGGTTAACAAAAGAGACAGGAAACCCCCAAAAACATTTCACATGCACTTTGTCAACCTGAAGCCATCTCCCGCACTTAGTAACAATTGACAGTGACATTTCATGTCTGGGACTGCGTGTATTACAGTAGTCATCCCCGCAGGGGGACACCATTTCAAAGGTATGCGTATGTGGACCAAAAACGCTGGACATTTTGGTCTCACCTCAGCTTCAAGGGAGACCTGCTGCTTTAATCAGGAACCACAGAGAGCTCCATTGACCAGAGAGACCCTTTGATTCACAACAGACAGGAAGATGGGTGGGACTTAGTATTACATGTTTTCATCCCTTTACCTTTACAGTAATCACGGTGGTCCATTTGGCTTTAACTCAGGGTCAAGTCCCTTGTTGGGGCAGATCATCTGAAGAATGTGCAAGGAGGAGCAAGGAGAACTCAACATTGGACCCTGGCTGAAGGTACAGTCTGCCTTAAATCTTCAACCAGTGAGGAAGGCCAGGAACTCCAAGTGGAAGCAATATCCCTCCCCTAAATATCTCCCAGGGAAGAGAGGGAGATACTGAATCCAGAGGACCCTTCAGCAGCTCCAGAATTGGTACCCAGCCAGCGCACAGTTTGCCATGCTAGGCTCTGCAGCAAGCTTCCTGGTTGGGAAGTGCCAGAGAATCTCTGAATCAAACCAAGGACAAGGCAGCTGCCTGCAGCACTCTCTTCAGCTTTGGGCTGTCCGCCTTAAAGGATGACACAAGCCCTACGAAGAAGCTAGAAGTGCCTTGATGAGCATCTACTGACATCTACCTTAATGGACATTTTTTCGAGCCAGTCAAACTCCTTGAGTTGCAACAGACTGCATCAGTGACTGTTGTCACGCCGCAGTCACTAAAGCTTTCAGAGACGCCTCGACCAGTGCTTCAGAACCGCCGCCCAGCACTGAGACAATGATTTCTGACCTTGAGCCGCAGTGTAGGCAAGCCTGCAGCTGGTCGTCCAGCTTCATTCACCGAACTGCCTGCCGCCTGATACCTGCAGCGGTCTTCCATCTTGAATTTTGACATAGAAGCTGCAAAGCACCCTGAAACGGACTCAACCCTGTTGAGCACCAAGATCACCTACACACACAAGATACATTGCGGTTCTCTCTGCCTGGTCCTTCTCCGAAGGCCCCTGTGACATTTTTTGACCCATTGCTCCCTTTTTGCTGAAACCAAGTATCCTTAAACTGTTGTGATTATTTACTATACCGACTGCCCTCCTACCAGTATCCAGAGTGCATCCATTTTCCATCTCTTAAACTGTCTGCCCTCTGCATTCCTTTACAGGGTGAGTTTTACTTTGTAGTGTGCTAGAACATTCACTGTTGTGATAATAATAAAGTAGATATTTGTATACAACCTTGACTGGACAGTCCCTTTTATCATTGGGTAATAATTGTATTTTTGCTATGTTGAAACTAACCAAAGGTCCACAACCTTTTGGAGATAAGCCTGCTGTTCCGTCCACGTTACCAAAATTGGACACATTACCTTTTTCTCTTACATGCATTGGTGTGCACTACTAGGATCGTCACTGGGGCGGTACAGCAAGTTATGAATACCTGGCACCAAGTGGCGTGATGTCACCAGGTGCTGCCACCCGGCACCGAAGTAGTAGCAGAAGGCTTTGCGGGTTCTCAAGGCACAGCTGGGATTTGGGGTTTGAAAGGGTTCGAGGAATGAGCACAAGGGTATGTGTTCTCTGCTTGCGGGCCCTGAGCTCCTGTGATTACATGCTTGAGTCGCCCCTCGTAGAACATGTGTTCAAACGTTGCACCATTTTCTCTGCCTGTTTCTTGACTACCTCCAGTCTCTCGTTTTACTTTGGCACTTAAAGGAAGTTGGGGACAGAAACTGGGTCACAGGTTAAATTGCATGTGTGCTTTGGTTAAAATGTTGACCTCTGTGCCTCTCAGGGTCACCGAATCACATTGACATTTTTGCAGGCAGCCACACCTCGCCTACTTCTTGGCACGAGTTGTTTGGTACATTCAAGCACAAAGTCTGTATTACTTCCCGTGCCTGACTTCCTCGGGGAGAGCCCAGCTAACTTGTCTTCCAACATGTCTCCCATGTTGGAATCAAAGCCCAGCTGTTGGGGATAACTGATTGCAATATGGCTAGGAGGTATCCACCTTAGTACAGCCTGAGGACTGCACCTCTAAAGCACAGCCGGCTAGCACCAGCCTTTTAGCCTCCACACAGCCCGTGATGCAACGGTATTCACTTGTGCTTAATGGCCACTGTCTAAAAATGCCGCCCTCCTCGGTCTCTGGGGCCCGAGCCCACATATCTGAACAGGATTAGAGAATTGCACTTACACTGTACAAGACCTTATGGTGTTCACTTCATAAAAAATCCAGTTGAAACACATCACGCAGTCACAACACAGGCTCTGTTATGGTCCATTGAATGGTTAAGGAGGGAAACAATAGTTCATAACTCATGCTAATGGGGTGAGTCTTACGTGTGCGGAAGTATGGGATACGATGCATACATGTAGTGTGCTGCCTGGCTGCAGCGCCTCTGATGAATGACGTTTACACAGCACTGTGCATCTTCCATTTAAACCAAGGTTAATCTGTATTTTTGATCGGATTTCTATCCCTCTCTCTTCCTGCCCCCTCTCTCTCTATCCCTCTCTAGTTAATAGTGCCTATACAATACACAATTCTTAAATCGCAGTGTGACCATTCCTACTAAGTTCCATGGGCACCCAAATAAACAGAAAACCCCTTGAAAATATCATGTCAATGCAATCAGTTCAAATCCGTGTCTGCGGTGTCCCTATTATATATATATATATATATATATATATATTTCTTTTTTTTTTTCTACCATTGATACCTCATACTCCTGGCATGTTCTTCAGGACGATCTCCTACCGGTAATTTTCTACAGGTGTTTCACACTTTTGTCACATCTTCATCATATATATCGGGCAGACATCTATATGAAACCATAACAAGGACAATATGCCACACAATCCGTTAGTAACATGTCTCCCCACACTACTCTCATGCCTAATACATGAGAGTGACACCTGCAGTATCATGTCCACGCTGGCATTCAGTAAATGACTATGCTCAGCGCCGCTCTGGCTAGTCTGTGTCTGCGGTGTGCTACAAAGTGAATCAGACAGGCTGCATCAGGTTGCCCCAAGGCAACCCTGTTCATTCGGGCCAATTTTCAGATCTTAAGTTGTGCAGGCATCGGTGCTCACCATGATTGCTGGCATTAGTTCCCTGTCCTGCAGCAAGATGAAGATTATGGTCACTTTTACATTCTGTGTTTACTCTGCTGGCTGTACTCATCTATCCACAATGTTATCAAGCTGTCCTACCCAGGGAAGCATACACCGTGGCTGAATTAATGCAGCACTAATTTGGACACCATTTTTCGAATGTCAAAAGCGTATCATTGATATTTAGCGTACCATTTATTAGCGCTCTCACTGGCGTGTTGACCCCTGACCCCATAAAAGAGGGAACCGTGTATCACTTTAGTGCTGCTGGTCTGTTTGATATTACTGCAATATCCTCTTTGCAGGCACCTTCTCAAGAAATATCCAGACACTCAAAATAACGCCCTCCAAGCAGCCCTTAATATCCCTAAAAGAGAACACATCTCTGAAGCTGGAAGACAGGTCCACTGGCTACCCATCCAAGACCGCATCACCTTTAAAACCTTACCCATCACCCACAAGTGTCTATCCAACACAACCCCCTTACCTTTCCTATAAAAAAGCCAAACACACACTCTGCAAGTCCCACCAGGAACCTTTACACAAACCTCCGAATCCAACCAAAAATGAAACATTCCAAAGCCGGCAGATCCAGCTTCCCCCAAATCTCTGCAAAACAATGAAATGCCCTCCCTCCCTTGCTGAGAGCTGAAAAATTGTACTGGATATTCCAAAAAGCACTTAAAAGACAGCTGTTCTCCTAAAACGGTAGCACTTCCTGTGCCAAATGCATTGTATGTCATAACCTGCACCTGCTGCATTTGATATCATAACCTAAAACAAATTCATCTGTACCTGTAACAACTCCTCTCATCAGAATGTATTGTATGTGAAAACAGATTGCAAAAAACCTCTTGTACCTGTAACAGCGCCTTTATGCCTCTGTGCTGTTTGTGTGCTTTATAAATTAATTAAATAAATAAATAAATACATACATACATAAATAAATATGTCCTGTGTTGTCTAACTGACCCACAGCTCGCATACTAGCCAGTACCCTTGGCTCAGTCCCCATGGCATTAACTTCCATGTGATCTTGTTAAAGGTGCATTTTGGCTGTTTGATGTCAGTTCTCAGTATAATGGAGGACTCACTAGCATGTCATGATATTTCTTGAGGTATTACCCAATTTGATTGATTTTAATTGATTGAATAGTACATCTGGACGAATTCGGCCAGTGCCATTCGATCGATTAAAATCGATCAAATTGGGTAATGTCTAACGAACAGGGGATGCAGGGGTGTCCCCAGCTCCCCATGTTCGCTATTGGTGGCCTTAGGTGGTAACAGGAGTGTCCCCTGCTTCCTGAGGATTGGAGGCAGGGGACATGAAAGAAAAAGAGAAAAGAGGACCCTGCGGCGTAGGATCCGACCCACGTAAGAGGGACGGAACTGATGCTGCAGGGTCAGAAGGAAGAAGACATGCAAAAGGTAAGTTGGGGGAGGGTGGGGATGTATTGGGTGGGTCGGGGGCATACATTTGTGGAGTTTAGCAGCAGCAAAATTCAGCTGCAAACAATTCTGCCGTGCCCAAATCACACAGATCCGTTTCTTGGCGTTAGAGATATGAGGCGGTGTACATAGGTGTCAATACTGTGCAACTCAATTTCACTGCCACAATGATAGCATATATTGTTTGCAAAAGAAATCCTGAAAGTGCATCTTACAGTGGAAATGCTGACATACATTGTGGGTACATGCTAATAGCATAATTAAAATGTGTAGCCAAATGTTCCTATGGACAGTTATGGATGTGACACCGGCTGTCAGAAATCGTATGACTTTTGTTCTTAATTTTGGAACTAGGTTGCTGTAAAAAGTACAATTTCATTACATTATTTAAAAAATGTTCACAGTTGATAACACCCCTAAACAACCCAGGTTTATTTCATCTACCTTCCTTGCTAAGCTTAGTCGTTCACTCCAAGCAAAATATTAGCACATTCCACTGAAAAACATCTCCAGCAGCCACTACTGATGACTGCTTTAAATTGATAAATAGCTGAAATTAGTGAAATTTGGGAGTTGACGCAAATGAGAGTAACACCCACCACAGACAAAATGGTTGTGGCAATAGCGACTGAAGAAACTGATACTTAATTTAATTGCATGTGAGGGTTATACAATTTTGGACCTATCAAAGGTAGACTTAAAATAACAAAGACACTGAAGACACCGCTTTTAAGTAATTGTGTTGAAAGCTTTGCTGTAGCAGGTTTTTGTTGTGTATTTAGGTGCCCAGTGAACTGAGCAGGAATCGCACACTAGTTACTTGGGAATTGTGTTTTATGCCCTGCCACGTGCTGTTTGGTGGGAGGCACACCACTGCACTGATTCATGGCAAGATTGTCTTGCATTAATGGCAGGGAGAGATGTGCCATTCTCCATACTGTCTTGTTTTTTGTAATATACGTATACTCTTGTATGGAACCCTTGCTCCCTTCACTCTCGATGTCTTGTGAGTAGTAAAGGGCGTCCCCTTTCCTCATCAAGTACATTTTGACAGGGGGAACGCACCCTATGTGTCTTTAATCCCGCCCTCTTTTGATATGATTTTGATATCAATTTTAATATAAAGAATGTTTGATTTCAAAAGATATACGATCGATATCAAATGTATATTGTATTTATAGAACAGTCAAAAGGGTATAATTTATATCAGTTTGATATAAAGTTTATATTAAAATTGTTTTAATATGGGCGAGCGTGTGTGCACTGTTGCTTGGAGTTAGCTGGTTGGTGCTGCGTCGTTGACGTGGGAGTGGTTTGGGGCCTTGATGGTATGTCGTCATCATTTTATATAAAGCTGGCTGGGATTGTGATAAGCCTTTGAATAATTTTATATAAACTTTATATTATTGTTATATAAAGCTGGTGGGGGTTTTGATCAGAACCTGAATAGTTTTATATAAACTTTGAATAATGTTATATGAAGCTGGTGGGGGTTTTGATCAGAACCTAAATAATAATACTTTGTATTAGTTTTATATAAAGCTGGAATACGGTTGATAAGCCCTGAATACATTTTATATAAACCTTATATCATTTTAATATAAAATGTGATTGAAAGGGCCGGCTTAAGGCTAGGGTGACAAGGGGGTGGGCATCAGAACCAGGATATATAGCTTTTTGAGACAGGGTGGAAAACACAGTACTTTTTTGAGATAACCAAGGGCTATTCAGAAAATGGAGACTATGATCAGCTATAGCTACAATGAGGCGAGAACAACCCCAGGAACCCCCATAGATTTTATGGTGTATCAGTGGATGGAAGATGCTCAGGATTTAATGGCTGGTTATGAACCCAAAGAGTTTTGGGACAATGACAATGCGGTTATGGAGCAGCCATTGCCAGCCGATGAGAGCTCTGAAGACAAGGACTGTGGACCTATGACGGTGCAGGCGGAGGCGGCGATGATGCCAGAGATAGATGCCACCCCACGGAACCATGATGAAAAACAAGGGTGTGTGTGCGGGGATGGAATAAATCCAGGCGGCGGCCGGGACTATTTACACTTAATGTGTTGGTTGTTCAAACTAACATGAAGACACACGTTATTGTGAAAATAGCATGCATAAGACCTGCTTTCTGCTAATGGAGACCGATAGCCTTAAAGACAGTGCTATTATTCAGTGTGCTTGCTGTTCAAAATAAATTGAAAGCCCTGGGTATAACAGTCTGTGTAAGGACTGTTTTATACTAATGGAGACTGACAAGGACACAGCGCCCCCGCTTTGTGCTGATATTTGAGCCGTTCAGGAGGTCACGGCCATAGTTGCTGAGGTATGTTTAAAACAACACTTTTAGAGATGGTGCTACGGACCTAAAATTAATGATCCCCAGCAGGATGCTCACGAATGTCTGGAACTGTCTTACGCAGATAATTCGCTACATAAAATATGTTTTGCATTAAGCCCTAAATGCATTGTAGATTTTTTGCAGTTGGGGCAGCCATTGACCCAGCCATTGACCCAGATATGGATCGGTGTTGGTACTGAATGATGCATATCTAAAACTTTATTGGGTATAGAATATGCGAATAACCCTCTCTTGAAAATGAAACAGTTTAGATGCATGTGTTCGATGGGGGTTAGAAACATCATCGAGAAAACAGTTGCCAGTTGGGTGGGTATAAAGTATATATAAATGAGCGCCTAATGGAGTGTAACACAATCGCTTAATGAAGCTGTGGCATGCAATAACTGGCATGATTATTTAGTATTTTAATATGAATATATTTTGAATATATTTTGAATACAAATTGCTGTTTTAAATGCAAATAAAAATATGTTGTTTTTAAAAACTCACTCTGGGGGTCATTCCGAGGTGGGCGGTAAGGGTTTACCGGCACCGGTAAGGATGCCGGTGCAGGTAACCCCTTACCGCCCTATTCCGAGGTTACCTAGCGGGACCCGCTGAAAACATCTGGTCAGACCAGACGTCCTTAGCGGGTCCCGTTAGGGGACCAGGTAGCAAATTATGGGCCCGCTATTTGCGGGCCCGTTATTAGCGCCTTCCCCATTCCCATTGAGCCCTATGCAGGCTCGAATGGGAATGGGGAATGGTATTCGGCATGGGGACTTACCGGGTCCGCATAGGTCGGAATGTCCTGGTAAGTCCCCATTCCGCCTACCCAGACCTGAGTTTGGAGGCAGCCATGGTGCTAGTAGCACCATGGCTGCCTCCAAACTTGGAATTACCCCCTGTGTCTTTATGTTGAGCTGTTACGAGGTAACATGTCTGCCCGGAATCTGTTGAAATTATATTATGATGAAGGAGGTGTCAGCAGTTATGGAGGGGTTGCCAGCCTGTATCGTAAACTGTGAACGGATGGTGAGAAGGTGTCATGGGGAGCGGTTAAGATGTGGCTTTCAGGAGAGGATGCCTACACGCTACACAAACTGTCCCGAAAACATTTAAAGTGACAAATGGCAGTGGTATGCAATGTGAATCAGCAATGGCAGGCAGATATTATGGATGTGAGTCAGTTTTGCGAAGATAACAATGGTTTTCGATATATTCTAGCCGTCATTGACGTTCTATCAAAATGTGCTTATGTTGAGGCTTTGAAGAACAAGGTGGGCCACAGCATGGCAATGGCTTTTAAGCGTATATTTAACAAAGGCAGAGTTCCTGCTAAACTACAGATGAATGCTGGAAAAGAGTTTTTAAAGAAGCCATTGCAGAATCCTCTAAAGCAAAACAGTGTGCACCACTCTGAAGTTAAAGCCTCAATTGTAGACATTTTATACAAACATTTAAAACATGATTCTGGCAATTCTTTAGAGCTAAATCACCCAAAAATATGTGGAGGTGCTACCCGCATTTATAAATGTATATAAAAATATGCATCATAGATCTATTAAAACAAACCCTGCGGATTTAACATCACAGAATGCACTGGAAGTCTTGAAAAAACTGTACTGTGAAAGACTGTTTAAAAAGATGAAACATATACCCTTTAAAAAGAGGGATCGTGTGCGAATTTCAAAACACAAGGCCTTCTTTACAAAGGGGTATGAGCAGATTTGCAGCAACAAGATCTTTATCATAGAAGGAGTGAGGGTGTCTATATATACACGCTAATTGATTATTATTCGGGAGAGGGTGTTCAAGGTGTTTTTTTATAGGGAGGAGATCCAGAATGTCATTAAAGACCAAAAGTGAGTTTATAGAATCGAAAAAGTCATAAAAAGTAAAGGCTCTTTATTTAGTGAAAGGGCTGTGGTGGCCTGACAAATTCAACAGTAGGGTGTCAGGCGGATCTCTAGAGACCACAGGTGTGTAACGGTGGTGAAAATGGAGTCTGCATCTTTTTATATCATGCTTCCCAGCAACACTTCAGCCAAGACATTCCCAGGGAACAAAATATCCAATTTCACTGTGGAGCTGACCAAACCTGTAAATCTGGAGGGGCGGTGGATGTCGATGCTCACCAAAGTTCAGTACGTCCAATCATGGGACACTTTAGCCCCCGGGGAAGCAACCTTTATTATAAAACAAACACACACTCCGAGGCTCTGGCCGGATGGATTTCCTGAGGGGCATTATTCAAATATTCTGGAACTTGTGAGAGTCATCAACAAGGCTGTACAAAAATACCCAAATATGAGGACATGACTCTACAACCAGACCCACAAGTGTGAAAACAGAAATAAAATATCGAGGCTGAGTACCCCAAAAGGAAATACACCGAACACGGGTTACAAATTAGCATACAAAGTACTTTATTCTCTACTGAATTAAATTACAAAAACAGTGCAAAGTCAGATAGCTATCGGCCCTCAGTACAACACAACAAACTCCAGCGTGGTTCATTGTGTTCAGTGAGAGACTGTACATTAGAATGCATTTGCTTTTTATACATTTTGTGGGCACTATGTCCAGCCCCACTTCGGGTTAATATTCTACTTTATACATCACCAATTCTAGGGTTCGTGCCGAGTCTCAAATATCTGCATATAACTGGTTTGTCTTTAATACATGTAACAACAAGCGTATGCATTAACTGTGTATTCTAAAGTTTCGCATGCAGGCCTTCTTAAACATAAATACAATGTAGTAAGACAGATGTTCTTCGTTCAGTATGCAAACACATTATCTCAATATATGTTTGAGGATTAGTTTCATCACACGAGTGATCCCTTTACACATAGGTCAACGAAGGACGAGGTCTCAGTTCATGACCTCAACAAGTGGCCTGCAGGCAGATTACACATTAGCTATGTACAGAGGTCAAGTCGGCCATGTTGTATTTTGCAATGACATCGTCCACCATTTTAGCTCACAGGGTGACTTTTCCACAACAAATCCTAAAATGGCGGTTTGACCTAAAATGGCGGCCTACATAGATTAAAGGTCAGGACCTTGCAACACAGATCTCGCAAGCGACTTTCGAGCAGCTTGGCGTAGGCCAATATCAATATATTTATTACAATAGGAAGCACGATATACTTTCTATTCCGACACAAGAGCGTAAAGGTTTTCTACAGGTCCAAACCCGTCTGTTAGGTTTTCAAAAGCGGGGAGACTGCACAACATATTGGGGACTGTGCAACACATTGGAAGTAAAGAACCATGGATAATACCTGCGCCATCATTAACAGGGGTTTTTATAGCTTGTTGCACTATAGTGATGTTGTGGAGTATCAAAGGGTGGGGGATAGCTACGCCATGCTACTTAGAACTGTGGAGATTAAAGGGAACAACAGCGATATTGTGAACATTTAATTCAACAACCCCGACCATGTTCCCGTGTGTAAAAAACATTTTGACACCATCAACATACAGATAAGAGACGACCAAGGGCAGTTTGTATCATTTAAATATGGAAAGATCTGGCTGCGGTTTCACTTCAGACCGCTCCAACTGAAAGATTAATGAAATAGCATTATAATGGCCGTGTAAAAGAACTATGGAGACCCTGATCCCTACATGGAATATTACATGAACCATGCCCGTTACGGTGTTCAGCCATATTTGATCAGAACCCGTCATGTATGGGGCAGGGCTTGCTGGTATATTTAAAAGTGTTTTTAGATGTGCAATGCCATTTCTACATTGCGTTTTTGAATTAGTGAACCGCATGTGAAAACGGCCACCGGCAATATTGGAACAGATGTTGTGGGAAGCGTGACAGCGGCGTTTGCTGAGCGGCTCGCCCAACAGAAAAAGCAGGTGCAGGACAGATCTGACCTCATTTATAAACCACGTCGGAGCGCTATGAGGAGGTGGCTGGTGTCTCTACTGCGCTGCCCCACGAAACACACCAGGAAAAGCAGATCAAAAGGCCAAAGTGCACAGGTCGAACAGGAAGAAGAAACGTGTTATTTCTAAAAGACACAAGGGCAGCGATATTTTTTAAAGAACAACGCCCTTCTTACACATATGGGTATAAATTCAAGGGTACCATAAACACCATAGGTCCTCTAGGTAATTTATACATGCACAAAGCACACAATGGACCTAGGCAAATGAAGCTAGAGTGATCACTTTTACAACCAAATGTATTTATATATTTCAATCAAAATATTGTATTTATTTCAAAAAACTATTTTAATACTGTTTGGTCATGGTCAATCATATACAGTAAATATCAAACATCTTTCTCTTCTATCTCACCATCCATAATCATTCTCATTCAACACACCAAAGAATCGATGAAAGACAGGTAATCATACCTATATAAAAACAATCCCTTCAATATATAATCCCACACAAGTTACACACAAGATTACTGTGTCATTAGAAAGCTAGAAACTAGAGATTAATGGATTGTTACTGTTTGTTTGATTTTAGAGATGTGCTCCAGAGGACATCACTCACCTTATGTTACTAGGATATACCATCATTTGGGTTGACCTTGATCCTGAGGCAGGTCGGAGTACATTGGGCCGAGGGGCCACGATACGACCGAAACATATGTAGATCTTGTGGAAAAGCGAGTTTTCGCGATTCTAGGAAGAACACATTAAACATTGTCTTAGGTGAAACAATATTATATATTGAGGGGATTGTTTTTTATACAGGTATGATTACCTGTCTTTCATCGATTCTTGGTGTATGAAGTAATCATTTGGTGTGTATTTTCAGGGACATGAGATAACACAGTGTGGGCGTTATCTAAACGATTTTTGACAAAGCAACTCTTCCCTCAGCGAGAGGGACCGGCCAGCATAAACGCAAAGGGGTATTGCAGCCTGGTAACCATGATGACAAATACCCACGCAGTAGCGAACTATATACTGATATCCATCTGTGAACATCTCGGGTGAGTTTAAATCACTGCTGATGGCTAGCCTTTCAATCTTCTAAAAGTTGATAAAACAAACATTACCATATCTGCACCCTTCTACGCAGTGTTTAAGCGATCTCCTCCTCCCTCCTGGCCTCAACCACTCAACTCCTCCTCCTTGGTGACCTCAACATTCACCTCGATTCTCACTGTCCCTCATCGCTGCTCTTTCGCAACCTCTGCAATACCCTCTCCCTCTCTATCCTCCCCTCTGGCCCGACGCACTCTGCAGGACACACACTTGATGTCTTGATCTCCCATGGCCTCCCCCTCTCTATTCCTCTGACCACTCCTATCTCCTGGAGTGACCACTGCCTCCTCTCCTCCCATCTCTCACTCTCTTCTCCCCAAGCCAACCACACCCCAACACTTCCACTTACCTTCTCTGGCATCCGACCTATGAAGCGTGTGTCAGCTGAGGCTTTCGCTGCCACCTTCTCTCCCCCTCCTCACCTGGCTGACTCACACCCAGACACAACCCTGTCCCTTCTCTACTCTTCCATCTCTGATACTCTTGATGTTCTTTCCCCTGTCATGAGGATCCGCTTGAAGTCCAAAGCCAAGTGCAATTCCTGGTATGATTCCGACCTAGCTACACTTAAACGTAAGTGTAGGGCGGCTGAGAGGAAATGGAGGTCTTCTTGCTCACCCTCTGGCAAACTGGCCTGTCGCCTGCTCCAAAGGCAATACCGATTCTCTGTCCACACTAAGAAGAGAGCCCACATTCAAGCCCATGTCTCTGTGGCATCCAATAACTCGTCCGAACTCTTTAAAATCTGCAAGGAACTTGCCAACCCTGCAGCAGTCTCCTCCCCTCCTCTTGCCTCCCATGCTGTCTGCAATGCCCTTGCCTCGCACTTTATCTCTAAAACCCAGGACATCCTGTCCACCCTCGCCTCCCCTCCCCCTCCTATTCCCTCTCATTCTGTGCTTGGAGACCCCCCTTTAAGCACCCCTCACCATCCTTCTCTTCCTTTCCTATTTTCTCCCCTGATGAGGTCGCTAGACAAGTCCGATCTATGAAAGCCTCGTCAAAACAGGTTCACCCCTGTTCCTCCAAAACCATCAAGGACCACATTGACACCCTCCCTCCTGCCGTTGCTGATTTTTGCAACCACTCGTTTGCCTCAGGATCCTTCCCCTCCCCTCTGAAGCACTCCCTTGTGCATCCTCTTCTCAAGAAACCCACAGCTGATCCTTCGTGTCCAGAAAACTATCGGCCAATTTCCATTACCCCCTTTCTGGCAAACTCCTGGAAAAGCTGGTCATCTCTCAGCTTAACATTCATTCAGATTCTGTTGGTTGTCTCCATAACCACCAGTCTGTCTTCAGAGCGGCCAGAAGCACGGAAACTGCTCTCCTCAATATCTGTGAAGATCTGCTCTCCAACCTTGATTCTAACATTCCCTCTGTCCTCATCCTTCTTGATCTCTCTTCTGCCTTCGACACGGTCAACCACACCATCCTGCTCAACCGTCTCCGTGATAATCTGGGTATCACTGATCAGGCTCTGGCCTGGCTGACCTCTTTCCTCTCTGATCGACCCTCCCAGGTCCAACTGAGGTCTTTCCTATCATCTATCTTCCTCTCCACCTGTGGGGTTCCCCAGGGGTCTAACCTCTCACCCTGGCTTTTCAACCAATACCTGGCAACTCTCGCTGACTGCATTGCCATTTTCTGCTCAAATTTGCAGTGCTACGCTGATGACACTCAACTCATTTTCCGGCTGCCCTCGGCCACCTCCTCTCCCTCTCTCATCTCTGACTGCCTAACTGCCATTCAAAATTGGTGTGCCACCAATGATCTTTGTCTGAATGCCAGCAAGACGGAGATCCTCCTCATCGGCACACCATCTCCATTCTTTTCCCTCACTCTCTGGCCGGCCTCCCTTGGCCCTCCTCCTACCCCTACCTGCGAGGCTAAGAACCTTGGCATCATCTTTGACTCCACACTTACCTTCTCGGCCCATATCTCTGATGTCTCTAAAAAGTCAAACTTCCGACTGCACCTCCTCAGAGGTATTCTGCCTTTCCTCTCCTTCCCCCAGAAGCTCATGGTATCCCAAGCTCTGGTTCTCTCTAGCTTGGACTATTGTAACAGCCTCTTTCTAAATCTACCTGCCTCTACTCTCCGCCCTCTACAACTTATCCAGAACAGGACTGCAAGACTTGTCCTTGCCCTCAAGCCCTGGGATCGTATCTCTCCAGCTTTGAAATCACTCCATTGGCTCCCAGTGGATGCAAGGATTAAATTCAAAACCCTCTGCATTGTCCACAAGGCTTTCTGGGGCCTGGGTCCAAAATACCTTCAGCTATCCCTCTGCAAATACCTCCCCACTCGAGCTCTTCGCTCCTCTACCTCTAACTCCCTCAGGGTCAGTTGTTTTTCAAAGAAACAAGCTGGGGGTAGATCTCTATCTTCGGCTGGGGCCTCCCTCTGGAACAGCCTCCCTGCCACTCTAAAACTTGAGGAGAACCATCTCCGGTTCTGGAAGCATCTCAAAACCTTCCTCTTGGCTTCTGCCTTCGCTCCCCTTCTCCCCTGCTGATCTGCTCTCTTGGTACTGTGCACCTGGCCACCCTCTGTCCCCTGGGCCCAGGTACCTGCTCACCCTGCCACCTTCCTGCACTGTCTCCTGGCCACCCCTTGCACTGGGAACTGTATCTGTACCCATACAGCCCCCCCCCATTTTTCTTCTTTTTCTGCACTTATTCAGACTTACCCAGTCTGCTGCCTTAAACACAGCACTTGCCATGCTGGCTGCACTACCACAGTTTGCCTCAATTTTCTATTTATTTTATTTATCTGCGCTCCTCGGCTTTCCACTCTCCCCCTTCCATGCACTTTTTCCCTTTTTCCCTTTCCCATGCACTTGCACGTTCTAAATGTCACTGGGCCTAGTAAGATCGTGTTTATGTTGTGCTGTGTTCTCCCTTGTTCCCCTCCCTTGCCTAGTCGTGCTCTGAAACACTTGTGTACGAGCGCAATACAAATAAAATATCATATCATATCATATGTGGAAACTTACACTAAATTGTAAATAAAAAAGTTGTCAATAAAAAACATGATGCAGTATACTTCTTGAAAACTCTATAAAACACATGTATTATAAATCACACAGAACATAGCTTTAGAAGTTAAGATGAATCATTCCGCATATAGCATTCCATCACACCTGTAAAAAACACTGATCACACCTGCAAAAATCATTGGGATGTCATTTGTTAGCCGTATCATGACACCTGTTTTCAAAAATAAAAGAACAACTCTGCTCGTTGGGGCCTCGGGCCTCTCTGGATGAATCAAAAGAACTCCATGCTTCGGGGGCCCCCAGACCATCCTCTGGCCCCTCGGATGAATCAAAAGCGGCAACAGAAACCAACTCCAATGGGGGCAAGCTGTAATCCAGGCATGCCTACTGATGAAATTTCAATACAACTTCTTAGGGTCAGGGCACCCCAAATTCATCACCCCTTGCTGATGCACCAAAATCATTGGCCCACCCATCCTTGGGGCGTTTAAACCATTCATGATTTGTTGATCGCAAGAGAGGCAGGTGGGACTGTTGATGAATTCTCTAAAGAACTCTGCAGCCTATGCCCCACAGATCCATTGGCCTTTACCGCTGTAACAACACAGTCAGACCCCATCCTTGGGTCGTTGAAACATTCCAAATATGATGATCCGTGCAAAACAGACCCCAGCCAAGCGCCTGCAAGAGATCCAGCAGAGACAGGCAAACCCAACGCCATGCTCTCCATACATTCAGAATTTGCTGATGCACACAAAGCACCCCACCCCTTGGAGACTTTTTTAATCACGTATTAGGCCCCCAGACTTTCTGGCCGGCATTACAAAGACTCCAGAGCCCAGCTGCCCCTGTGATGATTTCACAAAGGTAATCTGTGGCGGTGGCGCCCCCAGATCCATCGGCCCTTGTTGCTGTAACAAAAATATTAGACCCTGTCCTGGGTCATTAAAACCTCCAGGGTATTTTGATCCAGAAACAACAGTCTGCCCCATTCCAGCGTCCTTGAGTAGTCCACCGCTGCAGGCTGTTTTTCCAGAAGCTCCCTGTTGCAACATACAATTGTTAAGAGCCATTTCTGCACTTAACAGAAATACATAGAGTGAGCATCAACATATTAAACCCATATAACAACCAAACACAGGGTCCTGAAAATTAAAATTTCAATCCACATATTTAAATAAATCTCAACTACAACACTTTGTATTTGGGTGATCTGCGCCACATTGGCAGAAGTGTCATTTTATAAAAGTTGCAATTATATTCTCAATTCCTGCCACACAAGGAATAAACTGACAGTGCAACTCTTACATGTTTAAAATACTAACACTCAAATTCAGCCTTCACATGTTTTCCAAACACCCCAGTGTATTAATTAATACAATGTATTACGAAACAGCACCCACAGGTCTGCCACGGACAATAAGACTGCACAGGCCCATTTATAGAAAGCAATCTCCAACCATATACAATCTGTGTCTTATAATGTTAATATTTACACCCTGAGTGAAAATATAACATCCTGAATCTTGGCGACCTTAAAGATGTCAGCCACCCTTGCGATCTGTGACACATTAACAAAACATACATTCTTTTATAAAATCTGCAGTTATATTTTAAAATCATGACACAGTTAAGAAAACAACACAATATCACCCGCACAACCAACACAGACAGCAGAACCCTCACCGCCGCCACACACCTATGTATAAAATGGTTTCATAGCGACTGCATTGGTTCTGCTGTCAATGATGGTTGTGTGGTTATACTGCCTGTGATGGTTGTGTAGTTCTACTCTCCGTGATGGTCAACTGTGATCCCTAACAAATTTGAAAGAACTTGCAGTGAATATATTTCGTATAAACGCTATTTCAAAATACATGTCTGCATCACTATACAAAAGTGATGCCTATTCACTTTGTCAATGTCTTTTTTTCCTGTAAATGTGTGCATACAGGTTCAGACCCTAAAAGCATATGTATCATTTTCATTTGTCACTGTGGCTACTTTAAACCAGACTCACCACACCTATTCGCTCTGTCAAGGGTCCACGATTAAATAACCACACCATACAAAGCGCCCCTCCAAACAAAACAAATATATTTTGACAAATTACAAATGTGTTACAAAATAAAACTGTGGCTGCTTTAATCAATCTTCCCAGTGTCTATATACATGCCATGTCTGTTGGTTCTGTCAATGGCTTTTTTATCTTCTAAAAAACGTGTTCATGTGTAACATTGTTTAAAGCAGCATTTTTCATTTTTAGCGCTGAGTCTTCAATAAAAGTGGGATTTCATTCACAGTGCCTCATTTGTGTATAGTCAGTTCTCAACATTTAAAAAAGTTAATTGCATAAAAACAAATGAATATCTATAGAAGCATTATTTTGCGCCATGTCAGCTCTGTATGTGGCTTTCATTTTACACAAAGAATGTACCCGCTGACGGAAACTTTGTAAACAAGCTCGACATTTAAAAAAGTTTAATTGCCTAAAGCCCTGCATGTCAACAAAGAGCTCTCCAACAAAACACACATAAAATGCATATTACAAAATGACCTTATTGCGCCAGGCAGATTACAGAGACAGTTTTTCCATTTTCAGGCACACTTTAACTTAAATATATAAAAATGCAGGCTGGCAGTTTATCCTGCCTGCACATAGAGAGTAAACATGTTTTGTTTTAAATTGTTTACCCCATTAAATAAGAATACACATCCTTATATAAAAGTGTAGGCTAGCAAATAATCCTGCCTGCCCATGAACAATAAACACATTTTTGTTTTAAAATGTCTGTTTGCCCCATTACACAAAAATACACTTGGGTATATAAACATGTAGGCTGGCAGTTTATCATGCCTGCAGCTAATGAATACACACATTTTGTTTTAAAATCTCTGTTTGCACCGTTAACCAAAAATACAAGGGCTAGATTCTAGAACATGCACTTTTAAATAAAATGGTTTTCACATTGTGTTTAAATATTTTACACTTTTAAAACACAGGTATTTATTTACATGCTTGCATTAAATATATGAAATCAACTGACTTTTTAAAAAATAGAATGCCTCTTTTGTCACCGGACTTGTAGATCACCTGCGGTCCACTGGGGCTTGCAAATCTCCCAAAATCCACCGCGCTTTTCTGGAAGGGGTCCAGAGTCTGGCTTTTAAAAACATACAGTTAGAGACCCTCACTCTCCTCATCAGAACACTCCCCTATCCAGCCTATTTCATGTGCAGTCTGCTGCAGGCCTTTGAAAACCCCTAGTCACAGGGAGTTTACAATACAATGGGGTCATTCAGAAACACTTTAGACACAGCAGCCACATGCCGGCTGGAAATTACACGCATTTTGGGGCTAGGCTTCCTTTACAATGAATGGGGCCATGCAAATACATTTTAGTTACACCAGGCACATGGCGGCGCGTGATTACACTAGCATTGGGGCTTCATTATTCTGATGTGGTTTCATATAATTTCTAATGCACATAGACACCAAAATAGCTGAGTCAGAGCGCCGGGCTTCATGCATGTCGTCATCTGTGAATTATTTGTCCTGCTGCGGCATCTTCATCGATAAATGCCAGCTGCAGCTGTGTTGCTGTGAGCACTGCATTTTGCACACCAGGCAGAATGGCAGAATCCAGTGATGCAGCATTTTGCATGTGTGGGTCTGTGTTTTTATCGTAGCCCTGGAATTAGATCTTCACTTTTCTTTTAACAACCCTTATTCTCATTCTATCAAAAATAATGCTTGTAAACTATATATTCACAAGCTGTGTAACTCAGCTGTTTTAAAAAAAGACAATAAAAACATAGCGCACGTTTTGACATAATATGTAAACAATGCTTTCATTCAGGGCATGCCCCGTCCACTTCACAATTTTGATATCAATTTTTTAAAATATTTTATATAATTTTTTTTTCGATATTTTGATATAACAACATTTTTAAATCATTTTTTTTATTTTGATATAAAAGAACCGCTATAATTTTTATTTAAAACATTTTTGATATCAAAATGAAAAAATTACTATAAAAAATAGGTTGTCAAAATTAAAAAACGTTTTGAAGAAATGTGATATCACATTTTATTAATAAATAGAAATAATATTAAGTTTATATAAAATTATTGAAAGGCTTATCAAAATCCCACCAGCTTGATATAAAATGAGGATGTCATACCATCAAGGCCCAAACCACTCCCGCGCCCTCGACGCATAACCAACACCTCACACTCGCTGGTGAACTCATAACTCAATAACTCACTATGCCCTTGACCAAGCAACAGAGCACACGTGCTCACCCATATTAAAATCATTTTAATATAAACTTTATATCAAACAAAATGGTATCCTTTTATATCAAAACATATCAAAACACACAAACACACTTTGTAGACTATACATTTGATATTGATTTGATATCTTATTGATATCAAACATTTTTTATACTAAAATTGATATAAAAATCATATCAAAAGGGGGCAGGACTAAAGACACAAAGGGGGCATTCCCGCCTGTCAAAATGTACTTGATGAGGAGAAGGGACCCCATTTACCACTCTTGTGTTTCTCAGTGGCAGCTTTCCTTGTCCATCTCGTTTATAATTGTGTCTCAGTTCATTCTCTGTCTCTTTCCTGGCTCTTCTTGAACCGTTTCTCGGGAGAGAGACGGGAGGAAAAAAGAGAGTGAGAGGGATAGAATTGCTATCACAAATGACTAGCACTTAGATGTGGGGTGTTAGCACTCAATGGACCCTGCGCTAAGTGAATGTCATTTTGTCTTTGAGAGCTATGCATATACTCTGTGCTGTGAAATTGATTCCATGCGAAAGAAAACTCAGCCACACAGTCCAGTTTCTGCCAATAATGAGCCTGTGCGTAATTTCAACAGTATTTTAAGACAAGGTAGGTCAAAGCACGACAATGAGAAGTCACTGTACGACCTCTAATGAGCTACAAGGGCAAAAACAGGGCAAATCTCATGCCCCATCAACATGACTCAAAACATGTTTGAGCCTTCAATGGCACTGCACTCCAACAGGGTCTAAGTCTTTTCTTTGAGAATGTTTCATCAGAGTGCCATGTTATGTAACTAGGATCTAGTTGATCACTGCGCCTCCCTTAATGTTGACCAAACAAATGCTGACTTCCATTATGGCGTGACACAATATTCGCATGAATCACTTGTTCCCCACATCACCGTACCCACTTCCCCCCATAACCACTTACCTTTTCCTTCATCCGTGCAGTGTAAGTTCTCTCCCACTAACATGGGTCGGAACTGGCGCTCGAGCTTCGTGCTACCTTCTAATGGACTTCCATCACACCGAGCAAAGGGAGCAGGGGACACCCCCGCAACCCTTGCCGCCTTTATTCAGAATAATTGGAGTCACCATTTTTGAATGGTGCAAAGGCACAGTAATGTTAGTGGTCGCAATTTCTTAGGCAGCATTTTGGTATGATTCACAGTAACCACACTGACACACTGATACATTCAGCATATGTGAGATACTTGGACTTCGCAAATGTATCCGCACAACTTTGACATTTTTAACAGAGAAATTGATGCCCTTGAGTCCTTAAGACAACTGCCTTGGGTTGATCTCCTCAATTCCAGGCTCTCCCAATGATATTAGACAGAGGTGATAAGGATTACCCTGCATTTGAAACTGGCTTCGGGCCTCGAAGGCCCTCTGAGAACAAAGATACCAATTTTGCTAGATTTGGTCACTGCATGTGCCGGCCGCTGTGTCTCCTGGAGGACAACAACAGGCCCTCCTGCCTGCATTTTCAAAATGGCGGAACTGGAAGTCCTGAGCATGCACAGCACGGTATGAGGTGTTTCAAAAGGGGACACTGGGCACAATGATTAGGAGTAGAGCAGCATGGTGCTGGTGGAGGGTGAGCCCATGTAGCTTGAGAGACATTACCCAGCCTTAATGGGAGAGAATCCCGAGCTTGCAGGGGGTCTCACTTTTTTTGTCAGCTGTGTCCTGAACACAGTGAAGGGACGTTCCAGAGCTCTTTCAGTGCTTGGAGAAGAATTCACGATTCACTGTGGGTATCTGCTCTGCTCTGTCCAGGCGTACTAAGCACAATAATACCGGAAAGGAGGCAGAGAAGAACAATTTATGGTGCAGGGATTCACTGCGGATGTCTGCTCTGTCCAGGAGTACTAACCACAATAATATCGGTAATAGGAAGAGAAAAATGATTAATGGTGCAGGATGTCATCCCAAATTAATGGTAATCAACCAATTACAATAAAATATATTCTATTGAAGCTGATGGAAAGCTAAAAACGGGTTGTCTAGCCAAATAGACTGGGTGGACATGGCTGGAAATAAGATGAACAGGTTGGCCGTGGATCTGAAGAAGTTTGAACAAGTGTAAAGTGCAAACAAGACCACAGTGAATAGCGTGGGTTTGGTTCCCAGTCCTGGTACTGCGCTTAGAGGCTGGGGTCCTGCATGAAGTAAGATATGAGAAACTGATTTCATTTTTTGTTGTTGAAATGAGTGGCTTTCACATTGCGTATAGCTGTTTTGTATTTGTTGCAGCAGAGTTTGAGTGGTGTTCTGGTGGCGGAGCATGGGTTATTTTGCCAGGCTCTTGGCATCTGGCTTCCTGCTTGATAGCTGTCTGAACCATGATTTATGGTGTGTATTGTAAGGTTGTTGTGATTTGAGGGGATAATGTTGTTGTGTGCCAATATGATGGTGGTGTCCTTTTTGAGGAGAGTGGAGGGATGTGTGTGGAAAGGAAGGTGGTGGTATGAGTGGTGCCAAGGCTGTGCCTGTAATGTGTTTGATTTTTATAACTGTGTGGAGGTGATGTGTGGCAGGTGGGAGGGGGTCTTATGTAGCAGAGTGAGCGTGAAGGGGATTGTAAATACAGTCTGGACAAGACACACAGATTAGATTTTCCACAGAGACATGATTCTTGCTTGAAATCAAAACGCCCTTGGTGTGTGTTGGGTAGGTGATGAGTTGGGGCTGGGAAGAATGAGGATACTCTTTAACATGGGATTGCTTTCTAGCTGGGAACTGCAAGGGTTAAAGTCACCACAGTAGATATTGATGCAGGGGGAGCTGTTGTGGTTAGTTGTAAAGTCAGTCCAGTCGGTGTGGAATTTCAGATTGTGTGATGGGGCAGCAGTCGAAATGTACAAAAGGAAGTAGTGAAACTATGTTCCCTGCTGGCCTGCCCCAGCTCTCACAAACCCCATCACCACACACCCTCCCACGTGCAATCCAAACCCCCAACGAAACACACCTGCAGTATATGAGAATGTTCAGTGCAGTACACTGAAGTTCATGTTTCATCTTCTTCTTACACTTTTATTTGAAAACTAAACCATTGCAGAACGGATTCCTTTAAAAATAAAAGTATATAAACAGTAAAACCTTTTTTCCACTGGATGGGGGGCAGTAAATGAGCTGAAGAAAGGTGGGGTGTCGGTGTGATGTATGGGAGCATGTGAGAGAGAGTGCTTCAAAGGATGTGTATGGGGTGTGCAGGATTGCGAAATGTGAGTCACTCTTCATGCGTGATGGCAATGCCACCACCTTGGTTGTGTGGGTGATCTCTGTGGTGGAGGAGATAGTGTGGGGGAAGCATGTCAGGGATAATAGTTGTGTGTTGGGGTTTGAGACATTTTTTTTAAGGAAGAGTTTATCTGCGGAGTGTGTGCTAATGAGTTCATTGATTCTGTGTGCGCGAATAGGTACAGAGTGGCAGTTGAGAAGAAAGGATGTGCATGTAATTAGTTGTTTAACTGCAGTGTTGTGTTTCCGTTTAATTTTAATATTGTTTGTTTGCTTTGTATGAGGCGTGTTTTGTGGAAAGCAGTTGCAAACAGAGGCTAACAAGGAACAAAGAATAAAAAAAGGGAAAGATAATAGCAAGAACCATTAGCTCTGTCAACCATTTGCTCTGGATGCTGGGGCCAGTGGACGCCCTAATTAAATTGCTTAAATTCCCAAAGTAAGCTAGAAGTACTTCTGCAGAAAAGAGATATAAACAGGAAACAGGGAGTCGGTCCTCTTTTGCAAGTGAAAGCAGTAGCGGCAGGATTGCAGGATGGTGGTAAGGAGCTTGACGAAGGACCCTAAGGGGTGCTTCAGGCTTCAAAATGACACCCCTAAGTGGAAGGTCAGAAAACCTACCTTACCTTCCACATGTCACACGTGATCAGCTGGTCTATTGACCCACAGTGGTTCTTGTAGGTTCCCTGCCCTCTGCAGGCAGTCTCAGGCAGATGGATTTCAGTCTCAGGCAGAGAGACCTCTGGTGGTGCTGGGATGAGCTTGGTGTTGCTCTCACCCCAGTTGAAGCCCCCTATTAATGATGCAAAGATATTTAAAAAATGGTGATATTGGGGTAAAAGGTCACATGATCAGTCCACAGACCAACTCTGGGTGGTTCTTGTAGGTCCCCTGAACTCTGCAGGCAGCCTTAGGTCGCTGGAATGAGTGCCTCTGGTGGTGGTTTACTGAGCTCAGTGTTGCTCTCAGCCTAGATGAATCCTCTTCTGAGGATGGAATATCCCTTCAAATATGGTGTTTTTGGGATTATGCGTCATATGATCAATCCGCACATTGACTCTGGATAATTCTTGTAGATCCCCTGAGCTCTGCAGGCAGTCTGAGGCAGCTGGAAGCAGGGCCTATGGTGGTGTTGGGCTTAGGTCAGTGTTGCTCCCAGCCCAGCTGAAGCCCATTCTGAAGATGGAAAGGCCTTTCAAAGTTGTCAGTTTTGGGGTCAGAAGTCACATGATCAGCCCATAGATTGACGCTGAGTGGTTCTTGTAGGTCCCCTGACCTCTGCTAGCAGCTGAAATGAGTTACACTGGTGGTGTTGTGGTGAGCCCAGTGTTGCTATCAGCCCAGTTGTAACCCCTTTTGAGGGAGTTCAAGGTTCTTGTTGTATTGTTCAGTTAATGGGTGGGTAAACGCTCCAGAGATTTGATGGGGAGCAGTGTTGGTGGAGGTTTAGGACTGTTGATAAGTTGTTCTGAACCTGAAATGACAAGACCAGATATTAAAGCTAACACTGTTATGTCTCATAGAACAGGTCAGCAATAACCTGTGGGATGTTTTTACCCATGCATCCGAGCCCTACCAAAAAAAAAAAAAACTTGTGCATTACTGGCATTGAAAACATCATGATGGCCAGAGCTTCCCAGAAAATGCCCAGGGAAATGCATGAAGAATAGGCTTCCACCCATTTTTGCCGATGTTATGGTCACAGAAGGTCACTGCCTAAAACCACCATTGGACTACCCACACAGTAGCCTGAAACCATTGGGAATGGCAATGCTGATTGCCAAAAGCAACCTAGAACTGTGTGGAATTCATTTTCTTAAATCCCAAAAATGGTTGCATTACCAGTACTCACCACTATCAGAAAGCCGGCGTTTTAAAACAACACCAGACATTTGTGTAAAACTGAATAAATGCACCCAAAGCAGGCCAAAGAAAGACTTACTGAGAGGTGGATACAATGTAAAGTTATATTCTGAAGTGACTTGAAGGTTTATAACAAGACTGGCTGAGCTCTGCAGGTCTGCAGTGGCTTAAACTGAAACTGGATTTAAAATTACCAAATATTGAAATGTGTAAATAAACTGAGGGACAGACTTGTGAGCGGAGCATGCTGACCAACGACTTCACATCCAGAGATCCTACACTTAGACTTCCAAGCTAAACAGAGACTACAGAACTTTGAACCAAGAAGGCCCACTGCAAGCAAAAGTATTTGTCAGCAGGCCCAAAAATCATTTGCAGACTATTCACAGCCGGACCCAGGTGTTGATTCTGGCCTGAAACCCTGTGCCAGAAAGATCCAGAAGCAGTGCTGTACCCAGAGAAAGCAGAGCAGTATCCAGAACCAGAGGCCAGAGATCCAGAGTGACCCAGACCGCTGTTAGCAGAACCAGAGAGCTGACCCAGATCACTGTGAAGTGCCGAGACCACAACCGGAGTCTAGTCCAAAACCTAACCAGATCCGTGGCAAGGCCTATTTCAAAATATATTGTGAGTACCTAGCAGAACTGTGCAGAACCAATCTCTTAGTTAAAATAATATAATTCAATCTATTTTAATCTAACCAGAACTGACCCCTAACTGTCACCTGTCATTTGCAAAGCTGTCACCTGTCATTTTCTAGCTGCAAGCTGTAACCTGTTGCTCTGAACTTTTAAAATTTCAAATCCGAAAAACTACCTTTATTTAATCGTCCGTATCTCTGGAACCGTTTGGGCTAGGAACTTGGTTTAACTTTCCTCTGAAAGCTTAGAATCTCCTTATACTTTCTCAGTAATCACGATTTTCGCACCCGCGAATTTTGCCGCGATTTGCGATTTAGCCCGATTTCTTTACTTGTAAAAAGATAGCTGCTTTTGCCTGAACAACTAAATTTCGTTTGCCTCTTAAGAACCATCCCTGAATCATTGCTAGAGTGAGCCTGGACTAATATTAACTAGATACCACTCACCCTGAACCTCCTGAAGGGAATTAAAAGCATTTTCAGCATATTTCTCACTGCATTGTCACCATATTCAAAGCACTTGGGTCTGTGTTTCAAAACTCCTATCTGTTGTATAAGCTGCTGGGGGGGAATTGAACTGAATTCTATTTGATTGCATTCCTAAGAACTGAGTCCCATTCTATTCATCTCCTTACATCGCATTAAGGGGGGGGTGAATTGTCTAAGAAAGTGATTACATTGTCTTTTGCTGAAATCCTATCAAGTTATTTTCTGTACTGCATTTCATTCCACATTGCATCCATTTGAAACCATAAAAGTATTGTCACTACCTTACCCATCCTATAACCACTCATCATTGATTATAAAGAAGTGTGCTAGTGCCGGACTATCCATTATTGATTATTGCTCAGATTAAGTGTGATATTCAATTATTAATTTATTATAAAGTGTGATATATATATATATATATTGTTTACATTATCAAATAAACCTTTTAAACTTGCAAAACAGAACTACTTCTTTGCTCAGTGGGGTCAGGGGGATTCCAAGAGAGGGGTGTTATATAGGGGTAGTCATCCAGAACTCATGAACTGGACGTAAAGATATATCAATAAGGGTTTCCATTCAGTATCCCAGACTAGGCATTGACTTAGCTGTAGTGCTGGATTGAATCCTCTTACAAACCATAATGCCAACACCTCGCAAGCAGTATAGTATGATGGTCATGGATGTTAAGCTTCTGACCTGGAATGTCTGTGGCGCAATAATTTCAAGAACATGTGCAAACTACTCTCCTTTATCCCCTGACATGGAATTTGTGTACTAAGTCTACAGGAGACTTATCTTCTCTCACAAAAAGTAGTGTCAAAATCAGCAGACATGGCTAAGAGCCAAGTCACAAATTTATGGCCCTACAGATGTTTGGATACCTGGTCACCCCCGTGCTAAGGAATTTACACATTAATCGGGGGCACACCAGACATCATCAGGAATAGTTTACATATTGCTTTCAAATGAATACTCTGTTTGGGTTCAAGAATGTGCTATATTGGCAGGAACTGTGTTGGACCACAATCCAACCAAGGTCTCTATCAATATCCCAAACAAAATGAATACACATCACTGATGGAGAATTAAACCGCAAGCACTGTCGGACCTGGTTTGTAAGAATGACATACAAATTGCCATTGAAGAATATTTTCTAATGAATTTGGTGTGCATACCGTTTATGTATGAATGGAATTCTCAAAGATATACATAACCGACTCAACATACTTAAGCCATAGCTTAGAGGCTTAACAGGCTGCATTTGACACCCTAAAGCACTATGCACTAAGCAGCATATGCATGGGAAGCTCCATAAAACCTCTGACTTCGCTGATCCAGATATAAAATATTTGAATAGACCCACAAACGCTGGACAGTATAAACCGAGCAGGCTACTGACATGGATGATAGAACTAGGGCAAACCTGGCCGTCACGGTAATTGCCAAGGAGAGAGAGGCACACATTTCCCACCGTAGGCAACTAAATGGGGAATTTGAAAACTACTGTCACAAGTTACATTGCTCCAGTAACAGTTGCTCTGACGCATGCATAAAATTGTATTTAGAGCAAATACTTCCATCATCAATACCTCCAGATGCAGAGTGATGCTCAAGGACATATTAACACAAAAGAAAGCCTTATACTTAAGTAAACAGGGTTCACCCTGACAATCAACTATTAACACAAAGAAGGGCTAACACATCTGATAAAGGTATAATGCAACACCCTTCACATTCATCAAAAAATTGAAGAGGAGGTATCCTGCATATCCTTACAATTAAAGAGACACAAGGATAGGTTTACTGTCTCACTAATCCTGCCTATCAGTATACTAATTCTAGGCTGTGCTGGTGTGCCGCTTATCTAAAAGTGGATAGAAAAAAGAAAAAGATAAGTTGTCTGGGCGTGTTGAAAGAATTACTGATCTTGGTATACTTGCTCTCTTCTCCTGTTCAACTGATCTCTATCATTCATACTAAAAAAGAGAGAATATGGCAAAGTCCACCTGTCTATTTATGGTGACACTCAATTTATTAACCCATAGACAAAATAGATTTCTCCCCAAGATCTCAAAGTGTAAAATAGTGTTTACTATAACAACCGCTTTTAGTGTTGGTATGAAGACACTATAGTTTTTGTGCGGTGGTTAGAGTCAATAATGGATTTGGTTCATTTCTGTGTTTAGGGTCCTCACTGGTAAGTAGGGGGATCATTCATGGTTTTGTGTATCATTGTTGAGTTGTGGGTGTTGCTTTGCTCCCTATAATTTTATGCCACACACAGTAAATATCAAAACTTCTGCACAGTTCCAGCGAGGGTCTGTAGAGGAGCAGTCACATGCCTCTGCAGCAAATCCCCCTCCCCTGCTACCTGTATGTTGGAAGCCTGAAATTGTGCCATGGTTGACACCAGCAGTTGTGATCATTCCGCTGAGACTATTCGAGAAAAGGTACCCATTGAGAAATCCATATCAAATGCATTCCTGGTAGAAAAGGAATATGAATATGAGAGAAAGAGGAGATGGGGGCGTCACAAGAGATGAGTGTGACGTACTGAGAAGATAGGCTGAAGAAAAGATGCATGGATCTTGTAGAAACTGATGACGAAATAAAGAATCAAGTGAACGTTCATATGAGAAAAGAAGATTGCACGTGTGAGAAGCACTGCAGAAAATAAAAGCTGTTTAATAACTGTATAGATGCAGAAACGCATGTAGATCAAGTAATCTTAGTAGCTGGCTACAAGAAGTGAATAGAAGCTGGACATCGGTGTCACAAATTTAGTAAGTTCAAACCCATGGAGAAGAAAGTCCGAAAGCTGTGTAGCAGCAAAGAATTAGCTGAGATCGTGGCCTGATGTCAAGGCTGAAGCAGGCAAGACTGGTTATCTATTTGTGAAGGCAGTGGACGTGAGATGCTGAATCATCCCTTGTTAAGGTGCAAAGAAAGAATACCTTGAGTGCCAAGTTTTATTAATTTGAGACAATTAAAAGCTGCAAAATGGTCCAAATTGTGGTCTCTCGTCACGTGAGTCAAGGATGAAACTATGATAGCACGTGCTCACACTCCCTTCTATTCCCAGAGACAAGAATACACTGCAGAGCCAAGTTCAAAGACAATCTTCGTGGCAGACGCCTTGGGTGATGAGAGACGTTGGGCTAATTGGGTGAGGAGGTAGAGTCATGTTCACCTCCTGGCACCTGTGTATGAGCTTACGTGCTGCTAGTGAGCCAAATGTTCCAGACTGGCCCGAGCGTGCCAAACGATTGTAGAGGACCATATAACGAAGGTCCCTATAGTTAGAGAGACAATGCCATTGTGAAACTTGAGAAGAACCATATCCAGTTCTGGAAGCACCTCAAAACCTTCCTCTTTGCTTCTGCCTTTGCTCCTCCTCTCCCATGCTGATCTGTTCTGACTCAGCATGTTGCCCTTGGTGACCCTCTGTCTTTCGGGCCCAGGCACCTGCACACCCTGCCACCCACACGCACTGCCTCCTGGCAATCCCTTGGACTGGGATCTGTGCCCTACAGCCCCTTCCCCCTTTCCTCTGCACTTATCAGACACACCCTGCCTGTTGTCTTAAACCTAGCACTTGCCACTTGCTGGCGGCACTACCACTGTTTGTTGCTTTTTATTATTTATGTATTATTTATTTGTGTTCCTTTGCTCAGCAATTTCCACTTCTCCCCACTGTTATGCACTCTCCCCTTTCCGTCTCCCTTGCACTTATGTGTTCTCAATGTCACTGGGCCTAGACAGATCATTTTTTATTCTCCCTTGTTCCCCCTCTCTTGCCTCATCGCGCTCTGAAACGCTTGTGTACGAGCGCGATACAAATAAAATATCAATATCAATTATATACTGTGTATTTAATAATGATGAAGATGACTTGCACTAGTGGTGGGCATAAGTTGTCCACCTGACAATAGATATCCAATCACAACCCAACCCCTTACAGAAAGTATATTTAGCTATTCCCCTTGAGCTAATCACAATCCCTCTTAGGTTTTTCTTAGTTTGCCACGTAGTATGACATCACGTATGATGAATTGTTTCTATATAAGTGTGAGTTTTTATGAAATGCTTCGAGAAAGCTTCTGCGATGTCCGGTGATGTCTGTTGTAACTCTCTGTTTTAGATAATTGATCTTAAAACAGAAATACTTTTGCCATGTTCCTGAGTTGGTACGAATATTTGGAGTCATTCTGCATTCCATCCATTGCATGCATGCTATCCAAGGGGCTTTAACGCTCAGTTTTGAGGAGCAAACCGCGGGCAAAAACGTTGCTGTTTAAAGACCTGCTTGATAAAGAGGCAGCATTGGGTGCGTAGATGCTGGAATTGGGTGACGGGAGCAGTACAGCGCAGTGCTGGTTCACATTGCGTAAATTGTAATCATGCATTCTGCACCACCTTGGGCATGTTTCCAGCACCAATGGTTAGAGGTGAGGAGATGATGTCTGGAAGCTTCCGTTTCTGACCTTGATTTGAATGCCCAGATCACATTAGTAATGACATCTCTGCAAAGTGGGGACATTTTAAATGCCCCCTTTCCAGCCCTTCCGTTAATTGCAGGGGCAAACGATGCGATCAGCTAGCTTCTGCAGGTGTGGATGCGCCATCTCTCAGGAGCTAAGTGGCAGGATGTTCACTAATAATCAAGTGTGTGATGCCTGCTGGGCTTTGGGTCACCACAGCCAGATGGAGAAATTGGGGAGAGCATTTGGTTGCGACTGAAACAGAAAAGTGCACCGGGGAAGTAAGGGGGCATTGCCGCAGGTATCTGAAGGCACTGGACAATGACCGAGGTTCAGGGTACTGGAGGGTGGGCATGGTTATACACGTGGAGGATAGCTAGAGGGCATTGGGCTGGCACATTCAGTCACTATCAGAATAACGAGGACATCAGGTGACTGATACTGCTTGTTTTCAGTGTGGAGCGCAGGGTCCCGAGGGGCAATGACAGACACATGTGGGCGTTGCGATAACAGACAAGTTCCAAATCATGGGGATCGTCAGATCTAAAGGATCAAGGTAAATTGGCCCAAATGTGTTACCATATTTGATCCTTAAAGGGAACCCCGAATTGTGGGCAGACATACTATTTAAACAATTTTCAAAAATTGCGTAGGGAGTTTTCCGCCCATCTGGCGTTCCTCCATTATTGTTCTGATCTGTAAGAAGGGTGAGCCCACAAATCTGGCTAACTACCACCCCAGAGCCCCCATGATGTGTCCTCCATTATCTTTGCATAATCATTTTTAGATGCTTTAAATGTGTGGGTGTCATACATCTATTACAAGAGCAGGCCTGTCAAAGAAATAAACCCTCACGCTCTCCGGTGTCTCTTTCAGCATGCATTATTGGAGTCGCTGCATAGGGACCTGCTTCTTCAGAGTTGGATGGGATTAGTGTATCTGGTAGCTCCCTGTTTTAGGTTTCTTTTCTTTGCTAGACATTGTTGGAATTGCCTATGCAGGCGTGGGTAGACTTCACCCAAGAGACACAGCTTTTGGGCTTTGTTTTCTCTTAATATGTTCTTGACAGCATTGTTTTTTTCAAAATTCCCTATCAAATCCAAAGGAATTACAGATACTCAAGATTTGCGATTGCTTCTGCTGCGTCCTGTTTTGCGTCTTTTTTCATTAGGTCACTGCTCATTGCATTCGTTTAAATGTAATTGTCCACCCTGACCACACATTGCCATTTTATTCTATGCCAGGTTTCTGCATCCTGTGGCACAGGACTGGGAGCAGGATGACTGGAGCACACCAACACCAAGCAGGAGCAGCTTGTATTGCCTTGTCCGGAACTGCCAGATGACCGGAACTGCAGGCAAGCCAAGGTAATTGCAAATGCTTACATTCACAGTGATTTGGCAATATGGGCCTATACACACTGATAAAAGTGCCAAGGACGAGTATGTTCGCCCTTTTTGCATAGACTTGCATAATAGTCTGGCACTTAAGGGGTTAACACTACACATGGTGATCCATTCTTTTATGAAATGTGTTACAGTGATATTGTAACTATATTTTTCTTAGTGTGCTGAGGAACAATGCTATGTGATGTCACTTCATGCTTTGTCAAGGAGTGAAAGGTTGTGTGCCTACACTTCCCGTAGTGTCATTTGGCGGTGGGGTCAAATGATATCACGTCCTGTGATGTCATCACAGGTGAAAGGTCATGCAATTTCACTTCCACTAGCCCAGGCATTTTGGTGAAATGACATACCCGGATGCACACTTGCCCGCAGCATCCAGCTCACTCTATGCCTCGCTCCTTCCACCACACCTGCTGCTACCTTGCTCTGTGCGGCATGCATGTGGGGCAGTGAACGACATGCAGCGTCTTCCATGCGTGCCATCTGCATCATGCTCAAAAGACCCAAAATGCTTTCCAGAAGGCATCACGAGCCATTCATCAGCTTTTTCTAACTGAATAATAAATATGACTGAATGAGAAGATAGCAAAAGTGATATCAGACTTCAAAATACGTTTTATCCCATTTATGAATAATTTGTTTCAGCATGTTTCTTCCATAATACAGCTTTTACTATCCATTAGGCGGGCAGAGTTCCTAAATTCTTTCAATTGAAGCTTTTTTAGTGAGTGCTGTGTGAATACAGAGGTATGATCAGGATTGTTCTTTTAGTGGTGTTCACTATCAGTGATGCCGCGCTTAACATTCGTAGCGTGCACATGGCATGTGCATGCGTTCCCACACACCATTATATGTGAGGGCGTGGATGAGGGTCTGAAAACGTTCTCTTGGAGAATTGAAGTGAAGGTGTTTTAGGCGTTTAGTGATCTTCACTGAAGCTTTCATAACGCCCTGGATAGCTATTCTGGGATAGAGCCATAGACTTAACGAGGTATCCTTTGTTCCCCCATTTATGAGGCTTGGCCAAGCTAAAGTCTTAATCCTGCAAGAGGTGCTGGGGTATGCAAGAAACAAGCACAAAGAAAAACAATGAAGACATAAAGAACCTAAGTAAGATACACATTTAAATACAATAATACTAAATATGTATTAAACACAAGTCTGGAAGTGGAAACAGGAGCATGTGTGTTAGAAATCAAACTCCATGTCCAATACCAATTATTAACAGGGCCCTCTAATAAATGTTTATTCTAAGAACCCATCAAAAAATTTAAAAAATCTTCTAAGGCCAGCATTTTGAGGAGATGATGCATGTGAAAAACCTGGCCAGATCCTATTTGCACAAAAACTCATTGTCATTGTGTATTTTCAAAACAACAAAACTGAACAAAACATGCACTTACTCCCCGCACAAATGGCGCACATGCAGAACCTGCACATGGGGAAACAAAACTGCAGATCATTTGAAAATGAATTGAAATATATTGGAACAATGTAACATATAACCAATGTGTTATGCCATGTTACTTTGATACTGCACAAAATCACCACCATAGCGGTTTTACAGGGCACCAGTTCAAACCAAGAGGCATTCACAACTGACTCACTTTGGAGACGGCTCGATCAAATATCCCAGAATACATGGGTTATGGGCAATGCTGCAGTGCCTCACAAAGTGAGGCAGGGTAACTGCTGTTACCATCAGCAGGCCTGGAGAGGGGCCGCGCGTCCTCTCCCCCTCTCTACTCCTCTCCTCCCCCTCCAGTCATAGAGACACGCAGTCTGTCCTGCACAAAGCTGAGGAAGGGTGAGGTGTGAGCAATCACCTCACCCTTCCTTCATGCAACTAGGTGCTAAGCACCGTAGGACACCAACAGGCAGGCAGGGATCAGGTTCAAAGACTTGTCCCCCCCCGGGGGCCAGATAGTCAGTTATCCGGCCGGGGGCTGACATTTAACAGCCCGCACTACTATACACATCAAAGACCCAGGGCTCCCCTGGGTCTTATAAATACAGAGCGGCATGCTCTGAAAAAACACAATCAGGTTGTGGACCCTGAACGGGGCCCAAACACACAGGAGGTGCACTGCTTACTCAGTGCCTTCCAAACCTTTGCTTCTTTTACCACAAAACACTCCCACCCTACAAATAAGGGAGAAGAACAAAGGAAAAGAGGTACAGGGCGCTGTACGGTGCCCACAACAAGTCATGGGACATAAGAAGGCGGGCACAGGCCAGAGGGGGTAACCCCAAGACCCGGTGCCCAAAAGTATTGTTTATTATCTTATGATATGTGATTATTTTTATTGGCATAACCATATCTGTACAATAAAAACTTACGGCCTTTTATTGCCAACACTTGACAAACAATGTGTGAGCCAAATTATTTCTGGGTAAGGGTATGGTTTCGGCAAAGTATAATGATGCATGCATATGGGTTCAGCAGTTATGCCCCAATCCCTTGCTGGAGAGTCTGGTAGATATCCAGCACGGGATATCGCAATGAGTATTGCTGTGGTCCAAGTGGCACGTGTTGTTGCTGCCCTTTTCTTTTGCTCTATGTACATCTAGAGCCGGATAGCTCAGCGGGTCAAGAGCTCGCTGTGATCTGTGTGTGAGCTGTGGTCACAGGTTTGAATCCCGTCAAGGTCAATTCAGCCTTTCATCTTTTCGTGGTGGATAAAATGAGCACCAATTTCGACCGGGTAGTAATAATTGTAAAACAAATGTTCTATATAAAGCACTTTTGATAAAAGCACTATAAAAATAACAAGTTATTATTATTACGCAGCGCTTACTTTATGAGCAAAATGGGCAAACCTGCATGTACTTACTCCCCATTTGGTTCTTATGCATTATTTTATGGTGATATGTTCGAAAATTCAAACTAGCCCAGAAATAGGCCACCCACACACCTAATGCCTTTTATGCATGAGGATTTTTTTCAAGCTATTTCCTTCAAACTAAAAGAAATGGGATGTGTGTGCTTATTTTATTGTTGTTTTCCTTGCATCTTTTCCTTGTATTAAATTCTTGTTAAAACATGCATTGGCAAAGTCAACAGTTTTGACTCTTGTATAAGCAATATGTAGGCATATTCCGTGCACATACACAATATGCCCACACAGTAATGCCATTTCCCAGATGCTGCCATTTCATGACCTGTTGCTTTGCAAATGTGTGTTTGTATCCCAAGTGGCAACAAGGGCCATACCTACCCACATCTGGGCAATGCAAAGGAACATATTAGTGGTCACGCTACAAAATGTGCATACATTGAGAATCATTGTATGCACATTTATCTCATGAATATTAATTAGGGGTATCCTGAAAATTTGACATGGATCCGGCCCTCGAGGCCTGGAATTGGACAACCATGGGCTAAAGTGCTGGAGTAATGAAAAACCCCTAGGAGGGAAAAACACTACCGTAGACCAAAATCGGGTCTGATATAGTGCGATCAATGCAGTGAACTGTTCTCAATCAAATTTAGTTTTGAGGTTGTTCCTGAGAAACCGAGGTTGCAAGTGGAGTGCACAGATAGTCTAATGAAGTGGTGAAGAAACGTTATGATGATGAAAGGCCCTGAGTTTGGGGTGCACTCGGGATGCTGAAGAAAGACACTCAGTCGTTGGATCTGTTTTAATCCCCCCTCCAATTGGTTATTTCTGTGACTAAAGGAGTATATCTATGCAAGAGTATCCGAAGAGCTTACTCTCTTATCTCGCTCAATGAGTTCCTCTTGGTCACACTCACAAATCTCTGACAAAATGTCATAGGATCTCTCAAAACATGACAAAAAGAACTTGCCCTGGCACCCGACCATTCTACAGTTATTATTATTACCCAACTGAAATTGGTACCCCTTTTATCTACCATGGGAGGATGAAAGACTGAGTCGACCATGCCGGGATTTTAATCTGCAACCTCAGATCACACAGAGCAGCGAGTGATTAACCTGTTTATCTATCTTACTAGCTCTAGAAGTTCATAGAGCTAAAGAAAACTCAATACCAACACTCAACACTTGGCAAACGTTTCTACTACCTAGGAACTGGCCAATATATCCCAGAAAATAAGAGCAAGTAAAAAGCACCCAACAAAAACTGGGCACATGTGAGCCTGCCCAAACAAGTCTACGGATATCTTCTGATCAATGGTACCGTCATAGGAGAGCCACAGGAAGGAGCTGCACTTAAATAACGTTATGATCTGGAGAGGAAGTGTGAGGGAAGAATGCATATTTTGATTTGCATGAAGTACTAGGTGCAGAGAAGAATGAATTACAAAAGCCAGCTCTTTTAGAGTTAACATATATTCTTAAAGAATACAAAATGGCCCCAATGAGAAAGCGAATTATATTTCTATTCGAGTAAAGCACTCATACTTACATTTTTTATCTCCAGGCCTGGTAGTACCGATGCAGGAGGGCGGTGACAGCTGTGTGTTTCCCCTTTCTGCCATAGCGCTTAAGAAACTAACTCAGGGCTTCTAGGGGTGTATCATCTGGTTCCTTTTTCTCATTCTTTCTGTTGAACTGGTGCTTTTGCCCTTCCCTCGTGACTATAGGGGCTGGAACCTCAGAGCTCACAAACAGCTCTTCCAAGGGCTTCCAGACACTCGAGAGCCTGACCCTATCAGGGGCGGGCTCCAGGACATGATGATATTGTTTAGGCACAAATCCAATCTCCATCTTCCTGCTCGCACTTTAAAATGACCTCTGCACTGGCCAAACCACAGGCGACCCCGCATCCAGGAATTCCATCGGTTGGTCCTGCCTCGCTAGACGAACTGCAAAAAACAGATTACGCGAAAAGGCCATCTGTGCCGGAAATCAAATTGCAAAACCTGAACATCATAATCTTGCTTTTAAATTATGCTGATCAAAATATCAAAATGGATAGATGAGTTCTAATGTGCTTCCCAGCTGTGTTTCAATTTTCACACAGTTGCCATGAGCTACCACTATAATGACATAATTACGCAAGACTATGTGGCAAATGGCTTCAACCACACCTGTAGGTGCCTGCTTTTAATTGTTGGACGGCTGCACAGAAGCTCAGCGGCGCTGCGTTGTTTACTTCAATCAAAGCGACTCGGCGAGCCTCCTGTAGCAGGGCCTCTATTGGCTGACTCTTCACTCGTGTCACCGACGCAGGCAAGCGGGCATCTGAGGCGTCAGTTTCAAAATAAAACAAAATAGGATTCTGGCAATACACAGCAGCCTGCATCCATGCTGGCGAGAAAGAACGAGAAGCAAAGACAAGCAATAACTGTGGGCGAAAGAAGCAGATGACAGATGTCACGCGACAGCGCGCGTGGAGAATGTCCCTGGAGCGTTGAGGCCTATCAGGCCAGAAGACGTGGTCTAGTGGTGAGGCGTCCACTATGCAACTTCTGATCGCAGCTGCTTCTCTACCTGTCCTGCTATGGTATTTTACTAGGCTTGAATGCCGCACCACATCACCACCGTGGTCGTTTCTGAGCTCCTAGGCTTGTCTGTAGAGTGCCTCCTTGAACCAGGTGGGAAATAAGATGAGAAAAGTATGAGATCGATGTTACGAACACAGGGAGGGTGGATGCAGTAGGAAGTAAGAGTATTTCGTTGTAGCCTGTGTGAATGCCTATCCACATAGAGAAAAGGTGGGTAAGACGTGGTGATTGGATTAAGTTTCCAAGGTGGATTTGTATGATCGGCAGTTAATTACACTCCAGCACAGAGTGTTGTACCTTGCTATAGCCAGTGCTTTAAGTGGGCCAGGCTTGCCGCAGCGTCTCCCAAAAGTGGGGTTGAGCCGGGGACCTGCGGGTCCCACCACAACATTGGCGAGATGCATTATCCCGTTGCAGTCACAGCCACAACGATGCGCCCACTATTAGGTCAGGCAAGCTGACAGAAGTGCTCTAGCTGGGTGGCACATCTGTCAGTCACTGTAACTTCCTCTGGTGACCACTCCCGTGAGGGGTCACCAGAGGAAGTTACTGTGCTTTTGTTTCCCCAGGTCGCCAAGGCATCTTTATGCCTCGGCGAACCTGTGGACTCCTCGACATATTTTGAGGTTTATAAAAGATGGATTGAACTGTTTAAAAAAGATGGCTTGGAAAGAACACAAGCCATAAGGTACGCACACAAATATACAAATGCTGTATATTTGTGTGCCCAACTTACTATGGTTTATGTACTTTTCAAGCCATCTTGAAGTACACAAACCATAGTAAGGCACGCAAACAAATATATAAATGTAAGCATTTATATATTTATGTGGGTACCTTACTATGGTTTGTGTAGTATGCACGCCCTCTTTTATAAACATACATTAATGTAACATATTTCTATGTTTATAAAAGATGTCTTGCATACTACACAAACCATAGTAAGGTATGCATACAAATATATAAAATATTTGCGTACCTTACTATGGTTTGTGTACAAGGTTAAGGCCACGCCCATCCCACAGACCACGCCCCCAAATGAGAGCCAGCCCGCTATTTCTTACCCCACTTAAAGCCCTGGCTATAGCTCATAACGTTTTCTGTGTATCTTGGGGGAGCAGATGCACCCTAGTATTAAGGCCTTTTTAAAAGCCTGTACTGTGTACATCCTATGCTTATAAATCCATGATGAAGACGATTATTTTGGGACTTCTTGAATGATGGCTCTTTAAATGAAGGCCTTCTTGGCTGAGGTGTGGAAGTTGGATGAAATTCAGAGCTGGGAGTGTGGCGGCAGGAGAGACATTTGGTTTGGACCCCAGTGGCTGGAAGACCTGTGAAGAGTTTGGAAGGGTTGTGTAGGTGGGAGGAGTCATCTCTTGGCTATGGGTGTAGAATTTGCAGAAGTTTGTGATTAGGGATGTGTGGGTTCATTGTGTTTGTGGATAGTGTGGACATATTGGAGGGATTTGTGGCTGGTGGTAGTGAGGTGGCATGAGTCATTTAATGCGGTGTTATGTCTGGATGGGTAATTGCTGAGAGTATGGCAGTTCTCTCATTTTTTGATTTGCAGCTTATGGTTTATAGTGACATTTTCGAATGTCACATTTTCTTTTTCAAAATGCCATTTTGTCGACACATTTGTTAATGGGGGGGGGGTTCCCCCCCAAAGCCCCGTTTTTTTATTTACACTTTTTTTTTTACTAACAAACAAAAATAAAACATATAAAACATAAAACAAACAAAACATATAAAATAATAAATAATACATTCGGAAAAAATGTTTCTGCATTTTTGTGTCGACAAAATGGCATGTCGAAAAAGTGTTTTCGAAAATGTAACTGGACAGTTTATAAATTGATGGGTTTGCATAGTAGGGTCAATCCTGGGAAGGGCTATTGAGGGTCGGATCAGTGTTTGCCTATTGGTTTGCAAAGCTGAGGAGTTTCTAGCTGCTGTTGTGGAAGGACAGTAGTTGTAGCTAAGGTTGTGGTGATTGGCGCTTTCGTGCCTTAGGTGTGTAGGCTGGTGAATGTCTTGCATGTGCGTCTAAAGGTTGGAGGGGTTCTTGTTTTGCCATTGTGTTGCTGGAAAGAGTTTGGAGCTGGGAGTGTGAAATGTGGACGTGTGTGTGGCTGAGGATGTGGATGCTACGGTTCACAGTGGTGTGGAACTGGAAGAGTAGAGTATGACGTGTGGTCTGGCGTGAACGTTGAAAGGCCTTGGCATGGGGTGAGGGGGTATGAGGGGTGTTCATAATAAATCTCGAGGGAAAGATACTATGGGGTGAGTCAGCATTAAGAAGTGGCTGTAGTGGGCTGGAGTGGACAGGAAGTGAGAAAGTAGAACGCAGTTGTGCTGGCAGTTCTCTGTTTGGACAATTATGCTATCCTTTGTTTTCTGCACCATCAGGTTTTTCAATGATCTGAACTGTTGCTGTCATAGCTGTGTGCCATCTCTATTGTATGTGTGTCCTTTTAAAGCCTATGGAGTGATTGAGAAAAGTTGAAGGATAAGATGACTTGGGGACCCCCAGGATGATCCAGGTGTGTAGTGCCAGGATGTTGGGTGTTTACAGACTGTGGCAACAATGTTTCTACAAGCCATGCAATAACTACCGGTACTAGACCTCATGCGCAGCATTTCACCAAAATAACATCACACGACCCTTGACCTTTGGTGACATCACAGGAAGTTATGTCAACTGACCCCACTCCAAAGTGACATCACGGGAAGCGATGGAACACAACCTTTCACCCCCTGACAACAGGAAGTGGCATCGCATAGCATTGTGTATAAGTACCCTATGAAATATATGGTTACGGTATCACTGTCCAAGGCCAAACGATAATGATGTGTTATATAATATAGCACTTAGGCTTAAGCACTTCATATATAACAAATATACATACAATATCACCCAACCTGTGTTGGTAATCATTTATCAACCTTGACAGGAAGAACAGCTGAGTTGACCTTGCCGGGGGTCGAACCTGCAACGTGCAGATCACACACACAGCGCAGCAGCAAGTTCTTTACCCACTGAGCTATCATGACAGCTATAGCTACCAGAAAACCAGCCACTCCAGAAACAAAGAGCCACATGCTGCTGGCCACAGCTCAGGAACCTCAATTAAAAAAACAAAAAGTTTTTTGAAAAAGCATTTTTTTAGGGGTAGCAAGCAAGGAAGACCACAGGGGGAGCAAGGGAGACTTGTGACCCCTGGCAAACCCTAAATGATGTCCCTGCTGGACCTTTCCTGGGGATGTGTGACTCTGTGAAGAGGCCAGCATCTTTCTTTCCCAGGTCAGTCTGCCATGACATGATAACTTCCGGTCAATCACATTGTTATTTTTTGTCATGGCTGCATTTTTCCAGTGGGTCCCACGTCAGGTGTTGAGTTGAAGCTGGACAAATCCCAATCATCTGGCTCGGTTTTGTTGGTGTCCAGCCTATACTGAGGATACTCTTGATGCAGGGCATGTACAAGCATACCTGGCAGAGGAGATGTGAAAATCTCTGCCTGACCATATGTGAGGAATTCGACCATCCACACAGGGAGAGTGTGCTTGCCTGGGCTTTTTTGATTTTTTGATAAAGGGAAATGAATGATGGGAGAGCAACCTCTGAGAAATGAGTGCAGCCATCCCGCAACCATTTCATCTGCTTCCCGCACCAAACTCATAGTCACCTGTACTCTAGGAAGACAGAGCCGACAGGCGCCGTCAACCCCTATCATATTCACATGGAATGTGACAGCCTAGGAGCATCAAAGCATTCCTAGAAGGGGGAGGCACCCCTTCCTCCAGCCATGAGCAGCCAAATTAAAAAATCAAAGGCTCCATGGACCTGCATTACTTTGTTCTCTGGCTCGTGGCAGTGCATACTAATAAGAGATAATTGAGGCAAGCCTGTCCAGTGGGTTTGGTTCCCAGAGAGACAACACGAAGGTGGAACTAACACCACTTTGGTATGCAGTGTGTCAACTTGAAGCTAGTTCTCATCCCTCTGTACAAAAGGCAGTGAAATGCATGCCTGGGTTCACTGCTTAATGTAGGCAAACCTCTGCAGAGCTGACCCCTTTCAGAGGGGAGAAGTATGTGGTTTGGGGGAGACAGGAAGTCAGCTCGCAGCACATACTTCAAGGGAAAACCTGAGCTTTAATCAAGAGTCACAGATTGCTCCGTTAACCAGAGAGACACTTTGATCTACAACAGAGAGGAAGATGGGTGGGACATAGGTATATGTTGTCAACCCTTGTCTGTCCTGGTGCAGAGCACTGTGGTCCTGGCCTCATGCATAAGAGAAGATTGTTGGTGGGGACCCAGGATTGGTTCATTAAGGTGGGCGTAGCCGACACCAATCACTGGGCCCATTTGGCTTTAAAAGAGGGCTTAACCCCTCACGTATCAGATCATCTGAAGACTTTGCAAGGAGTAAGAGGAAGGACTGATTTGGACGTGGGCTGAAGGTACAGTCTACCTTACATCTTCCACCAGTGAAGGAAGGCCAGGAGTTCCAAGAGGGAAACAAGATCCATCCCTAAACATCTCCCAGGGAACAGAGGGAGATACCGGACTCACAGGACCTGTCCAGAAGCGCCAGAACAGGTACCCAGCCAGCCCAGAGTGCGCTCTCCAAGGTTCTGACAGCAAGCTACCTATGTGGGAAGTGCCAGTGAGTCTCTGGACAAAAGACAAATCTGTTGCCTGCTAACACCTCAACCAGCATTCAAGATCCGCCAACTAGCACAGAGACAACGATTCTTTGCCCCGAGCTGCAGCACCGGACAGCCTGCAGATGTCCGTCCAGTCTCGCTTGCCGAGCTGCCTGCCGCCTGGTACTCGCAGCTGCCTCCGTCCACTAACTCTGTCTCAAGGGCTGTGAAGCACCCTGGAACTGCCTCAACACTGTTGAGCACCAAGAACTTCTTCAGCACCAGGTACATTTTGGTTCTACCCCAAGGTCCTTGTCAAAACGCCCTAGAGATGTTTAAGACTCTTTGCCCCTTTGGTGCTGCACCCAAATAATCTTGAACTATAAGATTGATTACTTTACCAACTATCCGCCTGTCAGTATCCAGAGTGCAACCCGTTCCTTCGTGAAACTGTCTGCCCTCTGTGTTCCTTTACAGTGTGGGTTGTAATTGTAGTGTGCTAGAACTGTCTGTTGTAGTAATAATAAAGTAGATATTTGTATACAACCTTGACTGGACAGTCCCTTTTAACATTTGGTAATAATTGTATTTTCGCTGTGTTGCAACTAAAAAATGATCCACGACTTTGTGGAGATAAGCCTACTGTTCCGTCCATGTTACCAAATTGGATAAGGATGTCTTATAATTCACTTGTATTCCAATCTGTTTTGATCCCTTATGGTATACTAGAGGTGTGGGGTTGATTGATAGTTTATAAACTGACATTCATCCCTGGACCACTGGGGCCCCAGAAGTTGATCCATCAAACCCTAACCTCTGCCCTCACTCCTTTTAGAGACCTCCTGGTCACCCCCCTGGGGGTTGTGCTCTGTAGTTGAGGTTGTGCACTGTGCTATGTCTAGCTCTTTAGTATGTCTAGCCTTGGTGCGCTCAGCACCTGGGGATGTGAACTCAAAAGGGGTGACACCAGTGGGCCCCAGCTTTCAAGACTCCTTTAATGAAAAGGCTGCTACTGCGTGATCACTCTGTACTCCGAAAAAGGAGGAAGGCTGGAGGGATGGAGGGTCCAGTATCTCCTTTTGATTCTGAGTAAAGAGACGTCACGCATCATGAAGCCTCCTTTAAAAGGCTTTATGCTCCATGATGACTCTTTATTGGGAAACAAAAGGAGAGACTTGGCCCTCGAGCCCTCCTCCTGTTTCGGAGTTCAGAGTCATCTGGCAGCCATGCAGCCGAAGCCACGGTTACACTGGCTGTCTGCAGATGTCAGTACATCCGAAGTGCTGACACCTGCAGGCAGTCTGTGTAACTGTGCAGCGCTTCGGCTACATGGCTGCCTGAGATGTCGGCATGGTGGGGGCTAGTGGGGGTGGGCCACGGCAGGGTCCTGTTTCGAGATCGCTTTCTGGAGACTGCTGTGGATTGGGCCTGGCTGGCTCCAGCCCAATTAAAGCCCTGGCTGGGTGTCTTCAGTAGTCACTGTGTGATATGATGATATGATATGATATGATATGGCATTTATAACGTGCCTATACACAAGTGTTCCAAGGCGCGACAAGGCAAGGGTGGCGCGCAAGTTCCATATTTTCCGCACAAATAGTTCCATGAATCAGGCCCAGAGTATATACATTCTTATATAAACCCAGCCTCTTCATCTGTTCTTTGGCGAATCGCGTGCATTCCCCGCACCTGGGTATCAGGGTCCTGCTGGAAAGGCTTTGTGGACTGATGGCAGGGATGTCAACAGGGATGGGCCAATTGCTCTGCGGCCTTGCATCACTGTGGTCTTCCACGAGCATGCCTATCTTCGCCACTATTATTCGTTCACAAGTGACCGGAGGGGGGCTGCGGAGGGGGTGATAACTGGGCAAGTTGCTGGATGGGGAGACCTATAGATATAGGGAGTGTTCAGATTGGCCAGAGTGATGTAAACGCACAATCTTCACACAAATAAAGATTCTCTTTGATTCCAAGTTATTCAAAAGAAATGAAGGTCAGAATCGAGGCATTGGGCCATGCACAGCGAGGGAGGGACGAGGGAGAGAGGGGACAGCGCAGGCGAGACACTATGGAAACAGGGCCTGCCAGATTCAAGCGGTGGGGGCCACACCGATGAGCCCCCCTCTGATTCAGGCAATCATTTCAGCTTTAACCAGGCGAGCGGCTGAGGTGCAGAGCAGAACACCTCCCCGCGCCCCATCTTCAGCTCAATGTGGAACTAGCAATTTCGGAATAAATCGGGCTCCCCTGTGCTAATGCCGTCAGCGGTTGCGCTTGCCGGCCCGCTGTGCTCCCCGAGCCTCGGCGCCACGGAATACTAACACGGCTTTGCTCGCCGCCTTGCGTTGGCGGCCCCTCCTAGGGAACAATGTAATACCTGGGCCCCAGGCAGAAACCTGCGGCCTGTGCCCGGCCAAAGCCGGCCTGATACCGCGGAGCCTCGGCCTGCCTAACTTACTCAAGCATGCATGCGCTCCGTCCCCGGTGCTTGAAATCATGAACAGATAGATATTCATGACGCCGTGCTGAGACGGGCCGGCGCTTATGCACGATCATCTGGGCCTGCATAGAAGAGGAAACAGCATTGTGCATGGGGGGGGCGTGCGGGGATTCATAGCCACGCGCAGTGATAAGAGTGGCGATTTCCTGCATGCACACGCCTGGTGTTGAATCACTGCTTCGTGTCTGGGGCATGAGGCGCCCACCTAGAGTACCCCAGATGTAGCGCGGGGGCTTTCCTCGCTCATTGGAGGGAAGACACGAGAGTTACACGCGAGGAAAGGTATGCACGGACGCGGTGGTCATGCTAGCCTGAGTTCCGGATGTTGTATTGCCACCAGGAAGTCTGAGGCGCAGTTCACCAGTACAGACAGTGCGGCGTAGGGGGCACTGCGTGGGACAAGCGTGCAAGGATGATTCAGGATTGCTTCTGTTGGTGTGTCATTTAGTGCCGAGAATCCACCATTGATGCTGCTTCTGGGCGCTTTAAGACACGGTGGCTGGAAAGAGGAAGAGCCAGATCGCCGCAGTAAACAGAGCGAGCTTCCATGAGCCGTAGGCTCTGCATCCGTGGCCAGGAGTGGTGACTGGCCTCCGTGTGTAGGTCCCCAGCTGGGCCCACTGTCCTGATCCCGCTCCCCCAGCGCCCCTCCTTCTACTGCCGGTTTCTATTGGGGTTTCATGGTGTTGTGATGACATGCTCCAGTGCTAGGCCCTTCTGTGAAGCACATTGTGCTGCATCCTAACCCCCGACCCCCTTGGCTTCAAGGACCTTCTTGCAGAAGGGGCTATATACGGGTGTTACTGGTAGAGCTGCTGTGTGCATCAACATGCAAAATGAGCTGAGTCGGCTGGATGCTACCTGGGATGGGACGGAGCACAGTCAGAGCGCGGGAAGGATTAGGCGCCAGTCCAGACGCATGCTCAGAATGACGGGCCTTTTCTTTTCTGAGGGTTGGTGTGGTGCATAGTTGTAGCCAAGAGCTCCGTCCTTGGATGGCTCGGACAGCATAAAGCCCCAATTCATGGAATGTTTTGCACGGTGCAAAGTGACTTCGCACTGCTGGCACGCCGTGATGCATGGAAGCGTGCAAGGTGTATTTTTGCAATGCAAAGTCAATGCATAGTCATTTTTACAGGACAAAATGACGTTGCACGGACTTTGCACCCCAAAAGTACACTTTGCACTGTTCCATGAATCAGGGTTTGTGTCGTAGTGCAAAATCACTTTTCAGCAGTGCAAAGTCACTTTGAACCGTGCAAAAAATTCCACGAATCGGACCCTAGTAGCAGGGGAGTTGCTAGGTCTGGAAAAGACCCGGGGCTAAGCTGATGTCTGAACTGTTGGGACTGGGGGCTAGCTAGTCTTTTGGCTGTAGCTCCTGAGATTCTACGGGGCTACAACCAAAAGATCAGGGGCTATAGCCTCCTTAGCCCCCCCTAGCAACGCCCCTACCTAGTAGTATGCGGATATTTCGGTTGGTTGGAAGTGCAGAGAACTGTAGCCATTACCCTCATTGCCCCGCTAAGAGGTTTGCTACTGGGACCCAGAAAGGGTAAGCAACGGGGCGAGACTCTGAGCCTTAGCAGCAGAGGGCAGAGAGCTGCTGTCATATTCAGGGCAGTGCGATTCCACTGGAAAAGGCGCGTGTTCGATTCTGGTTGCGCGAAGGTTAGTGACGCTGAAGTGGAGGCATGAGTGCTTCTAAGGACAGCGTGGCGGGAGACAGGCAGGTCGCCGTCAGATTCTCCACCCTCCCGCCCCAGCCACACACCTCACCGATCAGTTACACAACAGGAAACGCATGAATAAATAAAAGGGGAAGGAGAGGGACCGTCAATGTCACCCGAGGTCGGTTCCTCGGGGCGAGAGAGAAGCTGCACAGGCAGGGACTTGATGCTGTCCATGGTGCTGAAGCGGAGGCCCTCGGAGATGGGAGCGTTAGGGGCCCGCCCCCGCCCTCCGTCTCTCGGCTACTTGTCCTGCTGCTCTGCCCTCTCCGTCCTCTGCGTGTCCCCCTCGCTTCCTTGAAACCGATGTTTATTTTTCTACTTCTTAGAACACTCTATCCCTTGACGCCGCCAGTGTTATTGCCCCTCATTCGTTTCCCTCTTCGTGTTCCTTACCGTCCTTTCTTCTCATCAATGTTCTTGTTCTCCCTCTTGCTCTTCTCATGCCATCTTCTTCTCTGGTTCTGTATTCCTTACGTACTTCTCTTCTCTCTTTATTTTTCCGTTCCCCCTCTCTATTTCCTATTCCTTAATCTTCTCACCCTCACCATCACCTCTCTCTTTTTTCCTTGGCACCCCTCTCTATTACTTTGTTCCCGTCGCCCCCACCCATGTCCACGTTTACTTTAACCCCCTCCCTCTTTCATTGCTCCCTCTCTCTCAGGTTCCCATCATCCACACCTGCTCCTTTTTCATCATTATCTTTCATCTTTTCTTTGCTACAACTCCCTCTGTATTCGTCGGTGCTTCTCTGTGTCTCTTTATTACCACTCTCTCCATGTTCTTCCTCTTCTGTTATCTATTGCCCATCCTGCATCTATATTCCTCTATTTTGCGTTGTTGTTGTTGTTCTTCTTCTTCTTCTTCTTCTTCTTCTTCTTCTTCTTCTTCTTCTTCTTCTTCTTCTTCTTCTTCTTCTTCTTCTTCTTCTTCTTCTTCTTCTTCTTCTTCTTCTTCTTTCTTCTTCTTCTTCTTCTTTCTTCTTCTTCTTCTTCTTCTTCTTCTTCTTCTTCTTCTCGCTCTAGTGCTGGTCTTCCTATTCAACTTTCGCTTGTCGTCAGCTGTCATCTATTCCTTATGCTTCTTCCTATATGTCTTGTCACCCATCATCTCACTATCCATTGGCAATATTGTCTGTCTTTATCACCCACTCCCTGTCAATATCTCCCTTTCCTTGTGTCCCTTGGCCTCTAGTCTTCTCCCTGTAGTCTCTGCAGCCCCGATCTTCTCTTAGTCCCTCCTCCCTCTGTGTTCTATCTTTTTCTATTTCTCAATCTCACGTGCAAACTCTCTCTCACTCTCTCACAAAAACACTTTATCTCGCTCACTTACTCTCACTTTCTTTCTATCTATCTTTTAGATTCTTATATTGCCCATACGGCCATGGGCCTGAAGGCGCTGCTCCCAAGACAATTACACCAAAAAATAAAAAGCAGCTATCAGAGGGAGGAATCCAGGTCAGTAGGGGAGCAGATAAAAGCCTAGCCTAGATCAAAAAGGTGTGTCTTAAGTTGTTTTTTAAACTGAGCGGTTGACTCACAACCCTTGAAAGCAGAGGGGAGCTGATTCCAAAGATCCGAGGCCCGGGCATGAAAGCCTGAACTGCCAATCTTCTTCAGCAGGACTCGTGGTTGCTGTAGAAGAATGTCTTTGCTGGAGCGAAGAGTTAGCCGGAAGGGAACTCTCGAGATTCTAGCTGACAGGTAGTTTGGGGCTTTGCCTGTCAGACAATTATGGACCAACATCGTGCCTTTAAATCTGATTCTTTGACTGATAGACAACCAGTGTAGTCTTCTACGGGCATCAGTAACATGGGTACATGGGTTGTCAGCCATTCTGGATCACCTGTATGCTTTTTACATTAGCCTGGGAGGATCCAATGAGCAGGCTATTGCAGTAGTCTAATTTAGTAATGGTGGCAACGTTCAAAGCCTTATTGGTCTCAGAGAGGAATGGATGAATTTGCCACAACAAATGAATGTAGAAAGAGTAGGAGGATTTAAGGTGGAGGACATTTTTCTTAAATGAGCGACGGGAATCAAAATAGAAACGTAGTGTTTTGACATGATCAGAAACCTTAATGATATTACCTGCAATATGAAAGCTATTATAAGAGGAATCAAGATGACTGAGTTTTGTCCTTGTACCCAAGATGAGCAGTTCATTTTTCTTCTGACTTTAGTTTTATGCCACCATTCAGTAGAGCCCTCCCTGTATTCTTCTTCTCCATTTTACCCAATCGATTCTGTCATCTTTCTTTCTCTTCTCATGTCTGTTTTCACAGTTCTTCTTTCAATCTCACACATGTCAGTTCTCACTCTGTTAATTCTCTTACTCTCTCTCACACACACCTGATCTCTCCCTATGTAGCCAATAAACAATTTCAGAAGAGCACAAGTACAATTCCTGGGCGAATATTACCCTGTGGCCTGTGTGCACTGCCAGATGTTTCTCCCGATCCTGGTGCCACATCTCCATGGACGGCGTCTGTGAGGTGAAACAAAACAATGCAAACATGACATCAAAGAAAAATGTCCACAAAGATTTTCTTTGGCTTTTATCTTTACAATACAATAACGCTTACTGAAGCGAGTGAAACAATAAACCATCACTTACAGATGGAGGGTCCTGACCCAAATAAGATCTGCATAAAAAGGTAGGGTGTACCTGGGTCCCGGTAAAGAATAGTCTGTTGTATCCAAAGTGTTATCATTTACATCTGGAAACTCTATTCTAGGAAGCTCCATTCATTATTCTTGGTTTCTTGATAGGAATCAATAGAATGCCACTGTCCTGATTCTGCAGTCCAGGTGCTCATGCATTTCGGAGGTTCTGAAATATCTTGGTTACATTTTTCTTGGCTGCCTGTCTCTTTTCTGAGGTAGGAATTTTAGGGTTGATGAAGAAAAGAAAAGTGGTGTTCAGGTATCCCTCACCAACATCAAGTGGTAGGCAACCCAATGTTCGTGATTAACTGATTAAATATTTTTGCTGCTATAGCGTTGGGTTTGTAAAGCTTAATAATATCAATTGTCATTGTGACAAATCAACTTCCGGGGCACCAGTGGTCCAGGGATGAATATCGGTTTTGAAACCATCAATCATTCGCACTCCTCTACTACACCAGACAGGATTTAAACAGATTGGGAATACAAGTCAAATATAAACATCCTTGTTCAATTTTTGTAATGTGAACAGAATGACAGGCTTATCTCTGAAAGTTCATGGATAGTTGGTTAGTTGCAACACAGCTAAAATACAATTATTACCCAATGATAAAAGGGACTGTCCAGACAAGGTTGTATATAAATATCTACTTTATTATTATCAAAACAGACAGTTCTAGCACACTATGAAATACAACCCACTCTGTGAAGGAATGCAAAGGACAGACAGTTTCAAAGAAGGAAAAGGGATGCACTCTGTATACTGACAGGACGGTAGCTGGTATAGTAACTAACCGCTGTAGTTCAAGGATACTTGGTTTCAACACAAAGGGAGCAATGGGTTGTAAAGTGGCACTAGGGGCTTTCAGAGACAGACTGGGGTACAGAACCCCAATGTACCTTGTGCTTGTAGAAGTTCTTGATGCTCGACAGCGTCAAGTAGGTTTCAGGGCACTATGCAGCATCTGCGACAGAGTTCAAGATGGGAGACAGCTGCAGGTATCAGACGACAGGCAGTTAGGGAAGCGAGGCTGGATGGACGGTTGTAGGCTGGTTTACAGAGTGGCTCGGGGTCAGGAATCGTTGTCTCAGTGCTGGTCAGCGGTTCTGAAGCACTATTTGAGGTGTCTCGGACATCTTTAGCGACTGTGACGTAACAACAGTTAGCGGTGCAGTCAGTTGCAGCTCGAGGTGCTCGCTGGCTTGATAATGTACTTTAAGGTAGATGTTGGTAGATGCTTGTTGATGCACTCCTCCTAGCGTCTTCACTGAGTCCTTTAAGGCAGACAGCCCAAAGCTGAGGAGAGTGTTGTAGGCAGAAGCCTTGTCCATAGTTTGGTTCAGAGACACGCAGGCACTTCCCTCCTAAGAAGCTTGCTGCAGAGTTTAGCAAGGCATGCTGTGTTCTGGCTGGGTACTGGTTTTGGATCTGCTGGAGGGTCATCTGGGTGCAGTTTCTCCTTCTGTTCCCTGAGAAGTGCTTAGGTGAGGGATCATGCTTCCCTCTTAGAGGTTCTGGCTTTCCATCACTGGCGGAAGCTGTTAGGCATACTATGCCTTCAACTAGGGTCCAATGCTGAGTTCATTTTTCCTGCTACTATTGAAGCCTTCAGATGATCTGCCCAAAAGAGGGACTCATCCCTCTTTTAAATCCAAATGGGCCATAATGATTGGTGTAGGCTAAGACTACCTTAAAGAACCAATCCTTGATCCCCACCAACAATCTCCTGTATGCATGAGGTCATAACCAGAGTGCTCTGCAACAGAAAAGGTAAAGGGGTGAAGATATGTAATACTAAGTCCCATCCATCTTCCTGTCTATTGTGGATCAACAGGGTCTCTCTAGTTAATGGAGCGCTCTCTGGTTCCTGATTAAAGTGGCAGGTTTTCCTTGAAGCTGCGGTGGGTCACCTTGCTTTCTGTCTCTGTCAAATCACATACTCCTACGTTCTGAATGGGGTTCTACTGAGGGGATTACTATTGCATCACGCATTCTAGACATGATATTTCACTGTCCATTGGTAGTAACGGCAGGGCAGGAGTTGGCTTCAGGTTGACACATTGCATATCAAAGGTTGTTGGGGTTTCCTGTCTCCTTTGTTAGCTTCTGTAGCTAGGCCCCATGTAGGCCCGTTTGAATTAAACTCTGAATAGTATGTGAAGCTGCCACCAGCAGCAGATATAACAAAATGACAGGACAAATCCATGGAGCCTTTGTTAGTTAATTAGGCTGGCCATGGCATGGGGAATGCTTGGCCTCCCCCTTCTGAGAGGATATGGTGTAATCCTGGCTGTCATATCACAACTGAATATTGCAGGTGGTATGGCGTCTGTAGGCTGTATCCACCCAGAGAATACAGGTCTATGTGTATGTCGTGCGGGGCATATAGGGAAATGTGTGTGGATCAGCCCCACACATTTTCTGGAGGTTCATCTACCATCATTCAATTTCTTTTAAAATTTCAAAAAACCCAGGTGAGCGCACGCCCACGTGGTTGGTTGAATACCTCACCGACATCTCTGGATTCAGAGCCGCTAGGGAAAAGTCAGAAAAGGGGTAGACCAAGAAGAAAAATCAAACATATAGAGGGATGATACAGGCTACTCATATCTTTTGACCTTTGGTCTCACACGTCGGGTTAAAACCAACTCAAAAGGATACCCAAATGGCAGTAGGTTGTTGTGTGTAAACTAAAGAATATATATGATTAAACAAATGTCATGGAAAAGAGCATTAATATGGATTTGAAGTAAGAAAAACACTATGATTACCATATAGTTTACTTCAACAAATTGCAGAAAATATCTGTTTTCATCTGCTTAGTTGTGGTATCACCTCCTGCAGTGTTTGTATTTATTTGCTTTCATGCATTTTTGCAATAGCCCAATACCCCCATAGAGGGTCAGCATTTGTGAACTCCAGTGTATCCTGGATAATATTGCATGGCATACAGACTTTCACTATTCTGGAGGCAAAATGAAAGACCAGTGTGTGAGGGGGCTAGCTACCTGCCGTGAAGGTCTTCTGTTCATCGGTTGTGGGTTAGGAAGGTGTTCCAATCTGATGCTTTGTCCAGAAATATTTTCTGAACGTTTGGTGGTGGACACTGGACAGGATGGGACAGGAGACTCGTGAGCTGATCTGTGAGGTAGGAGTTATTTGTGCGTAGATTGCTATGTGTATTAAGCAACTGTATTTTAAGGCTATAAGTAACTTCACGGGAAGACAATGGAGTTGCAGTGGTTTTGTTTTGGGGATCTCATCTCAAATACTTACTCCAGGAATCAGTCTTGCAAATGAACTTGGAACTCCTTAATTGCACCTCAACTGGTTCATAGTGATCTACACCAGCTAAAATGAGAGCCTCAGTCAAAGCTGTGCTGCTGTATTTGTAGAGCACAGTTTCCAACTTGGAAATAAGCTTCAGGGGATCGAGGGAAGTGTTAGTGATGTTACCGATGTTGGGTCTGACGTAAAGGGATAGGGCCAAGATAGAATGTGGCATGAGTGTTATTGTTTGATGCATTTGTGAAAATACTAGAGGGAGAAGGCATTGTCAATGAAGAAAAGCTGAACTGCAAAGGTCATGGATCTGTCAATGATAACTGTGTCCAGTTATCATTGACCAATTCACACATGTATGTATGTATGTATGTATGTATGCAGTGCTTAATTTGCAAAGAAATAAGTGCCAGGGCACTGATATTTAATACCACACCTGGGACACATTGGGCGGGTACATTCCAGCCCACCATTGCCACCACCCATAGCTGTGCTCCACAGTGTCAGCATATTTAGGGTTAAAGCTGCAACTCCCACTGCCTATTGTGAGTGATGAAAGAACCAACCACAGCAGATGTGGAATTTTCAGATAACAATCGGCATAAAATAACAATGCATTTTAATTTATAGCAAATGTGCTTTTTTAAACACAGTATCATTGTTAAGATTTAGCTCAGGTTCTATGGGTGAAAAGTGGACCATATTGACCATTCGTCAACAGAAAAAAAGAGCGAACGTGCTTTCCTGCTGTCGTAAACTGATTGACAAAGGCAGGACAAATGTCCTGAATCGATGAAATTGCCCGCCAAACACTGCAGCAAACTAGTTGTGTATAGGTTGGCACTGACGACAGATACTCCTCTTAGTGGCATTTCCATGGCTTTTCCCCTTTTTGGGTGCTGTTGGCTAATGACTGTTCTCTTGTTGTTAACGCACACTACTGTGGCAGTGTTACGGGTTATTACAGTAGCTGAGCTACACCAAGGTTTTTCTGGAGGAGTGGAGCAGTGTGTGGACAAGGCCAGCACATGCACCCAGCATTGTCACTTTCCAAATCATTGTTATTCATGGAAATAGATAACTAGCACTGTTCTGCTCACTAGGGTCATCAGGTTCATTAATATCACTGATCCGGCCCAGGAAGAAGAGACTGTGCTCACTTCACACTGTTGTTGCTTGTTATGTGACAACTACAGAATGAGATTTTAAATAATGAATTTGACAAAACACTACACCATTATCAGATTGAGGGCCTCATCACGAGTTGGGCGGTAACGCCGGCGCTATTAGCGCCGGCGTTAATAGCCCTACCGCCAAACCCCCCGGTGCTAATAGCGCGGGATCACAGGTTTGGTGGAACGGGTATTGCTCATTCCCCACTGAGCCCATTCGGGAATTCCCCGTTCCCCATTGGGCTCAATGGGGAATTTTCGCGCTCTTACCGCCGGCGGATTTCCCGCCGGCGGTAATAGCATGAATTTTTGGCGGATTTTCTCCCAGCTCAGAGCTGGGGAGAAATCTGCCAAAGCCCTGATTTGTGGACCCTTAAATCTGGCGGTAATAGCGCTACCGCCGGTTTTAAGGGTTACCGCCAAACTCGTGATGAGGGCCGAAAATTAGTGCAAGGGCTCAAAAATAAGGGCTGAACCCTGGCAAACACACCCACACATTAAGCACTGTATTAATTTGATATTTATAGTACAAACCTAGCTGGCTGGCTTAGGAGCACTGTAAAACATAGGAAGAGAGGGGTCCACAGCTTACAAGAAGGAGGAATAACAAAATACACCTGCTGTACCATCAATTTAGCAATCAATATCCAAGAAGGCGTTCTTTTAAGAGCAAGGTCTTCAGTTTTATCAAGAAGTTCAGGGGATAGGGGACAACCTGACTGTCGGGGGTGATGTATTTACAGTTGTGGGGCCTAATTATGAGTCTGGTGGTAACTGGAAAAATAGGAGGTAATGGTATTACTGCCTGTTTTATTTCAGTCCTCCTGATTCCAGGTTAGTAAACCGTACGGGTGAACCTGTATGTGTATTCAAAGCCCTTAATACTCAAAATGGTGGTATTAGCACCAGCGTTATTGGTTAGTGGTAATACCGCCACTCTCTAATGATATCCAGTGGAACTTCAGAATAGGAACTAACGAAACTCATAATTAGACGGGGATGCCACAATTACCACCAGTGGTGAATGTAAATCTTTTCGGAGGTATTAGCAGTGCCAGTACCTCCCAACTTGCAATGAGCCATGCTGTGCTGAGCTATAGAGGCCTGTTCTCTAGTTTCTATTTCTTGCACTCTTGTATTTTCCCTTCTTGTCATGTGGTTGCTCCTGGCAGCCATACGCGCACTCAAAACAGATAGGTGTGAAAGTGCTTTAGATCCTCATGGTCTTGTAGTTGATGTAGACTGGTTTAAATAAGAGGCAGGCCCAGAGGGGTAGACATTGCAGATCCTTGCGGGTGTGGGTTCTGTGGTCATGTGATGTGGAGTGCTAATTTAAAGGATTGGAAGGTGGAGGAGGCTAGGATACCTATAACAAGGTGGTTGCTGCCATCGAGATGGTAGAGGGGCAGCCCCCTGACTGAATCTGGTGTAACAGAATAATGTTTTGTTATGTTGGTAAAGTGGGCCTGGAAGGAGAGGTTGCAGGTGGTGGTGAATCCAATAGCTAGGTGTGGCAGCCTAGAAAGGCCAGACCAGACTGTCAAGTTTTCATATTTATCAGACCCTACCTGGGGATTATCCAACTCCAGGCATATTGGTCAGAATCCTGACAGGTTTTCAGGATATCCCTAATTAACATTCATGAGAAAAAATGAGCATACGTTTAGAATCATTGCATGCAAATTTAGCTCATGAATATTAATGAGGGGTATCCTGAAAATCCAACATGTTTCAGATCATCAGGGCCTGGAAATGGACAATGATGCCCTTCATATTTGCCAGCTCTAAACATGCAGCTAAACACATTAAAAGAACAAACTAAAGGAACTAAGCACGCCAGCAAAGAATCAATGGTCATGGATAATACAGGGAGGGGAGAGATAAAACACAAAGTCCATTATTATTACAACATTCTGTGGGCAGCACAGGAGAAAACCTGCTCCAGAGATGGAAACCTTGAGGACATACATTATATCCTAATCCAGGAATGACAGCCCTACCAGAAGGCACTGAGCAGATCAGCGAGATGATGTCTTTGTTTGCTGGCTGGTTTGTCAATAAATTATTCCCAGGCACCTGGAACTACACAGTACTTAGAGATCAAACAAATAGATGGTCCTTGTGCAAAGAAAATCCCAAGAATTTGACCGGCCTGTTTTTGAGACAGTAAAGCCGCCGCGACAGAGATCTCCTTCTGCAGCAAGCCCCGAGATAATGGGAATTTACAGAGCGCGGATTCGGAGATTCACTTGTATCCAGTCCACGCATGGATGTGATCAAGAAGCGGAAAGCCTTTAATGAAGTAAAGAAGATTCCGACTGCTTGTGGTATCCGTCATGCTCCACGGCATGCCGCGCAATTGCAACTAACATTTACAGATGAAAACAATGTGTTTCTTCATCCCGATCAGGCAGCGGACCCGGCAAGCGAGCAGCGTCTTGGCGAGCAATCATTGGAAGCGTGATCTATACCCGCTCCTCCCGATGACTTGCTTGAGATATGCAAGGGCTGCATGAACAAACCTAATTACTCCAAAGGGAAGAAGGAATTATTCGTGCATTGCTGATGTGTTTGATTTCCTTCTGATAGGGCGGAAGGAAAATATGATAAATTAATGAGTAGATTCTTTTCTCTGTGTGCGTTTGTCAATCCATAACGCTATAGTACAGCTGTGGTTGGGTTTTGCTCAGAAAGGCCGCCCGTTCAAATTTAAGGACAATACAGGTTTTGAATTATGAGAGAACATTTGAGAAAGTGTTTGCTCATTGCTATAAATTGGTTGACAATTTTATCCAGTTTTTAAGGAACGGAGGTTTTATGTAGGTGGTAACCGAGACACACAGTCAAGTAAATACACAATCCAATGGGTTTACGATAAAACAAGGTGGTAGATCAGGATTACAGGCCAGTTCTTTGGGTATGAACAAACCAGTTTGCACAAAACTGGAACCACACAAATTTGAGGTGGTTCGAGTCGCACCAACATTTGCGACTTTGTTAATCTTGAAAGGATTGTGTTCACTTATGGGTTAAAACATCAGGATCCTGAGAAAGAAGTCAAGCCCCTGCCACCCCCAACAGAGCAATATAAAATGGCCGACTGCAGTGCTGGTATCTGGAAGGATCCTGCATGGCATTGAGTCAGAGTTCGCTCTTTCCAGCCCTCTTGCGCTGGAAGGAGGTGCACTGTTTTTATGAGAATGCATGTATAGATGGTGTGAAACATTTGTATACCTTTCTGGGAAAACTAAGGATTAGCAGACAGAGGCCATGAGCAACAGTGCAGTGTAGTCACATGCCTAAAATCGAGACCCAGAACATCTTGCAGGTCACCAAACCTTTGACCAGTCATTCATGAAAGCTCATGTTTAACCTTTGGGGAGGTTTGCACACCCCTACCTATTTTCACAGCCAATGATTTAGCCCTTATACCACCACATCAACACGGTGAAGTGTGTGCAAAAGCAGTTGGACACAGTCAAGTTCACAAATACATTTTTACCCTGCTTGGGTACTGGCAAGTAATGCAAGGCCACGTGGCCTAATATATTGCAAGTTCTGCCCTTTTGGCTGCCTCTAGAGAGGCGCATGGGCAGCGCCAAGAAGCAGCAGTCTAACACCTGTCCAGCCAATGAAAAAAAATTGTATGAGGCTTTGAAAATCCATAGGGGATAAGCTGACTGATCGGAACGTCGTGAACATTAGAGTATTAATCAATGAGGGAGGTGTGGGAAGGGAAGAGAAGGCAGATGGGTGGGAGAGAGGGTAGAGAAGGGGTGCATAGATGAATTCATGGGTGGCGGAATGAAAGGCAGTGTGACACTAGATACATGAGAGTGTGAGTCTGGGCGGTGTGGGAATGAATGAGTGTTAAGAATGAAGGTGTGAGCGAGCGAGGATTTGAAAAATGTGTTTTGTTGTTCTTTTATAGCATGCTTAACACCAGCATGTGTTTTCTAAGCACAGGATTGACATTCGAACCAGTGTTGGGGTGCACAAACGCGTTGTCTCTGAGCTATCTTTCCTCTGACGATGGTGGAAGAATACATATATAGTGAGAATGGATCACTGGAAATAAAAAATAAAAAAAACATTGTTTGTTCGTAACCAGTGTTCAATGATAAAAGCACAGGTACCTGCACAGCAGAATTCACGATCCACTTACACGAGCGCTCTAGATGAATGTAAAAGGCTACAAATATGCATTACCATGTTTATACTTTTACAGTCATCCAATTACTACAGCACTCTCAACCTTATCTATCAGTGTCTCTCCAATTTCAGGTAAAAGGCAAAACAGGTGGGCAGGGGAGGCAGGAAAAGAGAAGAAACAGCTAACACTAGTCCTCCAGGTTAGTTCTCAGTTGACCACCCTACCATAAACTCCCAGCAACAGCTTCCGAAGGGTTCACAGTCAATGTGGCCATATTATGACAGAGGATCTTCTGCAGTCACCAAAAGAATTCACTTAAAAAAAAAACAGCAATCTTCTGATACCACCTCGATTGAATCCCTTGAAGAAATTGCACCCTGTGTCCACTATAGTAAGCAAACAAGTGTTGCCTCTGGGGAGGACCAGGAGCCTCACCAGATGGAAGAGAAAGGCCTGGACCCTCCTTGTGTTGAGAAGGTATCTTCTCTGTGCCTTTCATAACCTGTTCTTGTAGAACCTGACCTCTCTCTTCCTTGCAGGTCTTTTGGTCATGGGCTTCTTAATGCAGGCTTCCTTAATGGTGCCCCCTCCGTGATCTCCGTGGTTGGGATGCTCAGTGTCTTACTGATTTGAAACCAGAAGGCTACAATGCTCCTTGTAGCATACTGCCTAACCCAGAGGGTCACAGAGGTTATCTTTTCCATTCAGAGGAAATGCTGGATTTGGTTCTTCCAACCTATCAGAGGAGCCTTGATGACTGGAACTGTGTGCCCTGCTCCTCTGCCAAGGGCAAAGCTTCTGTGACAAGCGTGAGGAGTAAGCGACATGCTCTTAGTAAAAGGGAAATATTTGCTATTAGCTTTCAGGCTCTCTCCCCGAGGATCAAGTGCTATATGCTGGAACCCTCAACCAGGTGGTGTGCACACTCATTCAGCATTTAGCCAGGGGTGATTTTGCCAGCTCCAGGTGCAAAATGTCTAGCAGGGCAGGCAACATTTTTACATTAAATTAAGCAAAGCAGGAAAGAGTCCAAACAGCTGTTCCAGGGTGGATGGTTTCCACAGGGCAAGAACAACTGGATGGACTCAGAGACAGACATACAGACTGGATTAAGACAGAAGGCCATTAAAGAAGCATTGTGCATAGCACAGAGAAAAGTGCAAGAGGATAAAGTGCAACCTCAAGACTATGGGCCTCATTACGACCCTGGCGCTGACGGAACGAAGTGGGCTGGTACGGGACCGGCCACCTTCATTCCGTAAGGGCCGATTACGAGGTTCCCTTTGCGGGACCCGGATCAGACGTCTGGTAAAACCAAACATCTATTCTGGGTCCCACGAGGGGAAGAGGGAGGTAACACCGGGACACTTGTAATGTGCCCATTGTTACCTCCCTCCCCATTCCCATTTAGCCCTATGGGGGCTCATATGGGAATGGGAATGGTTCCTGCAAGGAAAATTATGGGTCCTCCTATGTCGGAATGACCCGGTAAGTCCCCATTGCAGGAACCCGGTAATGGAGCCCGGTTTGGAGGCAGCCATGGAGCTAATAGTTAATAGCTCCATGGCTGCCTCCAAACTCGTAATGAGGCCCAATGAGTCCTGACCAACTGCAAAAAAATTGGGAAACCACCACGATTTAAAATGTGTGAGGAAAGAATGGCCGTCAGAACCAGCCTTGAACAATGACAACCAAAGATGACCCTGCACCTGAAAGGGGAACTACGTGAAATAACTCAGTGTGGACAGAGAACTGGCCCGACCACACTGGCATGTGAATGTCACGTCAACAAGGTAGAGCACCGCCTCACTCCAAAGTTTCATTTTCCATGATGAAAAGCAAACCACTAGAGACTTTTTTGTGTTTTACCGCTTTCACCCTCAATGCATTTACCACTGTGTCTCAGCCTGCAGCTGAAGCACAATGGCCCGCATAACAGAACTGCATTCAGCACCTCCTCTTGAGCCGACCTCATGTTAGGCCTGCCCTGTCCATTCCATTTGGAGGTTCATCAGTGAAGGAAAAGGTGAGTTGGAGGAGGCACACACTCCAGAGCAAGGATTTGGGAGGTGCATAGTTTTATATATATATGCATGCTGGTTTACCTTTGGTTAGCCATAAAGTGGTTTATGGGGACTTCTAGGTGTGGTAATGCATTGATTGACCATGTATCATAGTAATCATTGAAAAACTATATATTGCCAGTGGCTCACTGTACTGAACACATGAATCAATATGCAATGCTCATACTCTCGTCCTGAAAGAAACAGCTGGGGCACATTCAGCCACTCTGCTTGTCAGATCCCCGAGAGATCAGGTGGCTTAATCCAGCTACGACCATGCAGCCACTTTCCAATGTTGTCACTGGGTTAGGACTGTACCTTGAAGCTCTTCCCGAATCCAGCAGAAGCAATGACTACACGGGCTGTACCCTATCAATTGAGATTCTGCTCCAACGGGGTCTCCAGATGTTCCCGGCCCTCTCTCTTATTGATGCCCAAGATTGTAATTGTCTGCCTTTGCCCTGTTGACAGGGTGCTCCACCTTATATTCTAATGTGTATTTTGCAAAAGCCAGGCAATCTTCAAGTTTTGTGAGATTTGATTGAACCTGGCTTGAGTCCTAGAACTCCCCCCCATGACAAATTCCACCCCTGCATCTAATGTTTGTGTTGCCATGTTGTTTTGGGTCATGCTTGTCACCAGGCCTCTCACTTCTTCCTAACCTTAGTTTGTCCTCACTGTAGCCCACCTTTTATTTTGGCTCTTCCAGTAACTCATTGAGCGATCTCTTCCCTGTGGTGAGGAACGCCTGTAACAGAGCGCCTCCATCCTCATCTCAAACCTTTAATGCTCTCGAGTGTATTCAGTGGATGGAGAAACCTAAACGAGTGCTTCTTTTTTCATCCTTATTCTTTGTTTTAGTAGAGGTTAGTCTCACCTATCACGTGGGTCAGTTACATACTCCAGGAAGAAGTTTCAGCCCCCCCTTTGACTTGTGGCGCTATGCCCATGTGGCACTGCTCCCGATGTTGCAGTCTGCCCCTTCATCACCCCCTGCAGATGTTACTGGTAGATCCCCTGCTCTTAGCTCGCTTCCGCTCCTTTAGGACTTCTACTCCTGTGGCTCCCCTGCCAGAATACCATAGGACCAGAAAGCCTTATAATAGGCCAGTATCTCTTTACAGGCTGCATTGGTCTCCTCTTACTCCATACATTAGCTCCTCTGGCACCGGCCATCACAGTAAAACAGGCACTCAAACTCCCCGAACCCCCTGGTGTGGCGAATGTAGCATATAATATGTACGTCTGCATTCCTCCTCCTAATCCGATGTGTTTTCTGACACTCGAGACGTTCTTACGCTTCTCCCTAAACTGGCAGGATTTCCAGATGGTCTCCAGTGCTGATTCACTAGATATCATCTTTGGATTCTGACATGTCTGCTCGGGAGCTCAGATAGTTCCACACACCTGGGTCTCTAGCAGTCACAGTAACCTAGAAGCCAACAGCACAAGTAATTGGATTGTGTTCTAAAGGTCTGTGGGCCAGCACATGGATACACATTTTCCCGGCTATGGACAGGTGGATGTTTCCCATGCCTAAACATACAAGCCACATCATTCACTCATCTATTGAAAGGCGGGTTATTGGCGTGAATGAGACGTGGGTGTACTGTGCATGTTGAAAACCATCAACAATCAATGGTTGTCACCCTTGGCAGAGTAGTTTGAGTCTGTATTCACTTGTTTCAGTCCCATATGATTTTACAATCTTAATGTCATCCTCAATATAAAAGTACCCACATATTTCATTGAACCCATCCTAATCATAGCTGCCGACAAGTCAGGTGAACTTCATCCAGGCAGTTGCTAAGAACAGCCAGTGGATTTCAATGTTTACCGGTGACATGCATTGGATGCAAATGAATGGGGAGAATGGTGCACTGCCCACTGCCATGCACAGAACCTGCATCATCTCCCATTGACATTATGTGGATCTAGAGATTAGGGGGCGATTTCAGTGTTTTAAATCTTTTGTAAAATAGACTTGAATTTTTGGCAGGTCTCTAAAGTCTTTATAACAAAAACTCTTTTTATGTTTCTATTGTTTCGTTTAAAAATAAATCACACTCAGTCACCCCGTTGCAAACAAAAAAGGTGATGTAGCGTAACCCTAGCCTGGTCTCAACATTGATGAGAATAGAACACACGTCCTCAGCATACTGCCCCATATTACCTGAGCTAAGTATACGCCTGTTTCTAAAGTAATACTTTGGCAATGAGGGCATTGATGGAGTGCATCTCCTGGAACCTTTCCTGGCATCCTTATTTCTGTCTGGTGTGATTCCATGAGGTTAGCTGGCGAGCTTGACTGTTATTATAAGTGCATCAACCCAGTATGGCTTAGATATAGAGAAAACCTTTATCTAAACATGCGATCCATTGCTTTTAGCAATCAGGCTGGTGCTTTATAGACACTTCAGGCATCCAGAAACGAGTAACACTAAGACAACTAAATAATTCCTCATTTTTATGTGTTCTGGAGCCTAGTTCAGGTATTACCATCGGGTCCCCCTATGTGTATGGTACAGGATGTTAGTTTGCTGTCACATGGTTTATGGAGTACCGCCAATAAAAGGGATTATACCATTTAAAGCAGCATGCATGTAAAGCATCTCTGGTGCGTTTTTTGACTGGATAAACAGGAACTGTTGGTCAGGGGACAGCAGCAGACAATGTTAAAGTAAACCCAAGCAATGCCTTCAATGATTGGCTAGAGGCTTTGTATCTACACAAAATAAGAGACGCATCGGACAGGGTCATCGGGCAGTACACTCAAACAAGTTACAGATGAGAGAGATATTCGAGGGGAATTCCACCTGAAATATTTTAGGCATCAGTAGTCTGCAGTGTATTTCTGATAAAGGGCCTCCAAGGAAAACAGAGTTTAACATCATACAAAGATATGCACCTGAGTTCATATTAAATCAATCCTGGGAGCCAGCAGGCGAAAGCCGGCCCCCTCACCAAGGCCCCTGAGAAAGGCTCCTGTCTGCAACTGCCTTCCTCCATTTCTTCTCCCCAGGCATGATTGAAGCTTAATGGGAAAGCTCCATCCCCCTACCATCACCGAATGCTGCAAGAGCAGTGCAGCCATTCCAAGAGCAAAGGTAACCCCTGTAGGCATTGCAGTCTATTTTGAGTAAAAATCAAATTTTCAAAGCAATGAGCACTCCACACCAACTACTTTGTGTTAAATGTGCTTTTTCATCTGCTCTGTTGCAACGCAAGTGTGGGGCACTATTTGTTAAGGTGCACATCCCTGTTTTAGCCAGTTGGCTATTTGTTTAAATTTGGACCAAATCTTTTTCCAAGATGGCAGCCACCTCCTCGTGTAGGGGAGTTCTTGCATTGCCTGGCCAGTCACCTCTTTGATTGTGCAGCCTCACTTACAAGCAGCTTATCCTGGGATCCAGCAGGCAAAAGCCAGCCCCCTCATGAAGGCCTCTCAGTAAGGCTCCTGTCTGGACTGGTCCAGAGCTGGAGGGAACTTGTCTCCATGCCGTTGTCCCTAGAACCTTCTCTTACGCCTTGTTGGACACAGCTCAATCGTACTGCACACCTGCATTTCATGACTTTGCACAATATGCCAATACATTTGACTGGTAAGCACACCAGATCACCTGCCCCCTGGTCCGTGTTCCCTCTATCTGGTTGCCTGCTGACTCCTGCCCCCCTTATCTCACAGCCAGAAGACTAACTGCTCCTTTCTCCCACTGGTCATATGTATTTGCTATTCATCTCGTGCATAGCCTGCTTTCTACTGCCTACTAGTGCCTGATCCTCATTTCCTACCTAGAGCACCTAAAACATCTCTTCACACCTTTTGTGTCACACTAGTGCTCTCCGGCATACTCAAATCTAGGTGTGTGCCTAATTTGCTGCATCATCCATTGTGTGCTGTTAGTGCTCTTTGGCTAAAATTCAAATGTAGGTGTGCTTTTAAATTGCTGAATCATCCATTGTGTGCTGTTAGTGTAATTTGGCTAAAATTCTAATGCATGTGTGCGTTTAAATTGCTGCAATATCCATTGTGTGCTGTTAGTGCTCTGTGGCTAAAATTCCAATCTAGGTGCGCTTTTTAATTCACCCACGGCTCTCGGCTGCTAGGCTGCCCAGTGATTTGTCTTGTGCCTGTGCAGTTTCTACTACCTGCCCTTTACTTCTCTCCCTTACTTCCCAAAGGCTCTTTCCATCCCTCCAATCTATTATATCACCTTTCCTACCTCTTTTTCAAAGTCTGAAAGAAAAAAGTTCAAAAAAGATCACCTTTCTTCTAACCCTGGTTTACCGATCGTGGACACCTATGTTAGCACTACTTCCAGACAGATTGTCACTGATATACTCTTTTCTGTCCCTATTCCAGGCCTATGGACTCCACATCATATCTCCATTCTCACCCCCTTCTCTTCCTCACCTATTAATGGTGGCACTAGATGGGAAGTACCCTTGGCTGGCTTGTCATCCTCCAAGTACATCATTAATGACTATTGCAATGGCACTATTATGGCTCTGGGTCCTCAACCCAGCCTCCTCCTCTTTAACTGGCACCTGCTGTCTCTCATCAACTTCCTTCCCACTCCTGCTACCCCTTCTTTCTCTCTCTCTTCACCTCCTTCTCCACTTCTGACCGTTGAACCACCCCCTTGTACCCCAACCTGGAAAACCATCAAAGTCAATGACTGGCTCCACTAAGCCATACTTAATGCTCGCTCTGGTAACAAACATTCCTCTGACATCTGCCTCCTCCCTGAAGACTTTGTTCTCAACGTCCTTGCTCTCACCGAGACGTGGTTCAATGCCAGCTCAATCATTGCTTTTGGCTCCTGTCTTCCTGACGGCTGCAAGATCATTTCTAAACCTCACCCTAGCCACAGTGGTTGTGGGGTTTCCTTTATCGTCCCTAAGTGGGTCCCTTCTTGCCTCATACCCAACCAGCCTTACTGACCATTGCCACTATCTACAGGCCGCCTGGCCCTATCTCCCGGTTCCTCTCTGAATGGGCCGATTTCACCTCCTCTCTCCTGACATTTATCTCTAAACTCCTACTCCTAGATGACTTCAACATCTATCTTGAACCCTCAATCACGGCCTCCACCCTCCTCTGTGACATCTATTTGTGGAAACAGAAAAATTGATATGAGGCCGGGAAGCCCAAAGGAAACACACCAACACAGGTTACAAAGGACATACAAAGCGCTTTATTCAAAGTTACAACAATTACCAAAAGTCAATTGACATACGGATAGCTATTCGGCCCTCAGAGTAACAGGACGAACCATCAACGGTAGTTTGCCGTGTTAGTATGAGAGAGCGTACATTGGGATACACAGGTTTTTTTACTTTTTATCCAGTCTTGGCCAACCCCCTCGCGGATTAACCATTCTTTGGACCAGGCCTAGGGTTTGTTGCCAGGTCAATCCCATAATGTATGCAATTTGATCAGTTCCGCTGATACAGTTGTTCATTTACACATAGGTCAGGGATAGGACAAGGTCTCAGTTCGCGACCCCAACAAGTGGCCTGCGGGCATATTACTTATTCATGTGTGCGGAGGTCACAACAGCCAGAATCCCACTCAAAATGTCATTCGGCCTCCATTTTGTTGTTCAGGGTGACTTCCACACTGCAAGAGTACCTAAAATGGCGGCTTAATCCAAGATGGCGATTTGCACAATACATTAAGGTCAAGACCTTGCCGCGGAATCTATGTACACGATGTTTTTAGACAACTTGGCGTAGGCCAACATACATTCAAACAATGCGATAGGAGGTACAATATTATTTCGATTTCCACAGACCCTCCTTTTGGCCTATGCCAAGTGCTAAACATCATCCCTAATGCTTTCAAAAATGACTCCATGTATTATCATCCATAGGTTACGCATCATTGTCTGTAATGTCTATAGCCATAAGGTCGTTCATAAGAACCTCTTGTAACATGAATTCTTTAGATTCTGTATCTGGGGTATATATTTTATGCCCTATTGCGCTCACTGCTTGAGCACAACACCCCCCTATCATTCCACATATACTTGGGAGGCATTGAAAACAACAACAAAGGAATAACGGAATCCCTAAAATAACCAGAATGACGGAAAGCAGGGATATGGACTTCAGAAATGAGAGTATGCAAGTTCTGAATTGCTTTAAAAATTGTTAGTGAGGAGTCTGGTACGAAAACACAACAAGCGGACCCCACTAATTTGCATACTCCACCTCGTTCTGCCAAGATGACATCTAATGCCATCTGATTTTGAAGTGCTACCAATCTTATCGCCTTTTGCTCTAAGGTCATATTGTAGAGTATGTCCGTGGTCCGGTTGATCGTTCTCTCCAATACCCTTGCTAATCCCCTAATGTTCTCTGAGTTTGCTATTTGTCCCCAAAAGGGCACAACTGATTTAGCTATGTCCCCCAATACTTGCCCAGGGGTATCTCCATTGTTGTCTCGCCGCGGGCGAGCCTTAGAAACCTCCAAGGTACTAGCTACAAATACCCCGTGTAACAATATTCCTAAATAACAGGTTCCCTGCCAATCCTTGGGCAACCAGGGAAATGCTAAACTACCACAAACAAAATAAACAGACCCTCCTACATACAGAGGCCTTTTTTCCCCAGTCAAATTTACAATATTTTTACAAGTTTCAAAATCTCCCATTGGCCTAGTGCCATTTCTCTGTACACAGAAGGGAACCGAATCGGGACTATGATTTACAGAATAAGAAGGAGGTACAGCATCCTTATTGCCTATCGGAGCCATTTTAAAGGAAATCAGAGTTTAAAAAGGAAGAGATAGTTTGTCAGACGGCCTAATAGAAGCAACGTTAGGTTTACTTCTATTTGCGAAAAGCGAGCATCCCAGGGGAGTCAATTCACGTTTCTCGAAATTATTTAAATTAGTTCCATCAAAGTTCCCTGAGATGCTATCATTCCATCGGCCAAAGAATAGTGCTCTAAGAGAGGCATAGCAAGAAGTAGTTAAAGGTAGAGGATGTATATACCATCCCAGTCCCTTGTTCCCATGTTGCGGTAAGTGAGTACAAATCCAACAATTACTCTTATTAAAAATGGCATGAGTGCCATTCATTACTATCATCAGAGTGTTATTATGATACTTCTGTCTATGTTGGGAGTCTCTAGGGGACAGAGTGTGAAGGTGTACAGAGGGAGTCAAAACAGTTGGTACGATCTTGGTCGGTAATAAAGGTTTCAAAGGATAATCTTCTTCGAAATACCAAAGTCCTACAGCAGCAGTTGCAAAAATAACAATAATCAAAATCAAAACACAACAGTACGTTTTCAGGGCCCAGGCACATTGTTCATTGTTCGATTTGGTCACCCCCTTATCTAAAAGTCCAGTGCGGGGAGCAGCGGTGAAGGTGGCAGGCATCGTAGTTCCCTGATCGACGGCCCCAATGTTCGTTGCTGGCGACACTACGGTCGCGTGATTTCTTAGTCCTTCCCAACCATAGCCAGCAGAATCCCTTTTTGTTCAACAAAACAAAACAATTTTCCGATCACTTCCTTTTTCCAGATGCACGACACTCGTGCCGTAGTTCTATTTCCGTGGTCGAAGGTTTTACCTGATGGTACCCAAATTTGTCTGGTCCAGAAGCAAAGTATCGTCACTTCCCGAGGGAAGCGACGTGTCGGTGGCGACGTAAGTCGCAGAGCTCGAAACAGTGTTTTCCGGAAGTGATTTTTCAAGAGAGTGTGGAGACGAGATGGACTGTTCCCCAAGCTCCTCAGGCTCAGAGACCTTCTCCGACGCACTCACAGCGCTGTTTGCTACTCCAAGATCAGAGACTGTAGCATCAGCGAGGGGTTCTGCTTCTTCTGTAGCATGTGGCTTCGGGTGAGGAAGTTTCTTGACGTGCGTCGCGTGAATCCAGTTCTTCTTTCCAGCCACCCGCACTGCTGTCCTGGTGACCAATAATACCTGGTGGGGTCCCCGCCAGCAAGGCGCGAGACAGGAAGACCTCTCGTAGGCCTTCACGAGGACCCAACTTCCAGGCTGTATATCGTGTCCTGGGCCCGTGAACTGTACAGGTAAAGCAGAATTCACCTGGTGGTAAATGAAATACAGATTTTTAGTTAACTGGTTACTGTAGTCTACAAGCAATACATTCTCCACCTCCCTCAGGGCTTTAGGTTTCGGGAGACCCCAAATGTTAGCAGGCCTCCCCATTACTACTTCAAATGGAGAAAGCCCAGTTCTAGTCTGAGGTGTGGTACACATAGCTAATAACACAATAGGCAAAGCATCTGGCCATTTTAGTTTGGTATCAGCACATGTTTTCGCCAGTTTATTCTTTAAAATACCTTTGTGTCTTTCTACCAACCCAGCACTTTGAGGATGCCTAGCTGAATGAAATTGTTTCTCAATACCTAGGGCTGTACATATTTGCAAAATTACTGCTGCGATAAAGTGAGGACCATTGTCCGACCAGATTATCCTCGGGAGCCCAAATCGAGGAAAGAATTCTTTTACCATAATCTTTGCAGTGGTCATGGCGGTAGTATCTTTGACGGGGAAAGCCTCGACCCATTTACTGAAGGCACAAATAATTACAAGAACATATTTTAGATTATTGCATCGTTCCATCTCAATAAAATCAAAGTGAATGACCTCAAAAGGGACAGAGGGGGGCCCGAAACTTCCCCTTGGAGTCACTGTCCCTTTACCCACATTGTGCTGTAGGCAGATCATGCAGTTCTGGACGTGCCTCTTTGCAGTTTCCAGAATTTTGTCATTCACCCAAACCTGTTCTAACATTTTTGTGATCTGCTGGGCACACACATGCGTAGGACCGTGTGCCATCGTAACCATCGCCAATACATAAGAATCAGGAAGCAACCATTTCCCTTCAGATGTATCCACCCAACACCCTTCGTCATCCAGTTTCCCCATTCCTTCAGCCCACTTTCTAGATTCTTCCATCGTGGCATCAGTCTGAATATCTTGCACAGACCCAATACCTTCATCCATTATGCAAACGTCTCTCATTTCCCTCGAGGTATACATGTCCGTGCTAAGGTCTGTGGCTGTTTGTCTGGCTATCAAATCCGCAAAAGCGTTCCCTCTGCCCACATCATCTATGACCTTGCGATGTGCTGCACATTTCATGATCGCTAACCGTTTAGGGAGTGAGAGAGCCGAAAGTAATTGCACTATCAAAGGGCCATGCCGAATCTTGGTTCCATGTGAGGTCAGGAACCCTCTTTCCGACCAAAGTTTTCCGAAGTTGTGAGCCACCCCAAATGCGTACTGGCTATCGGTATATATATTTACTCTTCGCCCTTGGGAAAGTTCACAAGCTCTGGTCAACGCTATAATCTCTGCGGCCTGCGCGGAGTTATGCGAAAATTCTCTTAGTTTCAACAATTTTGCTCAATGTAGTAACTGCATAAGCAGCTGTAGATGTACCATTCGAAAGTTTGAAGCAGGAGCCATCACAAAACAGCTCCCCTTCCGCATTATCCAAAGGAGTATCTATGAGATCTATCCTGCCCTTCGTTTCTTGCTCTGTGGTAGACAGGCAGTCATGTGATTCTTCGTCACCGCAAACAGTGTTTTGCGGGAAAGGTAAGAGTTCAGCCGGATTGAGAACACAACACCTCTTAATTTGAATATGAGGGGCAAACAAAATTAGTTCATACCTTGTTAACCGTGCAGAGGTGAGGTGTTGCGTTTGGGTTTTGTTGAATAGGATATCAACAGAGTGAGGTACCATCAAAATCAAATCATGGCCTAGGACCATTCCCTCACTCTGTTTTACAGACGCAGCAGCAGCAGCAACAGCGCGCAAACATCTTGGCAAAGCGCATGCGACAGGATCAAGGGCGGAGGAGTAGTAGCCGCACGGCCTATTCTTCCCTCCGTGTTCCTGTGTTAACACAGCCAAAGCACATCCATCACATTCATGCACAAACAACACAAAGGCCTTGTCATAATTTGGAGTACCCAGAACCGGTGCCGAACATAGCGCGGTTTTGAGAGGCTCAAATGATCGTTGATGTTCCGATTCCCATGGCAGTGGCAGAGAAATGCCCTTCTTCGTCAAAGCCAACATCGGTTTTACCACTAGTGTGAAATTCGGGATCCACAACCTACAGTAGGACGCCATCCCTATCAGGGCTCTGACTTCCTTCTGTGTTTTTGAAACAGACATGCCAGAAATGTGTTTTATTCTTTCAGGTGTCAATCTTCTCCCCTCCTTTGACAGGAGGTAGTCTAGATAGGCAACCTCCTGACAACAATATTGAAATTTTTTAAGCGAAGCTTTGTGACCATTTTTAGCTAGATGAACAAGCAACAGTATAGTGCCTTCTTTACAGGCCTTCTCAGAATCTGCGGCCAAAAGTAAATCGTCAACATATTGAAGCAGCGTGCAAGTAGGTGGCAATTCAAGAGTGTCGAGCTGCTCTTTTAAAGCTCTACTATAAATCCTGGGACTTTCAGTATACCCTTGAGGTGCCCTTGTAAATGTAAATGAGCGTCCCCCCAAGGTGAACGCAAACAAATATCTGCTTTCTTTATGTATAGGGATACTAAAGAAAGCGTTTTTTAGATCCACAACGCTGAAGTGCGTAGCCGAAGCAGGGATCATTGTTAATATCGTCGTCACATCAGGCACAATTGGAAATTGTGGGGCGACCACTCGGTTAATAGCACGAAGATCAATTATAAACCGGTATGGAATTGCATTGTCGCCTTTCTTATATACAGGTAAGATCGGACTGTTACACAAACTACCTGTAATCTCCTCGATCACCCCACGAAGTACAAAATCGGAGACAATGCATTTCAAAGCACGTTCACCGTCTACTGATATTTTATACTGCGGGATGCGTGGCAGTTTCACCCCATGTTTCAGGACTATTTTAACGGGCTCAATCTGTAACACTCCGACATCGTTGTCGTCCACCGCCCACAAACATTCCGGGACAATGCTGAACTCGGGAGGTAAAGGTCGAATCAAGAACTGAGAATTAGGAAGTTGCTGTGGTGAAACCGTTAGCCGTACTCCATCAGAAGAACAATGAATTACTGCGTTCAATTTCTTTAACAAATTCAACCCCAGCAAATTCTCTCCACAGTTTGAAGTGAGAAGAAAAGGACAATGGTCTATAAAGGGACCCAAAGAAACGGATACCGGCATAGAAACCGGACAGGCAGTTGGCACACCAGAAAACCCTACGGAAACATTTGTTTGCCCTGACAGTGGGATGTTTGGAACCCTGGAATGATCAATGGAGCACTTCTGTGCTCCAGTGTCAATCAAAAACTTGTGTTTCCTATTCCCCACTAATAATTCAACGTAGGGGCCTTTTTGATTAACGGGAATAGGCAAAGGTTCCAAACCCTGCTTCGGGCAATCCTAATAATACGGAGCCTCGTCAGAAGGAAGCTCTTCAGAAAGGTAGGCAGCAGAAGGGTGATCAAATATGTTTCTCGAATCCATACTCGAGGTCTGATTTTCCCGTGAAAAAGGTTGCTGAGAATCCTGTAAAAGCTGACCTCTGTCAGGGCCCTGTGCTCGCCAATGACTTCCTGGCGGCAATAAGCGCATTGATTAATATTCACAGTACCCAGAGGAGCATTTCCTTTTGGAACGTACTGACCTCTAGTCTGTGTCGTGCCTCCTCTGGGGTTTCTAATAATTTGCTGTAATAATACTTTGGTTTTCAAATCTCCCTTTCTCTTTTCAATTTTTTCCTTCTCATTATTAACACGGTTCTCATAATACTGAGCCATGTGCAAAACCTCAGATTGAGATTTTGCCTGCCAAGCACTCTCAGAGGACATAATTTGTGACTGGATGTCAGGTAACAATCCACGTACAAATTTGTCCACAAACAACCTCTTCCCCGACTCTGTACCTAAATCCTGTCCACTGAAGTCAGAAAATACCTGCTCGAATCTATTGAAAAATTTGGTGGCGCCTTCAGTTTTCCCTTGAACACAGGCCGTAAGCTTGTCCCAAATAATCCTTTTTTCTGGAATTATAGTTTTTAGTTTAGTGACAATCCTATCAGGTAAAGTAAGTATTACCTCCCACTGCTGACACTACTTCTGACTCTGCACTCAACAACCTCCATCTCACCGTTACTAACACCCTTTACATGCTTCTCCCTGTCATGAGAATCTGCCTGAGACCTGCTACTAAGCATAACACTTTGTATGATTCAGACCTTCCAGCCCTGAAATACAAGTGCAGAGCTGCTGAACGCAAGTGGCAGACCTCGAGCACATCCTCTGACAAAATGGCCTGTCGTCTTCTGCAAAGGCAATATCGTCCAGTCATTCCAAGAAGTGGGCTCACATCGATAATTTGATCTCTGGAGCATCCAACAACACAAATGAACTCTTTAAAATCTGCAAGGAACTAGCCAATCTGTCTGCAGTCTCCAACTCGCCTCTTCCCTCCCATGCTCTCTGCACTGCACTGGCCCCCCACTTCACAGAAAAAACTCAGGTCATCCTGGGTACTCTTTCTTCCTCCCTTTTGCCTCCCATCCTCCAGTTCCCCCAGCCACCACTGTCCTCTCATCCTCCCTCACCCACTCTCTCCTCCTTTTCTTGTATCACATCGGACAAGGTCACTAGAGTTGTCCGCTCTATTAAGGTCTCTTCCAAACAGGTCTCCCCCTGCTCCTCTAGAACTATTAAGGACAACATTGGCTCCCTTGGCCCTGCACTTGCCTATTTCTGTAATAATTCTCTTGCTATGGGGTCTTTCCCCTCTTCTCTCAAGCACTCTCTTGTTCCCCCGCTCCTGAAAAAGCCTTCCGCCGATCCCTTGTATCCGGCAAACTACCACCCCACCTCTATCACTCCCTTCCTTTGGAAACTCCTGGAGAAGTTGGTCTTCCCCCAACTAACCCAGCATACTGAGCTCGTTGGTTGCCTAAATGACTGTCAATCTGGATGCTGAGCACCAGAGGCATGGAAACTGCTCTACTGAACACCCATGAAGGACTGCTTGGATCTCTTGAATCTATATCATCTGCTGTCCTCATTCAACTCGATCTCTCCTCTGCTTTCGATATGGTCAACCACTCCATCCTCACAAAGCAACTCCATGATACCCTGGGTATCTCACAGTGGGCACTGGAGTGGCTAACCTCCTTCTTCACTGTCCATCCCTCCGAGGCTATCCTGGGTTCTGCCTCCTATCCCACCTCTCTCTCCACCTGTGGTGTTCCACAAGGCACTACCCTTTCGCACTGGCTCTTTAACATATATCTTGCCCGCTTGCACAGCTCATCTCCACTTTCTCCCTGCACTTTCAGTGTTATGCAGATGACACCCACCTCTTCTTCAATCCTCCCTCTGAATCTCTTCCTACTGCCTTCACATTCCTGACTGCCTGTCTTCTATCCAGTCTTGGTGTGCCTCTAACAATCTCTGTCTCAATGCCGGCAAGACTGAGATCCTTCCTATTGGGACTCCTGTTCCTTCTTTCCTCCCTTCACTCTGGCCACCCTCTATGGGCTCTCCCACCTGTCCCTCCTCTGAAGCCAGAAACCTTGGAGTCATCTTCACCTCCGCTCTTTCTGTCCTTCCCCAAATCCTAGACCTTGCCAAGGAGGCCCACTTCCATCGCCTCCTCTTCAAGGGTATCATCTCTTTCCTCACTTTTCCTCAGAAGCTCAATGTCTCTACAGCTCTGGTACTCTCCAGGCTGGACTATTGCAACAGCCTCTTTCATAATCTACCCTCCTCCTCTCTCCGCCCCCTCGAGCTAATTCAGAATAGGGCTGCAAGATTTATCCTTGCCCTCAAGCCCAGGGACTATATCTCTCCAGCCCTAAAATCTTGCCACTGGTTCCCGGTCACTGCAAGGATCAAATTCAAATCCCTCTGCATCAGGCACAAGGCTGTCTGGGGCCTGGAACCATGCGATCTACACTTTGCTCTCCCCGATACTCTCCCTCCAGATCTCTCCAATCCTCTGACTCCAACTCGCTTCTCTAATCAGTGAGCGGTTGGCCGATCTGTTTCCTAGGCTGGCTCCCTCCTCTGGAATAGCCTCCCCCTTCCTCCTCAAATTCCACAAGCTTCTCAAGACTTTACTCTTCTCCTCCTCCTTCCTCCTCTCCCTCCCGTGCTAAACCCCAAAGTCACTGAGATTGGTGGCCTGAGCCCTTATTTGTTCTTCTGGTCTCTGACCTTCTGGCCAATTGCCTTTAGCCTCCATCCTCCTCCCCTGTATTTGGGCACCCACTTGCCTGTGGTATCTCATAGGACTGCACTTATTACACTAGCAGGTGGCCACTCTCCTACCATGTGTTCACTGATTTGCTCTTACCTGTTGCCCTACAACTGGCTCTCTGGCACTTCCACATCAGATGAACATCCAGCACTTCCCCCCCTTCCCTGCCCCTTGTCTCTCTCTGTACTTGCACATTCTGAATGTCCACAAGGCCTAGTAGGACCGCCTCTGTCTTTTGTTCATCATTGTTAATGCAGCTCATTGTCTTGTTCCATTGTACCCTCCCCTTTGTCCTGTAGGCACTTTGAAACACAATTCCTTGATGTATAAGCGCCTTACAAATGCACAATAAGAAATGAATAAATAAATATACATAAGAAAGCCTAATGAGCGAGTAATAGTGTGGAATGCAAAGGAAGTACAAATTAATGGGTGAGGGGCTTTACTATCTCCAGGAAAGGTTCAACATTCTGTTGGGAGTGGATTCCGATTATCGGTAAACAAGTGCAGTAAACAACATCTATTAATCCGATAAACCTGCCCAAAAGGTACACTTGAAAGTAAGTGGGATTTGCTGTGCACAAACTTGAGGCAGAAATAAGTGTGATAAAGAAATATTTGAGGTTTTTCTGAAAGGTTGAGTTCATCCCTTAGCAGACATGTTATACCTATGCAATATAAAAATGCTTTCTGCAGTGGGAATCCTTTGTGAGGTTGTTTGTACCTGATTAGGCTGTTGTTGGTTTTATTCATTTCGCATCCACTCCCAAATCCATAGCAAAACATGTTACTATTGACAGGAAAAAGTTCCAGCTGTAGTTGTCAAGTTCATAGGATATAGCAGGCCTTATTAATGTAATACACCAAGCCCTTCCGTTTACACTAATAACAAGCTATGCATGTAAATATTGCACTGCAAATCAATCTAATAATCGTTTGGACTCCGAATGGCTTATTCCTGAAACTATTTAAGAGATACACTCTCTTACCATCATGTGACTGAATGGCAGACAGGAACTGCACAGCCCTTTTACTAGCAGCGTACAGCCATATCTGCACCTTCATTTCCTTCCTGTTGCACTTGTTCAATAGAGAATGATTGGGGGGCGGGTGGGAGGGCACTAGCTAATAGTTCTTTAGACCCCTGACACAGCGGACTTGGTTTCTAGTCACAATAAACTTCCACCTTGACTGAGGAGAACCCAGTGTCCCTTACCTGGATCTTCTAAAATGTTGTGATTATTTTTCCTCATCTTCTGAATTGAGAGGCTACCCTATAGATCCACTAAAAAGTTGATTAAGACAAATTCCTTGGCATGGATCCTAATCCAACACGAGGCTGATTGGTCTAAATAGGTGTTGGGAACTTTCCAGACACACCTGCGTATCTGATAGGGCTGTGGTAAACTGAGTTACCTGACAGTAATCCTATTTCTCTATGCAACAGTACAACTCTGCAACTCGCACCTGTAACGAAGCAGACATGTAAGTCATTGATAGAACCCGCCCCCTCACCTCCGACATGCTCGATGAAGGACAAATAGACACTTTGCATGATACCAGGTATTATTCCAATACTGCATCGAACATATGAGGGGTGCACTCAGCCAACCGCAGCGAATGCTCCCTCGAACTGAAGTGGTAGCAGTTGATTTGCAGACAGCACTAAATATCGAAGAGCTGTAAAGGAAATCTGACAGGTGTAAAGTGATGTCATAAGGAGAAGAGACAATGACACACTGAAACGATAGAAGAATACCTACAGAATGAATATGTAACTGAAGAAACAAAGTAAACATATATACAAGTGAGAAGAAACCATATACACAAAGAAGATAAGTAACCAGATGATTAGTAAATGTACATACGCAGAAATGCAATACAAGCTTGCTGCGGTAGAAAGTATAACACAGAAAAATTGTCCATGTTGAAAAGATGGACGTCGGCTCTTAATAAAAGTAAGCAAGAAATTTGAAGGAGAGAGACCAGGGTTGCAGAGCTGACAGATGCCGGAAAAAGTTTTTGCACACCAACAAAGGATAGCTTTTGGCCAGAGATTAAGGATGCCACAGCAAGAAGCAACTGCAGAGTACAAAGGGAGTCAACCAGGATAAGCAATATATGCTGGATATATTTCTCTTAGATTAAGTGAATGAGTGAACATTTGTGAAAAGCCAAGTATTGAACAATTAAAGATGGTGAAAACCTATGTGAGACGGATCAACCAAGTCTCCAGAAGCCGAAGAGGGTCATGCAACCCAGGATAAGTGAATCAGTTAGCACTAAATAGAAAGGCAAGATGAACAAAATCATGGTCTCTTCGCACTCGGTGCAAGACCATAAAACAAGCCCTATTCATAAGCTCCAGGCGAAGATAACAATGGGCCTCATTCCGAGATTGGAGGTAGCCATGGCGCTACTTGTGACATGGCTGCCTCCAATACCGGGTCCGGCACCGGTCTGGTTCAATGGGGACTTACCGGTGCATTCTGACCCTGGAGGGACCGGAAAGTCCCCATTGAACCAACCATTCCCCATTCCCATTTGAGCCCCCATAGGGCTCAATGGAATGGGGAAGGTGCTAATTATGGGCCTGCTAATAGCAGGCCCGAAATTAGCGCCCTGGTCCCATAACAGGACCCGTAAGGGACGTGTGGCCCGACCACACGTCCCTTGCGGTTCCCCCTAAGGGACCTCGGAATTGGTCGGTGAGGGATTACCGGCACTGGTCTCCTTACTGGTGCCTAGTATATCTTACCGCCCAACTTGTAATGACCCCAAATGTACCTTAACTCCCCTTAAAGTTCCAGGGAAGCAAACATTTAGCAAGGTCAAGTAAAAAGAAGAAACCTTTGCTGATTAAAGATGGCATACAAATTGGGCAAGTGGGCAGTTGTTTGACGTTGTTCTCTGCACCTGGGTTTGGTTTTGCTTACGTGCTGCTAACAAGCCGAATGTACAAGGTTGGGACAGAATGCCAACCAATCATGAGGGCCTATGCAATGGTGAACATGCATTGTTGCAGGGGCCATTCTGCTGCTGTTATACAGCTATTATCTGTATAATACAATATTAGAGGGAAGTTCAAGGTATGCCTGCCAGATGAGGGGCAGCCAATGATTTTACTAACACTAATAGGAACACTAATAGGAACTATAAGTATATATGTTCCGCAAACCAGCCCCTCCGTCTGATAGGTTTTATTATATGCCACGTAGAATGATGTCATAGCTGACGCACATCGGAGTGTAACTGAAATGTGATCTAGAGTGTGTGAGCTACGATTTGCTTATTGAACAAATACAGGTTCCTTTTAGGTGGACCTCCCTTCACTAGCCTCCAAAAATACTTTTTCCCTTATTATAATAATTCCTATTTCAATTGGAATGAGGCTGCAAGGGTGATGGTGGTGGTGTACATCTCTGGCAAATGCTCTGTTATGCATCTGTACTGGTGTATACCTCAGTAAAGTTCTCCGTTGTGTATCTGTACTGTTGTATACCTCTGTAAAGTGCTCAGTTGATCTCGTGGATAGTTCTGTGCTCAATAAATACAATAACAATAATAATAATAATAATAATAATAATAATAATAATAATAATAATAATAAAGGACTGCATAGGTAAGTACGGCAGAGATCGTATTTAGGCTCTGCGACCCTTTGCCATCGCCTCAATGCTGGAAATTGAAGCTGAGAGGTAAATCAAGTCATTAAAGCAGTAGACTCCTCTTTATTCCTGACCTTTTAGGACTACTTGTACAATACCAAACACTGATGTCACTTTCCCCTCTCTTTCACGGCATGCAGGTTTGTACCAGTAGACATAAAATAAATGATCAAGCGATTGTGATGAAGATCTCCACGTCACTTTTAACATAAACACAAACAGCAATAACAACCAAATAAGTATTCTTCTTGTATCAAATGTATTATTCTCAATTGGACAACAACTTGATCCACAAGTAATTCATCCAAAGAGCCAACACGCGTTTCTCATAGCCCACAACTTTGATTCAGTGGAGGCTATTGAGCTTCTTATCTATTTATTTATTGGTCAACTGTTTCAAAGCGCCCACAGGGCAACAGGGAGGGTAAAAGGGGAGGAAGACAGTGAACAAGATAAATAATTAATTAATAGTAGAAACAATAAAAAAATAACAGGGACGTGAGATGAATCTACTATGCCATGTGAGTGTTCAGAATGTGCAAGAGCAGGGTTGGGGGGGTGGGGGTTAAGGGAAAGGTGCTGTGGTGCTCATGGAGAACCACATTGGTGCTCATGGAGAAGTGCTCGGGTGAAGTGCTAATAAGACAAAAACGTAAGTGAAACCTCTCGATGGGAGTGTGAGCCTAAGTAAATATCTATTGTTAATTGTGTCTACAAAAATATAATATAAAAGAAAAGTAAAATAAATACATCAATAGGTACAAAATCACCCAACTATATATGTGACATTTTTCCACATCCAATCTTACTCAAGGTTTCCATCATCATGGCGTACACTGTACTGTTTGACTGTATAGTTACGTATTATTCAAACCTCACAAAGCATAGCCTATCGAATCAATTTCATGGAATAGATTATTGAGTTAGATCCTAGTACTTGTTACATAATTGTACAGTATGAGTAATGTCCCTTGAGCATACCGTAGGCACACACAATTCTAATAAACAAGCATTTTAGCTGAAATTCACTCACCCGAAAATCGACTCATCAGACTATTGGTGTTATTTCACTATAGACACGGCAGGTGCTGATACATGCCCTTTATTTGTGAAATTAGAGATGGTTCAAATAAGTACCTAGGTGAATAGTATTGACCCTGTTTAAACGAGATCCCTACTTTACATCTTACATGAAAAAAGATAATGGAGATTCAATGACCAAATTATCCACTTGATTACTGCATCCAGTGCCTCATGATAAAGTGTAATTAATTATCTGTGAAGATAAACTATATCTTAGAAAAAAGCATTCTACTTTAATACCATTATTAATCATCATGGTTCAATACTTTCTTATCACTATTGTTCTTACCTTCATAAGTGGCATAGCCTATATTCAAGGGAACAGCCTTTCAGAATACATTGGTGTTGTCCACCACCAATACGCTGCAAAAACGTGACCTATTCATGTCCATGTTGGTGTCCGCCATCTTGGAAGGCAGTATATCGCAGTAGAAACTAAACTCTTTTTTCTCATATGCTGACTCACTAAACATTTCTTCTCAGCTAATGATACAGGTGGATGCATCTCTTTAAATCACATGTTTTTACCTTTGATTTCTACTTAATTGCAGAGCCATAAGACGCTGTGCATGATGCATCGCTACAACTGAGACGTAAATGATCACCATTCAGCAAAGGCTACGCACCTGTAACGAAGCAGACATGCACGTCATTGATAGAACCCGCTCCCTCACCTCCGACATACTGGATGAAGGACAAATAGACACTCTGCACGATACCAGGTATTATTCCAATACTGCATCGAATACAGCATCTCTCAAAGAGAAAGCATTAACCATTGTGATTATAAGTGCCCATTTTGAAGCAATAAAGTGCTTGTAGGTTGAATGTGTTTATCTATAAGTTACAGATGGTGCAATTGCAATGTGTCACTGTATCAAAATTGCAAAATTTTACAATAGGAGGTGTCATATGTGGAATTATCCTGAAGCTGCATTGTACCCAAAGGATGATGGCATTCATAAGCCACCACTGGTACCATAACATCTATATCATGTGTATATTAGAGATAAGATTGAATTGTTGGATGTATTTACCCATGCATCCGAGCCGTACCTCAAAACTGTGCAGTACTGACAGGGAAAACATCATGATGGCCAGAGCTTCCCAGAAAATGCACAGGGAAATGCATGAAGAATAGGCGGCCACCCATTTTTGCCGATGTTATGGGCACAGAAGGACACTGCCTAAAACCACCATTGGACTACCCACACAGTAGTCTGAAACCATTGGGAATGGCAATGCTGATTGCCAAAAGCAAACCCATAACTGTTGGGAATTCATTTTCTTAAATCCCAAAAAGGGGTGCAGTACCAGTACTCACCACTATCCAAAAGCCGGCGTTTTAAAACCACCCTGTGTTTCTCTGAAGGCAGGCTCAAAATGCCTATTTTCAAACATTACAATATGTGCAAAATATTCACTGAACACCAGCAGACATTTGGCAGAATGGAGTTTTGTGTGCCTACAAAATCTGGGAAATGAAGAGCCCAGAACAATGCTTATAACAAAACTGGCTGAGCTATGGAGTCAGCAGTTTAAGTTGCACTGGATTTAAAGACACTAAAATCGAAAATGTTTAGATTAAATGAGTGACCTATGTTTGGTGTCACATGCCTTTGTAACTGTTGAAATGTCATAGTTTTGCACTTAGAATCAGCATTCTAGCTGCATGTGTAAAATTGCAAGTTAATTTAAAAAGCAACAAAAAACATGACAGTTAGCTGAAAGTCTGGCTTAAGGAACTTGATTTTGCTTGACAACCACCCCCATCAGGAGTCAAACTTGAGTCACAGCTGTGTTCCCAGGACTATCTGCCTTTTTGCTGGCCATACTAAGAATATACCATCTATCTGATAATTGAATTACCTGTGCTCTGCAGGAGAGTGAACAATGCAACTCCCTTCACCCAGGCAGAGGGTTTATTGAGAGGATCATAAATGGCTTCCTCTTGAACAATGAGCCTTTCAGGACCCAAGCAAATCTTATATTGCAGGGGTCATAAAAGTGGCTTACTCTTGGCAGAAACTGGGAGGGGGAGAAACTGGAGACAGAAGCTGGCTTGGCAGAACTGGATAAGCCAGTATTTCTACCTTGTGCTGAGAGGAAACCACACCCCTTTGGAGCCAGAACATAACTTTAAAAAGATATATCAATAAGGGTTTTCATTCAGTATTATAGACTAGGCGTTGACTTAGCTGTAGTGTTGAATTGAATCCTCTTACAGAATCTATAAGGCCACAGTTTCCAAAAATTATCTTTCCTAATTGTGGTATTTCTGCCATTTTCAACTAATGCCTCTATGATCAAAGAAGAAGGTACACATTTACAATGATGTTCGCATTGGTGCCAAAACATCATCGCAAAAATCTTCCTGCTAAAGCAATTTCCTATAGGTTTGGCAAACAAATGCATGTCACCAAATGGATATACATGAATCATTATTACAATTTTAGTTTGTCATGTTAATTTTAAGCCTAAAACTGAATTTAATTCATGGTCTGAATTGAGACCCAACGTTGTCACTCTAAACTTAAAGATGAGTCAAGCTTCTTCTTGTCTCAACTGTTTTTCTAGGTCACCCACTCTTACATTCTGAACTAGCCACTTTAGACCATAGAATAAAATATTGGACAACTCATTCTGTGTATGTTCTAGATTCCAATATACGGCCAAAGAATATTTGCCATCATCTATTTTAATGGCCTATAAACGTTCATATATTCTCATTTTCAATTGACGTCGTGCTATCAATACATATCATCAAACATGTAGATTGAATTATATAAATCACCAAAGTACTTTTGCAGTTAATGAACTCTGTAAACTTGTGTGAATTGTTATTTACATCACAAAATGTGTTACAATTGTCGGTATATTTACAATAATTTCAATTTCCACACTTCTAAGATCCTTTAGGTTTTGTAGTAAGCCATTTGGACCTTAAAATGGGTTTCCTAGAAGCATGTAAGAAATCTGGGTTGATGGTGTTGCCTTTTGTGAGAACCTTTCTAAATGTTATTTCTGGTATAGGATGTAAAACCTTACCAATATCTTCATCTAACATTAGGATGTTCCAATGTTTTTGAACTAAACTGTATATTAAATGACTTTGTGTGGAATATGTTGTTATGAATCTACATTTGTCTAGACTGGTATCTGACTGTCCATTTGGAACCAGTAAACATGTTTTTGATCTTTGTAGTGTTTTATTGAGATCTTGTGTGATATCACTGTCACAGTACACTCTTTCTCTGAATCGATTCACAAGAATATCACTTTGTTTAGTGAAAGAGTCCATTAAGCTGCAATTTCTTTTGGCCCTTATTCATTCTCCATATGGGAGATTGTGTGTAATAATTTTGAATTGGAAACTGTCTGCCCATAAGGTGTTGTTAGCTTCTGTTGGTTTACGATAGGTCTGAGTTTCAATACAATTAATATGATGGAGATCAAGTGGTTGTCCAATTGAAGATAATACATTTGAGACAAGGAGAATGCTTATTTTGTTGTTATTGCAGTTTGTGTTGATGTTCAAATGTACATTTAGTTATGGCATGAATATCTTCATCACAATTGTGTGATCATTCATTGTATGTCTACTGGTACAAACATGCAAGTAGCACAAGAGAGGTGATAGTGACATCATTGTTAGCTTCGAGTTGTTGTTCACCATGCTTCCCTACTTTATTGAACAGATAATAAAGTAGTATTTTGCTATATTCTTTTAGTCTGTCCGGTAATTTGGGTCTGTGATCATTTATTATGGTAATCCCATTCTGCGCATAAGAACACTATCTCAAACTATCTCTCTTCCCCTTTTCTATAAAAGATATGCTTAATGTGCTCTAGCACCTTGAAGTGCCTCATGTGCTTGATGGAATTTCCAATAATAATCTCAGACCCAAATAACCAGACAGACTCAAAGAATATGGCAAAGTACCACTTTATTAATAGCTTCAAATAAATGAGGTCAATCTGGTAATCAACAAACTGTAGTCCATGCACTCACACTTCAATTTTGATTACACAAAGGTTTTATACCTCAATGTACTTCAGCTATGATGTTATCCCATGTGGCAAAATGTAAAACCTATTGAAGGGAGAGATTGGTTAAGGGAACATATGTGCCTATATATCATATACATATTAGTAATATCACTGGAAGCCCCTTATCTAATAGGCACACCTTGCACCACTTCTAAATATGTATAATACAGATTATAGCAGAATAGCAGCAGTGTTTTGGTCTGTGCAACATTGTATAGCATGTTGCACCATAGACCCTCTGGTTGGCATTCTCTTCCAACCTTGGACATTTGGCTCGTTAGCAGCATGCATGCAAAACGAAACTCAGGTGCAAAGAGCAACGTCAGACTACTACCCACTTTCCCAATTAGTCCATCATCTCTCATCGGTCAGGCCCCAAGCCAAGGTTTCTTCTTTATAGTTGACCTAGCAACCTGTTCTCTGTTCTGGGACTTCCAAGGTAGTGTAGGTGCACCATTATCTTCATCTAGAGCTTAATGAATAGCCCTTGTTTTCGACTTCTGAATCACGTGTGAGGAGACCATGATTTTGTCCATTTTGACCTTTTATTCACTGCTATTTGATTTAATTAAGCTGGGTTCCATTACTCATTTTGTCCTCTGGAGACTTGATCAGCCCACCTTGCATATGCTTTTCACATCTTTGATTGTCCAATACTTGGCACTTCTTTACTTAATCTAAGATAAATATGTTTTATGTACATGACGTATCCTCTTGACTCCCTTTGTGCATTGCAATTTTTCCTTGAGGCCGCATCCTCGATCCCAGGCCAGTGGACTCCTCTTTATTCTTCACACAAAGCTGATTTCCAGCACCTCCTGACTCTGAAGCCCTGATCGGTCTCTGAGGTAGCTTGATTGGTTTCAACACAAGTCCGACATCCATCTTTCCATCATGGCTGCCTTAGTTACTCCATATTTCCTTCTGCAGCAAGCTTCTATATGTCTCACCTACCTTGTGTTTTTGCATATGTACCTTCAATTCATTTCTTCTCACTTGTTTCTTTGGTGCACATGGTTTCTTTTATATTCAATTACATGTTTCTCTTGTTACTCTAGTTACATCTTTATCCTTCAAGTATTTTCATATTGTTTTAGTGCATCTCTGTGTCTTTCCTTCATGATGTCACTCTGTCCTTGTCCAATTTCACCTATAGCTCTTTGATGTCCAATGATGTGTGCAGACATCCTTCCACCCTCTCAGCGCACTGGCACATTCGATACAGATGCCTGAGTGGATATCATCTCTCATAAACTCGATGCAATATTGGGACAATACCTGGTGTTCCAATATGATGGAGGTGAGGCGGCGGGAGCTAGGGATGACGTGTCTACCTGCTCCTCTACATTCACACGATTATTACTCCCAGGCTGTCGCAAAGTGTCAACCAAACCTACGACCTGATTACGTGTTTGAACATATAAACAGTGCTAATTCCTCTGAACTGACCCGCAGTGACCACCTGTGGTAGCTGTACAATTTCCTCCTGATTATGAGTTGTTGTTAATCCACACATTTTAATTCCCATCAGACTTCATCAGGAAATGGAGGAAATACCTACGGAAGCAATTTTACAGTTCCTCCATTACTTGGCAGTAACAGATCCTGCATATGTTGAGGCATTACCTCATTTTGGGTGTGAAATCCATAACCAGGAGGCCTGGAAATCCCTGTAACCTCCAGGTTTTTAAGTTACCTATAAAGTGGCAATGAGGACTTTAACATCTTTCTTATGCTGTGAACTTCAGGTGTGTAGACAGTATCCACGCTGAGGTTTCACCTCCTCCTGCCCTGTGCCTTTGTTCATTGTCTCAGGTGCTCTGTTTTCATGGTATCCATAGAAAACTCATCTGCTTGGGATTGTCAACCATGAACTGGAAATCCACCACAACATCTTCTTAAGATAAGCACAAAGTGTTTAGTCAACATGGCTTTCATCGCCGCAGGAACAGTTTCCAGTATGGCTTGGTTTCACAAGACCACACTCTAGGCAGCAGCTAGGGTCAGGGAATGTACCTCAAGGTACAACTTAAAGACACCTGTTCCCAAATAACATGCAACAGGGGTAGGGTGAGGGTGCTCTACAGAGTTGGACTTGCAAGCCCGCCATTTATAAAGAAGGTGTTCCTGGAGAGCAAGCCAATGGAAGCAAAGTGACACTTTTTATCTGGAGCTTGGGCCCAACTGTCTCAGGATCAGAAGAACTAAGGTTGTCAAGACAGCATATGTCCACTGGAGGAAGTGGGTGGTAGGTAGTGGTCAGATGTAATAACTAACGTGGCATAAGAAATTATCTATTCCTGTCTCTAGAGTAAGGAGATTGGCAATCCCAACACTGGACAATGAGCCTATTTATATTTAGCTTTTGCTATTGTGGAAGTCAACAATCTCAAGTCAAGAGTGGGCCTTACTTAAAGTGCAAGGAAGAGACACCATGCAACAGACATCCAGCAACTACTGTAACAGGAGTAAGATCCCAAATGTTAATAACAAATAATTTGAAGTTGTCATGGTTCGGACTTCACTGCTGTTCAAGTGGCACATGTGAATTCTACTTACACAGCTGGAGCACATATCCACTTAAGCACTCCAAAACACAGTGCATTAAGCCATTTGTGAGGTATACAATTCCTTGCCTGCTTTTCTTTCACTTATTGACAACACTGCATTCCAAATAATCATTACCAATGTGTGTCTCAGTTGAGCTCAGTGAGCCCTTTGCCTGTTGTTGAAGTGGGAAGTGATGGTAACCATTTTCCTTTGGATAATCCCACAGTCCATCATAATATTAATTATTATTGATTAATGCTTCATAGACAGATAAAGGAATATGTGTGTTTTTAAAAAATATTTATTGACAATGAGATCATGCACACCCTTAAGAAACAAAGAGTATGCCCTCTCTTTGGAATAATCCAAAGTATTGGTGCTTATTCATAAAATCAGATATGTTGATTGTTATGTATATGGATTTTTTGCAAACTGTACGTTTTTGGTTTTCTTTCTTTGCATTCACTTCTTCTTTTCTTCTGTTTTCCAAACAGTTCACAGTCTTGATAAAGTGCACATTGTGCAAAACACATGTTGCCTAAGATGTCTTTTGAAATCTGTTTCCTGAAATCCTGAATATACAGGCTTTGAAACATTTGCTGAGTTGATCATGCATATGACTTGTACATTTGGTATTCGTGAAGTTAGTGGCTGTCGTGACGATTGAAAATTAGAATCCGGCGAGCAGGCACATGTCCTTTAGGAATTTGCGACAAATCAACGATGAAATAACTTTTTTAATAGTGCATAATGCAAGATTTCTACCACTCCTAATGTGGTGTAATAGGGTGCTAGTATTACACTTTGGCAAGATACTCAATGTATTAGTCTTTATGGGGATGAGTTAGCCATGAAGAATACAAAACTGATCCTGCAGCTGAAACAAGTATGCACGGGGCGCACGCCTGACTTATTCAGCCATCCTGCTGGAAAAAGGGTACATGAAGCCAGTCCCATATTACCAAACAGGCAAATGAGGCACCGGCCTATGGGCCCCACTCTTTTTAGGGGCCCGCGCTAACGGATCAATATAATTTTGATTTGATCTTGAAAGAAAATACCAATCAAGCGTTCTCAAATTGGTTCCAAAAGGTAGAAAAAAAAATTAATCAACTGAAAGAAACAAAAACTTTAGATTAAAGACTCTATAACGAAATTACTGTATTAATGTAATGTATCCATTAACCACTTAAATTCCATAAACCAGAAACAAAAGATTCCCATAACAGTTTGTCTCTTAAAAGCTCATCTTCTGGCAGCTGGCAGTTTGTAAAAACCTCTAGTGGTAACTATGTACGTGTAATTCACACTAGTGATGGTCATCTCCATCTAGCGGCCGACATGCACACTACTTAGTTCAATGTTATCCCACTAGAGTCTGTGCAAGGGAAACCTCCAGAAACAAATCTTTCTGTGAGTTAGTGGGTCGCAAGTTCCCACTGACTCCAGACTCTAATAGAATATTTATGAGTAGAAGCTTTGAGAACACAGAGGATTATAGATACCCAACGTCTGTGTTACTAAGTAAGTTAGCTTTGATGAGTTATAATGAAGTTTGATTAACTTCACTGTCTTCCATAATAGAACAAATCTATTCTTCTTCAGGTACTTTTACTCATTTTTGCCTGAGACTTAAGAATTCTTTCATTTTCTTGAACAAATCATAAATATTGTTTGTTGTTGCTCTTTTGTAGACCCATAATGTCGGCGGCCGAAAAAAGAAGAGATACCAGGAGATCATTTGCGAGGGGGGCCCAGAAATGTCCACTGCCTAGAGATCACAACAGGGTTCAATCGGACACTGCACAAAGCTCTTCCTATCAAGCAGAAGGTGGGAAGAAATGCATGCATGGCAACACCGTGCCAACATCTCATCAAAACCAAAACAATAAAAGCAAAAACAATCTTATCCTGACTAGACAACTGTCGCCCTGATGTAACTTATCAGCTTCATCTCTTTCCCATGTAAAGCACTGACCAAAGCCATGCATGTGATTATGTTCTGTGGTTTTCAGAGCAAAGCTCTGCAATGAGCATAGTATTAAGCACTGTGTCAGCCATGGATATTAGCACCTCATGGTAGGAGGGAGAGTCTCACTACACTGTGAAAATGTAGTCCATTGGAGACTTTCCCACAACAAGTGCCCTGAGATCAGCATTACTTTCTGGAGCTTTGGTTGCACTTTGTGCTCAAGCATTGGCTTCCAGAGGCACACATCCCTTTGCCACGCTGAAGACCAAAGAGCCTTGACCCAACACCAGACACCTAGCTATTGTATGGCGGTGTGTGAGTTACAAAAAATGCTCACAGATTGCAAAAGCCTTTACTTCCATTTCAATCATTAGAGGAAAACTCTAGTGTTTCACCCATCTTTCTTTTTACTACATTTGATTTGTGTATGTTTGGGTAATACATGTTAGTGTCTTAGAAAATATATTTTATTGTTGGTGTATTTCTCCAAGTGTCACATCACACCACATCACCGCTCCACTTGTGCTTAGATGTTAGCCTGATTATATTGCCTCGTTATCAATTGGCGAAGAATGTCTCTTCCTGCCACTGGTTTAACTTTAGATGAGAAGCACACATTCTTGTTTGCCACTGAACAAAAGTACACCCATAATCACTGATATCTATGGGACTGTTTGAGTCTTCCATAGGATACGATGGGGCATGATATAGTATAATCGTCTGTTGTATGGATGGGACTTGGGTGAAAATGTGAAGAATGGATATGTCCCCTTATCTGTCGATGTTTCTGTGCCTTTTGGTAACACTTCACATGTGGAGAGAACAACCTTTTTAAAAGTGCCTGTGCTCTTTCAAGACACATCTTTTCATTATATAACATGCACCATAAGCAGGGCTTAAACTGCCTGCCTGGCTACTTATAACTGCTGATTGAACACTGGGGCCCTGAGAGTAGGACATAGCACATAAGAAGAAGTGGCTCCATGACAGAATTTAACTTGCCCATCCCTCCTCCCCATACACTCTGTGTCACACCCATCCTTCCCTCAAGATTCTTCCAAGAGAGATCTCTGAAAGGGAACAAGAAGAATATGGGCATCCCGTCTCTTTCATCTGCAGATCTACAGCCGCGTCCAGCTTTGGAGATCTGACAAGTATTGAACGTCTTTCGGTGAGAGCAGAAGAAGGAAGGCCCATATTTCCATCCTTCAGAGGCAGAGAGGAGAGGGAATCTACTAGGTATCTGAAAAATATATTTCTTATCACAGATTCTAGTTTAATATCTATTGACAGGTAGAAATAATAACATTATATGCATACATCATATAAGGAAATATGATCTATATGTATTTTATTTATTTCCATGTAAAAAGCGCACAACGGCCCTGAAGCATTGTGGTGCTGTTACAGAATATTCACTTAGATACAGATTACATAAAGCAGACTCCTCAGGGAGCGTTACAAATGTTCAACAATAGAAATACAGTATGCATGTTCCATGGTTACAGGGGAACATCTACAAGTACAATCTAATTGAATAACTTATTTTTCAACGCCTTTCCGAATGCCATGAGAGAGGTTTCCTTTCTGAGTTTGAGTGGTAATGAGTTCCACGATTTTGGTGCTAGCACTTCAACGCTGGCCCCACCGGCTTTGGCTCTATAGTGAGGGTATTGAACTTTACATAAGAACATGCAAAAATGTTTCTCTCTATCACAATGTTTCTCGTCCATGAAGTTTATTAAATTTGGTATCCAACAGATGTAGTCAAAAATCGGAACATTCATGGCAAATTTGCTGAAGTTTCAGTATTGTTTTCATGCATAAAATGATTGCTGAAAAAACAATTTTTGCATTGATATATTAGTAGCAATACCATATGTACATTTTAGCTGACTATGGGCCTGATCATGAGTTTAGCATTATTTCCTCCAGAAACACGATCAAAAATTAATACCATTACCTAGAATAACTGGCTGGACTGTACTCTGTAGTGAATGCCTTCTGGCCATGGCATTGCTTCATCAATTCCTATCTAGCATTCAAAGTTGTCTGGGACTGTTCCATGTAAAGGGCCATTTGGACCTCAACCTAACCCCACAGTCCACAAAGATGTAAGTTAGCCAGCAGAGGTTACACTCCCATCATTCTCTAACAAGACATAGGGGACCAGTAACATAAAGGGACCAAACCCTACTGTGCTCTGTGCCACCTCCCTGTAGGAGAACAGTAGGTATGGCATAATATCCCACTTTATCGTCAGCTGGGCTTTCAGTCCACATTTCATGCCTTTAAAGGTCTCATTGAATCTGCCCACAAGCCCATTGGTTTGAGGATGGAAAGATGTAGAGAACTTATATTTCACTCCACACATGGTCTACTACCACTAAAATGTGCTGGTTCTTTGATGCAGTTTGGGAATTCAAAGGGCCCACAGTATACATGCATACCCTCTCAAAAAGCCGCCCAACCTCTTTTGGTGGAATTAAGAGAGCATTGGTTGCCCTCCTGACTCACCAGGGCCTTAGACAGTCAGAGAGTATTGCACACATTTCTTTATTTGTACGTCCATCTGGGGCCAGTAAAAGAGCTGACAACTTGCCAGGTGCTTTGGCCACCCCTAAGTGGCCAGTCAAAGGAATGTCATATCCAAGTCCAGTTGGACAAAATGCCTCAGCTCACTGTACAGTAAACCGTTCTCCCAGTACACTTTGAACAACTCAGGGGGCTCTTTCTGAGCTTGCTTCCCCATCTCCTTCAGCAGACTGGCCAGATTAGGACTGTCTGTCTGTGCCTGGTCAGCCTGTCTTGGGCATGCAGTTTAGGAAAACTCATTTAGATCTGGCAGACACCTCAGATCTGAAGCCACCATGCCCTCCATATCTAAATCGTTTACCACACCGGTAAGCAAAACGGAGATCACAGAGTCCTTTTATACTATGGTAGAAGCTCGTACCTCTACTGTAGGAACAGGAGATACAGTGGCCTGCTGCTACTAGTTTGACCAGTCTCTTGAAATCACAAGCAGGAAAAGCCTTTGCTCTAAAGTGCCACTTCTCTGGTTGCTTTCAGGGCCCTTGCTCTTGTAACCACCACAACATTCTCTGGAATAATAAGGTAATTGTTTAACAGACAACTTAATGTTATGGTGTCTATCACTGCTATGCTGTGTGTGGAGACCCCACCCATGTACACTCTACCATTGCCAATGGGAAATGGTTGAGGCCAACAAACCCTCCAACATTGCAGTCCGGGCCTTTGACATATTGTCCATCATGTACCCTTTGCCACCTTACAGCTGTGACAATAGCCACTGTGTAACACCATGTGGGTGTCTTATTCCCATTCATAAAGACATGCTACATAAATATCTGAGTATTCATGGGAACTGGTGGCCACCTGTGTAAGCCTTGTACTCTTCATGCTCAGAGAAAACAGATAACCCTGAAGCACCCCCTGGCCGAGCTGGAATATATTTGCTTGGAAGCCCACGCTGACAATGATCTCTTCCACTAGACTAGCCCCAAATATGGCCTTCTTGGTTTTGCCTTAGTAGACAGGATCTCCCTTTGTATAGGTCAGGCCCCATACAGAAAAGGTCCTCTGAGATCTGAGGGTGTTGGTGCTCCAGTGTTAGAGGTATCATCACTCATTTTTTCTGTTGAAGCTGATGAGCCATGTGACACGGATTTCCTTTCAGATGTTTGTGGACCTTTCTTGCCTGAGGAGTAAGATTTTTTTTTTTTTTTTTTTGTTGAGCTGAGCGGGAATGAGCGGTCGCCCATAGCCCTGTGTGGCCAAATGTGAGGCTTGCACTGCCAGTTCCAGTGGGCTTCCCAGTAAGTGTGCAATTTAATTGAAATTTAATTTCAGGAACTGTTTGTTTTTACTTGCGGTCCGTGCGCGTTGTGCTGCCCCATGCCCCCTACCTCTGCAGCCACTTCCTGGTCCTCCTCTCCCTTCTTACCACCTCCCTGCCCGCCCACACCCCCTCCCCTTCCTCTTCTCCTCCTGGCTTTAATCCTAACCCCCTGGGCAGCCCCCTGTCCAGCAGTCCCCTCGGCTAAGGGCCCCTTAGACAAAGGGCGGCTCATACGGCTGCGGCTCCCACTGTGTCTGCAGATGTCCGCAGGGGACGCTAGGCACCGGTCCATCTTGTTAGCTCCACCTGCTCCCCCGGCCCACCCCAGCTACACCTGTTCACTTCATTTGCATGGGGCCTTCACTCCACTGTGCTCTGCAACTTGTGGTAAACTAGGGCTTTTTTCTCCGCTCGCAGGATTCTCAAACTTAGGTGGCCTCTCCACTGGGTACCTAATATGCATTTACTGTATTTACTGTTGTTCTGAAACGTGGTAACTAGGGGTTGCCCCCCCTCCCTCCTATTCCATGGTGCTCTCTATCTCGCCTATCTTCTCTAAATGCTTCTCCATTGACTATCCTGCTCCCCTCACTAAATCTGGTAGGAAAAAGTTTAAAAAGGACATCCTAGTCTCCACTCCAGGCCTCCCTATCGCTGACACCTACAGAAGTGCCTCCTCCAAGGAAACTCTCACTGACATCCTCTTTTTCGTGCCTTCTCCTGACCTATGGACCCTTCATATGGTCTCTGTGCTCTCTCCTTTCACCTCTTCTCCCATTAATGGTGGCACCCATTGGGATGTCCTCTTGGCCTCCTTCCACTCCTCTAAGGCCATCATTAATGTCTACGCTAATGGGACCATCTTGGTCCAAGGCCCTCAGGCCATCCTTCACCTCTTTGATAGACGCTTGCCGCACCTCATCAACTTCCTTTGCTCTCCTGCTGTCCCCCCTCCTCTGTCCTTGGCTACCTTGCCTCCACCCTCCCTCCCTGCCCCCTTTTGTGCTCCTTCTTCACCTCCACAGGGCGTACCTCTGATCTGTACCCCTCCCCGGAAGTCCTTCAAGGATGGTAACCTTCTCCACATTGCCACTCTTAACTCTCGCTCTGCCGTCAAACATTCCTCTGACATCTGTCACCTTCTTGAGGAACTGGACCTTGACGTCCTCAGTCTCACTGAGACATGGTTCATGGCCAGCTCTGTCACCAGCTTTGACACACTCCTACCTGATGGTTACAAGATCCTCTCCGTGCCCAGGCCCAACTGTGCTGGGGGGGTGTGGCCCTTATCTTCCCTGAGTGGATTCCTGCCACGGTCACTCCTACGCAGACTTACTCCTCTTTTGAATGCCTTGTCTGTCGACTCTCTCTCTCCGAGCCATTCCCTTACCGTGGCTACTATCTATCGGCCACCTGGTCAAATTTCCTCCTTCATCTCCGAGTGGGCGTCCTCTCCTCCTCACTCCTGTCCTCAACCACTCAACTCCTCGTTCTTGGAGACTTCAACATGTACCTGGATGCCTCTTGTCCCCCCTCTGGACTCATTTGCGACCTCTGCGGCTCTCTCTCTCTCTCTCCATTCTCCCGTCTGGGCCGACTCATTCTGCAGGGCACACTCTTGATGCCCTGATCTCTTCTGACCTTCCCCTCTCTGTCCCTCTCTCCACTCCTCTCTCCTGGAGTGATCACTTTCTCCTATCCTCCCACCTCACCTTCCCTACCCCACAGGCAAAGCCACCCTCATCACTGCCACCCTCCTTCTCGGTCATCCGACCCATGAAGTGCGTGTCAGTTGAGGCTTTCGCTTCCACTTTCTCACCCCCCCTTCCCTTTCGGCTGACTCCCACACTGACACAGCCCTCTCCTCGCTCCACTCTGCTATATCTGATACTCTTGATATCCTTGCCCCCTGTCATGAGAATCCACCTGAAGCCCAAAGCCAAATGTAACTCCTGGTATGACTCGGATCTCGTCATCCTTAAACGCAAGTGCAGGGTGGCAGAGAGGAAATGGCATGCTTCATGTTCATCCTCTGACAAACTGGCCTGCCGCCTGCTCCAAAGGCAATACCGGCTCTCCATTCTCACCAAGAAGAGAGCCCTTATCCAAGCCCGCATCTCTGCGGCATCTAGCAATTCGGCCAAACTCTTTAAAATCTGCAAGGAGCTGGCCAACTCTGCAGCAGTCTCTACCTCTCCTGTCCCCTCCCAGGCCCTCTGCTCGGCACTGGCCTCTCACTTGAAACTCAGGACATCCTGTCCTCGCTCTCCTCCTATCACCTCCCCCCCTCTACCCCCTGCTCTTCCTCTGGCCCTTCTGCAGCCACCCCTTCTCCCTCCTTCTCTGCCTTTCCCCTTTTTTCTGCTGACGAGGCTTCGAGACAAGTCCGATCTATGAAAGTCTCGTCAAAACAGGTCCACCCCTGTTCCTCCAAAACTATCAAGGACCACATCGACTCCTTGGCTCCTGCCCTGGCTGACTTCTGCAATCACTCCTTCGCCTCTGGAGTCTTCCCATCCCCCCTCAAGCACTCCCTTGTGCACCCCCTTCTTAAGAAACCCTCTTCCGACACCTCCTCCCGGCTAACTATCGCCCAATCTCTATCACTCCCTTCCTGGGCAAGCTCCTGGAGAAACTGGCCATCTCCCGCTTAATCTCCATGCCGAATCTGTTGGTAGTCTTCATGACCATCAGTCGGGCTTCAGAGCTGACAGAAGTACGGAAGCTGCTCTCCTGAACATCCGTGAGGACCTACTCTCGAATCTTGAATCTAACACTCCATGTGATCTCATTTTGCTTGATCTCTCTTCTGCCTTTGATACTGTCAACCATACCATCCTGCTCATCCGTCTCCGTGATAACCTGGGTATCACTGGTCAGGCTCTGGCATGGCTGACCTCTTCTTTCCTCTCTCATTGACCCTCTCAGGTCCAACTGGGGTCCTTCCTCTCTGACATCTTTTTCTCTACCTGTGGTGTCCGCCAGGGATCTAACCTCTCTCCCTGGCTGTTCAACCAGTATCTGACAGTTCTTGGCCACCGCATCGCCGCTCTCTGCCCCAACTTTCAGTGCTATGCGGATGATACCCAGCTCATTTTCAGGCTACCCTCAGCCTCCTCTTCTCCTTCCCTCATCTCTGACTGTCTTTCTGCTATCCAGGAATGGTATGCCGCAAATGACCTCTGCCTTAATGGCAGTAAGACTGAGATTCCACTCCTCGGCACACCCACTCCCTCCTTCCCTGCAGCTCTCTGGCCGGCCTCTCTTGGCCCTCTTCCCGCTCCTACCTGCAAGGCGAAAAACCTCGGGGTCATCTTCGACTCCACACTCTCTTTCTCTCCTCACATTTCTGACGTCTCTAAGAAGTCACACTACCAGCTACACCTCCTCAGAGGTATCCTTCCTTACCTCCCCTTCCCCCAGAAGCTCACTGTCTCTAGAGCCCTGGTTCTCTCAAAGCTGGACTACTGTAACAGCCTCTTTTTTAATCTGCCTGCCTCTACTCTCCGCCCTTTGAAACTCATCCAGAACAGGACTGCAAGACTTGTCCTTGGCCTCAAGCTGGGGCCTCCCTCTGGAACAGCCTTCCTGACTTCCTGAAACTTGAGGAGAACCATCTCCGGTTCCGGAAGCACCTCAAAACCTTCCTCTTTGGCTCCGCTTTCTCTCCCCCTCCCCCCTGCTAAAATTACTGAAACTGCACTGAATCTGCAACTGGGCCACTCACCGATCCCGATGCTTGGCCCAGCCACTCTCCCCTGCACTGCCTCCCTGGCAACCCCTGAACTGCAGGACTGTTCCCTGTATCCCTACAGCCCCCTTTCCCAGCACTTGTCTGCACTTACCTTGCCCTTGCCACCAGCTGGCCCTTAGTATTTATCTTGTTATTCTACTAACCCTGTACTGCACTTTCCCCCCTCCCTTCCCCCTTGCACCTTGCACCTTTCCCTTCCCCTCTACCCTTGCACTAGCACGATCTGAATGACACCTGGCCTAGTAGGATCGTTGTCTGTCTCCCCTTTGCCCCCCCCTGCCTCGTCGCACCTTGAAACACTTGTGTATAGGCGCGTTACAAATGCCATATCATATCATATCCATTGTTTTTAACCCTCCTTGTTCTTTTTGTTATTTCTTCAGAAGCTTTGTTTTCAGATTGTGGCATGCCTTCTTGACACAAGTCTTCAAATACCTGTCAGATGCTTTGGCAAGCTCCCTATGCTCTGTGATATTCCTGTCCAGTGCATGCTGGTGTAACACTGCCTCACAGTTTGTAAGAATATGCCAGCATGCAACAAAATTGTGCATTTCTACAAATGTGTTTACTTTGTTTCCATTCACCCACCCTCTCAGATACTTTAGAGACACATGTTTAAGCACCATGAATGCATGATTGTCCCTTTGTGAGAGGGCTCTACAACTGTTAAGGTAATGCCTGGAGGTTTTGTAAAACGTCCTCAGTATGGTCACATTCATTGTAGGTTATATGGACCTCTCCCTGGGATTTAGTTGAGTGATAACATCATAGAGTTGTATTAAATATCTGGGGATCTGCCTGCTGGGCTTTCCCGTCTCTCTGTGCTTGACCTACTTCCATCCTCACAAGAGGTCTGTCTGTGGGCCTCCCTCTGCACCCCAAGGTCTAAATTGCACAACTGTAACATCAACGGGTCTCTCTGCTTCTCTTCTGCTAGTTCTGCCTTTATCTCTTCTGTCTATCAGCTAGCACAGTCACAATGAGACTCCCCTGGGAGGGACATAGCAGCGATTTGGGACCTTTGGGAAATCAAACTATGGGAATGTTGGGAACAATTATCACTATTGCAGCCTCATGTTCTCCCATGCCCCCCATTGGAATGGGTATCTTACTTTGGGACTCAGAATCACTTTCCATCCACAGGGCATCCTCAGCCATCCTTGCATCCTCAAATGCTTAGAGGCCTTTCATCATTTCAAGCTTACTAACCATAGTGCCGCAACAGAGTCCTTGTCCTAAAACATATCACAAAGAGCACTTACTTTATTACCCTTCATAGGATACAGGTTGTTCCATTCTACAAAAAAACCTGGCAGTGTTTCTGACATTGCCTGCACTGGTCCTTTATGTTGGTGTTGTAGGCTGTAGGCTCTGTTCAGTGCTAGATCACAACCACTTGCCCCCATAGTGACAACATGTCTTCTGCCCTGCATGAGTACAAGGATGAGTAGTGGTTTCTAAACTCCCACCCAGTGTCACACCTCTAATATAACAGCATTTCTCACAATCATAAAGGTGAACCAGGCAGAAAAATAATGGTTCACCTCCATTACCTCTTTAAGGTGTATGGGCCAAGAGCAGGCTATACACTTAAAGATGGGGGAGCCAATATGGAAGCATCCACAACAACAATGGCAAGTACCAAATAAAAGAAATGTCCAATCAAGGTGCTGACTTTGTGTCTCAAAGAAGCTTGGGACAGGAAGGCACAGTTCGAGCCAACATAGTTCAGAGGCTCGACAGGGTGTCGATGCAAGGAAATCAGAGATTCAGCTTCAGCAGCAGTCTACAAGCTGACAATCTGATGCAGTTTAACCTGTACCAATTGTGTCTCGAAGAAGCTTGAAATAGGCAGCATTATTCGGGTCAATGTACCTACAATGTGCTTGAAGTGGCTGGAAATTGACAAAGTGTCAAAATCAGGAGCACTGGATCTTTGCAGCACTTCTGAAGTGCTTGACATTCTTGCAGTGGCTCAACATGGCTCGACTTTGGTGGTCCTTTGGAGCTGTGGGACTCTTCAATGGGTCCATGAGGAAAGATGATTCTGTCTTCTGTGCTTTCCAGCCAGGAGGATTGGCAGGGACACTTGCTGGGCTACAGGTTGAGCAGGCAGAGTCCTGGATGCCAGTGTCCACTTGCAGCCTGGCTTACCTCCAGCAGGTCACTTCAATTTTTCTCTGATGTGGTTAGGAGGAGAGTCTGCACCCTCCTTGAAAATCCTTATCTTCACCTCCATAGATGAGATTTTTGGTCAGTCTTTACCCCAACAAGGTTCCATTCCAGCGAAAATGTCCTCAAGATGTTTCCAAGATTACTCTTCAAGATTGTTCTTCCAGATGATATATAATGAAGATTCTGCTGGGGAGGTGCCAAGGATCACACTATTAGTCAGGAAAAATACTCAGTGATGGAGGACTCAGGTGCATGTCAAAACCCAGCTTTATTCGGACATTGAATCTAAGGCCGGACAACATATAAGTATTTCCTCTTGTAGCTCTCGTATTCCAGACAATTACAAGCTGGTTTTGTTATACAATGACATCACGTTACATTATCAATTTACAAAACCTGTGGGGAATCAGGATAGGTTAGCAGGTTGAGCTACATATAGGAAATTTAGGAGTTAGTCACTTAATTGGTTGAAATATATCTGATGGCTCCACCTGGACCCATCCAACCTACAGATACAATTTGTAATACATCACTATATGGCTTATTGATTGCTTGGTGATATCCATCATGAGAGGTGTGGTAAGGGACTCTTCTATTGGGTGGCATTCAGCCTACCATCCTTGGACACTTTGACAGGACGTCAAGATACAAGTGAGACGCAAATGGCGGAAGTGGCTTCTATGGTGTGCCATATTTCCAATTAAAGAATACCACTAGCCATCCCTAGGTGAAGAAACCTCCTTAATAGTAGTTTTTTTTTTCTGATGTGAAGAATAATTCCCCTTTTTCTCGGATTGGTAAACCACTGGCCGTAGCCTATTTTGATGGGACCAACAAGGATATTTTTTGTGATCGAATTGGATGCTTTTCTTTTGATATTCTCTCTTCCTACTTATGTCTAATTTACAAGAAAGGAAGCCATTCACCAACTGCTTTCATTCGATGTTACTAACAAATTGATCTTCACTTTAGAAGTGTTCTGGATCAATGGTGCACAATGAAGATTTAATATGGTTTAACCAAGAGGAGGAATTGCTAATATCTAAGGACATAATGGGCCTCATTCCGAGTATGGCGGTAAGGGATAGCGGCCACCGGTAACGAGACCGGTGGCGGTATTCCCTTACCGCCATACTCCGAGTTCCCTCTGCGCCCTCGCCCTTAACGCCTGCTTTGAGCAGGTGTTAAAGTCGATGGCGCAAAGGGGCCTGCAAGCCAATAACGGTGACCGTAATGAACGGTCACCGTTATTTGCATCTTCCCCATTCCCATTGAGCCCTATGGGGGCTCATTTGGGAATGGGGAAGAGCCTTGGTGAATGGGGAATCACCGCCCCGCCAACCTTGGAATGGGGCGGTGATTCCGCCATCCACCAAGGCGCTGCCAGTCCGGGTACGGCGTCAACCAAGGCGTTAATAGCGCCATTGGTTAGCGCCGTACTCGGAATGAGGCCCAATGTCCTTCAGCAAGCTTCTGGTGAGTGACATATGGAAATGTCCTCATAAACGTAACCACTGAGTTAAGGGTTGCAGAGATATAAAACCATCACCATGAGTCAAGTTGCAATCCTCATGAAACAAATACCCTGGATAACCTTGGGAAACCCCCATAATTTTCCTTAGGAAAGTATTTTCGCTTACCTGGGCTGCCTTTGTGGGTTAGTACCCCAATAATCTGCACCATAGGCAAGCAATGGTACAGGCTTGGCCTTGTAAATCCCAACAGTGTTGTCCAATGGTAAACCATCTAAATTCCTACCATAACTCAAGATTGAGCCGTTTATTGGCAAGGACTTCACTGATTGCTGTTCTATATGCGCAGACCACCTCAGGTCACGAGAAAGTTTTACACCCAGGTAGCGGAAGGAAGTTATCCTATCCAGTTTTTCATCATTAACAACTATTGTATTCCCAGGGATTTACTACTACCAAAACAAATTACTTTTGCCTTCCCTTTGTTAATATTTAGCTCATTTTGTCCCATATAGTCACTAAATCCATTGATCAGTATTTGAAGGGCATGCTTTGTTCCAGCCATCATGACTGCATCATCAGCATCCAGAAATTGCATGACCTTTGGCCAGCCATTCTGATGGCATCTTTTGTCAAATCAGATAATGCGTTAGGTAGTTAGTTTATGTAGAGATTGAAAAGCAGCGATGCTATAATGCATCCCTGCCTTACTCCTCATTAAATCTGAAAAGCTTGTGTTGTTTTACCTTGTTTTTGCATTTGTATTTATTTGTGTTTTGTAAAACGCCTTAAGAACCTTGATTTCCCATCCTCACTCTTGCCATTAGATTAGTGTTCATTTTAACTAAAATATGTAAGATACAAGTGGTGGAAGAGACTTCTATGGTGTGGCATATTTACAATTAAAGAATACCCCTAGTCATCCCAAGGTGATTAGAGCGCCTTTATTCTTTTAACTTGGCCGTGTGTGCCACTAGGTGCCAATTTGCATATTGAGGGAATTCTGCGTGTTCTATGTTTGGCATATGATGAATAGGCAGTCATTTTCATCCCTGGGTCACATGTTAGAATACTGTGTTTGAGACAGAATATCCTTCTATTTATTAAGGTATTAATTCATTCTACTGTGCATGTTGTGTTCTTTGTGACCACTCATGGCGTTGGTTGGTTAATTTGTATAAAGGCTTTTGGCATGCTGATCTTGGGCACCTGGACATCAAACATTGTTTTTGTGCTCTTATTAAACTTGATTAATTGGGGAGACTATCATGCTCCATTCTGGGAACTGTTATCAGGTATTTGTGTTCCACTCATTCACTACTCCCTTCCAGGTTCCTGACATTGGCCTTTGCTGAGAGCTACAGTCTGTGCTCTGCACGAATTTGTGTTTCTGTGGATTCAGTCTTTTGAGTCTTGTGAGGCCTTGAGGTATGTGCTTGTTCTGAGACATGCTGTGGCTTCCATCATTAGGAAGAAGGATGCCCTACTACACTCTATTTTCTATGTTAGCAAGCTAAATTTGCATGTCATTCATCTAGCATTCACTTTATACATTGGTAATGTTAATGCTATTCATGTCTGATGGATGCTATATTAGTATTCTACATGTCTAAATGCATATATATCACCTGTTGTACATGATCTTCATGTGGACTCTATGTGTTCTTCATGTCTAATGAATGCATTTTTGCTATGTATACTTCGTGTGTGTGTGTGTATATATAAATATATATACAGTCATCTATTTACTCTCTCTAGATACATATAGTAACAACTATCTGTCACTCCAGTCATCTGTCCAGTCATCTTATTTGTAACAGTAACTTTGTGGCTTTAGTTGGTCTCATCTTCCACCCGTAAGCTCTTGGTCCAGTTGGGATGTCTCAGTCGGTAATGTTTCTCACTTGGACGATACTGACAAGGGGCAGGGATTGGAATCGGTACTTGTATATTCGGTGGGTGTTACCTGTTATTCATATTTCACATTACAATTCAAGTAACTGGGAGGAGTGGGGCCTCACATATCAGTCACTTTGCCTCAGTAAATTGGTCCATTCCAAGCCTTCTGTAAGAGTTCAGTCCTTGCTGTTTTAACAGGGGTTATTCATTGTAATGTTAGCTCCAGAGTCCCTTGTCAGCATGAAGTTAGCAGGTGTCAGGAAGGAAGTGGGGTCTTGAAAATCCAATATGGCCAGCCAATTCCCCAGAATGTAATCATCTGCAGCTACACTATCCTTACCTTCATCGCTCACTGCCTGAAATCAAGTGACTGAAGTACTTATCTCCCTGTCGTGACTTTCTAGTTGTGTTGCAAAGGCCCCTTTGAAGCTCCTATCCTAATACCTCCTCTAGGGGAGGTATGTCCTGTTCTCCTAGCAACACAAAGAACATCCTAGGCAAGGCCCTCCACGTGTTGTGGGTGAAACTTCCAGGCACGACACAATACACAAATGGCTCTGTCTCTCAGGTTAAGTAGAAACCAAATATAAATAATACATTTCACCAGATTGTATGGTGCATTTTGAAAGTGAGGCATTTAAGGCAGTGTCCACATTCTGAAAAACAAAACAACTATCATTTTGCATTGGAAAAACAAAAGGCACATGTTTGCACACCTTTGCAGATAGAATTCTCTGACAGTTATTTTGAGTGTTAATATCGCTTTTATTTGATGTTTAATGCTTTTTAGTACCCAGTGAGAGTCAATAAGAATGCAACACGCATCCTGATTGGCTCTCGCCGGGTCGTTACCCGGTCGAGAATCCCTCGATTCTCGGCCGGGATTCCAGCCGCCTTGTCCACGGCAGGGGGAGCGTGGAAGCCCATTAGCCGATGAGGAGGATCGAAGCGGGGCCATCCCCGCTCCGAGCCTTCCCACGGCTTAGAAGCTGGCTTCGCCCCCCGCCGGGGACTCGGGTAAGGTTTATTTTTCCCCTTTCCTCCCACCTCCCTTCCCTCCCCACTCCACTTACCTTCTACCTTCTGCCTGTTTTGTCAACGGCGGGCGGCATGGCAGCCTCCAGCCGTGTGGAGGCTACCATCGTCCCCCGCCAGGGATTCTGGTGCATCTTGTTTTTATTTTATTTTATTTTCCCTCCCTCCCTCCCCACCCCCCACCTCCACCTCCCAACCCCACTTACCTTCTTCTCTGTTGTCTTTCGGGAGCAGACGCGCTGGGAACACTTCTGTTCCCAGTGCATCTGCTCCCGATGGCCACCATGGAAAGGGAAAACAGACTCTTTTTTCCCTTTCCCGGCGGCCATTCTCTTGCTCGTTTTTTTTTTTCTGTCCCGAAACGTTTCGGGACAACATAAATGCTTTTAGTGCCCCGGTCATGCAGATATTGCGGGCTGGGGTACTAATAGCAATATGCCCCTCGCGGCGGGGGCATTGCTGAGTCATGTAATTCCGCGGTGGCTTCTCTCGGGCCTATAACTATGGGCCCCGGGACATTACCTGACTTGGTAATGCCCCTGCCGCGAGGGGCATATTGCTTAATTAATAGCAATAAATCACAATAAGTATTAATGCCTCAGGTGTTTACAATTGGAGTGTCACTGAGGTGAGGAAGTACTGTGCAGAGGTCAAGATGAGGACAATGGAAAATATGTCACAACTCAATATATATATATGTGCCAGATGTACTAATGGCAAACCCAATGGACATCCAACACTCACACCAGTGGAGGAGGCTGTGGTAGCAAGACACCCACTGCAGCCCTAGCTGGCACCTGGGGGATACACACAGATGGAGAGCAACTGATGGAAATGGTGCATCTTACAACTCACTTTGCAGATGACATTTGATTAAAAATAAAAAAGGGTTTCCAGACAGTTCTGTAGGGGAACACATGAGAGATTTCAATATTTGCAAAACCTCAGATGGAAGAGCTGTCAGAGTGCAAAAAGACATTTCACCACAGTAAATCAATTACGTGCCCATCAGAATATTGTGTGCCCGATAAAAACGACTCGATACACATTAGAAAAAGATATGCGCCAGATCACTGAAGCAGTGTCTGATAGAGAGCACATTTCTGACAATATGAAAAATAGCAATCATAAATCATTTGCAGTAGAAATTACAAGTTTTAAATATTGTGTAGTGAGAGATACTTGCACCATAGTTAACACTCTGCCGATGGATGTAATTCACAACATTGTTTGCGTGAAAGTTAATAAAAATTGCACGAAAACAAAATACAAACCAGAGTGTCCAGCATATGTTATGTTATGTTATGTTATTGGTATTTGTATAGCGCACCGTCACCAACGGAATTGGTCCCCAGGTGCTCTGGCGGATCTGTAAACAGGAAGGGTGGGGGTAGGGTTAGTCGGGAGGAGGGGAGAAGGAGAGTGGGAGATGTGGTGTGCTGTTGGCAGCTTCGGCTCAGTTGACACCCAGTGCTGGGCTTTGGTGCTAGTATCGGATCGGATGAAGGTCTCGAGTGCTGTGGGTGAAGTTTATGTGTTGTTGATGCGGTGTGGTAAAGTGCGTGCAGATTGCTGGGAGAGAGATGGTTGTGTGGTTTTGTGTGGGTTTAAGTAAGCAGAAGATTGAGGATTGGGTTAGTGGGGTCTGTATCCAGGTTCAGGTACTTACGATTCCGTTAGTGTTGTATACCTGTGGGTTTGGATGTTGCTGTGGGTTCGGATGTTTCTGGTTCCTGGTGGCCGACTCGATTTGGTGTTGTTGCACTGGTCCAGCTGTATCCTATTGAGTATAGTATGGATTGGTGGGCGCGTCTGAACCTAATCTTCAGGTGTGGGACTGTGTGGGTGATATCTATTCTTAGGTAATCTAGTGTGACCCTGGTCAGTTAAGGCTTTGAGTGGTTCAGGGTTGCGGTCATGTTGAAGTGGTGTCCTAGTGGGTCCATCTTGGTGAGCTTGTGTATTCAGACGTTCATATCCTTCTGTCGTGACTGATTCTTTGATTTCCGTGGAGCGAACATCCTTGAGACTGTTGTTTAGATGTAGTTTGTGTGGTGGAGCATTGTGCTTCCTGCTTTGTATTGGTGGGCCGTGTGTAGTGATGAAACATTCTGTTTCTCACCCATTGCCTTGGGCCCGTGATGCAGTGCTCCCTTTCCCTCTGTATTATTTTTTCAAAGGGCTGATGGGGAAGGTCATAGTTAGGTCCATGTCCTCTTGATAATTTGTTCTAGTTTTTCTGTCTTAGTTTGCTATGTTTACTGTCTTTGGTCGTATTGCGAGTGTCTCCCGTTTGGTCCTTTAGTATGCCGTTGGATAGTTGCCTCAGCTTTTCCCATTGATTGATCGGTGCATATCGAGGTCACTCTACGTTCGTTGGTATTTTTTGGTATGTCGATGCCCCTGTGGCCAGTCTTTCTAGTTATGACATGAAGAGCCAGGTTTTGAGTAATTTCCTGAATAATAGGTGGTTTCTAGTGTTACGTATGTACTTTGGAAGGTCGTTCCAGGTTTTCGGGGCTTGGTGAGAGAAGGAGGATCCTCCAAGTTTTCTTTTGTTGTAGGGCTTCGGTTCCAGGCGGATGTCCATGCTTGATCTGAGCGTTCTTGTTGGTCGATGTATGCGCAGTTTGTCTCTTAGGAACTCAGCGCCTTCGTTGTGTACTGCTCTGTGCGTAATGCACATTGTTTTGAATTTTATTTGTTGTTTTATTGGTAGCCAGTGTAGTGTTTTCAGCGCTGGTGCAGTGTGTTCTCTTCGGGGTAGTTTCAGAAGTAGTCTGGCTGCCGCGTTTTGAATGTGTTGTAGTTTTTTTAGGAGTCGTTCAAGCATGCCTAGGTATAGGCTATTGGCGTAATCTACTTTGGACATGACGGTGGTCGCTTTGTTGGCGAACGATAGGAACGGTAAGATTCTCTTTGCTGCTCGCAGGAGGAAGAAGCATTTCTTGAGGAGAGCGTTTACTTGTGGCTCTAGCGTGAGATTATTGTCCATCAGAACCCCCAGGTTTTTTACAATCGCAGAGGGTGCTGGGGTAGTCCTCCAGTTTTTGTTACAGTCATTATTTCGGTTTTGCCTGGGTTGATTTTGAAGGAATTGGAGTTCATCCAGAAGAATACATCGCGGAGGCAGTTTTCTAGCGTTGAGTTTCTTTCCGGGTTGTCTTGTATTTTGAAGATTATTTGTGTATCGTCAGCGTAGTTGTAGCAGGTGAGGCCGTGGCTTTTGATGATTCTGATAAGTAGATACAGGTAGATGTTGAATAATAGTGAGGAGAAGGATGATCCTTGTGGTACTCCACAGGTGGAATCTCTTGGGCTGGATTTGAAGGGTTTCATCCATACAGTTTCCGTTCTGTTTGTTAGGAAAGATTTGATCCATAGTAGGGCGGTGTCTGTTATTCCAAGTGCTTCTAATCTCGTTATGAGGGTGTCATGGTCAACTGTGTCAAATGCTGCTGATAGGTCTAGGAGTATCAAGGCAGTGCTGTTGTCAGAGTCTCCGTTGTGGTCTGAAGCCAACTTATGCCTGGTCTAGTAGGCCGTGCTCTTCTATAAACTCTTGGGTCATTTTGTATATGTACGTTTCGAGCAGCTTGGCTGTATACGGGATTTTGGAGATAGGTCTGTAGTTGAAGAGGTCCTCTACGTTTCCCGCTGTATCTTTGAGTAGTGGCCTGATGTATGCAGTTTTGAAGGCTTGAGGCACTTTCCCAGTTGCGATGGAATGGTTGAGGACATTCCTGTGATATTCCATGGGTGTTCCTTGTTTAAGAATTGATTTGTATATGTCTGGTGGGCATGGGTCATCGGGGGACCCTGAGTTGTTGCTTTCATTCACCAGTTTGACGAATGTCTCCACTGATATTTCTGGAAAGCTTCATAGTTTGTTTGGGTGCTCCTCCCAGGTGTAGGTTGGGGTTGTGGTCAGATCAGACGGTCTGCTTTGAATGGTTTGTTGGATGTTAGTGATTTTGTTTTTGAAGTGGTCTGTGAGGTAGTTGCAGAGTTTTGTGGATGGAGTTGGTGTGTTGTTACATCCTGGAGGGTTTTTGATTTTCGTTTATGATTTTGAAGAGCTCTTTTTGGGTGTTTGATGCTTCGAAGATTCGGTTGTCATAGTGTTTCCTCTTTGCTTTTTGTATTTCCTTTTTGTAAGCCCGGTTGTGTTGTAGGAATTTCAGTTTGTTTGCCGCATCATTTTGTTTTCTCCAATCAAGTTCTAGTCTTCGTTTTTTTCTTTTCATGGTGCACAGTAGTGGGGTGAACCATTTTGCCATAGACCGTTTATTAGATGAAGTGAAGGGTTTTTCTTTGGCGATGTTGTCTATAGTAGTTATAATCCAGGAATGCAGCAGGTTACCTTTTTGTCCAGGTCATCTTCTTCCATGAATGTTGGGTGTGGTTTGTTTAGCTCCAGGAGTTCATGCAGGTTGGAGTTTTTGATGGTTCTCCAATTTCTTCTCATGGTTTTCGTTGTTTTGTCCGGTTGATTGATTATTGGCCCGGTCATTTTGATTACGAAGGGGATGATGAGGTGGTCGCTCCAGGGTATTTGAATTGGGGGAGCCGTGGTGAGGAGTAGTTTGTTGGCGAAGATTGCGTCAAGTGTATGCCCTGACGAGTGGGTTGCTCCTTTGACTAGTTGTTGTAGGTTCATCGCTGCTAGTTGGCTGGTTAGCGATTTTTGTATGGTTGTGCTTTCTCCTTCAAAACCAGATGAAATCTCCTACGACTATCAGGTGATTGTGTTTGATGGCTAGGACGGTGATTGCTTCTGTGAAGGAGTCTACGAAGGTTGCATCGTAGTTGGTGGTCTATATATTAGTACGAATTTCAAGTTTGATTTGGATGTTACTGCTAGACGTATGATTAGGGATTTACATTTATCGATGATTAGTGGATCTTCCAGTTTGATATCCAGGTGTTTGTTTGTTTGTTTGTTTATTTATTTGGTAATGCGCTCCGAGCCCGTGGGCATCTGGGCGCAGCAGTACAAGAGGACTCGAGACTTAGTTACAATGCCTGACACAGGCTATTACAGAAAAACAATGGTTGCTTACAGTAGGTGATACAATGCATATAAAATAGCAAGTTTAAGCGCATAAGAGCAACATTTTAACAGGTTGTACCGTTTCCACTAGGGTGAGGGTCGTTGCATGTCGTTGTTGTGCAGCCATTTGAGAGCGTAGGATCTGAATCTTGTGTAGGGTAAAGGGCATCTAAGGTCGGATGGGAGTGTGTTCCATGATTGTGCAGCTCTAACTGGGAAGCTTGCACCGCCCGCTGTGGTAAGTTTGAATCTGGGGACTTCCAGTAGGAAGGTGTTGGCAGATCTCGTCAGTCGGTTAGAGGGTCTCCAGTTGATTCTTTCCGCTAGGTAGGGGGGTGCTTGATTGTTGAGGCATTTAGAAGTGAGGGAAATAGTTTTAAGTAGGATTCTGTCCTTTATCTTTAGCCAATGGGCTTCTGTCCGGTGTTTGGAGATATGTTCTCTGCGTGGGATGTTCAGAGCTGCTCTAAGAGCGTTATTTTGCAATCTCTGGAGTTTGTCAGTGACCGACTTGTTGGCACCTGAGTATAAGGCGTTGCAATAGTCCAGTCTGGACATGACAAGGGCATTGGCCAAGGTGAGGCAGCTGGCACTGGACAGGAAGGGTCTGGCGGCACGGATGAGTTTACACGTGTAGGTGGTTGAGGAGGCGAGGGAATTCACTTGCTTTTTGAGGGTGAGAGCTGAGTCGAGGTAAAAACCCAGCGTTTTGACCTCGCGCATAACCTTAATAGTATTGTTATCAATGTTAAATGAGGTGTAGTCCGGGGTGAGTTTGGATAGTTTGTGGTCTGAACCGAGGAGCAGGATTTCAGTCTTATCGTCGTTCAGGCAGAGGCCATGTGTGGCCATCCATGCTTGAATGAGGATGTAAATTTTATTCACCAGAGCCAAGTCCACTTCATAGTTGCCCAAAAGGGGTATGAGGATCTGGGTGTCATCTGCGTAATTAGTGTAGGTGACGCCCAGTCTGTCCAACTTGTCGAACAATGGCTTGGTGAAGATATTGTACATAGTGGGTGGGAGACACAGGAGCCCTGTGGGACTCCACATGTGATTTGGATGGGGTCAGCACAGGTGCAGGAGGAGAACACTCTCATAGTCCGGTTGGCTAGAAAGGATTGGACCCATGCTATACCATCTCCTGTGAAGTTGGCAGCCAGCTTGAGGTGGTTGCATAAGACTGCATGGTCCACCAGATCAAAAGCTGCTGACAAGTCCAGTAAGAGTAGCAGCGCTGTTTTCCCATTATCCTTAAATTCCTCCATTTTGGTTTTGAGATCTATCAGGGCTGTTTCCGTGCCATGGAGAGGGCGGAAGCCCGATTGGCGCGAGCCTAGTAGATGATTAGCTTCTAGGTACTCTTGAATTTGGCTACTCTGTCGATAATTTTTAGTAGGAAGGGTACCGTGGTAATAGGCCTATAGTTAGTCGGGATAGAAGGATCGAGGGTTTGTTTTTTGAGAAGGGGGAGGACCCAGGATTCTTTTAAGTTGGCTGGCACTGTGTTGGATTTGAAGGATGAGTTGATAAGCTTTGAGATGAAAGGGGCTAAGTCTCTGGCAGCGTCCTTTATTATTTGAGCTGGGCAGCTGTCGCCCTTACAGTTAGAGGGCTTCAGTGAGAGGATGGCCTTTTCAGTGTCGATGATGGAGATGGGTTTAAAGCTAAAAGGGGGGATAGTGATAGGTTCAGTTACTGGAGGCACTTGTTGATCAGTAAGAGAGAGGGTGTCTTTTTTATTCATTATTTTAAGTTGGAGGGTGGAGATTTTGTTTGATAGGGCATTCTGTATATTAGTGCACCATATCTTGTCCTTTGGGACCGTGTCAGATGGTTGGATAGGGGATTCCATTTCCCGGAGGATGGCAAATAGTTCCTTGGTATTCGATTTGGCATTGGTAATTCTGTCATTGAATACGTTTTTTTTGGTGTTGATAATTTCAGACTTGTAATGTTTTGTAGCTTGGGTTAGCTTGGCTTTGTTGTCGTTAGTGGGCGAATTACGCCAGATGGTTTGGAGTTTTCGTTTCTGCTTTCTAAGGTCCTTAAGCTGGGGGGTGAACCAGGCGTTGAGGTGGGCTTCTTGCTTAGCTTTGCGTAGTTTTGCAGGTGCCTAGTGCGTGAGACATAGCTTTGTTAAAGGTGTCTACTAGTGTGTCTGGGTCGGTGTTGTCCTTCAGACCGTTAATAGTGGGCAGGAGGAGGGGGATAAGTTTTTCTGTAGTAATATCTTTTTTACTTCTGGTAGGGAGTGGTGGTATCATTTTGATAGTTTTGGGGCTGGGGAGGTCAAGTGTGGCAGTGAAATTTATTAGAAAGCGGTCAATCCATAGTTGAGGGGTGATGGCAGTGATGACTATGTTACAGTTGAGTTCTGAGACCCAGTCAAGGGTTCTGCCTTTAGCATGTGTGGGGGAGAGAATTTTTTGGGTAAGGCCTTGGTCATTTAGTATAGCTGTTATAGAAAGGGCATTTTTATTGCCTGGCTCATTGAAGCCGATGTTGAAGTCGCCCATCAGCAGCGTTTGCGAGTGTTTTTGGGTATTGTTCGCTATGAGGGTAGTAAGGTCATCTTCAAAGGTTCCCAGGGGACCTGGGGGCCTGTAGATCAGGTGAATGGCTAGCGTGCGGTTATTGGAGAGTTGCATTTTTGCTGAGAGTACTTCGCAGGAAGCACAGGGGTGTGAGGTGGTGAGTCGGATAGGCAAGGTGGTTTTCGCGATGATTGCTAGGCCACCGCCTTTAGCATTGGGTCTGTCTACTCTGTGGATCTGGTAGTTGTCAGGTATGGCTAACATCAGTGAGGGTCCTGCTGCCTCATGGAGCCAGGTTTCTGTTACGGCAAGGAAGTCAATGCTACTGTTGTTCAGTATGTCAGCAATTTCAATTGCATGAGCTACCATGGATCTGGCATTGATAAGGGATCCAGTAAGAGTTAGGGTGTTATTGGGTATAGGATGACTTGCAAGTGTATCTGTATGCTTATTTTGACTCCGGCCTATCTTTTGGTGGAGGTGAGTAGGAGTTGGGGTTGGAGTTAAAGGTGTCGTAGCTAGAGTTTGCTTATCCATGTGTGTCTGTATAGATGGGAATCTAGCAGTATTGTTAGTACTGTTTCTTTTAGGTTCGTAAATGCAAGGTAGCCTTGCCCTGAGTCTCAGGTTTCTATCAATGGGGGGACGAGAGCTGAGGGTAGCAAAGGTCATGATTGTAGCTAGGAGGGTCAGGGAGGTCAGGTTTCTGCACATGGTAGTTGGTGTGGTCCGCTGATGCAATTTACTTCCCTTGTTTCACTAAGATGTCTGGCTAGGGTGGCGCAAAGTGTAGTGCAGGTGGCTGGTTGAAGCTGGGGCTGCGCCTAGTGATAAAGGGCGTGATATTCACGAAACACAGTATGGGCTAGAGTGCATGGTCTGTTAATGATGATAGGGCACAACACAATCAAGGTGGTCCGTTAGCGACCATAAGGCACAACACAGTTAAAGTGGTCCGTTAGCGACCATAAGGCACAACACAGTTAAAGTGGTCCGTTAGCGACCATAAGGCACAACACAGTTAAAGTGGTCCGTTAGAGGCCATAAGGCACAACACAGTTAAAGTGGTCCGTTAGCGGCCATAAGGCACGACGCACTGAGGTGAACCATGAACACCTGGGTATAAGGAGCACCAAGAAAACTAGGGTCTAAGTAAGTGGACACAGCTATGGTAGTTATTGTGGGTACGGGTGTGGATCAGATCATGCAAACATGAATCGATACATTAGCAATGCAATGGGACTCAAATTAAATGCATAGGTTCAGGGGTACCTAGATTCGAATTTAGCAAGAGGATAGGTGCAGTACAGGGACATCTAGATGCGAAATGGCACAATTAGGCAGCCAACAGCAGTGCAACACAATTTACTAGGCACAGTATAAAGTCTTCTAGATACAAAATGGCATTGGGCAGGCATTGCAGTCTGTGTCAGGAGATGAAATGCGACGTATCCAAGTGCCACGTTATAGGCAAGGACAGCATAGACATGTGCAGCCATGCGGGGTGGCAGCGTTAGTTAGACAGGAGCGTAAGTAATGCGTTGTGAATTAGATGCTTCTAATCAACAGGTGGTGTTATGCATGTGGCAACACTGGCTTACCTGGAGCAGCACGGGCAGAGTTTATGGCCCCTGGCTCCTGTGGCTCCAAACAGGCACACAACAGGCCGTAGTATGGCCTTCGGACTGGCCGGCGATCCGCCTGCCGGCGGTTCCTTCTAGTGAAATCGAGGTTCAGCCTCGATTTCGTGCCGCGAAGCGCCCGGCATGGGCAAGTCAGGCACTTTGTGTGGACAGGGTCAGGCAGGCCCTGTTCCGATAGCACGCTCGCTCCGTGCCTGGATCCTCGTCTGGATCCTCTGCTGGGCTGGGGGGCTGGGAGGTCTCCTGCCCTCACCCCTCTAGGTGGATGTTGGGAGTGGGGGACCTGGGGCACACAACAGGCCTTAGTATGGCCTTCGGACTGGCCGGCGATCCGCCTGCCGGCGGTTCCTTCTAGTGAAATCGAGGTTCAGCCTCGATTTCGTGCCGCGAAGCACCCGGCATGGGCAAGTCAGGCACTTTGTGTGGACAGGGTCAGGCAGGCCCTGTTCCGATAGCACGCTCGCTCCGTGCCTGGATCCTCGTCTGGATCCTCTGCTGGGCTGGGGGGCTGGGAGGGCTCCTGCCCTCACCCCTCTAGGTGGATGTTGGGAGTGGGGGACCTGGGGCACACAACAGGCCTTAGTATGGCCTTCGGACTGGCCGGCGATCCGCCTGCCGGCGGTTCCTTCTAGTGAAATCGAGGTTCAGCCTCGATTTCGTGCCGCGAAGCGCCCGGCATGGGCAAGTCAGGCACTTTGTGTGGACAGGGTCAGGCAGGCCCTGTTCCGATAGCACGCTCGCTCCGTGCCTGGATCCTCGTCTGGATCCTCTGCTGGGCTGGGGGGCTGGGAGGGCGCCTGCCCTCACCCCACTAGGTGGATGTTGGGAGTGTTAGTGTTCTTTGTGAATGATTGCCAGCCCTCCCCCTGTTTTGGTTTTTCTGTTTGATTGGATGTATTTGAAGTATTCAGGTAAGCAGTTGTTGAGTGTGATCTTGTAATTGTCGTCTAGCCAGGTTTCTGTTACAAATAGGATGTCGATCCCTCCGTCGCAGAGCAGATTGTATATCTCAGTGGCATGTTTCGACAATGATCTTGCATTGATGAGGTTGCAGTGGATCTTATTGGTGTGGTTTTGTTTGTTGGTTGTACCTTGTTTTGGTTTGTGGTTGTTTGGTTGCAGGCCATCATTGTTGGCGTTGATTGTGGGTGGATGAGGATCAGCGAAGGTTGTAGCTTCAATGTAGGAGGGCGTATGAGGATCAGCGGAGGCTGCATCTTCATTGAGGTGGTCTGCTGGATTGAAAGCTTGGCTGTACAGTGGTGTTGCTTCTACGTTTGTGCTGGTTTGGTGAAGGTCCATGAAGGCTTCTTCTTCGTTGAATTGGTCAGTTAGGTTCATGTTTGGGTTGTTGGTTATAAGATCTTCTTCGTCGTTATGTCCGGTATGGCGCGGGTGTTGGGGGTGTCCTTCTGTTCTTGTGATGTATGGGGTGATGGGGTCGGACTCTGGCCACCTTCTGCATATGCAAGGGTTATGTGACCAGATTCCAAACTACTGCCAAGGTACAGATGAGCGTTGAAAATAATAATCAGGGCGGTGCTGCTAATAGTATGTTCATTTTACAAACTTGTCATCGGAGCTGCTGAAATGCAACGCGATTCAGGGTGTTCGATGCATCACCCTGACAGTTTCACCATTGCCATTCCAGTTTCAACATTTCCAAGATGGATGTAAATGCCCTAGTTAATCACACACTGCCATGCCAGTTTCAACAATGGCATGCTAGTTTTGCCCCAGTTAACACCCTTGCAATATTAGAATAAGCATTGCCTCCATAAAATCTTCACTCAGAGGAATGTTTTACTTCAGGTGGGTACACTGGATCCCATTATATGTTTGGTGGTATCTCAGCGGCAAGTCCGCCGATATACCACTAAACTGAATTACCGTCACTGCCACTTGATCCAGTGGTGGTAGGCAGTATTGGTCCCCATACTCCATGGGGGATTTTTGGTAGAACTACCACTGCAGTAATTCTGTAGCTGTAATTCAGACGATATTTGGCTGAAAGCTGGCTGATTTAGTGAATCCTCCAACTTTCCTTTCCGTCAAAGTTATAGTTGGGTGGTGCAGTAATACAGTGGTATTCAGTAATTCCACCACGTTTTACCCGTGCCTCCCAACTTGTAATCAGGCCCACTGTTATTCTAATATGTTAGTTTGTACATTGTCCCCAGAAAAATGTTAAACCAGTTTGGCACGGCTCCAGAAAATGGTCATGCCAGTTTCTTTTTTGCAAATATGTTTCTTTTCAATTTATGAACAAATGACAGAAAATCCATACAACATGTGTTCAGTATACAGCTTCACCTTATAACCATCGAAATGCTAATCAATGGCAATACAAATCGAAACAAACCTTAAACCTAGAACACAAAACAGATCCAACATCTAAACCTATACCATATGAACTAGAAATAATAATAATAATCAAATAATAATAATAATCAGGGAAATAAAGAGCTCTTCCATTACTGACAGCCATTCTGTGAACCCATCGACAGGTTTTGCAAGAACGGGTTCCATACCTTCAAGAAACAGGCTTGTAAGTTGTTTCTGTGGATAGGTTTTTGGAACTGGAGAGGGCAGCCATGTCTGTCAGTCATGAGGGCAATGTTGGTGAGTGCTTACGTTTCTAAAGTCTAGGGATGCATATCTTCACAGTCATCAGTCCAGGTGTCACCCATCTGGTGGTGTGGCTATTTGCAATCTGAATACCTGACAAGAAATGGAAACATTTAGTATGCCGGTTCTAGGCCGGTTTAGGCCTGTACATTCTTTCATCAAACCCCACGCTGACTTCCAAAAACCCTTAAGTTTAAATACATTTCTACAATAGGTGTATCAAAAGTGCTCCTATGCGGCTGCATCTCTAGAAATAATTGTTGTTTGACAAACCTTGGTTAACTAATTTATCTGGGGTCCAATACCAGTCATGTAAAATGGTAAACTAAGTAAGCTTGAACCTTGCCTTGTAAATGAACTGATTATGAGAACGCACAATGCAGGACCATTGCAGGTTATGGTGGTATTCATATATTCCCTGAGGTCTAAGACCCAATGAATTCTTGACCCAGCCCAAATATATGTATCACTTCAAAGAGTTATGACCATTCAACTCTGTCCAACGCCTTTTCAGTGTCAAATAACAGAATGAAGTTGGCCTTGGTGTTATTGTTTTGCAAGAGAAATTGGAATGACACCATCATGTTGTCTTTTGCCACTCAAATGGGAGTAAAGCTTGACTGAGAGTCATGAATTAATGCAGAGTTAAACATGGCTAGTCTTGTTGAGAGTATTTAAACTAGGATGTTCATATCTGTATGATCCTTGTCCAGTTTGGAAATCAAGATAATAATTGCTTGGTTAAGTTCTGGTTTGATGTTTTTCCAGGTTATTGAATATTGGAGCATTGGTTGGGGTATCAGGGTAACCAAAGTACTACAGATCTTCTAGATGTTTCAGGAGAGGTCACTATTCTTTGGTATTTCCTTGTTGGTATTGACTTCATCGCCTCCAGCAGCTCTCGCTCACAGGGCTCCTAGAAATTCTCTGTATGAGTCACTTCATTTAGGGATATTAATATGGTCAGGAAAGGTGTGCCTCTGCCCGCTAGTCATGCCAATGTGTTCTGATGTAAATAACATTTTGTAGAATGATCTAAATGCTCTGCTAATGGACCGTCGGTGTGAAAACAGTGAGTTGTCTGGTGCTCTGATAACCAGGATTTCATTTGATTTCCCTTTCTAGAGGAGTTGTGTGGGTACGGACCAGCCTGCTTTTTCCTCTTGCTCAGATTGTTTTTGTTAACGACAGAATAATGGTTACTTGGTTATCTTAGAATGGATACAGTGCAGGTTACATTTGGCTTCCATATTTGTTCTCAGTAAATTGTCTGAATGATTTTGAACATATTCTAGCATCAGTGCATTATCTCTTCTAACTTAGTTCGTTCTATTTCGATTTTTTTTCTTTTTCTGAATGATAGAATGTTTGATCATAAATACCCAGATCAACACTTTACTTGTGGCCCATAATGTGTCTTTGCATGATACTGATCCCACATGAATGGTCAAGAATTCTTTCAGTACATCTCTCTGGTGGTACCTTTACTGTGTATTTCGATATCGACTCACGCTCATCACCAGTTATTCCATGGAAGGGGTTCTGTAATGGGGCAGATGTAAATACTCACCTAATGCCACTATTCAGATAAATATGCAAGTACCAATCCCTGCCCATACTCCTCATCATTCTCGTACAGGTGAGAAAAAATACCAGCTGAGGAAGCCGTACTGCCCCATTTGCGCTAAGGGGTAAGAGACAATGGGCCTCAATACAACACTAGCAGTAGGGGGTTAATGGGGCCAGTAGTGCTGCCGGCCCCGTTCACCCCCAACTGCCTCAGTAAAACCAGGCGGCCTTAGCGGGTCCCGCAAGCAGACCAGGAAGCAAACAATGGGCCTGTCATTAATGGGCCTGTTGTTTGCATCCTCCCCATTCCCATTGAGCCCCATAGGGGCTCAATGGGAATGGGGATGTACTGGGTCCGGGTTCCCTGAATGGGGAAATACCGGACCCTCCAAGGTCGTAATGGCCGGGTATTTCCCCAGTCAGGGCATTTCCCCAGTCAGGGAACACGGACCCGGTAACCAGTATGGGGGTAGCCATGCTGTAAATAGCGGCATGGCTACCTCCATTGTCGGAATGAGGCCCGATGTACGTTAAGGTAGATTCCACAAAACAATACATTTTACTGTTAATTCATATGCATATGCCATAAATAATTAGTTTGGCTGTGCAGCACTAGTAGAGATTAAAACTAGGTTATAGAAGGCACAAGTAGTGTGCTCTAACTAGTATAGAAGGGAGGAGGATTCCGGAATACCAAGAGAGGGATGAACTACACTGATAGGACATATGGAATTATAGGCAGGATAGGTGAAGCATACACGGGCAGGTAAACCAACGTATGGCAGATGTACAAGGTGAATGTAACATGAACAGACAAAAATATAGGTCACCAATATGGAGATGAAAGTGCAGAAGTGCAGCCATCATCCTAGCACAGGGACCACAGCAGGTCTAGGAGTTATCAAGGCCTCTGACAAGAAGAATTTATAAAAACACATTTATTTTAGAAACTTTGAAGATACCCAGACAGTAGTTCATAGCAAGTGCCATGGTCAGATGCATGGAAGTGAGTAATGAATGTGCAGAACACAAGGACGAGAAACAAGTTCCCAGGGCGAGAAGCAGTAGACTCCCAAGCTAAATAAGGTTCAATAAGTGAACAACCAGCCATTAATGTCCAAGTGCATTAGAAGAGTATGCCAAAAAAAAACTATCACGGATAGATGAGGGGAATCTCGAGTGGTCACAAGGAGTCCAACATGAATGTTAGAATTAGTAGAAAGCTCAGTTAATGGGAAGAAATTAATTCTCCAACATGGTTCCCTAACACATGAACAAGGCATGCACGAGAAACACTGGCTATTTATTATTAGCCAAGTACAGATAAGACACCTGCTGAACTCCATAATACGCACACAGACACGAGATGATACACAAGAACAAATACAAAGGAATCGATTGGAAACATGACTTGGGAATGATGAGGAATACTTTTAATTGGAATTAGTGCAAACCATGGATTTCTCCCTCCCCCAGCCCTATGTGCCTCTCACATTTCGGTATCTCATCAATGGGCCTGATCACGACTTGGCTGTTACCGCCGGCGGTAATAGCCCTACCGCCGAACTCCCCGGCGCTAATAGCGCCGGATCACGAGTTTGGCGGTAAAGTAATTCCTCATTGAGCCCATTCGGGAATGCCCCATTCCCCATTGGGCTCAATGGGGAATTTTCACGCTCTTACCGCCGGCGGATTTCCCGCCGGCGCTAATAGCACGAATTTTCGGCGGATTTCCCCCCAGCTCAGAGCTGGGGCGAAATCTGCCGAAGCCCTGATTCGGCGGACCCTTAAATCCGGCGGTATTAGTGCTACCGCCGGATTTAAGGGTTACCACCGAAGTCGTGATCAGGCCCAATGTGTCCAAGTTTGGTGAGTAAGATGCCAACCAATAGAAATCCCTCTAGCCGCACCGATGATAAATAACACCAGCCAATAAGTGGCCAATGTAATGATGTAATGACACCATTGTTTATGGTCGGATAGGCTCAGGATGAGGCATCAGATGTGTACAAGCCAATGAGGAAATTAACACTTATGTATTCTATATCTTAAAATATTAACCAATCCTAACCCCTTATACGTTTTGTAACTTATATTGTAGTATGACATCATTGCTTATGTATGTATAGTACAAACTCTGCTCACACGCAATGGAATGTTGAGAGCTACTTGTATGCATTCCCGGCAGAGATTCCATGCTTCGAATAAAGTTGGGTTTTGTCATGCATTTTGAGTACTCCATTATTGAGTATTGTTTTTATGATATTGTGAATTTAAGCCCATCTAAATCGAATATCTCGCTGTACCCTTTGGTCAGTGAGGGAGGCTTGTGGAGAGCGGAATGACGCGCATCCAAAAAGAGAGATCGGCAGGGGATCCTGTTGACGCCAAGTCCTGCCTGGTCTTGCAGGATGCCTGTTGGGCACAGAGGGTGGAGCATGCTGATAGAGGACACTCGACGCTGAAGACCCTCAGGGGATCTGTGGATGTGAGTATAAACTGTTCATAGCAAAACTATGAATTTAGGGCCTGATTCACAAATTGTTTTTCTATGGGATTGTGCCATTATAAAACACTTCTATGAATCAAGCCCTTAGTGTTTTATGTATCATTGATTTGTGAGATATAGAATAAGTGAACACTACCAACAAGGGTCAGGAAAGACCGCACATCCTCTTTTAGTGGCAGAGAAATAAAGAGAAGAATCCCCCTCATGTAATGGGAAGACAGCTTTATTTTGATTTATGTTAATGATTGTTGGTGCCTTTTTATTTTGTTCTGGTTTAGCATAGGGAAATAGAGGCATTTTGTAGTGTTAGTAGAAGAGTGAATTTGTGTTGTTAACAAGGAAAAGTGGTTTAAAGTGTGAGTGATGTTTTGTGGTGCTGCTCAGGAGAGGGATTTTGGGCCATGTGGTCTTGGAGAGAGACATGGGTGTGTTAATGTTCTAGAAAAACATTTTAGAGAAGGGCAGGAAAAGGGAGAGACACAGTTGAGCGAGTGTTGAAGCAGAGTGTATAAATTATTGGTAAGTTGTGTTTTATATCACTACTATAGCAAATCCCCCATTGACCATTTGTGTAAGTCAATTCCCAGATACAAAGACAAGATACTCAAATACCACGCTCAGTGGGTTAAAGATACATCAGGCAAAATATTTATGCCTTCACCACAAAAAGATACTTATTCAAAAGAGGTGCTGCAACACAGATTTACCTATTTACATGGCACACATAAGGGAAAACAATTACAGAACAGACTATGGCCCTCATTACGACCCTGGCGGATTTTTTCCGCCATCGACGGACTTTCCGGCCATGGCGCAAAGTCCCTTTACGCCATGGCGGATGGCGGACTTACCGCCCCATTCCGAGGTCGGCGGGGCGGTAAGTCCCCATTGACCCATTTACCCTTCCCCATTCCCATTTCGGCCCCATAGGGTATAATGGGAGTGGGGAAGGAGTTAATTACGCCACCGTAAAATACGGTGGCGTAATTAACACCAAGGTCCCAGAGCGCCATGGATTTTTCCGCCCGCAAAAAGCGGGCGGAAAAATGACCATGGCGCTCCGGGAACTCGTAGTTGGCGGTAAGGGGTCGGCGCAGCTAACGCTGGCGCAGACCCCTTAGCGCCAGGGTCCTAATGAGGGCCTATGTATATTCAAGCTGTGGAAAATCTTTGAGGAAGAGGTAGTGGAACCGATCAAGAAAGAATGAATGATAAATGGTGCATACCATCTACAGCTCCTCCCACTCCACCGACCAGTGTCCTGACCTCGACTTTACAGGTACTATATTCACTAAGGGCTACTGCAGGGTATACCAACCCCAAATATCTGCTCCCAGCATATAGTGATGACTACTGTATAAGGGGAAAGAAAGTGAACAAGCAAAGACCATTGTTACTGCAGGTAGAATATGGTGTTACTGCAGGTAGAATATGGTGCACAGGGTAATTTGCAAGCAAAGCTAACAGAAGCAAAGGAAGAAAGTCAAAGAGTAAGAAGACTGCAGGGCTAGTGGGATGGGACAACAATTCTGTCAGATAAAGGATAGGAGGGCAAAAAATACTCAAACTCACTGGAAAAGACAGACAATTCTAAAGACAAGATGTTAGAAGATGGAAATAGACCGGAGATAGAGAAGAAGAAGAGGAAGGAAGAAGAGGGAGAATGAGAAAGTAAACAGGAAGAAGAGAGAGAAAGAGAAAGGAAACAGGAGGAAGAGAGAGAGAGAAAAAGATGCCAAAAATAAGTTGATGACATAATTAGCAGACATGTATTGACTGACAGAGAGAGGGAAGACGTTACAAGAAGTAACTGTGACAGCCTTAATAGGAGTAAAAGATAGCATGAGTAGAAGAGAGATTTGGGGAAGTCTCTGCAAAGTATGGGTAGAAAGGTATTGGAGGAGATAGTGAGTGGGACATATGTGAGAGAGCCCTTTAGAAGGCTAGAGTTTGAGGAAGTAGTTGAAGATGAAGACGAGGAGGAAGAACAAAGACAGTTGGAATGGGAAGATGACAATGAGAGCGGGGAAGAGGAAGATGCACAAGCATCACCTTTAGGTGCACTTATGGGAAGAGAGATTGATTTGATAGATTTTGGAGGGACATTCAATGAGCACAGAAAGGAACTCACCATATGTAAACAGATTAAGAGATTTACCAGCCCATAAAAATGTTTGTATGGCAGCAGCGCCAATGGAGACAAAGGGTGCTGCTGCACCCATGTGCAGGAGTGAATTGACACAATTCCCCTTATTTCAGAAAGGCAGAGGATTAGCACTATATATACTCAGGCCACATACACACACAAATTATTAATATATAAACTGATGTCACAGTGGGTGAAGGGAAGTGAAGTTATGATTTGGAAAGTTAAACAGCAGGGATGACTTTGGTGGTAGGAGACATGAAGAGCTTGCTTGCTGAAATATTTTGCGAGCAATCAGAATACATTTGGAAATGGATCGGTTACCCAGGGTGACAGCCCTAAATGCGAGACATGATGGGGCACCGTTTAACAATTGGCGAGCAGATGTTCGGAGGACACTCAGAATAAAACATCCAGACACATCAGATATGAGTGTGATAATGACACGAACATTGTGGCCATATGAGGACCCAGCTGCTTACATACAAGACTTACAAGAGAAATGGCGTTTAGAAATGAGGGAAGCTTGGGACAAAAATATTACCATTCTTTATCACATTTTATTTCAGGGCCTCCCTGAAGAAGTACAAGGGCAATTCAAGAAAATTGTGGGTTTGAGGCAAAACCATGGCCCGAGGTACATTTCACTTTTGTTCATCATTGTTGATTAAACCAAGAGAAAGCCACGAAGAAGGTTGAGGAAAGAAATATAGAGGAAGTGGTACAAAATAAACTTTCAACATTGGCAGTAGAAGGTGCAGTATCAACAAATGTTGGGGAGAACCACAGTTTGAAGGAAGCAAAACAACTGCAGCCAGGTTAGCATGGACATTCTGTGGGAAGAGGAGAATACAATTATTATTCCCTGTGTAGGGGGTTTGCACCAAGAGGAAGAGGGTTTGTATTCCAAGAAGCAGAAACTGAAGGGGTTGATGGGGGACAGCCATGATTTGGCGGTTTTTGGGCACAGTGACGGTCATGTGGAAAAGCAGGACATGTTGCACGAGTTTGCAGAAGTAGGGGAAGAATTCTAAAAAAATGGCAGCCATTTGGCGCAAGCGGGGGTCTGCATATCCGCCACCATATAACTCTACACAACAGGATTATAATGCCCAAGATTATATACAGTATCAGCCAACCTGGACACAGGCACAGCAAATAAAACAACCACAGCAGGCAGCACAGCCCCAAATAGAGCAACGACAGCAGGCAGTACGCCAAACATACAATCACAAGTAGCACAGAATACAATTGCACAATGGGACACAAACATACTACTGCAAGTACCGCCGGCACCTAGAATAGGGGATGTGACAGTAGTCAGAGGGAATCCCTTTACGGCAAGAGGACTGAACATGTATTCACAATAGGACAGCCCACACAGCAACATGATGTGCCCAATTCTATCAATTTCCATAGACCTGCAAGAGGAATCGAGGGACGGGGTGACCATAGGCGACAAGACATTTTCCTTCTTGGATGACAGTGGGGAAAAAGGATCTCTGAAAACACCAGTTAACATATTGGGGAGAGACTTGATGAGTAATGTTAAACATGACCATTTCTTTCACTGAAGAGGGGCTAATATGTTTAACATTCATTATGTGAATGTGCAAGAGTTTGTGAGGGCTTTTTATGGCCGAAAATCACAAAGAGGGGTGGCACTAAAACCAGAGGTTTTCCTTTATGAGGTACAAATGTTATTGGCATTGCTCCCACGAATACAGGATTGTTGAGATTACCCACAGAATTTATTTGAGCCCAGAGGTACCCACAGATGTGGTAGAAGGGCAAATGATTACAAATGAATTAGAAGCAGCAATAGTAACGGAGGACAGAGTGATATTGCATGGAGTTGATGAGGAAGGAGTTACCTGGTGTACAGTGACAGTGTTTGACTCAGCACACAGACTTACTGACTTGACTGAAAGCAAACTGTTTGAAGATGATTATTCGGAAGACGAGGTGATGCTCAACATCTGTATTACCTATCCGTTGCAAATAGAGTACAGAGAGGTTTCCCAAACAATAATGTTGATATGAAAAGTACCATCATTTTTGAAGGAAGATCTGGAGAAGGTGCTGATTTCATTGTGGACTAGCAATCCATATGATGTCGCCTTATTAAAAGGAATAAGAGTGGTCAAAATAAAATTGAAAAAGGGTGCCATTTTATCACGAGTAAAACAGTATCCCACATCAAAAGAAACTGACAAGGGTATCTATGAACCTATTTCCACCCTGATGCGACAACGTTTATTAGTGCCTTCAGAATCACCATGCAATATGGTGGTGTATCCAGTAATAATGGCAACAGGGGTCTTGAAGATTTATACAGGATTTACACCCTTTGAACAATATTGTTGAGGCAGAATTTCCATTGGTGCCAAATCCATCCACACTATTATGTAACATACTGCCTAAGGCCCTATGTTTTATGCTTTCTTCTCCATCCCCCTGCACGAAGAGTCACAATATAGACCACAATAACTTATTGCAATATCTGATTACAGCACAGACACCTTCCACAGTGATACTGTGAATCCCCCAGTGTTTTCAATAGGGTGCTGCAGATGGAGTTGGTAAATATACAAACTGACAGCACAGTAATACAGTATGTGGATGATTTGCTAGTATGCAGCACCACAGAGGCAGAGTGCAGGAAGGACTCTGTGAAACTATTGACAGTATTGGCTGAAAAAGGGGACACAGTGGACAAGGAGGAATTGTAATATTGTCAGGAAGAGATATTATATCTAGGCCAGATAAGATGAAACGTGGGGAGAAGGGTGACACCTGAAAGAGCAGAAGCTATTACCAGCATGCCTGGACCAGACACAGTAAAAGAATTTCAGCAGTTTTTGGGACTCTGCAATTATTGTCGCATATGGGTCCTTGAATACAGCACATATGCTTGGCCTATCTTAGAAGGACTGAAGGAAGCATAGAAAGACAAAAGTGACATTGAATGGACAGGTGAGATTATAGGTGCCTGTGGTGAATTAAAAGAAGCAATAGGCCCAGCACCCGTGGTAGGAGTCCCAGATTACAAGGGAGAATTTTTCCTGTTTTCCCATTCAAATGTAGTTGTGATGATGGCTGTTCTTGCATAGCAATCTTCAATGGGATACAAACCACTGTAATTGTATAGCTGGAACTTGGACCCAGTAAATAGAGGTCATTACCCATGTGAGCAAGCATTGGCTGCAGCCGATTTTAAAATGTAGAAGTCATCCATTATAACAATGGGCTGTTCAGTTACATTATATGTTGAACATGCTCTTCTTGCCATTCTTGAAAAGCCCAAAAGCACATTAACTACACAGAGAGTGTCAGGCTATGAGGTTATCATATAAAATGTATCAATTAGAATTGTAAAATGCTGCATAGTGAATCCTGCAAGGTCCATAGAAGGACCAGTGATGGAGGGAGATAATGCACATGACTGTACTACCTACACTGATTATTATGATGATGTGTCCCATGCCAAACAAAATGCCCTGGGTGGGGATAATTTTCATTGATGGTTCATCAACGATAGATCAAAGCAGCAGAGAAAGGCTACGCGAACAACAGTAGCTGCGGAGCGACACATAACGAACTCGAGCCAACATCAAGCGCCCCAGGGGCACTAAGCAGTCCCCCGTAGACGGTTCCAACGCAGATCCAAGGGCCCTAGGACTGGGAACACAACCGCGCCTCCTTACCTATACTTCTTTATCTAGGCTGCAGGCACAAGGGCTCCCCCCTGCTACTACCAGCGCAGAACCACCCATTTGAATGCACTTGGACGTGCGCCAAGCACATTCTTAACCAAAGAAGCTGTGACAGTAGATCCGCCCATATTCTACTATCAATCCCGCTGAGAACGGCGGTCTCACAGCCCAATTGTACACTGTGCCTCCAACCACGTGGAGCCAGTCTAAACCCAGGACACTTGTCCAGGGGTGACCAAGTCAAGGCCCAAGAAGAAGGCTCTAAGCCGAAACGTCACGGGACTAAATAAGTTTGAAGGCTTTACTTCCTCCAATCCCGTCCATAAGTTGATCTGTCTCCAGACGTAGACCAAAGACTAGGTCCCTGTTTTCCTAAGAATTTACAGACACCAATTGTCTTGCACTTATTATTTACTTAAGACAAAAAACTTTGTTAATGATGGTTCAAGGTTTTTTCATTTGTTTATTATTATTTTTTTGTATTTTTCAAGTTGTTTGCCACAAATATGTTTGTTTTCTGTTCCTTTCTCAAATGCACTTCTAAAAATGAGAAAATGAATGTATTTTGACGAACGATGTACCTTAAAAAACACCTATACATCTTCTTGTAAAATCAATTGCATAGATGATGTTGTGCAGCTACTAGCACTAAGTAATTCTTTTTTCCTAAAAAGAAAATTAAAAAATGTGGCAATCCAAGGGCTTCTTTTGCTCATCTTTTTAGAATATCCTTTGACAGTTAGCTAAGTAACAAAGCTGATGTCAAATCCTATTTTTGCATGCTAAATAATCACCCTTTACCAAAATGTATAGGTAAAGAGATCTAAAAACAAGTGGCAGGACGCCTCCCTACTCGTTTCATGAGAAAGGCACAGTGGGACAGCATTGGTGAAAGCAGAAAAGAGTGGAAGTTTTCAGATCGTGAAAAGTGCAAGATTACCAGCACATTTTTCAGCACAAGTGACAGTATTAGTAGCGATGATTTTAACGCTTGAAGTGCATAAGGATGAGGTGGTCACAGAGTATTCCTACTATGCCTACATGACGTCAACTCTACACTCAGGACTGTCACATTGGAAAAGGAGGGGTTTCCAGTGTGAAGATGGCACACGAGTACAGCACACGCCGTTGTTGAAGAGGATATTAAATGCACTTGAATGTCCCTCGGAGGTCACTGTGGTGAAGTGTGCAGTGTATAAAAAAGGCGTAGACATGATTATGCAGAGCGACGAAGCCACAGATGCAGAAGCCTAATGGCAGCATATTTCCCTAAGCTCTTAGACATTACAACTGCCCCAAACAAATGCACATGTGCACGTAACATTTTGATGAAAGAAGGTTTTAATACACTGCTAGTAGCACAAATTGTAGAGTTGCAGGTAAGCGGGCAAGAGGAAGAGCAGGAATTGTGGAAGAAGTGGGCATGCTCGTTATCCCCTGCAAAGCTAATTTGGTGACAGGATAGCACAGGAAAACCTGTCATGCCTGTTGAGTTACTTACAGTAGCCCTGGAACAACTACACTACTCAGCACATATCACAAGGGAGTGTCTTGTAGCATCTATTTCAGAAGACTGGTTCATCCCAAAACTGAACGAGCATGTGGCCAGTTTCACTATTAATTGTATACAATGTCAACATTCCACTGCTGGTCATACATTAAGAACGGTGAGAGGAGCAATAACATATTCTACTGGGCTATTTCCGTATTTGCATGTCAATTATGTGGATATGCTTAAAAGTTGTAATGGCTACCAATAAATGATAGTGGTAGTATGCCACTTATCTCGCTGGATAGAAGCAGCTCCCTGCAAACATTCAGATGTCATATCAGCTGCAAAATTTCTCGTACAAGTGGTATTTCCTAGATGGGGAGTGTACGAAGTGATCCATTCTAACAATGCACCCAATGGTGTTGAACACATTACATCTCCATTGGGTATAAGACACATATTCTCATCTGCCTTTCATTCCCAAGTTAATGTATTTTGCGAGCACCAAAATGGCCTTTTGAAGGAATATATTGCCATTAAAGTGCCAAAATAAAAGACACTTTGCACAAAAACTGGCCGCACTGCCTTCTCGTGGCTCTTTTTGCCTTACGCAATCCGCCAGTCTGACCACCACCTGACACCATATGAGTTGGTGACATGACGTAGAATGAATTTCCCAGTTGCGTCTCCCACATGCGACCTAGGAGATGCTGAGGATTCAGTGACAGTGCTTGGTAAATAGATACATGATTATTTGGTGGCTATGACTAAATCTCTGAAATTAATCTCCATACAAGTCCAGGTGAGACAGGGGGCTTCAGCAAGAATCAAGATTTAAAGGAACATTTTGACCCTGATAGTATAATACAACCTCTCCATTTATATCCGGGAGACCAAGTCCTTTGTTGAAACTTTAATAGAATGTGGCACGGGCGAGATAGCAACACATTCAGCAGTAAAAATTAGGGGTATGCAGGCTTGGTTTCATTTTAGCCATATTAAAAGGTATTGTGGTGAGCCCCCTGTCAGAAGATACAGAACAAGAAGGGAAAGAAGACATCTCAAGACCACAGACAAAGGAGATGACCAAAGCGCATCAGCAGCAAGAGTAACAGAAAAGGTAGAGATAGTAGGCCTCATTACGGGCTGCTGCCGACCCCGTAACACCGGATCTGCCGCCTGGCTCCCCGGTGCCGCCAGGACATTACAATTCCCCACGGAGCGGGAAGTCAGGTGGCAGATCTTGCAAGTTCCTGTTCCGATAGGGACCTGAAAGCACTGAGTGTGCTGTTTTTCATTTGCAAGATCTTTGCACATTCTCCAAAGAGTTTTTTTTTAAATACTCCTCTTTTTTTTCTAGCAGTTTTGAACATTTGCAGGATAATTTTACAATGAAAATATATATTGGTTTACAAAAGAATGTATTTCATTAAATTATTTTTTTTAATGTGCACACATCCTCTTTTCAAACAAAATGAGAATTTTTTTCTGAAGTAACAGGGATTTTTTAAATAATATAAACTATTTTCTTTTATTGCCCAAACAGGCTTACAGATTGAGGTACCTTCAAAAAGTACATTCTTTGGCTATAATGATTTGGGCATTGTTTCAATGTATTTTATTGAAATGAAACAATTTAACACTAATGCAATGGCAAGGCTAGTATTCAGCGATGATAACACAAGTATAAGTCCAGAAAAAATTACAGTTGGGATGATAATTGAAACATCCATTGAAGTGAACACATCAATTAAAAGAGTAAAAAGACGTGTGCAGAATGGCATGGAGCACATGATGCAGTATTTTGATATTTCCCTCCATGTTACAAACAATGTGTAGTATAAGCACATGAGAAGGGTGGGGAAACAGAAGTATAATGAGAGCTGCTATGTTTGTTCCCTAATTCCAGATGTCATGAGTGCCTCCTGAGTGTTCATTGCAATTGAAGTAAATACACACAGAGCACATTGCTTAACACATATTGCACTATGCACCACAAGAGGCCAATTCCAGGGATTACAGGCTACAATACAACAGGTAACAAAGGCACATTCCCTTTGTGATGAAAGCTTCTTAAAACAAATGCCCATGATGATTAACACACAAATGCAACACAAGGTAATGAAATACATATTGTTCAGCCTGCAGAGTGGAGAAATTAAAATAGAGGACCATAAATTGTTCCAGTGTACCGACACAGCAGGGAAGGAAACACCTGGTTGCTTGAATAGACCTCAGTTACACAAAGCAGGGAGAGTATTAACCGCAGAAGGATTAGTTGATGGACTTATTGGATGTAAAGCATAAACACGCATAACGGCACCAAAGGAGGTTGGGGAGAGTGCGAGCAGGGTGTGCCAAAATGAGTAGACTGACGATTCCAAACTGCTTACCTGGGTAGAAAATGAAGCATTACCAGTAACCATAATACCAATACAAAATACAACCCTGTGTTTCAGACACAATGGTTCAGTGAAAGTGTTCTAAATGTTAGCTGTGGACTGAGGTTCCTGATCAGTGACCTCCCTCTCAGGTAACCCATAGAGACAAACAATGTGGTGTATTAACAGATTAACTACATTTTGGGAGTACTGTGAACAGGTTGAAATGAGCACTGCTGAGAAAATAAATAAATGTGCTTTTGTGACAAGGACATTTATTGATGAAATACATGGTTATGACCCACACATTGCCCCTCAGGAACTTCCAATAGTTTTTGCAGGCCAGTGGGGAAGTTGGCTTTCTTTCTGTTGTGCACTGACCATGCATTCTTCAAAATAGACGTCAACACCTTTTACAATTTGGGGCCAGCAGATACATTGTTACACTGTGTTCTTCAATGTGTTGTGTCCGGGTTGTTCACCGAGCTTGGAACCATGATATCACTTAAGGCATTTGCAACGGGTATCCGGATCTTCATCATCTGAGGTTTGTGCAAGAAGGAGGAGTTTGAGGATCCTGGACACGTGGATGGCAACTTGTGGGAGAGTAATGCAGCATGCCTGATTTTGCTGGTGCTGGGAGGGGCCTGCGAAGATTTCTGAAAGCAGTTGACACAGCAATTATTGCACATCTCTGCAAGAGAGTGTATTACACAGGTGCCTTCAGTTGACACCAGGTGGGAGGGAAAGGGAAAGCAACAATCCATGAGACAGCTGGAGTGAGATAAACACTTACATGATTTTGCTAAGAGGGAGCAGAAGAGATTTTGTGAGGTGGGCAACCAGTGAGGGTTTGTATCTTGAAATGAGTGGATTGTACACCTGCCACTGGGTGGCAACGCAGAGAAGATGCAGAAGGAGGCAGGAATTGCTGAGAACAGATTGTGTTAGAGTTACACTTGCATGAGTTTGCTGAGAGTGAGCAACAGAGATTTGGAGAGGTGAGTAACACACATGTGGAACCATTTGGAACATCATGTCAAAACCCAAATGAGATAGAGGCCCCAGGAGACAAGATTGTGGTCTTTTCAGCACTATAGCAGCACATATTGTGGGTACTGGGGATGCAACTACCAATCCACTTTTCCGTGTCAAGTCACTTTGAGGTACATGTGCCAGGTCAAAGAATGCATGGATATTACAGCATGTCAAGGAACATCCTACAAGATTTAGTTTGCACATTCAGTTCAGTCCACTATCTCCGGGGCACAGGGGTTGTGTGCAGATCATATCTGAAGACAATCAGGGAAGAACAACACACAGAGTCGTTGAACACCTGGAGGGGAAAACCCAGGCCTCTATCCCCACGAAGCCATCAACTGAGAGGTCAGGCAGTAATGATGATGAGAAGATGGATGATGATCATCACAACAATTAGGATCCATCAAGGTCCAGAGGGGAATGTGCCTTGCTGCTGGAATGCAGTGATACTGAAGGGGGGTTGGAGGGGGGGGGGGGTGAAGAATCACACCACAAATGCAAAGGGTCCAGTATTGCAAGAAGCATGGCCCATGTGTACAGTATCTTTCAGAAACAGCCTTCCTTTTGTAGATCATAAAGCATATCACAAATGTTTGCCATATGTAAGAAACATAAATAAAATAAAAAATAAAAATTACAGGGCTCCTGCACACACCATGAGACTGAGCTTTAATTCACTGGAATTTTGAAAGAACTGGGAGGGTAAAGATGTGTATTACACATTCATAAATGAGCAGACATATTGCTATATACTCAATCCCTTGCCACAGATCCCACGGCATGCAAAGAGGGACTTAAGGTCTGAGTAATTGGCTCTTGGTCAAAACGTGTTCAGGGCAACATCCCAGGTACATTCCCGCAATACGTAGTTTGGTGTATACTATCCTGAGATTTTCCTGAATACACCTTTTTGTTTCTAGGATGTACTGGTGAGAAAGTTGACGGTGCCCCAATATAACATGGGAGGAGTGGTGAAGAATCAGGGTGGGGAATCCATGAGGTTATGGCAGTGCAGGATGCTGAAATACACATTCTGTCTCCTGACCTGGATAACATGACAGGCCCTGTGCACTCCAGCACCTAAGACACAGACCGCCCAACTGGTCTACAAACGCCTTCCTGAAATCAAATCACTCACTGCAAATCATCCTTTGTATAAAGCGAGAGGAAACACAGGGAACCTGAGGAGGGGTTCTCCAAAACGGATTTGAATAGGGAACCCCATTAATGGGGCCTCAAGCGGCCTGATTAATGAACCGATTTTAGGAATCTAGTAGATGGTGACACATAACTGACTTATTAACGGAGCCCTATAGGCATATGAGGCTGGATCCGGCTAGTTGCCTTATGAATGGCTCACCATAGGGGCCTGGTGAATGGATCAGTGTGTTCATCTGATGAATGGATCTGCAAAGGGGCCCAATGAACAGATGTTCACATGGGCTAGAGCAATGGTTCCTCAAAGGGTACTTATAACAGAGTGTTTCATATAAGTGACTTTTGAATGGAGACCAATAGCGTCTTGATGGATTGAACCATATTATGCCTTGTGACTGGACTCGCATAGAAGCCCAACAATTGGAGCCACTTAGGAAAATACCGAGTGAAAGAGAAGGAGCACAAGAGAAACTAGAACAACACCACCCAGACACTGTGCCTTTGTCTCAGCACCATGGATACTGGTAAAGTGAGCAGGGTTGTCTTGCTAATTTTAAGGGAATAAGTACACGTAGTTTTATAAGGACTGACTTTTAGCACAGCTGGTCTTAATGATAATTGCATATAACTGCTAATGATAATTGTATGTTATTCTTCGGTAACACATCTTAAAACACCAGGCCGACTACATAGGCACTCGCTGAATGCTTCTGCGCGCGGCACGACTTCCAATCCACACTGCCGGCCAGTCAGTCTGATCCTCTACTAGTGTGGCGCTTGAAAGGTTGAGCTGTAAACATTCAAATGATACAAGGCTTTTAAGGCTCAGAGTTGAACAGGTAGCATTTAAGGGAAAATAAAAGAAAGTATGGGATCCATGGGAGGGCAAACCTCCCCTTGCCTAGGCCACTTATGAAGCCAGACTCGATGCAGCTGTTGCAGGAATAATAGTTAAAGGTTAAAGATCCTGGTCGCTTTTCTTCTGTAAACGATCACAGTAGAACACGTTTGCGATTTCGCAAGAGAAATTGATTGCTGTCATGGGCCCCAATGCTGTGTTGGCTATGCGACATACATTTATCCATTGGCGGACAATTTTTTGCCAGTACTAGGCAATTTTATGCTGCCATTTGAATGGAGCAACTGTGACGAATCAACTTCTGGGGCACCAGTGGTCCAGGGGTGAATATCGGTTTCTCAACCATCAATCCCGCCCACCTGGTGCCTTCCTGCTTGTTGCCCTTTTTCACCACTTAGCAAGCACCGCCCACCTGCTGCCTTCCTGCTTGCCGCTCTTTTTCACCACTTAGCAAGCATCGCCCACCTGGGGCCTTTCTGCTTGCCGCTCTTTTTCACCACTTAAGCACCACCCACCTAGTGCCTTCCTGCTTGCCCCTCTTTTTCACCACTTAGCAAGCACCGCCCACTTGGTGCCTTCCTGCTTGCTGCTCTTTTTCCCTACTTAAGGAGCCCCCCAGCCTCTTTTCCTTTGCAGATGGGGAACAGGTGCAAGTGGATGTAGGTCACCTGGCCTAAGCACCACCCACCTTTTTAGCCCTGCCTCTTCCTTCCTGCTCTTAACTACTAGATCAAGGGCGTCTCTCGCCTGGGCATCCTAAGCAAAGGGCAGATGAAGAAAAGGGCAATTCCTGTTTGGACCTGTTAGGACCAGGAGAACCCAAGGCCCAAACCCCTGCTCAGAGAGCAGGTAAGCATGCCCCAACATGTGTTACTCCCTCTGTCCCCACAGGCCATCCCCACCCCCTCTGTTCCCCCTGTGATGTTCCCTTGTGCCCCCACTATTCTTGCACACAGGTGTTGCCTGTTTTGCTTGATTCTTCTACCCTGCTCCCCCCTCACTCCTCTCAAGCCTACTTCTGCAGGAGTCTGTCCTGATAAATTCTGGTTTCACCATCACCGTCTTGTGGCCAATGCTGGATTGGACTTTTATTGACTTCATTCATTCACGGTGCATCACCCTTTCTCAACTCTCATGCTGGACTTCCTTTGCATCTTGTACTCATGATGGCCCTAAATCATGCTGTTCCCATCTTGATCTTGCATCCTGGCTTGTAACATTTTGTGTTACTACTGACTTCTGCACTTGTATTCCCTCTTCACTCTTGCTTCTCTACTCTTTTGACTGATAACTCTCTGTTCTCCCCTCATTTCCCTTCTCCCTTTTCCTATCTCCCCCCTTACTGTCTTCTATGAACTTACTCTTTCAGAATTGTCCCAGGACCTAGCATCATAGCAACCTCGCCTGTCTCCTCCCCCCTCCCCTTAGTGTTTTTTTTCCTCCAGAACTATCTGAAATGTCATCAGGCCTACTACGGTAGTTGCCTGTCTTTTTCCATTTCCTTCCCACTCCCCTCCTCCCTTCCTTATCTATGTCTTAGCTCTTGCACTATCTGAAATGTCGTCAGGGTGAGTACAATAGTTAATTTCACATCCTTACTGTTCATGGCCTGTAAGAATGTCATTGTATTTTCCCTTGTTCCCTCCATTGCCTTTAAACGCTTTGAAACATATTGTGTATAGGCGCTATATAAATAAACTATCATATCATATCAATCAGCCCCACACCTCTAATACACCAGAAGGGATTGGAATAACAAGCAAATTATAAACCTCCTTGTCCAATTTTGGTAACGTGAACGGAACGGCAGGCTTATCTCCAAAAGGTCATGCATGGTTGGTTATTTGCAACGCAGTGAAAATACAATTATTACCCAATGATAAAAGGGACTGCCCAGTCAAGGTTGTATAAAAATATCTGCTATATTTACATCACAAAAGGCAGTTCTAGCAAGAAATACAATCCAGTTTTAAAGTAATGCAGAAAACAGACAATTTCAAAGAAGGAAAAGGATCGGACTCTGTACACTGACAGGAGGGTAGTCGGTATGGTTAATAATCACCACGGTTTAAGTTTACTTTGCTTCAGCACAAAGGGAACAATGGGTATTAATATGTCTGTAGTGGCCTTCTGGGAAGAACTAGAGGGGGAGAACCACAATGTACCTTGTGCTATAGGTGTTCTTGGTGTGCGACAGAATCGAGCCAGCTTCGGGGATCTTTGCAGGCTTCTATGACAGAGTCTGAGATGGGAGTCAGCTGCGGCTATCCGGCGGCAAGGCGGTTCAGTGAGCGAAGCTAAACTAACGGATGCAGGCTGGCCTACACAGCAGCTCGGGGTCAGGAATCATTGTCTCAGTGCTGATCGGTGGTTGTGAACCACTGGTCGAAACTTCTCTGATGTCTTTAAGTGACTGCAGCTTGACAACGGTCAGCGTTTCAGTCAGTTGCAGCTCAAGGAACTCAACTGGCTTGAAAATGTCATTTAAGGCAAATGTTGTTAGATGCTTATCAAGGCTCTTCCCCTAACTTCTTCAATGGGCTTGTGTTGTCCTTCATGGCGGATGGACCACAACTGTGGAGTGTGTTGCAGGCAGCTGCCTTGTCCTTGGTGTTGGGTTCAGAGACCTTCTGACACTCCCTATCCAAAGGGCTTGCTGCAGAGCCTAGCAGGGAACGCTGTGTGCTGGTTCTGGAGAAGCTTGGGGGTCCTCTTTGTTTGATATCTCCCTCTGTTCCGTGGGTGATGTTTAGGAGCGGGAGCTTTCTTCCCTCTTTGGATATCCAGGCCTTCCTTCACTGGCAGAAGATACAAGGCAGACTGTACTTTTAGCCAGGGTGCAAGGTTAAGTTCTTAATGACTTCTTGTGAAGTATTCAGGTGATCTGCCAAAAGAGGGGCTGAGCCTTCTTTTAAACTAAAAAATAGGCCATGGGGGGGGCATAGCATTAATTGCCAAAAACAATTGTAAATGTTTTGAACCTCTAGCCAAAGTCACGAATGTGAAATACTACACCTGAAAATGATGTCAACTCATTGCAGCTGTCTTAATTTCATATAAATGTACTGTTCCCGCCACCCCCCCCCCCCCACCGAGATGTCTGGCTTCAATGATGAAATTACGCAGCTCCTAGGTGGATTCAATGGACCAAATTGCTCCACCCTTTTTCTTGGAGATCTATACTGATGGCACAGTAGCTTGACTGATAAAGAGGCCATTGCCTTGGAATTGACCCTTAACAACATGGATTACCATGTATTTAACAATGATCCCACCATTACAAAGAATAACGTGCTGGATTGGGTGGTGGCTAGAAATTTAGTTGTGCATTTCGACAGCACCACTTCTGGTCAATGGTCAGATCACTATGCCATTCACTATCACATTCAGTTGAATGACCCTCCTACGAAAACTAACAACGCTGCGAAAAAAGCAATCAGCCGTAATTTTTAAAAAGTGCAGATTCCTGATCTTCAGGGCTGCCTCAACGGCATTATGTCCTCTTCATCTGTATTTGATTCAGCAGAACTCCTTGTGACATCTTATCAATCCACTTTGACATGTTTGCTAGATAGATTAGACCCCTCAGAGATAATATTGGACATCAAAAGTGGTTCACCCCCAAACCTATCCTCCAGAAAAAAAAGATAAAAGGAAAGCAGAAACCAAGTGGCTAAAACGCCCCACTGGACCCAATAAAATTGCATGGAAAAAACTTGAAAAATCCTATAAATCCCCCATCAGCAAAACAAAAAAGCACTTTTATAACAAACAGATTAATGAGGCTAATAATAGCTCTAAAAATATATTCGAGCTTCTGAAACTCATGGAAAAGATTAAGGATCAATCTGTATCTTTTTCACCAGCAGTCCAGGATTGTATGGTTTTTGCCGCAAAGGTTGCTAAAGCTCGGAAAAAGATTAAAAATGATCTGGCTAACTCGACGTTTAAAGAACCCCCATGGAACAATCTACTAGAGAACAAAGATCTGCCGAAATTCAGTTTTATGCCCATTTATATTTTGGACATGGAAAAAAAATCCTTGTTACCATGCACCCCACGTCTTGTCCAGGAAATACCTTACCACAAAAAATTATCCCGGAAACAAAAAGCTCTTTGCCCTGTTCTTAACTAGACTGGTCAATGGCTCCTTCTGTGACAAACATCTCCCAGAGAGCGTTAAGGTTGGTATTGTCAATCTGTTGGTAAAATGACCTGGTCTAGATCCAAATGACACTAACAACCTAAGACCAATTACCAACGCCAATCTTCTCCTGAAAATCGTGGATAAAGTGGTAATGTCACAATTTCAAGCCTACGTGGAAGCAACTGGTATCCTACACAACATGCAATTGGGTTTCAAGCCATTTCATAGCACTGAAATGGCACTCATTGACCATCAAACACATGTTGTAGATCATGGATAAAGGGAAAGCTGGTTTATTGATCTTATTAGACAAGTTGGCAGCCTTCGACCTCCTTGACCACGAACATCTACTTTCCACTTTAAGAGACTTAGGTAACTGTTCACAGGAAACAACTGAGTGGATGCAGTCTCTTTTGACACATCATATCTCTAGAGTATGTTGGGAGGAAGCCTCCTCTTCATGAGCCCCCTTTAAATGTGGCATGCCCCATCGAGCCTGTATGTGCCTGGTCCTTTTCTATTTATACATCAGACCTCTCTGTGGCTACCTTGAGGAATTGGGGGTCTTTTTTACCAACTATGCTGACGATACCCAGCTTGTTCTGGAGATCAGCAGAGACTACGACCTGGACTTGGCCAACTTCCAAAACATATACAACATGATAGAATCATGGATGAACCACAACTGAATGTGTCTCAATGGAGGCAAAACATAAATGCTGTTATCCGGGTCCTTGGAGGCTAGAGCCAAATTGAACCCTGATTATTTGAGCTTTAATATCCAAAACTGTAGCATTCCCGTTCTAGAGAAAGATAACACCTTAGACATCTTCCTGGAACCCTACTTGAGTGCTAAAGTTTACGTTAAAACCTTTACTTTTTAAGTGAACTGTTCACTAACAGCTCCTGCTGGCTTCTCTTTCCTCCTATTTTTTCCTTGTCCTGTCTCTTTGTAAACATGTGTAATTGTGCATCATGATGTCTGTGGGTTTTCGGCACCATATAAACAAATAAATAAAAAGGCCAAGTGAGCCACAGTGATTGGTGTAGGCTAAGCCTACCTTTAATGAACCAATCCTGGGGTCCCCACCAACAATCTCTTGTATGCGTGAGGTCATAACCAGAGTGCTTTGAAACAGGAACGGTAAGGGCATAAAAACTGAAAAAGGTATGCCCAGTACTAAAATGGCGTAAACCTTCTCTCAGCAGAAAGATATCTGGCCACACTCCTTTGTGATACTAAGTCGCATCCATCTTCCTATCTATTGTTGATCAAAGAGTCTCTCTGGTTAACGGTCCTTTCTATGTGGTCCCTGTTAATGCGGAAGGTCTCCCTTAATGCTGCGGTGAGAACAGACTTTCTGGCTCCTGCAAACCACATTCTTGTACCTTATGAATGGGATCCGCCTAGTGGGGTAGCTTAGTGTAAACAGCAATCCAAGAGCAGGATGGATCCCTGGAGCCTGTGTTAGTTCATCCGGCAGGTCATGGCAGGGGAAAGGTTGCCCGTTCCTTCCTGGAGATGACATAGAGCACACTTGGCTGTCACATTCCAAAAAGAAATGACAGGGCGGACTGTGTTTGAAGGCTATGTCCACCCAGAGGCCACTGGTCTATGCATTTGTCAGGGTGTGAGTATAGGCAAATGTGTGTGGATTAGCCCCACACATTTCCAGAGGTTGGTCTACCATCATTCCATTTAATTAAACATTTCAAAAAGCTCAGGTGAGTGCATGCCCACCATGCACACTCACATGCACATGGAGGATGAGGATAACTCCACACATTCTGGACACACTGTAATCAATGGAGCATCCGACATTTCCCTGAAGGTTAGTTCCCTCAACTAACTTAATTGATCCTCTTCCTCCAAAAAAGGGACTGTCCCACCTCTCACTCCATCTCATCTGGACTCCCACTAATCTAGCTGTGCCCAGCTGCTGCATTGTGTTTTCACCGTGCCCTGCTGTAATCGGATTTAGCTGTGCCCAGTTGTTGCATTGTGTTTTCACCCTGTTCAGCCTAATTCGAATTTAGCTGTGCCCAGTTGCTTCAATGTGTTTTCACCCTGTCCTGATGTAATCAAATATAGCGGTGCCCAGTTGCTGCATTGTGTTTTCACCCTTCCTGCCTAATTCGAATTTAGCAGTGCCCAGTTGCTGCATTGTGTTTTCACCCTGTCCTGCTGACTTCAAACTTAGCTGTGCCCAGTTGCTGCATTGTGTTTTCACCCTGTCCTGCTGTAATCAAATATAGCGGTGCCCAGTTGCTGCATTGTGTTTTCACCCTTCCTGCCTAATTCGAATTTAGCAGTGCCCAGTTGCTGCATTGTGTTTTCACCCTGTCCTGCTGACTTCAAACTTAGCTGTGTCCAGTTTCTGCATTGTGTTTTCACCTTGTCCTGCTATAATTGAATTTGTCTTGCCTTGTGGCTGCTTGGTGCCTTCATTAGCTGTTGCAATTTCCTCTGTTTCCCCCTCCCATATGCCCCCACCGCACCCCCTTCCCAGGAGTGCATAAGTGCTTCAGACTGGTAAGTGTCTCCCCCTCTCCCCTGCAGACAACCATGTCGCTATCTATCTCTCCCATCCTCTCCAACTGCTTCACTATCTCCTATCCTTCTCCTATCACTAAATGTGTCTGGATAAAACTTAGGAAGGACATAGTGTGAAAACAGATAGTATGGAGAAGCCTGGGTTGTTATCATTACAGAATCATTGCCCATTGTTAGAGAATCATTACCCATTTAGGAATTCAGTTATCCATCATTCATTCTGATTAGTAGTGACATGAAGTGGTGACATTAGACTATCCACATATATGTAGCCATTTGTATTTGCTCTAGAATGAGGCCTGTTATATTTGAAGTGCCATGTAGAGACACATGTTATATTTGTAGAGACATGTAGACACATGTAGAGATATGTTGTTATGTATTATGTATGCATTGTAGAGAGACACACATGAGTGTGCACTTAGAATATGCATTGAGACACTATAGATAGGGCTTGGGTTTGCGAGAGAAAGAGTAAACACTAGACAGAGCATGTAGCTGACTCCTAAGCCATTCTGAATGAGACACAGGGAAGCCGCGGAGTGCAAAGTTGTTATGAGTTAGTGTGAAGCAAGAATGCGTAAACAGTTTGCTTGGCAGACAGATAACATGACTCGTGTCCGAGTGGAGAAGGCATTGGAGGCCTGATCAAGCCTGGGTTGTGCTTCACAGACAGAGAGAAGGTGGGGGCCATACAGGGAGAGCTTTAGCATGGAGAGACATGCAGAATGAGAGGTGGAGTGAATGGAGAAATATGAGGAGATGGTAGGATGGAACGCAGACAGAATAAGATGTGGTATAGATATGACAAATGTCACGATGACCAGAACACGCAGTGATTGAAAAGTACGACTACATGCATCATAGACTTTTAGGCACTGCTTATATTTAGAAATGCTGACAGATAGAAAGAGAGGTATTTTAGCTTAGAGAGACATGTAACCATGGATATGTACGCACGTCATTGTACAGTATAACCAGAGCTGAGGGAGATAGGAGTTTTTTTAGATCTGGATGGAGCTGGATGGAGCATAGTCTGATATGGGAGTGTTTAGATGACTTGAAGAGAGACATTTGGATGACTCTGAGATGGGAAGCCTTGGGGAAGCATTCTGATGAGAGCTAATGAGATTGATCTGGCAAAGAGAGGCCAAGGAGCGGCCCTGAATGACTGGCTAGTTGCAGAGTGGGAAGTTTGCACATGGCAAGACATGGGAGTACTGCCTAATTGATTGCATGGGGTATTATGACAGACACTCACACAGAGCTTTGGGTTTGATAAATGAGGAAATCAGACAGGCAAGACAGGCATTGTCTTAGAGAGAGAGTGTGAAGGATTGGTGTGGATTGGTGTGGAATGCTGATTGCTGAGGCTCGCACTAGGCTGCATTAGCATTATAGATCCAGCTGTTAGATTGCTTGCATTAGAAGCCTGTAAGGCTTATAGTTATTGCATCGCATGTTAGATTCGCACCCAAAGCATAAAAGGTGCAAATTCAAAATGTGCATTATAGTAGTGTTTTCGTCGTGCATTGCTATGTATGAATAAAAGTGTTTCTATTGTTGAATTGATTCATGTGTTTTCTTTGTGTCTTATGTTAGTGTGTCCATAGTAGTAATTGCGAAGTAATCTAGGAGTAACGCAGTGCACACAGGCCCTGAGATACAAGAGCAGGGGGGGCATTAGTGATTCACCCCCTCCAAGGTAGATTTGTGGAAGTTCCACAATACTGGGCTCCAACCCTGGTCTTCCTATTGCAGACACCTATGTCACGGCATCTGCCAGAGAGACTCTCACTGACATCCTCTTCTTCGTTAATGCACCTGACCTATGGACCTGCTACTTGGTCGACTTTCTCTCTCCTATCATCTCTTCTCCCATTAATGGTGGCACTGGCTGGGAGGTTATCCTTGACCTCCTTGCCATTCCAGAGTCATCATTAATGTTTATCTCAATGGAACCATCATGGTTCAGGGTCCTAAACCCAACCTTCTTCTCCTCAACAGGCTCTTCCCTCGCCTCTCTAACCTCACCTCTCCCTCTGGCCAGTCTCTCTTGCCTTATGTGCCCTCCCCTGCAAAGGCTTGCTTGCCATCTCCGCCTTTCCCCTCCTCTGCACAGGCTCCCCTGCCCTGCCATACTGTCCCAGCTGTCTTGTCGGCCTTGGCTCTTTCACCATCCTCCACTATGCTGATGGCCCTTTTGCCACCCTTGGGGGGACCACTGTCCCCTGTGCCCTCCCAAGGAATACCTTCAAAGATGGCAAGCTGCTCCACATTGCCACTCACAACACTCGCTCTGCCTTCAAACACTCGTCTGACATCTGCAACCTCCTAGAGCAACCCAGAGACATGTTTCAAGGGTGACTTTAACACATTCCTCCCTGAAGGCTACAAAATCCTCTCTATGCCAAGGCCCAAGAAGACAGGTTGGGGAGTGGCACTTATGTTCCCAGAATGTATACCTGTGTCCATCAACCCTACTCAGGCCTACTCCTCCTTCAAGTGCCCAGTTTGCAGACTCTCACTCTCCCTGAAATCGTCTCTCATTACGTCCACCTCCTATCGGCCACCAGTAAATCCACTCTCTTCCTCTCAGAATGGGCTGACCTGGCCTCCTCCCTACTCTCCTCCTCCTCTCAACTCCTCCTGAAAGGTCATCTGAACATCACTCTGGACTCTCCTGACTCCTCAGGACCTTTCCGCAACCTCTGTGACTCTCTCTTCCTCTCTATCCAACCCTCTTGCTCCATGTACACCACAGGCCACACCTTGGATGCTCTCATCTCTACTGACATCCCTCTCTCCATCCCTCTCACTACCTCCCTCTCTTGGATCGATCACTCTCTTCTCTCATCACACCTGAAGCTCTCCTATCATCTTGCAACAACACACCCAGCGCAGCCACTCAACTTCAAAGTCACTAGACCCATGAAAAAAGTGACCTGGGCTCCTCCACCCATTCCTTCGGCTAGCTCCCCCTCTGACCCAGAACTGGCTAACCTCAATCTTTCTTTCTCCAACATTCTTGATACTCTTGCCCCTGTCATGAGGGTCCGACTGAAGCCTTCCAAAACGTACAACTGTTGGTACGACTCGGACCTGGCTGCCCTTAAATGCAAGTGTAGGGCAGCCGTGGGAAAATGGAATGCATCGGATGAACCATCTGATAAACTGGCCTCCCACCTCCTTCAAAGGCAATATCGACTCTGCATCTGCTCCAAAAAAGAGTCTTCATTCAAACCTTCATCTCTGCGGCATCAAACAACACGGCCAAACTCTTCAAAGTCTGCAAGGAACTGGCCAATCCTGCAGCAGCCTCTTCTTCTGTCACACCCACCAAGGACCTTTGCTCAGCTCTGACTGCACTCGTCACCACAAAAAAAAAACAAGACATCCTTTCCACCCTCTCTTCCTCACCACGGCATTCATTAACATCAGAGCCTCCCTTGGTTCCCCTCCACTTACCCTCTCTTCTCTCTCACCCGTCACACCTGATGAGGTCACCAGACAAGACCAATCTATGAAGGCTTCATCAAAACAAGTGGACACCTGCCCCTCTAACACCATTAAAGGCAATATTGACTTCCTTGCCCCAGCCTTGGCTAATCTCTACAATCTCTCCTGTTCAACTGGAGTTTTCCCAAATGCCCTTAATCACTCCCCTGTACACCCTCTGCTCAAACTAGCCTCTGCCGACTGCTCCATTCCAGCAAACTACTGCCCTATCTCCATCACTTCTTTTCTGGGAAATTCCTGGAGAAGTTGGCTAACTCTTAGCTGACCCTTCACACTGAATCTATTGGTTGCTTCCATGACCAGCAGGCTGGCTTTAGAGCATTAAGAGGCAAGGCAACTGCTCTTCTGAACACCCTTGAAGACCTGCTCTCAAATCACAACATCCTGATCGCACGTCTCTGTGACACCCTGGGAATCACAGGTCAGGCTCTTGCATGGTTGAACTCCTTTCACTCCAACTGCCCATCCTAGGTGGAATTTCAGAGCCTTTCTCTTGACTATAGCTTTCTCGACATGTGGCATTTCCCAGGGATCTAACCTATCCCCCTGGTTCATTAACATCTACATGGCTTCCACAGGACATGTGCGATTACCTCTTACACCTCTAACCTCCAGTGTTATGCGGATGACATGCAACTATCTTTCAGGCTACCCTCAGCCACCTCCTCCTCCTCCTCTCTCCTATCTGCCTGTCTGTCCACTATTCAGTTATGGTGTGCTGAAAACAACCTCTGCCTCAATACAAGTAAGACTGAGATCATTCACATTGGGACACATACTCCTGCTTTCCCACTTTCACTCTGGCCGGCCTCCCTTAGCCCTGCGCCAGCACCCACCTGTGAGGCAGGAAACCGTGGGGTCATTTTTGACTCAACTCTCTGCTTCTCCTCTCACATCTCAGGCTTTCTCGGGCCTGGGACCTACATACATGCAACACTTCCTACCTAAATACTGTCCCTCACGAGCCCTCCACTCATCTAACTCCAACCTTCTGTGAGTGTGCCGCTTCTCCAAGGAGAGATTTGGAGGGAGATCCTTATCCTCAGCAGGAGCCTTGCTCTGGAATATCCTCCCGGCCCCCCTCTGTCTTGAGCCTGATCTTCTTAAGTCCCAGAAACTCCTCAAAACCTTCCTCTTCTCCTCTTCCTTCTCTCTCTCTCTATCATGCTAACTTAGTTATCTGCTCTTACCCTCTCTCCCTCCTCTTCCTCACAGATTTCTGACTGGCTGCCTGGCTTACCTCAGAGTCTCACAGGACCCTGCCACCCACCGCCAGTCCTCTTTTGCACTTGCCTCCGGGTCCTATACCCCACCCACACTTACTGCACTTGAGAAATAACCCAAGAGAGCAGTCCTCTCTGCACTTACCCCAGTCTCCACCAGCAGGGTGCCCTTGGAGCACCCCCTCCTTGTGACCATCTGTGCACTTGCATGATCCGTACGCACCATGCCTGAAGATCGTCTGTCTGTTCTCCCTTGTCTTCACTCCTTAATTGCACTGGTAAAACTTCAGAATCGCTGTCAGCCGTATTTGTTGTATCTCAAACTGTTAAACGTATTGTACGCACCTACTCTGCCTTTGCAGATTATTATCGTCTCTGAATTTCAAGGGCTCGGAGCGACTGTTGTTTTTTCTCCATGTTCCCACCCTCCTTGAGCACTTTGAAACACTTGCCTCTGTATAGGCGCTTTATATATAAAGAATACCGTGCCATGTGGATGTTTGAATTCCTCACAGCAACTGTGGCATAATGCCTCTTATCCGCTCGCCAGTCAACCCAGGTCTCAATTATGAGCTGGCCGGTGGGTGTACATTTTAATGTATTCATGTGAAATTGCATAGAGCTGGGCCAAAATTAGCCAGTACCAAAACAGATGTTGTACTCCGTCTCCTGAATGCAGTTCTCTTGGTGAAGCATCCTGGAGAAAGTGCTCCGAATGCAATGTTCTCTGTAAGCAATGCTCTTGGTTAAGCTAGGCAGAGACAGCATTCAAATAGATAAGAATCCAGCAGTCCCCCATTCTGACACTGCAGTGAGTGTGGCCTTAAAGGGTCTGGCCAAATTCACATGCATTTCCAGTGTTTATATTTGTACACATTAAAGGAATAGAAACATTGTTTTAAGCTGCCTTAAGTGGCAACAGCACACAGTGGTGTCAGTACTGACTTTAGGGTGCTGTGCACATTCACTGGCAGGTACTCTAAGACACCTCAATTGAATGTGATTGACAATAGACAGAAATCACAGGGCATCCCTTAGGTGCATAAGGGAACATCAGAATCATGGGGAAATACTCACACATCCTACTCTGATGTTCCACCTTTTTACACAAGCTCAGACTTGTATATAAAGAAATGCCACTGAGAACAGCTACCCACCTACACACGTGCTAGGTGTGTCTAGTTGCAACAAGAGTTATCAATCATGTCGGTCAATGGATCCAGACAAGAAAAGACAGAGATAGACATATTTTAATTAGTGAATGAAAAACTCCAAACATTAAAAAAACAACAATGCATTTTGTTTACAAAGAACATAAAAACATTTTGTAGAAATCAACAATTTTCAAATAACCAAAGCAACAACAGTCGCCATATTTAGACAGGGTTGTGAGGTTAGTAAAGGTGTGATATAGACATATTGCTTTTCCATATATCCTCAATTCTTGGAACCCACAGAGACCGGATTCACACCTAGACCGCACAGGACATACATTTCCGGTAAGACATACTGAGGACACTACAGTATAGTAAATAAGAGTCATGTTAATTTAAGCCCCCTGATGTGAATGTATTTTCCCTTTTAGGGAATGGACGCAAAGATGAAATGTCCCAAATATGTCGAGGATGCCCGCACCAGCAAAAGAAATTAGAAGACAGCCATAATGAGACTTGTCCTTTTTTATATTCAAACAAGTGTCCATATGGGGCACTACATAAATTCCTGAAGAAAGCGGCAAACACGTTACCCCGCTGAAACCGGTCGACACTGGCTGGATTAGACAGCTAATTCAACCTACCAGATTCACTATAACCTTAAAGTGATCTGGAATATAGGACACATAATCTTTTACTTAAATTCAGTGGAAACATTTCCGCTAGACGGTGGATGTGCCACCACATTTTATGATAAGTCACATGAAGGGACAGCAACGCCTTTAAAGATGATTGTTGACTGACTTTAGTCTGCAGCTTTTAGCACAGGAAAGTAGTGAGCCAGGCTAGGGAGTGCTTTCTCACCTTTTCCTCCCCCCACCCCCAGATAGGCGATACACCAGCGCCTTACTAGGGATACTACACCTCAAGGGACAGTGAGCTTGTCCTCTGGACAGGGACAATTAGCTATTTGTAGGGACTAAAGCAGAAGGTCTAAATACTCTTTTAAAGTGACATAATTGATTCTGCTCATGATGTGTTAACCTTGAATTAATTTGAACCAGCAATTAAGTGACTGTAACATGTTGAGCCTCAATTTCAATCCTCCAATGAGTCAGCTCTATCAGGGTTTGTCTGATTCAAACTATTAAATGATTCAGTCCGTGATTCGAGTTGAGCACTTTACGGATTGCCCAGCCCTAGTCATGTTTTCTCTTCACCCTCAATTGGGTGGAAATAAGGGAGGGAGTGGGAGTTCAATGCTAGATTGTACCTCCCTTACATTACATCATGACACTGGGAGCTGACTGGCATTACAGATTTATCTGAGACCTGCTGGGATTACACCTTAACTTTCTGGGGAACAGATCCACTTCAAATGAAGTGATTAGCATAAAGGTTATACAAGGCCCCAAACAGTCACCATTATGAAATCAAGTGATTAGGCTCAGAGCAGATAGCAGCCAGCATATTCTGGGTAGTGTGGTTGACATGGAACAATTACTGTCCCTGAACAAAGCTGTCTGTTTGGTGGAAAGCCATACATTAAACATAGTAAATAGACTCCTTTTAACAGTTAGGCAGCCATTAAGAGACTGCACACATGTTCTGACAAAGTGATAAAACATCATCACAAGTCTAAGTAGTGACAATTATAAATGCACCTTTGCACTCTTCACTATGTGAACCCTCTCGTTGAAAGCTATTGATAATCAAAAAGGAGGAACACACTCAGGAAAATGATGTGATATGATTTATAATGCACCTGTACACTAGTGTTTCTAGGCGCGACAAGACAAGGAAGGGAAGACAAAAGGAGGACAAAAAAAACACTCTTACTATGCCTTGTGTCATTCAAATCATGCAAGTGCAGGGGGAGGAAGGGGAGGAAGCGGAGAAGTGCCAGGGGTTAGATTCAAGTGCAGGGGGAGGAAGGGGAAAAGTGCCAGGGGATAGGGGGAGGGGAGAGTGGAAAAGAATTCATAAGTGCTGCGAGGGAGGTGGCTCATAAGTGCAGATAATCAGGGGACTGTAGAGCTGCAGATACAGTCCCTAAGTGGTTAGGAGGCCTGAAGTCAGTGCAAGGGCAACTGGCCATGCAGGAGCCTGGTACGGTAGGTTCATTGGGTGGCCAGGTAACCAGAATGCACAGCAGACAGGGACATCAGCAAAGCAGAGGGAGAGAGAACGCAGAAGTGAAGAGGAAGGTCTTCAGTTGCTTCCTGAACCTTAGATGGTCCTGCTCAAGTTTGAGAGAGGCAGGGAGGCTGTTCCATAGGGGAGCCCCATCCAAGGACAGAGGTCTACCCCCATTCTCTGCCTGGAAAAGTGTCTGGCCCTCAGAGAATTGGAGGTGGATGAGTGCAGGACTCGAGAACGAAGATGCTTTGGAAGAGAACACTGGATGTAGTGTGGCCCCCCGCCCCAGGAAGCATTGTGGATGATGTAGAGAGCCTTGAACTTGATCCTGGCAGCCACAGGGAGCCAGTGGAGAGATTTCAGGGCTGGAGAGATACGATCCCTGGGCTTGAGACAAGTCTTGCAGTCCTATTCTGCAGTATGTGTAGAGGGTGAAGAGTCGAGGCAGGCAGGTTTCAAAAGAGGCTGTTGCAGTAGTCCAGCCAAGACAGGACTAGGGCTCTGGAGACATTGAGCTTCTTGGGGAAAGTGAGAAAAGGAAGAATACCTTTGAGGAGGGGCAGCTGATAGTGTGACTTCTTAGAGACGTCCGAGATGTGAGGAGGGACGGAGCGAGTGGAGTCGAAGATGACACCAAGGTTCTTAGCCTCACAGGAAGGTGCAGGTAGAGGTCCCAGGGTGGGTGGCCATAGTGAGAGAGGGAAGACGGGAGCAGGTGTCCCAATGAGGAGGATCTCAGTCTTATCTGAAAAGTTTACACTTTTTAATACTGTTGGTGAATTAAACCTAGAGCGTTGCCAATCAAATACCTTTTGCTCTCCTTTAAACACAAAGCACACTGCATTATAAAGACTCTTGACATATGAGGAAAGAATAGTGTACTTTCTTACCCGGTACCCCATCCTGCATGTAGTTAAATCTGTACTTCCTTGAATTCTCAAAACTACACCATGCTGTTACACATGGCTTGCTCTAAAATGCTGTATCCTATATCTAGCTCTTACAATACCTTGACATACCTCACCGAGACATGGTTCACAGCCAGCTCTGTCACAAGCTTCGACACTCTCCTCCCTAATGGCTACAAGATCCTCTCTGCACCCAGATCCAACCATTTAGAAGGGGGTGTAGCCCTAATCTTCCCTGGGTGGATTCCTGCCTCAGTCATTCCTAGGCAGAACTACACTTCTTTTTAATGCCTCGTCTGCAGGCTCTCTCTCTCTCCTGGCCATGCCCTTACTGTGGCCACCACCTATCAGCCACGTGGTCAGATCTCCTCCTTCCTCTCTCAGTGGGTGGACCTCTCCTCTTCCTTCCTGCTCTCCAAAAATCAACTCCTCTTTCTTGGAGACTTAAACATCCACCTGGATGCTTCCTGTCCCTCCACTGGACTCTTTTGTGAACTTTGCGACTCTCTCTCACTCTCTATTCTCCTCTCTGGCCTGACACACTCTGCAGGGCACACTCTGGATGTTCTGATCTCTTCAGACCTTCCCCTTTCGATCCCTCTCACCAATCCTCTCTCCTGGAGTGACCACTTTCTCCTTTATTCTCATCTCACTCTTTCTATCCCTCAGGCCAAGCCAACCCCAACACTTCCACCTACTTTCTCGGTTATCCAACCCATTAAGTGTGTGTCAGTTGAGGCTCTCGCCACCACTTTCTCACCTGCCCACTCCCCTTGGCTGACTCATACCCTGACACAACCCTTTCCATGCTCCACTCTGCTATATCTGATACTCTTGATGTTCTTGCTCCTTTCATGAGGATCCGTTTGAATCCCAAAGTCAAGTGCAACTTTCAGTATGACTCAGACCTCGGCACCCTTAAATGCAAGTGCAGGGTGGCTGAGAGGAAATGGCGTGTTTCTGGTACATCCTCTGACAAAGTGGCCTGCCGCCTGCTCCAAAGGCACTACCAGCTATCTGTCCAGACCAAGAGGAGATCCCACATCCAAGCCTGCGTCTCTGTAGCATCTAACAACTCAGCCAAACTCTTCAAAATCTGCAAGGAGCGGGCCAATTCTGCTGCAGTCTGTAGCTCTCCTGTCCCCTCCCAGGACCTCTGCACGGCTATGGCTTCTCATTTCTTCTCTAAAACTCAGAACATCCTATCCACTCTCTTCATCTACTCCTCTTTCCTCTACTCCCTGCTCTTCCTCTGGCTCTTTTTTGCCCACATCCCCTACCTCTTTCTCTGCCTTTCTCCTGTTCTGCTCAGACGAGGTTTCTAGACAAGTCTGATCTTTGAAAGTCTTGTCAAAACAGGTTCACCCCTGTTCCTCCAAAACAATCAAGGACCACATTGACATCCTGGCTCCAGCACCGGCTGACTTCTGCAACCACTCGTTCACCACTGGAGTCTTACCCTCCACCCTGAAGCACTCCCTTGTGCAGCCTCTTCTTAAGAAAACCTCTGCCAACCCTTTCTGCCCAGCTTACTACCGTCCAATCTCAATCACTCCTTTCCTGGGCAAACTCCTGGAAAAGATGGCCATCTCCCAGCTTAATCTTCACTCTGAATCTGTTGGTTGTCTCCATGACCATTGGTCTGGCTTCAGAGCTGCCAGAAGCACAGAAACTGCTCTCCTGAACATCTGTGAAGACCTGCTCTCCAAACTCGATTCCAACACCCTCTGTGTCCTCATCTTACATGATCTCTCTTCTGCCTTTGACATGGTCAACCATGCCATCCTGCACAACCGTCTCCTTGATAACCTGGGTATCACTGATCATGCCCTGGCTTGGCTGATCTCTTTCCTCTTCGATCAAGCCTCTCAGGTCCAACTTTTGTCCTTCCTCAACTCTATCTCTATCTCTACTTGTGGTGTTCCCCAGGGGTCTAACTTTTCTCCCTGGCTGTTCAACCTATACCTGGCTCTTCTTACCCACAGCATTGCTGCTCTCTGCCCCAACTTCCAGTAATATGCAGATGACACTGAGCTCATTTTGAGGCTCCCTTCAGCCACCTCTTCTTCCTCTCTCATCTCTGACTGTCTGTCTGCCATCCAGGAGTGGTGTGCCGCCAATGATCTCTACCTTAATGCCAGTAAGATCAAGATTCTCCTCATCAGCACAGCTGCTCCCTCCTTTCCTGTCACTCTCTGGCTGGCCTCTCTTGGACCTCTTCCTGTTCCCACTTGTGAGGCTAAAAACGTTGGTGTCATCTTCGACTCCACACTTTCCTTCTCTCCTCACATCTCTGATGTATCTAAGAAGTCACACTACCAGCTGCACCTCATCAGAGGTATTCTTACTTTCCTCTCCTTCCCCAGGAGCTCTCTGTCTCCAGAGCTCTGGTTCTCTCCAGGCTGGACTACTGTAACAGCCTCTTTCTGATTCTACCTGCCTCTACTCTCTGACCTCTGCAACTTATCCAAAACAGGACTGCGAGACTTGTCATTGGCCCCGGGTTTGTATCTCTCCAGAACTGAAATCTTTGCACTGGCTCCCAGTGGTGGCAAGGATTAAGTTCAAATCCCTCTGCATTGTCCACAAGGCCTTCTGGGGCCTGGGACCTCAATACCTTCAACTCTCTTTTCCTAAATACCTTCCCTCTTGAGCCCTTCGCTCATCTGCCTCCAACTCTCTCAGGGTTAGTCGCTTCTCCAAGCAGCAAGTTGGTCATAGATCTCTTTATCCTGCTGGGGCCTCCTTCTGGAACAGCCTCCCTGCCTCTCTGAAAATTGAAGAGAACCATCTCCTGTTCCGGAAGCACCTCAAGACCTTCTAAAAGAGAAAAGAAATATCGAGGCTTAGTACCAAAAAATGAAATAAGCCAATCACGGGTTGAAAGATACAAGTATCTTTATTTTATGTACAGAATTCAAAGCAAACAGATAGCTATCTGGCTCCCAATACCATGCAGTGTGTACCAGCAGACACAGTGAGGAGTAAGAGTGCTGGACATCTTAATGCGGACGCTTTTATACAATTTTCCAAACGTTGTCCAGCCCCTCTCCAAACTTCTAATGTTCATGCTAGGGTTTGTGCCCAATTCACATAACAAATATTTCAATATTGTACAACGGATTTAACACGTTTGCATGTCCATGAAGTTACAATGGTGACATTGGTTCATTGATCCACAGTAAGCCTTGTTTCAAGAATCGCTACAATGCAGTTCAGCAAAAACACACAATCTAAGTTTGTTCTACATTGTCTCATTGTTTATACGAGGATGAGGCTTGTGAGCGCAGACAACACTGGATTGCAGTTCATTCAAGTCACAAGGTTTCTTTGCATTGAACAGTCTGCTCTCCGTCAGCCTAAATGATGACACAACTCAAAGGTCGTTCGGCTCGGCTGCAAGTTGAAAACACAGTCCACCATTTTAGGACACATGCAAGAGTCAAAATCAAAATAGCGGATGATTTTTAAAATGGCGGCGAAGTTGATCAAAATTCAAAACATTTCAGACGCGGTTTTCTGTGCATCGTGAATGGTCTTAGGCCAATATTCATAACAAGGCGGTATTATACAAATACAGTTTAACACACCCTCCTTTTGGCCTAAGCCAAGAGAATTACTCAAACATTCGATTTACTCAAAACCCCATGCCTCAATGTCCATACATCCTGAATCACATTCTTCAGAAATATTGATCACCATAAGTTCCTTGATAGTAATATCCTTCATTATAAAAGTGTTAGCAGTTTTCATGGGTGCATGTACTTTTGGTCCTAATGTACCTATCGTTTGTGCACAACATCCTCCTAACATCGAACATATGGCAGGAAGACATTGTACACAGCAACAAAACAGTAGGACACCAAGAACAATCATTAGGACTGCAAAGAGCTTCCAACCAAATGAATGCAACAAGTCCCAGAACCAAGCGCTAAAATCTCAGTTTCCCTCAGGGACATGTACTTCTATTCTCCTCTCTCGCCTAGCACAAATCGGGATCTCTGGATCAGTTCTGGCTTGGTTTACCTCCTTTCTTGCAGACCGCACTCAGACCCTTGCCATGCCCCCTTTCCTTTCTGTCCCCTGTGCCCTCACCTGTGGTGTTCCCCAGGGATCCTCTCTTTCCCCTATTCTATTCAATATCTACATATGGGCTCTGGTCTGCCTTATCCGTTCGTATGGACTTAATTGCTATTCCTACGCGGATGACACTCAAATCCTGATCCGTTTGGATCAGGATCATATCAAGGCTTCAGCTTCTCTTCATGACTGTTTGACATCAGTCGGCATTTGGATGGACCAAAACTGGCTCAAGCTTAATGGCGACAAAACTGAGGTGATGTTGGTGGGTTGTCCCCCCCGCCCATCACTTTGAACCCCTGCTTTCTGGCCCACCTCACTGGGCTCCCTGCCTTGTCCAGTGGACAAAGTAAAGAACCTAGGAGTTATTCTCTCCACTTCCTTGTCCATGTCAAACCAGGTCTCTACGGTCTGCCAATCTGCCCATCACCAGATCAGGATACTCAAGAAGGTCCTCCCTATGATCCCAGAGGCTATGCGTCCTCCTGTGGTAGCCGCATTAGTCCTCTCACGGTTGGACTATTGCAACTCCTTATACCTTGCCCAGCCAATGGGCCTTCTCCAACGTCTCCAGCGCATACAGAACCTGGCAGCCAGACTGGCCACAGGTTCCCCCTATGGAGCTCACATCTCGCCAGTGCTTCGCCAACTTCACTGGCTCCCGGTGGCCCAGCGAGTTAAGTTCAAGTCACTATGCATTGTCCACCGGGCAATCCAGGGCCTAGGTGCTGAGTTTCTCCAAACTAAATTTGTCTGTTATATACCAGAACGCAACCTTCGCTCCCTGAACACCAACCTTTTGGTGGTTCCTAAGTACAATCGGGAAAGACTCGGCGGCAGAGCCTTTTCCATTGCTGCGGCAAGGCTGTGGAACGCCCTCCCACTGCCACTCAAGTCTATCTCCAACCATCTGGCTTTCAGGAAAGCCCTGAAAACTACCTTATTCTAGCCCCCCGACTATTACTGCTCTTCCTGTGTGACAGTTTCCTCATCAGCGCCATGATGCCCCTGGGCGACCGTGCGCTCTACAAATTTAGGTAACATAACATAACATACTTCCGTACTCAAGGTATGTAGATTTTGTATTGCCTTGAATATGTTAGGGGAGGTTTCAGGAATGAAAACACAGCATGCAGATCCAACCATTTTACATACCCCACCACACTCAGCTAGGATGACGTCTAACACCATCCTATTTTGGAGGGCCACTAATTTAATGGCCTTTTGCTCTAGCATCATGTTGTACAGAATATTGGTGGTTCTATTGATGGTTTTCTCCAGTACCCTTGCTAGTCTTCTGATATCGTCAGAGTTCATTATTTGTCCCCAAAATGGCACAAAGGAATTTGCTACATCACCCAAGACATGTAAAGGAGTATCACCACTTTCATCCCACCTTGGACGAGCTCTAGAGACTTCAAAGGTGCTGGCCACATATACCCCTTATAACAAGATACTCAAATAACAAGTACCCTGCCAATCTCTAGGTAACCAAGGATAAGATTTATTGCCACAAACAAAGTAAACGGGATCTCCTACATACAAAGGTCTGTCCTCACTGGTTAGATGTGCAATGTTAGTACAATCCTCGAATCTACCCATTGGCTGAGAACCATCCTTTTGTATACAGAAGAAAACAGAGTTGGAGCTATGACTAATAGTATAGGAAGGAGGCATGGCATCCCGGTTGCCTGCAGGAGTCACCTTGAAAGAAATTAGTGACAGAAAAGGTCTAGAGAGTCCATCAGAAAGCCTAATAGAAGCAACAATGAGTTTGCTTCTATTCGCAAAGAGCGAACATCCCAAATGTGTTAGGACTTGTTTTTCAAATTCATTCAAATTAGTCCCATCAAAGTTCCCAGAAATAATATTGTTCCAATGACCAAAGAATTGTGCCCTGAGTGAGGCATAGCATGCAGTAGTTAGAGGAAGAGGATGACTATACCAGCCCAACCCCTTTTCCCCGTGTTGTGGCAAGTGTGAACACACCCAGCAATTTGTTCTATTTAGAAACACATGGGTGGCATTCATGATCAGTAGAAGAGTGTCTCGGTTGGGAGTCTCGAGAAGGAAGACTGTGCAGATGCACGAAAGGTGGAGACACAATTGAGATAATTTCAGTGGGTAACAAAGTCTCAAGGGGACGCACCCCTTCCAGATACCAAAACCCAAGCGCAAATACAATTATTTAACAGACCAGTACTGATTAAAAAAACAATGGGTCCTCAGGGAACATGATCTTTGATGTACAGATTCTTTGTCAGCCACAAGAACAATAGCTTGTTCTGCATGAGTAGATTTAGGAAAGGACATTGTTTCTCAGAGTCCGTTTAGAAGCCTCTCCATTAGGCTCTTTTAGTTCATCCGTCGGTGGCTCTTGACCACGTGGCCTATCTTGCTTGAAGGTAACTTTGCCGGTCCCTGTTTTTCCAGCAAAAGTGTAACAAGGGACCTGCTTGTGCAACGATGATTCCTTGTGGGCACAGCTGATGCTGAGCTGTATGTCCAGTGCCTCGGACGCAGATCGTACCTGAAGACTCCAGGTACGGTGTGATCTACAAACAGAGTGTCGCTGCTTCCTGAAGGAAGTGATGGAGCAGAAGCAAGATTGCTCACTGGTGCAGAAAGATCCAAAGAAGAACTTGAAGGCAAATCAGCAGTCTCCCCAGGACCCACCGGCTCTGGAAGGATATCTGGGACACCCTCGGTGTCAGTTAGAACAGACTTGTGATGAGGAACAGAGTGAACAATCTCCTTCTCTTCCCCTTCGTCATGGGGCAGCGGAAAGGTATCTTCTTGATGTGCATTGCATGGATCCAGTGTTGTTTCCCTTCTACTCGCACAGCAGTCTGCGTGGCCAATAGGACTTGAAATAGCACTTTTCAGCGAGGTGCAAACAGGAGGCTTTTTCAAATGCTTTAATGAGCTTCCAGTCCTCAGGTCGAAGTCGATGACCTGGACCCTCATATTTTACGGGGAGGGCTTCTCGCACCTGATGATAAATCAAATACAAGTTTTGAGCTAACTGGTCACATTACTCAGAAAGGAGCAAATGCTCTACATCTTTTATCTGCTTAGGTTTAGGCATATTCCAAATATTGGCTGGTCTCCCCATGATTATCTCATAGTTGAGAGAGCCCAGTCCCTGTTTGAGCGATCGTTCGCATGGACAATAAAGCTATCGGTAAGGCATCTGGCCATTTCAAATTGCTACTTGTGCAGATCTTTGCCATTTTGTTCTTTAATATACCATTATGGCGTTCTACAAGTCTGGCACTCTGAGCGTGTCTGGCCGAATTGAACCATTTATCGATCTGTAACCCTGCGCTTACTTGCAGGATAACAGCAGGGATAAAATGTGGACCATTGTCCTACCAAATGACCCTCAGCAAATCAAACCTAGGAAAATATTCCTTCAGCATTGTTTTCGTCATCGTCATTGCTGTGGCATCTTTCAAAGGGAAAGCCTCGACCCATTTGGTGAAAGCACAAATAACTACCAGAACATATTTGTAATTCTAAAAATGCTCCATTTCAATGAAATCGAAGTGTATAACCTCAAAAGGCACAGAGGGGGGACCAAAACTACCCCTCGGTGTCAATGTACCCTTTCCCACATTATGCTTTAAGCATACCATGCAATTTTGGACCAAATGCTCAGCAGTTTTCGAGATATTTACATCCACCCAGACATGTTCTAACAATTTACAAATCTTTCTAGCACATATATGAGTTGGACCATGAGCCATCGTAACCATAGCGGTGATATAAGCATCGGGCAGCATCCATCTTTGTTTTGCATTATGTACCCAACACCCTCATCGTCTAAACTTACTAAACCCTCAGCCCCTTGCTTAAGCTCTTCTGAAGTGGCATTAGCCTGAAAGTCTTTTATGCTCCCAATTCCTATGTCTATCACACAAGTGTTAGTGACTTCTTTCGTCATATGCATTTCGGAATGCAAATCGGTGGCACTCTGTTTTGCTATCCTGTCAGCAAAACCGTTTCCTCACCCCACTTCATCTGTTAATTTCTAGTGTGCTGTGCACTTCATTGTCGCTAACTGGGTAGGAAGCGCAAGTGCTGAGAGTACCCGAACTATCAAAGTGCCGTGTTGTATCTTAGTTCCATGTGAGGTCAAGAAACCTCTCTCTGCCATAATCTACTGAAGTTGTGAACCGCCCCAAAGGCATACTGACTGTCTTTAAAAATATTCACACTAAGCCCTTCAGAAAGTTCACAAGCTCTACTCAATGCAATAATCTATGTGGCCTTCGCAGAGTTATGCAGAATTATTTTGGTTTCCACAATAGTGCTTAATATAGTGATGGCATAAGCAGAAGTGGATGTACCATCTGGAAGTTTGAAGCATGAGCCATCACAAAACAACTCCCCTGTAGATTTTTTAACGGTGTATCATTGAAATCAATTCTGACTTTTGTCTCTTGCTCTGTGGTGTAGAGACAGTCATGTGACATCTTGTCACTGCAAGCAATTTCTTGTGGAAGAGGCTATAGTTTGGCCAGATTTAATGTGCAACATCTCTTAATTTGGATATGTGGTATAAATAGAATCAGCTTGTATCTTGTTAATCATGCTGATGTGAGATGTTACATCTGCGTTCTGTTTAATGGAATGTCTATAGAGTGTGGTACCATCACGGTTAAGGAGTGACCCAGAAACATACCCTCACTTTGTTTTACAGATGCAGCGGCAGCAGCAACAGCTCTCAAACATCTTGGGAAAGCGCATGCAACAGGGTCAAGCATGCAGGAAAAAGAACTGCACAGTCTATTCTTCCCTCCATGCTCCTGCGTTAACACAGCCAAAGTGAATCCATCACATGCATTCACATACAATACAAAGGCCTTGTCGTAGTTTGGTGTGCCCAAAACTGGTGATGAACACAACGCAGTCTTGAGCAGATCAAAACCTTTCTGGCAATCCATGTCCACAGTAAAGGCAAAGAAATGCCCTTCTTTGTCAATGCCAACATTGGTTGTATCATTAATGAGAAGTTAGGGATCCACTGTCTACAGTATGAATCCATGCCTATAATGGATCTGGTCTCTTTCTGTGTATTTGGGACAGCCATGCTAGTGATGCTTTGTATCCGTTCAGGTATCAGTCTTCTCCCCTCCTTTGACAAGATATAGGGCCCTATTAGCACCTTGGTCCATGCCGGTAAAATACCGGCACCGCCCTGGAGGAAAGGGGAATTACTACCCTATTCCAAGGTTGGTGGGGTGGTAATTCCCCCTTCCCCCATTGCCCTTCCCCATTCCCATTTTTGCCCCATAGAGTATAATGGGAATGGGGAAGGTGCAAATTACGGCACCGCAAATTGCGGTACCGTAATTAGCTCCCTGGTCCCTTTGCAGATTAGTTTTTAACACCTACAAAAAGCGTTAAAGTCTCCAACCCGCAAAGGGACCTCGTAGTAAGGCGGTAAGGGTTAATGGTCACCGGTACCATTAACGGTGACCATTAACCCTTACCGCCGTCCGTGTAATGAGGCCCATAGCCTAAATAGGTGACCTCCTGTTGACAATATTGAAACTTTTTCAATTAAGCCTTATGCCCATGCTCTGCTAGATGAATAAGCAGTAACACAATGCCCTCCTTGCAAGCAACTTCTGAGTCCGCAGCTAAAAGAAGATCATCAACATATTGCAACAACGTGCAAGTGGAAGGCAACTTGAGTGTATCAAGCTGTTCCTTCAAAGCTCTACTGTAAATGCTTGGACTTTCCGTGTACACTTGTGGCACACGAGTGCATGTAAACGAGTGTCCCCCTAGGGTGAACGCGAACAAATATCAACTGTCAACATGTACAGGAATACCAAAGAAAGCATTCTTTAGATCCACAACACTAAAATGAGTTTCTGAAGCTGGAATCATTGTTGATATAGTAGTCACATGAGACACAATTGGAAATTGTGGAGCAACCATCTTAATGATAGCACGTAAATCAATAATAAAACAGAAAGGAATCGGACTATTGCACAAGCTTCCTGCGATTTCTTCAATTACTCTTCGATGTACAAAATCAGAAACTATATTCTTTAAAGCTTGCTCACAATCAACTGAAATATTATACTGTGGGATATGTGGTAGTTTAACACCTGGTTTCAACACAATTTTAACAGGTTCAATTTGTAAAATACCAACATCATTATCATCAACCACCCATAAACATGCCGGAACCTTACCCAATTCAGTCGGTAAAGGCCTAGTCAAGAATTGTGAAGCAGAAGTTTGTTGAGGTGAAATCATCAAATGCACTCCACACCGGAGAACAATACATTAATGTATTCAGTCCTTTCAACAGATTGAAACCCAACTAATATTCACCACAATTTGTCATCAAAAGAAATGGACATGAACCTGTGAATGGCCCCAGTGAAATAGGTACCGGCTGAGAGACCGGACTAACCACTGGCCTACCAGAGAACACTACAGAAATGTTGTTCTGCCATGACAGTGGAATATCTGGAACCAGCGAATGATCAACGGAACACTTCTGTGCTCCTGTATCTATGAAAAATAGACACTTCCTATTCCCCACCTTAATTTCTATGTAGGGCTTTTCCTGATCAAAGGGAATAGGTACTGGTTCCAGACTGTGCTTTGTAAAGTCCTAATGGAACAGTACATCATCAACGGCAAGGTCCTCAGAAAGATAAACAGTCGAAGGATTATCAAAATGTTCCTATTATCAACACTATGCTGCTGACTATCTTGTGAAAATGACTGTTGATTCTGAGCAAACTGACTTCTACCAGGACCCCCTATCCCAGGATGACCTCTGGATCATCTACCCATGGTACCATATGTGTTATTTTATCGCTGCTGAAGGATCGGGCATTGTTCTCGCCAATGACCTTCTTGTCTGCAATAAGCACATTGGTTCAAGTGTACAGGACCCATCTGCGCATTACTCTGTGGTGCAAACTGTCCTCTAAACTGTGTATTCCCACCTCTAGTTCCTCTTACTATTTGCTGAAACAATACTTTTGTTTTTAAGTCTCCCTTCTTCCTTTCTATCCTCTATTTTTCAGTATTGACTCTATTTTTATAATACTGAGCCATGTGCAATACTTCAGACTGTGATTTAGCTTGCCAGGCACTTTTGGAAGTCATAATTTGTGATTGGATATCAGGCAACAATCCACGCACCAATGTATCCACAAACAGCCTTTTTCCTGACTTGGTACTCAAATCCTGACCGCTGAAATTGGAAAACACTTGTTCAAACCGATTAAAAAATTCAGTAGAGCCCTCATATTTCCCCTGGAGGTAAGCTTTAAGCTTGTCCCAAACTATTCTTCTCTCTGGAACCAAAGTCTTCAATTTAGTTACTATTCTGTCTAGCAGTGTCAATATCACCTGTGGCGGTCTCTCACCAGCATTCCTTTCTCCATCTATCCGTACCAAGTTAACCTATGTGTCACCCAGCCCTGCCAGATCATCTATAGTTCTAATCTGTTTCCATAAATCAGCAGGTAGGATCACAGGGAACAACAAGTCGATATCACGCAGCGTGAAAACTGACGAATGCAAGACAGATTCAATTTCTTTATAAAATCCTGTTGGATTTTTCCTAATATCTAGAATCGTCTGTCCAATGGTATTCACTTCCTGTCCGGAAAATGGGACATGAACAAACTGTGAAACATAATGAGCTTCAATAGTAGTGGCTGATGCATACGTTGCAGCATGAGCTGGAATTTCTACTTTAGGAACAAATGTCAGAGGAACTTCCCTCATTGGCAATTGAGAAGTAGGCAATTCTGAACATTCATTAAGCAACAGGACTAAATCAAGTGAAAAAGTAGTGAAAGCAGTATCAGGCGAAAATGCTCTCTTATAAATGACCATCAAATCTGTGGGACAACAAACCTTTTTCTTCATAAACTCATCCTGCAGGTGCTCTACCCTTACCTGTAACACTTTCCTTTGCGTACCCGGAGCATACTGACTAAACGTGTCATATATTTCAATGGGAGAAATTGAAACATCCGAAATCCATCTAAGCGCGTCTCTTCACGTGTCTCTTCACTCATTGGTTTACAAGAAGGAAGAAATTGTTTCTGCACATACGAAGTGTCCAATCTATCGCCATCCATATCATCATTCTGTAACCGATCTAACTCCGTCTTAAACTCAAAAACCCTCTCAACATGCTCATGTACTTTCTCTGCAGTGTCCCTTGAGTCAGCTAAAACATTCAAAACCCTCAACCCTTTTGCGACATCCATATCCGTCAAATCACTCCACATTTCAGCTAAATGCATTCCTATCCCTTATATCAAAATATTTTGTTCGGGAATACTTTCTTGGTCAGAACTTGCAGTTAAGACAGCTGATTTTTCACTTTCTTCTATACATTTCTTAGCCCATGCATACCATTCTCTTTTTCTAGCTTTAGATACTATACTATGAGTCACTACTTTTGAATCAACAGTCGCCTCTTCAATCGCTACAAGTGGAGCAGAACCACTTGGAAAAGAAAGTTCAGACAAATCTTGTACAATAGGTAGTGGAGAACCTACCGCTGGCGGTAAACACGGAATTAAGGGGACAGCAACTGTTGGTAAGGGCGGAGATGTAGAAGGGGGAACAACAACAGGAAGAGGAGAAACATCTGGAATAGGAGCGACAACGGGAGGAACATGAACAACAACGCCTTACAAATGCCATTTCATATCATATCATAACGGGGGGGTGCAACAGCGGGAAGAGTAGAACAACAGGGAGAGTCACATAAGGAGGTGGTGCAGTAGCAACACTCCTACGCTCATTTAGAAGTTTATCAATTAGCTCGTCTGAGGTATGAAAATCCTGAGATGAATATATTTTCTGCAGCCCAAGTTGAAAAGCCCTATCCATGTTTCTAATAGATTCTGACTGTTTCTGTTGATCATACAATAATACTTTTTCAGAGATAGACATATGTCGACGTGCATGTTTCTCTTTACTCTTAAATTGCTACATAGTTTCCTTTCTCCAAATCTTAATTACATCAAATGCTGCAGGCCTAGCCTTTTTCTTTAACAATATGGACTCTAAATACTCCATACGGGCAATTTCCAAACTCCCATGAACTGGCCATTGAATTTCTGAAGCATGTCTAGTTTGTCTGTGCCAAATATCGTTGAATACTATACTACCTAGGCCGAATTTACAGTACACAGCAGTGAAACCTCAAGTGGCGCGGTCAGCCGTATTCCAAAGATTGTCTGTCTCTGCAGAATAAACCCCTGAAACAGGCAGACAGTTTCCCAGGCATGTCAGATCACTGGTGTTACCTGCCATCATTTTAACTCGCGAGTGCAAATCTACAACCAAATATCAGGATACTTAGGAATCGAGGCACGACTCACCTGATTACAAAATACAAAGGAGGTCCGATCGGATTACAAATGATCCTCGTGGTTGGCGATTTCATCAAAGCGCCCACCTCGATATGGGGACCCTCGTCAGGATGTCCTCTCAAACTGCGTGCTCACTGTTCAAGGATCAGATTGTGCAGTACTGTCGAGGTGTCGCGTCTCCTACAAAGCAGCCCCCTTTTCTCAATCTCCGATCCTGGTCCGATAGCCGCATCTTTATTTTCAGCGAGGAGACATCAATCTTGAGGGTCCCTATCCGGGCGCCATCTGAAAGACCAAAGAAATATCGAGGCTTAGTACAGCAAAATGAAATACGCCAATCACTGGTCAAAACATACAAGTATCTTTATTTTCTATATAGAATTCAAAGCAAACAGATAGCTATGTGGCTCCCAACACCTCCCAGTGTGTACCAGCAGACACAATGAGGGGTGAGAGTGCTGGACATTTTAAGGCGGACGCTTTTATACAATTTTCCAAACGGTATCCAGCCCCTCTCTAAACTAATAATTTACATGCTAGGGTTCATGCCCAGTTCACATGACAAATATTACAATATTGTACAACGGAATTAACAAGTTTGTATGTCCATGAAGTTACAATGATGACATTGGTTCTCTGATCCAAAGTAAGCCTTGTTTCAAGAATCGCTATAATGCAGTTCAGCAAAAACACACGATCTGAGTTTGTTCTACATTGTCTCATTGTCTATATGAGAATGAGGCTTGTGAGCGCAGACAATACTTGGATTGCAGTTCATTCGAGTCACAAGGATTCTTTGCATAGAACAGTCTGCTCTCAGTCAGCCTAAATGTTCACCCAGCTCAAAGGTCGTGTGGCTCGGCTGCAAGTTGAAAACCCAGTCCACCATTTTAGGACACATGCAAGAGTCAAAATCATAATGGCAGGTGATTCTTAAAATGGCGGTGAAGTTTATCAAAAATCAAAACATTTCAGATAAGGTTTTCCGTGCAACACAAATGGGCTTAGGCCAATATTCATGACAAGGTGCTATTATACAAATACAGTTTAACACTTCCTCTTTGCTTTTGCTTTCTCTCCTCCTCTCCCCTGCTGATCTCCTGGCTGAATCTGAAACTGCACTGGTTACCTGGCTACCCTATGATCTCGGGCTCAGGTCCCCCCACCAGTTGCACACCTGCACTGCCCCCCTGGTAATCCTGCACTTGGGGACTGTTTCTGTATCCCTACAGCCCCTACTAGCACTTGACACTTGATGTCTGCACTTACCCTTGCACTTGCCACCAGCTTCTTGCACTTCTATTTATTGTCTTATTTATTTTACTACTATCTATACTGTGCTGGACTGCCTCTTTCCCCCCGCACTTTTCCCCTCACCCTTCCTCTGCACTTGCATGATCTCAATGTCAACTGGCCTAGTAGGATTGTTGTCTCTGTCTTCCCTATGTTTCCTCTCCCTTGCCTCGTCGCGCCTTGAAACATTTGTGTATAGGCGCATTATAAATAACATATTATATCATATCATATCTAATAAGGTAACACACGTCAAGATATTGTGATCTGTGTCAGCCCTTGGTGCATGAACAGGCTCCACGTATTGAGTAAATCAGGGTAGATTAAGACAAAGGGCCTCATCACGAGTCTGGCTGGATCCCTTAAATGCAACAGTAGTGCTATTACCGCCTCATTTAAGGGTCTGCCAGATCATGGCTTTGCCGATTTTTGGCGTAATTACCGCCGGTGGGAAATCCACCGGCGGTAATAGCACACATTTTCCCCATTGGGCCCAATGGGGAATGAGGAATTCCTGAATGGGCCCAATGGGGAATGGGCAATAACCCTTCTGCCAAACCCGTGATCCGGCGCTAATAGGGCCGGGGGGCTTGGCGGTAGGGCTATTAGCCGGCGCTAATATCGCCGGCGTTGCCGCCCAACTTGTGATGAGGCCCAAAGTCTGAGGTTATGATCATTGGTTCGGGCTGATGTGAAAATAAGTCCCATTATAGACCCCAAACATGTGAAAATAATGTCCTACAAAATAGTAGAGAATGATACCAACGAAGGTGAAAAACGGAAGCCTTCATGTCCAGCTGGGCTTCAGAGCTACATTTACTAGTATTCGCAGCAGGCAGCCATCTTGAGGGGCACTGTACAAAAGGAGACCACACCCTTCATCACCTGTTAGCCAATGGTGGCCCATCACTGATTTGAATGCTCCAATTGCCGATTCACCACGAAAGAGGCAACTCCCATAGCAGGTGTCCACCATCTTTGTAGTAAGTGAAACAAAACATTTCGTAATTTTTGCTACATGCAAATACTGACATGATATCTAAAAGAAATGTGAGCTGGCAAGATAATCTTAATATATAATTATGAAGAAGTCCGATCTTAAGAATGGCATTTTTCAGTCATGCCTATATAAGATACTAGGGAAAATCAAATCTGTCGATTCCAAAACAAAAAGTAGAAGGTTTCATCAGAAAGCTAGTATCGGCAAACTTGTTGCCAAGTGACATTTTCCTTTTCGGGGTAAGATTATTTATATAATTAAGTACAACCTTGTAACGCATGAACATTGATGAGGAGCTAGAATGAGAGTCTCATGAATGAAACTGTATTGTTGCAGCATCTGTTCCCACCTGGGCCTCCCTAATGCTTTTCTCGACCACACTTCCTTGCTGATAGTCAGTCACAGAATATCCATTATTCTCTGCTTGGATTTGCAGCTCAGACTAATGGTGAATACGGATGCGTACTTCTTGCCTGGAGGATAATTAATGATTTTGAGCCTGGAGTATTTGGTCATGATACAGTGCATCCTGAAAGACAAGCTGAACCCGGCCAGGGCAATCAACACGCAAACCGAAAGCTTCAGTACTGGCGACCGTGGTGGTTTGAACGACTCGCTACTAAGGGAACAGGACTGTTTGCTGTCGTCACTTTCCATGCATAGCAACTCAAGTAACTTTTGATTCCACTCTAACACATGCTTCCATGCACAGTTCATTGCGGGTACTTTTCGGTGTCCCCGTAGAAACACAGTGGGGATCTCTTCCATTTGCACTTTAGCGTAGACAGGTCCCCACTGTTTAATTTTTCCCATTTTCATGGGGGAGTGCAAAAGGTAGGGTGACCAGGGTTTTTCTGGGACAGTCCGGGGAAATCGCATCCTGGGAGTTATTTCATTTTGCAAGGGTGGGTGCCCAAGGTCCCTGTTTTTGTCAGGACCCGATTTCAAAATCCCGAAATCGGGTCCCGTCGCAAATATAAATGTGCGAATGGGGGCGTGAAAAGCATTTCATGCCCCCTTTTCCTTTCCCTTCCCCTCTCTGGCCACTTTCCTTCAATAAGAGCACACCCCTCCACTCCCCCACCACTCCCGCAACTGGCCAGTGACATAGAAGTAAGACCATATTTTTATTTTTATTTATGTTAGTCTATACTTTTATGTCTATGGCCTGTCCAGGTTTTTTGTGTGAAAAATCTGGTCACCCTAGCAAAATGGTAGGGAAAAAAGGCAGCGTGCACGCTTGTACACTGCGGTTTTTGCACACCGCCACGCAAATGAAGTAAACACTGCGTGCCATGTACGCATGGCAGGCACCATTTATAATGGATTTCTGTGGGGCAAAAAAAAAAAAAAAACAGCAGACTCCATAGAATTCACAGCATTAGCACCAGCATGAAACTCCATGCTGGCTCAAATGTGGTAGAATTCGTTTGGCAGAGCAGAAGGGAGCAGCAAGTTATGATGCGTAAAAGCCTAACACTGTCTTTCTGCTATCCAGGAATGGTGTGCCGCCAACGACCTTTGCCTTAATGCCAGTAAGACCGAGATTCTACTCATCGGCACACCCACTCCCTCCTGCCCTGCAGCTCTCTGGACGGCCTCTCTTGGCCCTCTTCCTGCTCCTACCTGCAAGGCTAAAAACCTCGGGGTCATCTTCGTCTCCACTCTCTCCTTCTCGCCTCACATTTCTGACGTTTCTAAGAAGTCACACTACCTGCTGCACCTCCTCAGAGTTGTCCTTCCTTTCCTCTCCTTCCCCCAGAAGCTCACTGTCTCCAGAGCCCTGGTTCTCTCGAAGCTGGACTACTGTAACAGCCTCTACCTAAATCTGCCTGCCTCTACTCTCCGCCCTCTGCAACTCATCCAGAAAAGGACTGCGAGACTTGTCCTTGGCCTCAAGCCCCGGGACCGTATCTCTCCAGGACTGAAATCGCTACACTGGCTCCCTGTGGCTGTGAGGATTAAGTCCAAAACCCTCTGCATTGTCCACAAGGCCTTCTGGGGCCAAAATACCTTCAACTCTCCCTTCCTAAATATCTTCCTTCTCGTGCACTTCGCTCATCCGCCTCCAACTCCCTCAGGGTCAGTCGCTTCTCTAAGCAACGAGTTGGTGGGAGATCTCTCTCTGCTGCAGGGGCCTCCCTCTGGAACAGCCTTCCTGCCTCCCTAAAACTTGAGGAGAACCATCTCCGGTTCCGGAAGCGCCTCAAAACCCTCCTCTTTGCTTCTGCTTTCTCTCCCTCTCTCCCCTGCTAAATCACTGAAATTGTACTAAATCAGCAACTGGGCCACTCACCAATCTCGGTCCTTGGCCCAGCCACTCTCCCCTGCACTGCCTTCCCGGCAACCCCTGCACTGCGGGACTGTCTCTGTATCCCTACAGCCCCTCTTCCCAGCACTTGTCTGCACTTATCTTGCACTTGCCACCAGCTGGCCCTTATTATTTATCTTGTTCGTTAGTAACCGTGTACTGCACTTTCCCCTCTCCCTTTCCCCCTTGCACTTTTCCCATCCCCTTAACCTTGCACTTGCGCGATCTGAATGACACCTGGCCTAGTAGGATCGTTGTCTGTCTCCCTTTGTCCCCCCCTCCCTGCCTCGTCGCGCCTTGAAACACTTGTGTATAGCCGCGTTACAAATGCCATATCATATAATATCATAACACACAGCTTTTATACATTTTTACTTTACACCTCGATGAAAATGATCCACAATGTGTTTTCCATCAGCAATAAATGAATATGTCAATTTGCACTTCTTGGCCTCCCAGAACCATTATGTCATTGCATTTTTTAAATTACAATGACTGATCACTGAACATGGGCTACTATTGATTTTCCTTGCACTTTATCCAATATGAACACAGGAGAGCTCATGAAAGCCTTGCGTAAGGCTTTAACACCTTCCATTCCCACCACGCCCCATTTTTCAGCAAATTGTATTGCGAAGAGGAGGGGGCGGAATGCAACTTGAGTTTCCTCTGCTCGCCTCCTTTCTGCCATACAAATCCTCCAGCATTTGCACCTGTATGCATTTTCATGCGGGCGCATATTCTGGGGATCCCTGTGGAGTCTGCCTGTTTTATGCACAAGCAAAAAGCAGGTGAAACCCCTTAGGGGTCTATTGTAAATGCTGCATGCCGTGCATAGATGCATAGATGCCAGCGTTTACTTCCTTTGCACGGTGGAGTACACACCTGTACACTGCATTTTGCCCACCCCTTTTGCACTCCACCGTGCAAGGGACAAATATTTGACAGCGAGGAGCCGTTTACGTCAAAATGTTCATGTAACAACTCCCCTCTGCCATATAGAGCGCTATTAAAATGAGCTCCAGGAGTATAATGCGTACTGCTACACTGCCACGCAGCTCTCTGCTCCCAATATACAGTATCATGCATGCACTAATTGACTAACGGCAGGTGGCTCAATCACCCGGAACAGTTTATCACGTTTCATGTTACACAGTCTGCCATTAACGGTGAGGAACAATGCCCCCATGAGTGACCCCCCTACTACTATAGCCAAATTCGGCCTTACAAAGTAACTTTTCAACATTTGATAATTTTTCACCACTAAAATCACCATGGTGATATCAAAATGGACTACCCGGTCCAGCAGAGAGGACACTGGCCCGTACACAAAAATGTAATCCTCGCAGATGTAGACATTTGCCCCTTTTTTTAATCCATTTCCTGTTCAGCTTGCTCTTTTAGGCGGGCAGGTTTTCAAGCAGTCCATGTGAACCAGTTACTTCTGTGGCAGAATCATTTCGAATGATTTAGACAACATAGATGGTGCATGAGGCCGGTTCTGAGGCAAGGGGGAAATACCATAGATACTGTCAGCAGACGTCCACAGATTGGCCCTACAAGGAACAGCGGGTGCCTCTGTGCCAGAGAAGAGATCCGCACCTTGTTTTGCCAACAGCAGTGATGGATTGTATAGAGCATCATTTCCCTGTGTTTTCATTGAAGCTGGCAAGTAAATCCTGGCAACGGCGGCGCAGCAGCATCATTGAAGCCTTCTGCATTTTTGACACTGAGCATGTATTGGGTGCTCCAAATTGTTAAGCATTAAAACGGGTGTGATGGTAATTCCACTGTGACCTTGTACTTCCTAATGCACAACAAGGTATCAAGCAACCTGTTAGCCATGGGGTAAGTCATTGGGCTCTGACAATTTCCGGACCACCGCATGTAACTAGGACCATGATAACCGAGTAGACAGTACATCCTTTAATGTTCCTCTTAATGGTTTTCTGATCTTAGGACCTAGGGCACTGTATCAAAATACTTCAATCAGCTGGAGCAGTCATTACGCGTTCCACTAGATATTGGTTTTATCCCATGACCAGGGGCGTTCTGGTCAAACAGGAAATTGAGAAATTTCCCAGAAGCTTTCTGTTTCTCCCAAAGACTGGTTGGCTGATTTCCCTTCAGACTTCTCTGCCTCGGCCCATATCCCTCGCTCAACCTCTCCTAATATCCTCCATATGGCGTTGTATGGTGTGGATGCTCAGGGCAGCCTGAGCTTTCTAATTTATTTCAATAGCTTCGGCAGGTTATGGAAGATGGCTGCACCCGGGCCTTTCGGCGCGCAGTCTGTGTTGCTATTCATCTGTTCAGAATAGCAGCTCAGTGATCTGCGACTTACTCCTTCAAATGTCAGCGGTGGAACCCAAAGGCTTAAGTTCCAGGGCCAGTCTCCTCACCTGGGCACAATCATTGGATCTAGGCAAGTCAGTTTTGATTCCTGTGCCTCAGAGCCCATATCGGACCCATATCTCACAAAATAATCAGTGCTCAGAAGCAGAGCAAAATCCTAGCATTAAACAAGCATAATGCTCAAGAAGTATGGACATGTGGGAACCAACTGAGACTTATTCGGAGATGAAAGTGCATACTTAGGGATAGTTTCAAGTGTAGAGGGGGGATTATCCTAACGCACTTGGTGCGCGTCGGGCAACGCAATACACTTTTTTCTTACACGTGTTCTTTTAACCCCTTAAGTGCCAAGGACGAGCATAGATAGGCTTATGCGTCTCTTACTTGTCTTCAGCAAAGGCCGCTTACTTGAGATCGGGATCACCCTGGATGCACTATTGTGGGAAACGGACATGTGCAGAAAAGGCAACAGGGAGCAGGCTTCCCCATGCCCCGTATGAACAATTAGCAGGTTATAAGAAATACATGCACTATACACAAGGAAAGGCAGACGCAGTAATGCTGGTGTTCGGGTTTGCTTAGTGATTGAGACTTTGCCTCAGTGCACCAGCTGTTTTTTAATACATTTTTTTTTTATATGAAGGGGCGTCAAAAATACACTCTAACACTATACGTATCCCTAACCAGCTACATAAAACTAACACACGTGTATTTTATTAATGTAAAACATAATCCTTCAAAAATATTTTAAAAGTCCTGTGAAGTGCACTTTAAAAACGATATACAAAAGCCTTGCTTGCAAGACAGCATGACCAGGGCCGTCCGAAGGTTCATCCTGCTACAGGTGATAAGTTCTTGGGCTCCTAAACCGGGCTGCGAATGCCAGGAGCAACCTGGCATGTGTTGCAGTGTGGGGGGCTTAGTGGAGTTTTATTACCGGGCTGCGTTTGTCAGATGCAGCCAGGTATTGACTACAGCAGCAGGCCTACAGTTCCATTTTCTCCTCCCGGGACATGTCTGCCGGCAGCGGGGCAGGGAATCTTTGTGGACCTGCTTTGGCAGGGTGCGGGCCCCTGAAATAGATACACTGTGCTCTCCTACCTCTCACGGGGAGTGCCACGTTATATGACAGGTATTAAGAGGTGGCAGTGACAGTGGGCGCTCCCCTTCAAATGGGTAGCACCAATCAGTGAGCTTGGCCCGAAGTGGTGACCAGCAACCAGGCACCGCAGAAACGGAGCCTCGGCTGGAATGGTGAATAAAGCGTGGCACCCTTCCAGGTAGCCACCGCAGTCATCAGGCGCTCCGCTCACGCCACTGCCTAACATTCATTTCACCAATGCCACCCAGGGGCATACTACTGGCGCTCACATGGCTCTGCAAGAGAGGGGTGTGAGGAGGTTAGTGAGGATAGGATGAAAAAAGAACCAGGAGGAACTGGTGTCTGCAAGTATTGTTTTGCATGTGGGAGTTGGTGCAGGAGGCCCTTTGTGTTGTAACAGTATGGGTAAAACTCAGTGACTTGGGTGTGTGCTAGTGTTTGTGTTGGTGTATGTTGTGTGATGTTGTGGTGGGTTCTGGTTGTGAGCATTGGTTAATGTTCATATGGGATCCAGAGTCGGGGTGGCCATAACTGGAAGACTATCAGGTGTTTTGGTGTGTACTGCATTGTTGACAGTTTTATGGACTATGTTGGTTGATTCACTCTAGGTGTGCTTCCAGCATCTCAGAGATGGTGGGTGTGAACATAGAATTGATAACTGGTGTGTTTACGTGTAGTGTGGCTAGCACAAGGTCTGTTGTAGTGGCGTTGGTTATGTTGGAGGAGCAGGAAGGGGAGGTGAGTTAGTAAATCGTTCATTTTGTTGGAGCCTTTGGTGTGACTCTTTGGTTGCTGCTTGATGGTATCTACCCATGTTCTTGGTTGTGGTTCGTCAACCAATCTCACCTCCTCTCTAGTTGTTTGTCTGTGATGTTAATGCTGTTGGTGTCCTTTTCTGGTTGGCATTGTCTGTTAAATAACCAGGTTTTGAGTCTCATTTCCTGACAGTGATGGGGTCTTCTGTGGTTCACATTTCTTTGGGCATGGTGTTCCAGAGGTTAGCAATTAGATGTGAGAATGCTGTCCTGTTTAGTCTTAATAGGATCCTTGCTGCTGTATTTTGCACCCTTTGGAGTTTCTTGGTGAGTCTTTATGGTATTACTAAGTAGAGGCTGTTGCGTAGTCAGTTCATGTGAGTATCAGGGATATGATTGCAAGGGTTCTGTGAGGGAAGGAGAGGTAGGGGAGTAATCCTCTGAGTAGTCTTTGGAGGAAGAAGTATTTTTTGGTGATTCCGTTGACTTGCGGTCCAGGGATAGTCTGATGTCCATGAGTATTCCAAGGGTTTACTACATCGGTAGTCTGCAGTTGCATTACCATGCCGTCTCATCAGTGCTATTGGGGGTTCCCTCTGCCGAATCCTGCGGGTGAGAGCATTATTTTAGTTTTTGCAAGTTCAGTATAAGTTTGATCATTGTCATCCAATTGAACATATCTGTGCGGCAGATGTTCAAGTAGTTATTTTGTTCCTGGGTTCTGTTTATTTTCACAATCAGTTGTGAGTCATCTGCGTAGTTTTAGGCGGTGAGTCGGTGGGTTCACATGATGTTCATCAGAGGGCACATGTAAATGTTGAAAAGCAGAGGCGAGAGGTTGAATCCCTGTGGGACTCCGCAGGATATATTTTGGGTGTTTGAGGTGTACGGTGGTAGGTAGGTTTTTTTGGTCTAGTTTGTTAGGAATGAGGTAAGCCAATTTAACGCAGATTTCTGTATGCCACATTCCAACAGTCTTTTTATTAGTGTTGCGTGGCTGATTGTGTCAAATGCTGCTAATATGTCTTGTAGAACATTGGGCATCATCGTCTGCATTTATTTTCAGGTCGTCCCATATTGATACGAGTGCTGATTCTGTTCCTCTCATTGGTCTGAAAGCAACTTGTGACCAGTCGGGTATTGCATTTGTTACAAATTATTTTTGAAGGATCCTGTGCACATGGTTCCCCAGGATATATGCTAGGTAGGGCACTGGCGTAACAGGGGCCCCCGCAGTCCCCACGGTGTGGGGGGGTCCCACTAGCACATGTCCTAGGAGGGGGCCCCACTTGGAAAAAAAGTGAAAAAAATATATTTTTTCAAAATATTTTTTTTTTCATTTCTTTTTGAAATCACTTTGCCTGCATAAAGAAATTATTTCTGTAACAGAAATAATGTCTTTATGAAGACGGAGTGACTACAAAAAGAAACGTTCTTCTTGAAGTCTGAGGGCTCCCCCTACCCCATGACATGGAAGACCACAGGCTGGAGGCCTCCATGTAATGGGGTGGGGGAGCCCTATGACTACAAAAAGAAATAGTTTATTTTTGAAGTCACTCTGCCTTCATACAGAAATTATTTCAGTTATGGTTTGGTCCTTAACAGAAATCATTTCTTCATGAAGTCAGAGTGATTTCAGAAGAAACAATCCACCTCATTAAGGGGCCGATTCATGGAACAAACGTGCGCCGAAAATCTACGCGCTAGCAGGCGCAAGCAGGCGCAAGCAGGCGCAAGCGGAAAAAAAGAGGCGCACGCGCACGCGTGCGATTCATGGAAGTCCCTGCGCGTGTCTTCCTCGGGATGTGCGCCAAACCCGTGCATGGCGCACACGTCACTGCAACATCGCGAAAGGCGTGCGCGACGCGCACTGTGAAAGCGCACAACCTCAGCGCACACACCAGAAAGTGGGCGGGACATGGGGCGTAACGCGCAGAATGGGGAACAACACGCGAAAATAAGGGCGTAACTGGGGATGTACTGCAGGGAAGCAGACGGAACGCCCACAAGCACTCGAACCACACGTATTCATGGAATCGAATAGGGCAAAGCCACGCACAGCCAAAGCCACGCACAAGCTGAAAAACGGCCACCACACGAAGGCAGGCGGTAGAGTCCCAGCGCATCAAAAAAGTGGCGCGCGGGAAGTTAAATACGCGATTGAGCGGGGTACGTGGATTTCAGGGGTGCGCGAGAAATTCTACACGCGATTGGCCTGGGTACGTGTATTACAGGGGTGCGCGAGAAAATCTACACGCGATTGGCCTGGGTACGTGGATTTCAGGGGTGCGCGAGAAAATCTACACGCGATTGGCCTGGGTACGTGGATTTCAGGGGTGCGCGAGAAATGCTACAGACGATTGGCCTGGGTACGTGTATTACAGGGGTGCGCGAGAAAATCTACACGCGATTGGCCTGGGTACGTGGATTTCAGGGGTGCGCGAGAAATGCTACACGCGATTGGCCTGGGTACGTGTATTACAGTGGTGCGCGAGAAAATCTACACGCGATTGGCCTGGGTACGTGTATTACAGGGGTGCGCGAGAAATGCTACACGCGATTGGCCTGGGTACGTGGATTTCAGGGGTGCGCGAGAAAATCTACACGCGATTGGCCTGGGTACGTGTATTACAGGGGTGCGCGAGAAAATCTACATGCGATTGGCCTGGGTAAGTGGATTTCAGGGGTGCGCGAGAAATGCTACACGCGATTGGCCTGGGTACGTGGATTTCAGGGGTGCGCGAGAAAATCTACACGCGATTGGCCTGGGTACGTGTATTACAGGGGTGCGCGAGAAATCCTACACGCGATTGGGCCTGTGCGAGTGGGGCAGTGTATTACGTGGGTGTGCGGGAAGTTGAAGAGGTGAATTGCCAGTGTGGGTCCTCCCAGGTCTCCCCTCTACCCCCTCCACGACCTCTGCAGGCAGCCCACACCACAGGGGACTACCCTGCACCCCTGGTCATGTCCCGCAGGCAGCTCATCCACCATGGGCATGCCCCCCAGCCAAGCCACATGTCCCCTTGCACCCCCACCCCCCAGCACCGTGGGGCACCTGCCAGCAGGCCCCCAACCATGTCCCACTCATGTTCCCTTGCACCCCCACCCCCCAGTCACCAGGGGCAGCCTCCACCAGGCCCCCACCCATGTCTCCCACCACCCCCACCCCTCCAGTCACCAGGGGCAGCCTCCACCAGGCCCCCACTCATGTCCCCCTGCACCCCCACCCCCCAGCACTGTGGGGCACCTGCCAGCAGGCCCCCAACTATGTCCCCTTGCACCCCCACCCCCCAGCAGGCCCCCACTCATGTCCCCCTGCACCCCCACCCCCCAGCACTGTGGGGCACCTGCCAGCAGGCCCCCAACCATGTCTCCCACCACCCCCACCCCTCCAGTCACCAGGGGCAGCCTCCACCAGGCCCACACCCATGTCTCCCACCACCCCCACCCCTCCAGTCACCAGGGGCAGCCTCCACCAGGCCCCCAACCATGTCTCCCACCACCCCCACCCCCCAGCAGGCCCCCACTCATGTCCCCTTGCACCCCCACCCCCCAGCACTGTGGGGCACCTGCCAGCAGGCCCCCAACCATGTCCCACTCATGTCCCCTTGCACCCCCACCCCCCAGCAGGCCCCCACTCATGTCCCCTTGCACCCCCACCCCCCAGCACTGCGGGGCACCTGCCAGCAGGCCCCCAACCATGTCCCACTCATGTCCCTTTGCACCCCCACCCCCCAGCACTGTGGGGCACCTGCCAGCAGGCCCCCAACCATGTCCCCTTGCACCCCCACCCCCCAGCAGGCCCCCACTCATGTCCCCCTGCACCCCCACCCCCCAGCACTGTGGGGCACCTGCCAGCAGGCCCCCAACCATGTCCCCTTGCACCCCCACCCCCCAGCAGGCCCCCACTCATGTCCCCCTGCACCCCCACCCCCCAGCACTGTGGGGCACCTGCCAGCAGGCCCCCAACCATGTCCCCTTGCACCCCCACCCCCCAGCAGGCCCCCAACCATGTCCCCTTGCACCCCCACCCCCCAGCAGGCCCCCAACCATGTCTCCCACCACCCCCACCCCTCCAGTCACCAGGGGCAGCCTCCACAAGGCCCCCACCCATGTCTCCCACCACCCCCACCCCCCAGTCACCAGGGGCAGCCTCCACAACGCCCCCACCCATGTCTCACACCACCCCCACCCCTCCAGTCACCAGGGGCAGCCTCCACCAGGCCCCCACCCATGTCTCCCACCACCCCCACCCCTCCAGTCACCAGGGGCAGCCTCCACAAGGCCCCCACCCATGTCTCCCACCACCCCCACCACCCAGTCACCAGGGGCAGCCTCCACCAGGCCCCCAAACATGTCTCCCACCACCCGCACCCCTCCAGTCACCAGGGGCAGCCTCCACCAGGCCCCCAACCATGTCTCCCACCACCCCCACCCCCCAGCAGGCCCCCACTCATGTCCCCTTGCACCCCCACCCCCAGTCACCAGGGGCAGCCTCCACCAGGCCCCCACCCATGTCTCCCACCACCCCACCCCTCCAGTCACCAGGGGCAGCCTCCACAAGGCCCCCACCCATGTCTCCCACCACCCCCACCCCCCAGTCACCAGGGGCAGCCTCCACAAGGCCCCCACCCATGTCTCACACCACCCCAACCCCTCCAGTCACCAGGGGCAGCCTCCACCAGGCCCCCACCCATGTCTCCTACCACCCCCACCCCTCCAGTCACCAGGGGCAGCCTCCACAAGGCCCCCACCCATGTCTCCCACCACCCCCACCACCCAGTCACCAGGGGCAGCCTCCACCAGGCCCCCAACCATGTCTCCCACCACCCCCACCCCTCCAGTCACCAGGGGCAGCCTCCACCAGGCCCCCAACCATGTCTCCCACCACCCACACCCCCCAGCAGGCCCCCACTCATGTCCCCTTGCACTCCCACCCCCCAGCACTGTGGGGCACCTGCCAGCAGGCCCCCAACCATGTCCCACTCATGTCCCCTTGCACCCCCACCCCTCCAGTCACCAGGGGCAGCCTCCACAAGGCCCCAACCCATGTCTCACACCACCCCCACCACACAGTCACCAGGGGCAGCCTCCACAAGGCCCCCACCCATGTCTCCCACCACCCCCGCCCCTCCAGTCACCAGGGGCAGCCTCCACAAGGCCCCCACCCATGTCTCCCACCACCCCCACCCCTCCAGTCACCAGGGGCAGCCTCCACCAGGCCCCCACCCATGTCTCCCACCACCCCCACCCCTCCAGTCACCAGGGGCAGCCTCCACCAGGCCCCCACCCATGTCTCCCACCACCCCCACCCCTCCAGTCACCAGGGGCGGCCTCCACCAGGCCCCCACCCATGTCTCCCACCGCCCCCACCCCTCCAGTCACCAGGGGCAGCCTCCACAAGGCCCCCACCCATGTCTCCCACCGCCCCCACCACCCAGTCACCAGGGGCAGCCTCCACAAGGCCCCCACCCATGTCTCACACCGCCCCCACCCCTCCAGTCACCAGGGGCAGCCTCCACCAGGCCCCCACCCATGTCTCCCACCACCCCCGCCCCTCCAGTCACCAGGGGCAGCCTCCACAAGGCCCCCACCCATGTCTCCCACCGCCCCCACCCCTCCAGTCACCAGGGGCAGCCTCCACCAGGCCCCCACCCATGTCTCCCACCACCCCCACCCCTCCAGTCACCAGGGGCAGCCTCCACAAGGCCCCCACCCATGTCCCCTTGCACCCCCACCCCCCAGGAGGCCCCCACTCATGTCCCCTTGCACCCCCACCCCCCAGCACTGTGGGGCACCTGCCAGCAGGCCCCCAACCATGTCCCACTCATGTCCCCTTGCACCCCCACCCCTCCAGTCACCAGGGGCAGCCTCCACCGGCCCCCACTCATGTCCCCCTGCACCCCAACCCCCAGCACTGTGGGGCACCTGCCAGCAGGCCCCCAACCATGTCCCCTTGCACCCCCACCCCCCAGCAGGCCCCCACTCATGTCCCCCTGCACCCCCACCCCCCAGCACTGTGGGGCACCTGCCAGCAGGCCCCCAACCATGTCTCCCACCACCCCCACCCCTCCAGTCACCAGGGGCAGCCTCCACAAGGCCCCCACCCATGTCTCCCACCACCCCCACCCCCCAGTCACCAGGGGCAGCCTCCACAAGGCCCCCACCCATGTCTCACACCACCCCCACCCCTCCAGTCACCAGGGGCAGCCTCCACCAGGCCCCCACCCATGTCTCCCACCACCCCCACCCCTCCAGTCACCAGGGGCAGCCTCCACAAGGCCCCCACCCATGTCTCCCACCATCCCCACCACCCAGTCACCAGGGGCAGCCTCCACCAGGCCCCCAACCATGTCTCCCACCACCCCCACCCCTCCAGTCACCAGGGGCAGCCTCCACCAGGCCCCCAACCATGTCTCCCACCACGCCCACCCCCCAGCAGGCCCCCACTCATGTCCCCTTGGACCCCCACCCCCAGTCACCAGGGGCATCCTCCACCAGGCCCCCACCCATGTCTATCACCACCCCCACCGCTCCAGTCACCAGGGGCAGCCTCCAAAAGGCCCCCACCCATGTCTCCCACCACCCCCACCCCCCAGTCACCAGGGGCAGCCTCCACCAGGCCCCCACCCATGTCTCCCACCACCCCCACCCCTCCAGTCACCAGGGGCAGCCTCCACAAGGCCCCCACCCATGTCTCCCACCACCCCCACCCCCCAGTCACCAGGGGCAGACTCCACAAGGCCCCCACCCATGTCTCACACCACCCCCACCCCTCCAGTCACCAGGGGCAGCCTCCACCAGGCCCCAACCCATGTCTCCCACCACCCCCACCCCTCCAGCCACCAGGGGCAGCCTCCACAAGGCCCCCACCCATGTCTCCCACCACCCCCACCCCTCCAGTCACAAGGGGCAGCCTCCACAAGGCCCCCACCCATGTCTCACACCACCCCACCCCTCCAGTCACCAGGGGCAGCCTCCACAAGGCCCCCACCCATGTCTCCCACCACCCCCACCCCTCCAGTCACCAGGGGCAGCCTCCACCAGGCCCCCACCCATGTCTCCCACCACCCCCACCCCTCCAGTCACCAGGGGCAGCCTCCACCAGGCCCCCACCCATGTCTCCCACCACCCCCACCCCTCCAGTCACCAGGGGCAGCCTCCACCAGGCCCCCACCCATGTCTCCCACCACCCCCACCCCTCCAGTCACCAGGGGCAGCCTCCACAAGGCCCCCACCCATGTCTCCCACCACCCCACCACCCAGTCACCAGGGGCAGCCTCCACCAGGCCCCCACCCATGTCTCCCACCACCCCCCCCCCTCCAGTCACCAGGGGCAGCCTCCACCAGGCCCCCAACCATGTCTCCCACCCCCCCACCCCCCAGCAGGCCCCCACTCATGTCCCCTTGCACCCCCACCCCCCTGCAGGCCCCCACTCATGTCCCCCTGCCCCCAGGTCCTGACGAAACGCAATCATGGCAGTAATGGGCAGCATACCCAGCACAAACACCCAGCCAAGGATTGCATCCACCCACATAGTAGATGCAATTACATGATACAACCCCAATGGCAAGTATGTAAATGAACACATGTCCGTCACACACACATACACAATGGGTGCAAGTGAATGTCAAAACCCATATCATGACATGCATGAAACCAATGAGAAAATACCACAAATGTAAGTAATAAATATATGTATTAAAGATGAAAATGAAGTAAAGAAATAAAACACACAACAATGGGGATGACAAAACAAATGGTCCATGTCCGAGAACTAATAGAAAAAATCAAACAACAAAGGAATCCAAAAACTAATGTAGTCCAAAGCAAAATAATGGGGGGAAAAAATAAGGAAAAACCATTGCCTCATGGTGAACACAAATATAAATCCAACAAATGTTTTCCAAACATCAAACTATGTACAAGAATATCCCAGGGTCCATGAGCCCAACACCATAAATGAAACCTACTACTACTAACTAATAAAAAATATATATACAGAAAAGTGGCCATTGTCCGAGCGGTCCAAAAAAAACTTAAAAAATAAAGGAAACCTAACACTAACTAACTAAAGAACTATATACAATGGCAGCGGGCAAGTCCTGCGGCTCACTCTGTGATGTTGCCGGCCAGGGCATCATCGAACTCCATGTCGATGTCCCGGAGGCGGGACTCTGTCCTGGCCCCGAGGTCTCGCAGGGACAACCCCGTGTCCACCTCAAACTCCCTGCGAGCTTCCTCGAGGCACTCAGCCCGCCTCAACGCCCGACGCATGGAGAACTCCGCCCTGACCATGGTGAGCCGCTCCTCTTCCGCCCGCTGCCGCTCCGCACCTATCCGCTGGAACAACTGCTCCCACACGGAAGACACTGCCATCCCAGGGTTCTCCTGCCCTCCGGCCGATGCCTGCCCCTCTGATCTTGATGGCCCCGAGCCATGATGCCTCCCACGTCGAGCCTGCTGCTGCCTCCGACGCCACTGCCTCTGCCAGCACAACGGCATCCAGGCTGATGGAATCCACCGATGCCGTCGTGCACGTGCCCTGCCAGATGATGCCGGCACATCCTCCATCTGCAGGGGGGCAGTTGCTGGTGTGTCCACCCCTGCTGGACCTTCGACTCCCGACTGTGGCAGGGATGGGGTCCCCACCGAGCTGGCTGCGTTGGTCGGGGCAGGTCCACAGGGGGCCCTGGTGGCATCTGGGCCGGAAGACGGCATGGAGCACGACTGGCGCATAGCCTCCACAGAGGAGGAGAGGGTCGCCAGAAGGCCACACACATGTAGGAAACCCCTGACCATGGCGGCTCCCAAATGGTTCACGTACGCACGGTGCTCTTCGTGATGATGTGCATGCTCCTCCCGGGAAGCATGCACCTCATCACGAATGCCAGCCGTGCGCAACGCGACACCAATCAGGACCCTCTCCACACGGCCAGGGGTCCCCTTGTCCGCAGGTAGAGGAGTGTCAGATGACATGGACATCTCCCCTACCTGCGGACGGGCCTGGGATGGGGCATCCCTGCTGGTGCATGGTGGTGCAGTCACAGTGTCAGGGACAGTGACATGCACAGGCACCTCCATGGCGACCTGTGCTGCCTCTTGCCCCTGGCCCTGGACTGCACCACTTGCACCAGCGGGGATGCCCCCACCAGGCCCCATGTGTGGCTCAGTAGCGGCCTCCTCCCCCTCTGTGGAAACCACCAACCTGGATGTCTCCACGCCGTCTTCCGCCGGTGCAAGCCCCTGTGGGGGCTCACCCACCCCTTCCGCTGCAGCCGTGGCGGCATCCCCGCCGCTCTGCTCCACAGCGCCTTCTCCGCCCTCTTCTTCACTTGCCACTGTGTAGAGGGAGACATAGAACACAAGCATCAGGGTACTGTACAATGGTCCCCTAGACAGGAAGCAACAGCAGATGAGTGGCACTGTCATACATCACTTCCATCATGTCCCTCCAGAACACATGGGTCAGTGCAGGCAAAACACATACAGTAACAGGCATGGTGCATGCCATGGACATTGGCATACATGACCAAGGGACTCATGATTCATGCAATGTTGGTTTTAAACTCACATGCATCATGGGTCTTGCCATCACATGCACACACCTCACCGTAGTTCCATCCATCTGGCCTCGTACACCACAGACGCAGTGGATACAAGGATGACTAGGCTGCATCAGTGAATCTGAACATTGTCACAGACATGTGTCATGCATCCATGGCAGTTACAAGTCACAGACACGCAGGTCAGACACACACACATGGACACCATACGTGTACATGGGACCAGCACCCATCCCTCACCCCCACCCATGTCCAGGAACAGAGACTGCCATGCTTCCATGTGTCCATTCCGCACAGAGCCCCCCATGTTGCAATAGAACACATGCACCAACCATGTGGTTCACACATCACTGTACTCACATGCCTGACCATGATGTCCCTGCACACACACATACGTACATGGCCTATGTCACACATACAGGCAGGTATCAGACAACCAGCACACTGCAACATGCCCTGTCTCACACAGTAATGCTTGGCCACTTACCGGCCAACTCCAGATGGGTCTGCCTCCGAAGGATCTGGACGTGGAGCGCTGGGTCTACGCGTTCCAGGACCCTCATCTGGATGTCACTCAGGCGTGCCCGGCCCCCCTCCGCGAGGCGCCGGGCCTTATTGAGGGTCCTGGACCTCAAGTCCTCCCAGCGCTTCTTGATGTGCTTGATGTCGCGGGTTGCCACCCCCTCCGCGTTGATGGCAACCACTACATCGTCCCAGATCCTCTCCCGTCCTTCCTTGTTGGCGCGTGGTCTTCCGAAGAGGGCATCATAATGCCCCAGGACATGCTCCACCAGGACACCAACTTCCTTCTCACTGAAGCTGGTGGCCCTCTGCCTCTCTGGCTGGGGGTCGCCACTGGTCTCAGATGGTGCTTGCCCCGACATGGCGACCCCCGAGGCAGGCGTGGGTGGGCAACTGGGTCCTGGGGCTGGGCTGTGGAGCGATGGTATCCCAGTCGGGAGTCTACTGTTCCAGCAGGGGTGGACACAGCAACTGGACCCCTGCAGATGGCTGATGTGCAGGCACCAAATGGCAGGGCACGGTGGCAGCAGGCAGGCAGGCAGGCAGGCAGGCAGCAGCAGATGGCACGTGGGAGGCTGCTCGGGGCACTGGGGGGCAGTGATTCGGCCTTCTGGGCAGGAGCGTGGTCTTCCGTGTGTATTCGCGTGGCCAGCTTGATACGGAGTGATTTGGCACGTGAAAAATCTGCACGTCAGCGTGTAATTCGAGGAAAGGCCCTTAGCGCGTAAGCGCGTCTGCACGCATACGCATTTTCATTGGACCAAAGGCCCTCAGCGCGTGAGCGCGTCTGTGACGTGTCGTGCGAGGGTGTATCCCTCATTGCACGTGATGACAGAACACACGTGGATTTCAACCAATCGCGTGTGAAAGTTCACGGCACCCCGGAACACACGTACCCAGGCCAATCGCGTGTAGATTTTCTCGCGCACCCCTGTAATACACGTACCCAGGCCAATCGCGTGTAGCATTTCTCGCGCACCCCTGAAATCCAGGTACCCAGGCCAATCGCGTGTAGATTTTCTCGCGCACCCCTGTAATACACGTACCCAGGCCAATCGCGTGTGGAACTACCCGCGCACCCGGAAACACACGTACCCAGGCTAATCGCGTGTGGAAAACTGCATGTCCGCGTTTAATGCGCGTAATCGCATGTGGAATACTGCACGTCGCGTGAAATGCGCGTAATCGCGCGTGAAGAACTGCACATCCGCGTATAATGCGCGTAATCGCGCGTGAAAAACTGCACGTCCGCGTGTAATGCGCGTAATCGCGCGTGAAAAGCTGCACGTCCGCATGTGACGTGACGCGCGCGTGAGTTTCCCTCAGCACGGGTTAAAGGTGAGCGGGCCCAGCAGTTCGCTGTACGTGCCTTCCGTGGAGACCGACGTGTGTTGCTGCTTCCAGTTGTTTCGCGCGCCATCTACTTCACAGCTCTCAAGGACGTATCTCTTCTTTTGGCGGGGGTATTGGCTACGCGTGTTTTTCTGCATCGCGCTAGTCAGACGGTGAGTCGCAAACGCTCCTTTTCCCACTGCGGGTGCCCCTGTGTATTGCACCCATTTTCGATGTCATCGTAGCCTGCGTGTCCCACGCGTACGCGTTATTCGTGTTACTGGGTGCCACCGCATACTGCGGGAGGTTAAATCCACGCACGTAGGCTGCAGGGTTGCGTGCACGGTTTTACTGCAGTTTTGGGGTGCCTGAGCATTGCGTGACCCGTCACCACATCACCGGGGTCACATACAGCCTTGCAGGTGCAGGGGGGCTGTTAACATCTTGCTTCCCACCCCCTTCACCCCAATTGCCCAGGTCAATTGTGGTGTACACCTCCCATTGGAACCACTCCATCTGTGCCAGCACTATTACATCTGTGCCATGGTTGGGAGGCCACCAAAGGTGAGGGGCGCCTCAGCTGGGCGTACTCCTCGTGGCGGGCGTGGTCGGGGACGTGGCCGTGGTGACCAGGGAGTAGGGGGACTCCAGGGTGTCCAGGGCAGCCACAGAGGGGGAAGAGGCAGGGGTGCGCCACTTGAGCACAATGTTGTGCCATGTGTTGGGGCAGCCATGCCACCACCCCCTGTGGTTCCGGGGATGCAGCTCCTGCATCTGGCACTGGCACCCGTATGACCCGGCAGTCCGTTCCATCGACTGCCATGGGCCCAAGGGTAGCGGTAGCTGCAGGTGCCACCCAGGCTCAGGGTCTGCCAGCGCAGGCTGCGTTGGCACTTGAAGAGCCCTTGGTAGATCTCCAACAGGCCAGGGGGGAAACCATAGGGGCACGCCGGGCTGCTCAGACCAAGACACGTGTCCCTGGGGCAGTCATGTCATCTGCTGCCCCGAACAGCCGGGTGTTGGCAAGTGCAGGGGCAGATGCACCCAACAGCACCCCAGTTGTGAGTCTGCCTACCAGGACCGTTGCGGTCAATGACCCTGCCACAGCTGATGTTGCTGCGCAGGGTCCATTAGTGGGCACCCAGCTGCCACTGACACAAGTCAGGCCTTTGGTCATCCCTCCACCTGCCACTCCCTCGGCTCAGTCCACCGAACCCACTGGCCATACTGGTCAGGGCGGCATTAGCCAGCCAGGGTCTGCGCCACAGTCCAAGAGGAGGAAGGTTGCACCTGCAGCACAGGCTGGGACCCCACACACAGCCACAACCTCCTGCACGTCGAGGAAGAAGCCTTTCTGTAAGCAGGAACTGGACTTCCTCGTGGACTACGTGCGGGGACACAGCCATGACATGCTAGTGGGTGCCATAGTCAGACTACGGCTGCCCAACGTGACACCCACTGGAAGCATGTTGCGGAACATGTCAGTTCATTCGGCCATGAGGTGCGCACGGCGCATGAGTGCAAAAAGCGCTGGAATGACATCAAGCGCAGCACTAAGGCTAAGCGTGCCTCAAATTACAACTTGACTCTGGTGACTGGCGGTGGGCCTGCACCAGAGGAGGAAGAACTCACTCCGCATGAGGCTCTCGTTGCGGAGTTCATACCACCAGAATTGGTCGAAGGTGTGGGAGAGATGCTGGACTTTGATGCCCAGTCCAGTGAGTGTTGATGCGTAGTTGTTGAGGACGTGTGTGTTTCACTTGTGGGATGTGTTGTGCATGATTGCTGCTACATGTGACGTGTACATGGTTCTGATGTGTAAGTAATGCAATGCTACCGTCATGCATGTCTCCTCTGCCTGCATGCGGGACTCCATGTGGGCATGCTCCCTTGCCCCTCCTCCGCCACTCTGCACCCCAGTTCCACCTTTGCACTGGTCTGCTACATTCTTGCGAATGTGTAGTTTCTTGTTCATGTGTCCTGTGTAGATGCTAACTTCCAGTTTAGAAACTGCCAGACATATGCCGTGTGGTACAGCCTTAGTACTCGATGCAGGGTATCCCACTTGTACTGTGCATGGGTCAGATGTCCGGCAGGGACATGAGTGCCCATTCATGCTCCATGTGCATTGCACGCATGCCCCTATGTGTCCTTGACTGGATGATCACTGTAATATGAGTCCTTGGTTACATACATTGCCTGCCATATTATCGGCCTCCCCATGTCAACTGTGGCTCAGTCCTGCGTTGCACACATGTTTAGGCTCTGACAATCTGTGTGGCTCACAGGCCTCAGCCTGTTCAATGGCCAATGACTCTGTCCAACTCTTGTCGTGTCTTCTTCACACGTGGCTGGCCTCCGGATCTTCCATCATGTGTCCTGCCCACTGTCCCAGCATCATTTGCAGTGTTGTAATTTGAATCACATTAAGCTGTTGATGCCAGTCAACACTGCTTGTCAATACACAGGTGTATGGGCAGCCTTTGGATACCATGCTAGGCATCCCTGCTTTGGTACTGGGGTGGAGGGGTGCTTGGCTGCTAGACATGGTACACATTGAATACACAATGCACGTGATGTCTGAATTTGACATTGCACTGCCTTCACATTTCCTGGCACACACCATGGAGTGCTTGTATATGTAGGTAGTGAGTGGCGTACACATTTTCAGCACTGCATAGACCCACTTCCATGCAAACTGCCACCTTTCAACAGGTCTGATCACAGTAGCTATTCAAAGTAGACCCAGCATGCATGCCAGGTCATATGTTGTGTGTCACATCTCTGCCGGATGCCTTTGCTGTCGGTGTGTGCGTGTGTTGTGTGCTTCTGACATGTGTAGTGACCTTTTCCTCTCTATTTTTCAGGTGATGACGCAATGGATGCAGAGGATGGTGTTGTCATGCCAGACACAGGGTTGGTAAGACCACATCAACCCGGCACTAGTGGGGGTCGTGGGGTGGTAGGCCACGAAAACCCCCAAGTGCTGCAGTCCATCCTGTCTCTGGCTGCCTATGAGTCCAGCCTTGATGACGACTCTGACGTCCATGTTGAGTTGGATGAGCATCAAGTCCATGTGTCAGGGGTGAGTGATTCTGATGTGGACACTCCTCTGTCTGCGACACCTGCACTGAGGGATCAGACAGTCTTGGTTCCTCCGCCCGTGGTGGATCGGGACGCAGGGTCACCCTCCACACCAGTCACTGATGTGCCTGGGACATCACGTCGACGGGGGCATGTAGTCGTGCAGCCGCAGGCGGTGCCAACACAGCGAGGACCTCCGGTCCTTGGGTCCCGCAGGGGTCAAGCCCGGCAACGCGGTCGCCGCGCGCAACCGCTGTATACTGAGTGGGAGCAAGACATGACTGCCAATTCCGAACGGCAGGGGGCAGCAATGGAGAACATCGCTGACAGCATGGAGCGTGTGGCCCGATCTGTGCTCCCCCCTGCTAGGCAGGTGCTTCTCCAGCAGCAGGCGGCACGGTCCACGGCCCGCTCGCTCAGGCTGGGCATGGCGGCCTCAGACAGAGCACGCCAGGCTGAAATGTCGTCTCTGCGTCAAGCAATTGCTGCTCACGCAGAGGTGCACATGGATGCCCTGAGGGAGGAGTATGCCTCCCTCAGATCCACTCTGGGTGTCCTTATGATGTCCCAGAGGCAGCAGGCAGAGGAGAGGTTTGCACAGCTTGAGCGCACCATCTCGGCTGAGCTACAGGCTTGCCGGGATGTGCAGCGGTTGTCCAGCCAGGCCTTGCAGGAGGAACTCCGTGTTACACGTGCTACCTTGCAAGAGGAAGCACGTGTATCACGTGAGGTTCTGCATGCAGACCTATGTAACATCGCCACACAGAACCAGGCTCACCTGTCCGGCAGACTTGCTGCCGACGAGGGGCAAGCTGCGGCTAGGCGTGGCCAGGCTACTGTGCCACGTCCTCCTTTCCGGGATGAGCCAGACTCGGACGACCATCTATCTCCCACATAGGTCGTGCTGTGCAGGCGTTGAGCCCATGGAGGTATTTTTTTTGGCTCAGCATCATCGCATGTGGATGTTGAGCAGCACCCTGTACCTCCCCCCTCCTGGGTGCCTCCCCTCCCCCCCGGGTCGTATGTGGCCATTTTTGATTTTTCGTTTAGTTTAGTTAGTTAAGTTTCTGTTTGATAGTTAGTTTAAATAGGTAATGTAGGTTTTCCATAGTTAGTGTAATTAGTTAATAGTTGAGTTAGTTTAAAATTTGTAGTCTATTGTGCTTTCATGTGACAGTGCGGTGCCTTGTGGTTTTTGAAGGCATCCACTGTCTGTTCCAGCTGGGCCCTTCATGGTTGTCTTGTGTATTTGTTTGCTGCTTGGGTTCCTTGACTCACATATGCCACTCCTGCCTCCCTTATCCATGGGCTCGCAAGGATGGTTCGGTGTTACAGAATTTTACACAAGGGCTTTGGACTGTCATATCTGTGGCATGTCTGGTGCTTTGTGACTTGTGTTGACACCCCTAGTGGGGATGATTTAGGTGTAATTGTCCACTGTTCAGCTTTTGCTAGATGGGGTGTGTCATGATTAATGTGGACATTGATTGCTATGCATTGTGTATTATGTCTCATTTCTTTCCTGTACACGTGCCTGTTGCAATTCATGCTGTAGATAGTGTTCCACACTTTGGAAGTCAAAGACGGACTGATGGTGTGATTTGTGATGTGACTCTCTGACATGGTCAAGTAATGAGATGCCTGATGAGACACACACAGATCACTTTGATGCATTAATCATTTGTTTCATGCACTTTCTGCAGGGGGATGAGGCACCAGAGCACCTTTGCCAGCAGACATGGCCCATTGGACGACGGAATTCCTGACCCGTTTGTTGGTGCCCACATGCACATGTGTGCACGGGCAGAGCCACAGTGATTGCAGACCCACATCCTAGAACTGCTGACATGTTCCAAGGAACTCCAGGCAAGGTGCGCATCACAGGGGGGCCACGACACAGCAAAGCTTGCACCAGGCGAGTTGCACATGCAGGCTTAGTCACAGCACTGAGGGTGAGCTTAGACGAATATTGGTGTTGAAGCACACAATGCAGCTCAGTTGTGTTTGTGGACTGATGGCTGTTGATAGTAGGGATGTCTGGGACACATGCAGCGGCAGTGGCACATACCCTGCGGTACACCAAGGTTCATTGAGGCACTTGTATCAACCATGTAGCCTTCCGAGACATGGAAAGGGGCAGCTCACAGGGACATACAGCAAGGGACATACTTGGGTGCAGTGCATGTCTATTCCACGTACTTCATGATAAATGCACTGCCAACTTTGTTTTGGTCATGGTGGTACGCAACTTGCTCTGTAGTCATGGCTTGCCATATGGGTCTGTCTGCTTACCCAGGGAACATTGCATGTTGTGTGAATTGTGACACATTGGTGTTCCATTTGCCACGCACCCACCAGCGCCTGACTTACTGCATTGACTGTGTATGACCCGTCACAGGGGTGATGTTATATATGGGTACGAAGCATCGAGCACTGATTGTCTGTTTGTAGAGTAGTTTGTTGCTATGGGGCATGTTTTGTGTTGTGTTTTCGTGTAATTGGCACATACAGGTTGTTGACTGTGTCTCTCTTTGCAGCATTGGAGTGCTCCTGTAACCGGGCCTGAGAGTGCGCAGGCAGGAGGCCAGCACTCAAAACCAGAGCTAAGTGTCTTGTTGTTTTCTTTACAAACTGCCCTGCATAGGCTTGCTGGGGAGTGTACTGATGCATGGATGTATGTGTGGTCCTATTTGGTATGTTTTTTTCCCTAATCACCTGTGATCCTATGCAATTATGAAACCTGTACCCTCTACCCGGTGTTCCTGCTTCCCGTGCCTATCCAAGCAACGTTCCCTGACCCTCTTTCCCCACTGGGGTTGCGGATGCCTGTGTAAGCCCCGAACTTGCAGGCGCCAAAACCCTAGAGGGGGTGTTTGGTTCGTACCACTCCTGAGCCTGGACTACAGAAGGCCATGACAATGATGTCCAAGTTTGTTTGGATTGTGTATGTGTTCATGCAGGTTGTACATTTTCGTGCATTCCCTAGTTTCATGTGTCATTCCTCCTCCCCTCACCTGCCACTCATTCCGGTCATCCAGTGTGTCTACACCTGTCCCGACTGCATATCCCTGAACCTCATTCCCCACCATGATCTCAGGGGCCTGTGTGAGTTTGACCTTGCAGGCACCCGGGACATGGTGTGGGTGGTTGTTTCATGAGACTCCCGCGCCTGTACAGGGGACCTGTGACAGTACACATCCATTCATGGTGCATCATCCTATGTCATGTACCACACATGTCTCACATCCTGTCGTGACATTGTTCTGCTGTGCTACCTTGGTTGTTGCATCATTGTGGTAGTACTTGGCGTTTGTGAGGTACTGCTACGTCAAGTCATCTACTGGAGGGTGTTTGGGTTCGTTTTCATGCCTTGGATTTTGTGATTTTGAAAATGAGTGTGGATTCTGAGGGTTCAGGCATCTTTTTACACACAAGGTGGGAGATGGACACGAAGGGTAAAGGTGATCCTGTGGCCAGGTGGAAATGAGGGTTGGAGGCTCCATGACCCAGGTGCAGTTGTTCAGTGGGTCATGGTCATTTGCGCGGGAGGGGGGGGTTGTTGTTGATAGTTGCATTGCCCTGCAGTGTGATGGGAACTCTGAGATTGTAATGTTGTTGTCCTATGTACATGTTGTGTTCTGCTGATCAATGCCTGTTCATGTGTTGTGTTTTCCTTTCAGGTGCGAGGGGATAGTTGTGGTTTGACATGCTGGGGTGTACACATGGTGGATGTTCACATGTGATGTGTAGGGAACACTAATGGTCACTTGAGTGCACATGCATATGTGGAGTGCATGTCCCTGCAGAACCACACACTTGCACTCGGATGCACTCCATGTACTCCCACCCTTGCATATCCACGTGTACACTGTTTGCCTTCTGGTGCCCACTGTGTCCCGGCAGCACATGTTCTGTGACCGATTATGGTTCCAGTACATGCCAAATTTGATGTTTGATGTAGTCTGTCACTTAGATGTGATGCTCAGGGTGTGCATCACACGCAATGGCTGTTCACTGTGCTGTGCGCTGAGCAGTGTGATGCAGGAGTGGGACACTGCACACATGAGCTGCAGTGTTGATTTTGCAATGCATAATGTGCATATAGACAGGCATTCATTGTGATGTTACGTCTACGACTGTTGCAATGCATTTGGAAACAACTTATTTTGGGTGGGACATTTTGTTGGTCTGTCATTTCATCTGATTCCGGGTCAGGCATCATTGTCCGATGCCACTGTACATTTAGGACATGGCAATGTGTACCTTATTGTTACTGCGTCAGTGTATGGGTATTGCTTGCCATGTCATGTTGATGTTTGGGAGGGTTTGACTGACATGACAGTGATGGCCATGGCCTGTTTTGCAGGTGTGTGTGATGCACACCTTGCATGTCCAGGAGTAATCCGCTTCTCAGAGCAACTAGCTGGGGGTAGGTTTCTCTCCGCAGCAGGGCCCTCCCCCTGGAACAGACTTCCTGCCTGACTTGAACTTGAGGGGAACCATCTCCAGTTCTGGAAGCACCTCAAGACCTTCCTCTTTGCTTCTGCTTACTCTCTGCCTCTCCCTTGCAGAATTCTTCACTGGAACTGCACAGGAGCTGCTACTGGGACACTCTCACCAACCTCGGTCCCTGGCCCAGCCACTGTCCACTTGCACTGCCACCCTGGCAACCCCTGCACTGCAGTACTGTCTCTCTATCCCTACAGCCCTCCCTTCCCAGCACTTGTCTGCACTTACCTTTGCAGTTGCCACCAGGCGACCTATGTATTATTCTTTTGGCCTACTTCCCCTGTACTGGACTCCCCCCCACCCTTCCCCTTGCACTTTTCCCTTCCCCCTACCCCTGCACTTGCACAATCTCAATGACACCTGGCCTAGTAGTACCGTTCTCTGTGTTCCCTTGTTCCCCCCCCCTGCCTCATTGCGCCTTGGAATACTTGTGTATGGCCCATGTCATGTCACATGTCATATGTGTGCATTTTGGTTGCACAGGATAGCTTGTGTTTAAGTAGCTAGGGATGCAGACGATGTGGCACTTCCATGGCAACTATCTCAGGGTGGTAGGGTTGTGACAGTTGACTGTCACTTTGTCATCATCGATTGTCACCTGGTATGTACCAGGCCTGTGTGCACTCCGCAGGGGTGGGAGTTTAGGTGAAAAATGTGGCCACAAGCTGGGTCCGGGCTTCCTCGCCACGTGCCCTGTCCCCTCCCATGGGCAGTGCCTGTGTGCCTGTGGTTGGGAATGTGGGGTCACCACCATGTCCACCGGGACGCCCTGCCGTGTTGCAACATTGTGCAGGACACATGCTGCCACAATGATCCTGCACACTACTGGTGGTGCCTAGAGTAGTTGCCCACCAGAGCGGTCAAGGGAGCGGAAACGTGACTTGAGCACTCCGAATGTGCGCTCCACTATGCCCCTGGTTGCAATATGGGCGGCGTTGTATCTTACCTGGGGTGGTGTGGTGGGGTTCCGGATTGGCGTCATCATGTGGTTGCTCAGAGGGTAGGCACTGTCCCCTGGGGAGGTGATAATAATTGAGATTATTAGGGTTGGGATGTTTGTCTGTGTGTGACTTGCATGCATGTGCAAGGGCATTTGTACTGACCTAGGAGCCATGTGTCGCCATGCTGCCCAGCTTCCAGGGCCCGGCTCAGGGCGGACATTCTGTATATGAAACTGTCATGGGTGGAGCCAGGGTAGTTTGCATAGACAGAGGTGATGATTCCCTTTGCATCACATACCACCTGTACATTGATGGAATGCCAGTGCTTGCGGTTTCGGTAGATGTGCTCAGTGGCCCTAGGTGGACGTAGGGCCACATGGGTGCAATCTATGGCACCGAGCACTTTGGGGAAGTGTGCCACCCTGAAAAAATCCAGGACAACGGCCTGCCTTTCTGCGGGTGTTCTGGGCATGTATATGTGCCTGCGGACTGAGGGGCGCGCTGTCATGATTGCCAGTACCTGGTGTAGACAGCGTGACTGCGTGGCCTGTGAGACCCCCCCCACTATGGCAGTGGTCCGCTGAAACGACCCAGTGGCCAAAAAATGCAAGACATTGAGCAGCTTCTCCAAGGGGCTCAATGCTTGGGAGCAAAGGGTGGGGGATGTGAGGTCATCTTCCCACTCCCTGACCAGGTCTAGGATGATATGGGGTGGAAACCTATACCTGCCGTAGATCTGGTCGTCAGGCATCCCAAAAAGGCTTGTCCGTGGTGCAAAAATGCGTGCCCTGGCTATTCTCCTCCTCCTGCGGTGTCCCACGATCAGTGCAGCAACAAATGGGGCATTCATCGTCGCTGTATATACGCGTTTGTTGTTTGCGCGCACTTTTATGCTGTCCGCGGGACGCCTCCGTGTGGGCGGACTCATTGACGCCTGTGCACGTCTTTTGCCGTGCACGTGTTTCCCGTATTCGGGTGTCATCGCGTGTGATCGGAGGGGAGCGAGCGTACACGCGATTGGCCTGGGTATGTGTGTTTCCGGGTGCGCGGGTAGTTCCACACGCGATTGGCCTGGGTACGTGTATTACAGGGGTGCGCAAGAAAATCTACACGCGATTGGCCTGGGTAAGTGTATTACAGGGGTGCACGAGAAATGCTACACGCGATTGGCCTGGGTACGTGTATTACAGGGGTGCGCGAGAAATGCTACACGCGATTGGCCTGGGTACGTGGATTTCAGGGGTGCGCGAGAAAATCTACACGCGATTGGCCTGGGTACGTGTATTACAGGGGTGCGCGAGAAATGCTACATGCGATTGGCCTGGGTACGTGGATTTCAGGGGTGCGCGAGAAAATCTACACGCGATTGGCCTGGGTATGTGTATTACAGGGGTGCGCGAGAAATGCTACACGCGATTGGCCTGGGTACGTGGATTTCAGGGGTGCGCGAGAAAATCTACACGCGATTGGCCTGGGTACGTGTATTACAGGGGTGCGCGAGAAATGCTACACGCGATTGGCCTGGGTACGTGGATTTCAGGGGTGCGCGAGAAAATCTACACATGATTGGCCTGGGTACGTGGATTTCAGGGGTGCGCGAGAAATGCTACACGCGATTGGCCTGGGTACGTGTGTTCCGGGGTGCCGTGAACTTTCACACGCGATTGGTTGAAATCCACGTGTGTTCTATCATCACGTGCAATGAGGGACACACCCTCGCACGACACGTCACAGACGCGCTCACGCGCTGAGGGCCTTTGGTCCAATGAAAATGCGTATGCGTGCAGACGCGCTTACGCGCTAAGGGCCTTTCCTCGAATTACACGCTGACGTGCAGATTTTTCACGTGCCAAATCACTCCATATCAAGCTGGCCACGCGAATACACACGGAAGACCACGCTCCTGCCCAGAAGGCCGAATCACTGCCCCCCAGTGCCCCGAGCAGCCTCCCACGTGCCATCTGCTGCTGCCTGCCTGCCTGCCTGCTGCCACCGTGCCCTGCCATTTGGTGCCTGCACATCAGCCATCTGCAGGGGTCCAGTTGCTGTGTCCACCCCTGCTGGAACAGTAGACTCCCGACTGGGATACCATCGCTCCACAGCCCAGCCCCAGGACCCAGTTGCCCACCCACGCCTGCCTCGGGGGTCGCCATGTCGGGGCAAGCACCATCTGAGACCAGTGGCGACCCCCAGCCAGAGAGGCAGAGGGCCACCAGCTTCAGTGAGAAGGAAGTTGGTGTCCTGGTGGAGCATGTCCTGGGGCATTATGATGCCCTCTTCGGAAGACCACGCACCAACAAGGAAGGACGGGAGAGGATCTGGGACGATGTAGTGGTTGCCATCAACGCGGAGGGGGTGGCAACCCGCGACATCAAGCACATCAAGAAGCGCTGGGAGGACTTGAGGTCCAGGACCCTCAATAAGGCCCGGCGCCTCGCGGAGGGGGGCCGGGCACGCCTGAGTGACATCCAGATGAGGGTCCTGGAACGCGTAGACCCAGCGCTCCATGCCCAGATCCTTCGGAGGCAGACCCATCTGGAGTTGGCCGGTAAGTGGCCAAGCATTACTGTGTGAGACAGGGCATGTTGCAGTGTGCTGGTTGTCTGATACCTGCCTGTATGTGTGACATAGGCCATGTACGTATGTGTGTGTGCAGGGACATCATGGTCAGGCATGTGAGTACAGTGATGTGTGAACCACATGGTTGGTGCATGTGTTCTATTGCAACATGGGGGGCTCTGTGCGGAATGGACACATGGAAGCATGGCAGTCTCTGTTCCTGGACATGGGTGGGGGTGAGGGATGGGTGCTGGTCCCATGTACACGTATGGTGTCCATGTGTGTGTGTCTGACCTGCGTGTCTGTGACTTGTAACTGCCATGGATGCATGACACATGTCTGTGACAATGTTCAGATTCACTGATGCAGCCTAGTCATCCTTGTATCCACTGCGTCTGTGGTGTACGAGGCCAGATGGATGGAACTACGGTGAGGTGTGTGCATGTGATGGCAAGACCCATGATGCATGTGAGTTTAAAACCAACATTGCATGAATCATGAGTCCCTTGGTCATGTATGCCAATGTCCATGGCATGCGCCATGCCTGTTACTGTATGTGTTTTGCCTGCACTGACCCATGTGTTGTGGAGGGACATGATGGAAGTGATGTATGACAGTGCCACTCATCTGCTGTTGCTTCCTGTCTAGGGGACCATTGTACAGTACCCTGATGCTTGTGTTCTATGTCTCCCTCTACACAGTGGCAAGTGAAGAAGAGGGCGGAGAAGGCGCTGTGGAGCAGAGCGGCGGGGATGCCGCCACGGCTGCAGCGGAAGGGGTGGGTGAGCCCCCACAGGGGCTTGCTCCGGCGGAAGACGGCGTGGAGACATCCAGGTTGGTGGTTTCCACAGAGGGGGAGGAGGCCGCTACTGAGCCACACATGGGGCCTAGTGGGGGCATCCCCGCTGGTGCAAGTGGTGCAGTCCAGGGCCAGGGGCAGGAGGCAGCACAGGTCGCCGTGGAGGTGCCTGTGCATGTCACTGTCCCTGACACTGTGACTGCACCACCATGCACCAGCAGGGATGCCCCATCCCAGGCCCGTCCGCAGGTAGGGGAGATGTCCATGTCATCTGACACTCCTCTACCTGCGGACGAGGGGACCCCTGGCCGTGTGGAGAGGGTCCTGATTGGTGTCGCGTTGCGCACGGCTGGCATTCGTGATGAGGTGCATGCTTCCCGGGAGGAGCATGCACATCATCACGAAGAGCACCGTGCGTACGTGAACCATTTGGGAGCCGCCATGGTCGGGGGTTTCCTACATGTGTGTGGCCTTCTGGCGACCCTCTCCTCCTCTGTGGAGGCTATGCGCCAGTCGTGCTCCATGCCGTCTTCCGGCCCAGATGCCACCAGGGCCCCCTGTGGACCTGCCCCGACCAACGCAGCCAGCTCGGTGGGACCCCATCCCTGCCACAGTCGGGAGTCGAAGGTCCAGCAGGGGTGGACACACCAGCAACTGTCCCCCTGCAGATGGAGGATGTGCCGGCATCATCTGGCAGGGCACGTGCACGACGGCATCGGTGGATTCCATCAGCCTGGATGCCGTCGTGCTGGCAGAGGCAGTGGCGTCGGAGGCAGCAGCAGGCTCGACGTGGGAGGCATCATGGCTCGGGGCCATCAAGATCAGAGGGGCAGGCATCGGCCGGAGGGCAGGAGAACCCTGGGATGGCAGTGTCTTCCGTGTGGGAGCAGTTGGTCCAGCGGATAGGTGCGGAGCGGCAGCGGGCGGAAGAGGAGCGGCTCACCATGGTCAGGGCGGAGTTCTCCATGCGTCGGGCGTTGAGGCGGGCTGAGTGCCTCGAGGAAGCTCGCAGGGAGTTTGAGGTGGACACGGGGTTGTCCCTGCGAGACCTCGGGGCCAGGACAGAGTCCCGCCTCCGGGACATCGACATGGAGTTCGATGATGCCCTGGCCGGCAACATCACAGAGTGAGCCGCAGGATTTGCCCGCTGCATTGTATATAGTTTTTTAGTTAGTGTTAGGTTTCCTTTATTTTTTAAGTTTTTTTTGGACCGCTCGGACAATGGCCACTTTTCTGTATATATATTTTTTATTAGTTAGTAGTAGTAGGTTTCATTTATGGTGTTGGGCTCATGGACCATGGGATATTCTTGTACATAGTTTGATGTTTGGAAAACATTTGTTGGATTTATATTTGTGTTCACCATGAGGCAATGGTTTTTCCTTATTTTTTCCCCCCATTATTTTGCTTTGGACTACATTAGTTTTTGGATTCCTTTGTTTTTTGATTTTTTCTATTAGTTCTCGGACATGGACCATTTGTTTTGTCATCCCCATTGTTGTGTGTTTTATTTCTTTACTTCATTTTCATCTTTAATACATATATTTATTACTTACATTTGTGGTATTTTCTCATTGGTTTCATGCATGTCATGATATGGGTTTTGACATTCACTTGCACCCATTGTGTATGTGTGTGTGACGGACATGTGTTCATTTACATACTTGCCATTGGGGTTGTATCATGTAATTGCATCTACTATGTGGGTGGATGCAATCCTTGGCTGGGTGTTTGTGCTGGGTATGCTGCCCATTACTGCCATGATTGCGTTTCGTCAGGACCTGGGGGCAGGGGGACATGAGTGGGGGCCTGCAGGGGGGTGGGGGTGCAAGGGGACATGAGTGGGGGCCTGCTGGGGGGTGGGGGTGGTGGGAGACATGGGTGGGGGCCTGGTGGAGGCTGCCCCTGGTGACTGGAGGGGTGGGGGTGGTGGGAGACATGGGTGGGGGCCTTGTGTAGGCTGCCCCTGGTGACTGGGGGGTGGGGGTGGTGTGAGACATGGGTGGGGGCCTTGTGGAGGCTGCCCCTGGTGACTGGGGGGTGGGGGTGGTGGGAGACATGGGTGGGGGCCTTGTGGAGGCTGCCCCTGGTGACAGGGTGGTGGGGGTGGTGGGAGACATGGGTGGGGGCCTTGTGGAGGCTGCCCCTGGTGAATGGAGGGGTGGGGGTGGTGGGAGACATGGGTGGGGGCCTGGTGGAGGCTGCCCCTGGTGACTGGAGGGGTGGGGGTGGTGGGAGACATGGGTGGGGGCCTGGTGGAGGCTGCCCCTGGTGACTGGAGGGGTGGGGGTGGTGGGAGACATGGGTGGGGGCCTGGTGGAGGCTGCCCCTGGTGACTGGAGGGGTGGGGGTGGTGGGAGGGGTGGGGGTGGTGGGAGACATGGGTGGGGGCCTGGTGGAGGCTGCCCCTGGTGACTGGAGGGGTGGGGGTGGTGGGAGACATGGGTGGGGGACTGGTGGAGGCTGCCCCTGGTGACTGGAGGGGTGGGGGTGGTGGCAGTCATGGGTGGGGGCCTGGTGGAGGCTGCCCCTGGTGACTGGAGGGGTGGGGGTGGTGGGAGACATGGGTGGGGGCCTGGTGGAGGCTGCCCCTGGTGACTGGAGGGGTGGGGGTGGTGGGAGACATGGGTGGGGGCCTTGTGGAGGCTGCCCCTGGTGACTGGAGGGGTGGGGGTGGTGGGAGACATGGGTGGGGGCCTTGTGGAGGCTGCCCCTGGTGACTGGGTGGTGGGGGTGGTGGGAGACATGGGTGGGGGCCTTGTGGAGGCTGCCCCTGGTGACTGGAGGGGTGGGGGTGGTGGGAGACATGGGTGGGGGCCTGGTGGAGGCTGCCCCTGGTGACTGGAGGGGTGGGGGTGGTGGGAGACATGGGTGGGGGCCTGGTGGAGGCTGCACCTGGTGACTGGAGGGGTGGGGGTGGTGGGAGACATGGGTGGGGGCCTGGTGGAGGCTGCCCCTGGTGACTGGAGGGGTGGGGGTGGTGTGAGACATGGTTGGGGGCCTTGTGGAGGCTGCCCCTGGTGACTGGGTGGTGGGGGTGGTGTGAGACATGGCTGGGGGCCTGGTGGAGGCTGCCCCTGGTGACTGGAGGGGTGGGGGTGGTGTGAGACATGGGTGGGGGCCTTGTGGAGGCTGCCCCTGGTGACTGGAGGGGTGGGGGTGGTGGGAGACATGGTTGGGGGCATGCTGGCAGGTGCCCCACAGTGCTGGGGGGTGGGGGTGCAGGGGGACATGAGTGGGGGCCTGCTGGGGGGTGGGGGTGCAATGAGACATGGTTGGGGGCCTGCTGGCAGGTGCCCCACAGTGCTGGGGGGTGGGGGTGCAGGGGGACATGAGTGGGGGCCTGCTGGGGGGTGGGGGTGCAAGGGGACATGGTTGGGGGCCTGCTGGCAGGTGCCCCACAGTGCTGGGGGGTGGGGGTGCAAGGGGACATGAGTGGGACATGGTTGGGGGCCTGCTGGCAGGTGCCCCACAGTGCTGGGGGGTGGGGGTGCAAGGGGACATGAGTGGGGGCCTGCTGGGGGGTGGGGGTGCAAGGGGACATGAGTGGGGGCCTGCTGGGGGGTGGGGGTGGTGGGAGACATGGTTGGGGGCCTGGTGGAGGCTGCCCCTGGTGACTGGAGGGGTGGGGGTGGTGGGAGACATGGGTGGGGGCCTGGTGGAGGCTGCCCCTGGTGACTGGAGGGGTGGAGGTGGTGTGAGACATGGGTGGGGACCTTGTGGAGGCTGCCCCTGGTGACTGGGTGGTGGGGGTGGTGGGAGACATGGGTGGGGGCCTTGTGGAGGCTGCCCCTGGTGACTGGGTGGTGGGGGTGGTGGGAGACATGGGTGGGGGCCTTGTGGAGGCTGCCCCTGGTGACTGGAGGGGTGAGGGTGGTGGGAGACATGGGTGGGGGCCTGGTGGAGGCTGCCCCTGGTGACTGGAGGGGTGGTGGGAGACATGGGTGGGGGCCTGGTGGAGGCTGCCCCTGGTGACTGGAGGGGTGGGGGTGGTGGGAGACATGGGTGGGGGCCTGGTGGAGGCTGCCCCTGGTGACTGGAGGGGTGGGGGTGGTGTGAGACATGGGTGTGGGCCTTGTGGAGGCTGCCCCTGGCGACTGGGTGGTGGGGGTGGTGGGAGACATGGGTGGGGGCCTTGTGGAGGCTGCCCCTGGTGACTGGAGGGGTGGGGGTGGTGGGAGACATGGGTGGGGGCCTGGTGGAGGCTGCCCCTGGTGACTGGAGGGGTGGGGGTGGTGTGAGACATGGGTGGGGGCCTTGTGGAGGCTGCCCCTGGTGACTGGGGGGTGGGGGTGGTGTGAGACATGGGTGGGGGCCTTGTGGAGGCTGCCCCTGGTGACTGGGTGGTGGGGGTGGTGGGAGACATGGGTGGGGGCCTTGTGGAGGCTGCCCCTGGTGACTGGGTGGTGGGGGTGGTGGGAGACATGGGTGGGGGGCTTGTGGAGGCTGGCCCTGGTGACTGGAGGGGTGGGGGTGCAAGGGGACATGAGTGGGACATGGTTGGTGGCCTGCTGGCAGGTGCCCCACAGTGCTGGGGGGTGGGGGTGCAAGGGGACATGAGTGGGGGCCTGCTGGGGGGTGGGGGTGCAAGGGGACATGGGTGGGGGCCTTGTGGAGGCTGCCCCTGGTGACTGGGGGGTGGGGGTGGTGTGAGACATGGGTGGGGGCCTTGTGGAGGCTGCCCCTGGTGACTGGGGGGTGGGGGTGGTGGGAGACATGGGTGGGGGCCTTGTGGAGGCTGCCCCTGGTGACTGGAGGGGTGGGGGTGGTGGTCGACATGGGTGGGGGCCTGGTGGAGGCTGCCCCTGGTGACTGGGGGTGGGGGTGCAAGGGGACATGAGTGGGGGCCTGCTGGGGGGTGGTGGTGGTGGGAGACATGGTTGGGGGCCTGGTGGAGGCTGCCCCTGGTGACTGGAGGGGTGGGGGTGGTGGGAGACATGGTTGGGGGACTGGTGGAGGCTGCCCCTGGTGACGGGGTGGTGGGAGACATGGGTGGGGGCCTTGTGGAGGCTGCCCCTGGTGACTGGAGGGGTGAGGGTGGTGTGAGACATGGGTGGGGGCCTTGTGGAGGCTGCCCCTGGTGACTGGGGGGTGGGGGTGGTGGGAGACATGGGTGGGGGCGTTGTGGAGGCTGCCCCTGGTGACTGGAGGGGTGGGGGTGGTGGGAGACATGGTTGGGGGCCTGCTGGCAGGTGACCCACAGTGCTGGGGGGTGGGGGTGCAGGGGGACATGAGTGGGGGCCTGCTGGGGGGTGGGGGTGCAAGGGGACATGGTTGGGGGCCTGCTGGCAGGTGCCCCACAGTGCTGGGGGGTGGGGGTGCAGGGGGACATGAGTGGGGGCCTGCTGGGGGGTGGGGGTGCAAGGGGACATGGTTGGGGGCCTGCTGGCAGGTGCACCACAGTGCTGGGGGGTGGGGGTGCAAGGGGACATGAGTGGGACATGGTTGGGGGCCTGCTGGCAGGTGCCCCACAGTGCTGGGGGGTGGGGGTGCAAGGGGACATGAGTGGGGGCCTGCTGGGGAGTGGGGGTGCAAGGGGACATGAGTGGGGGCCTGCTGGGGGGTGGGGGCGGTGGGAGACATGGTTGGGGGCCTGGTGGAGGCTGCCCCTGGTGACTGGAGGGGTGGGGGTGGTGGGAGACATGGGTGGGGCCTGGTGGAGGCTGCCCCTGGTGACTGGAGGGGTGGGGGTGGTGTGAGACATGGGTGGGGGCCTTGTGGAGGCTGCCCCTGGTGACTGGGTGGTGGGGGTGGTGGGAGACATGGGTGGGGGCCTTGTGGAGGCTGCCCCTGGTGACTGGGTGGTGGGGGTGGTGGGAGACATGGGTGGGGGCCTTGTGGAGGCTGCCCCTGGTGACTGGAGGGGTGGGGGTGGTGGGAGACATGGGTGGGGGCCTGGTGGAGGCTGCCCCTGGTGACTGGAGGGGTGGGGGTGGTGGGCGACATGGGTGGGGGCCTGGTGGAGGCTGCCCCTGGTGACTGGAGGGGTGGGGGTGGTGGGAGACATGGGTGGGGGCCTGGTGGAGGCTGCCCCTGGTGACTGGAGGGGTGGGGGTGGTGTGAGACATGGGTGGGGGCCTTGTGGAGGCTGCCCCTGGTGACTCGGTGGTGGGGGTGTTGGGAGACATGGGTGGGGGCCTTGTGGAGGCTGCCCCTGGTGACTGGAGGGGTGGGGGTGGTGGGAGACATGGGTGGGGGCCTTGTGGAGGCTGCCCCTGGTGACTGGAGGGGTGGGGGTGGTGGGAGACATGGGTGGGGGCCTGGTGGAGGCTGCCCCTGGTGACTGGAGGGGTGGGGGTGGTGGGAGACATGGGTGGGGGCCTGGTGGAGGCTGCCCCTGGTGACTGGGGGGTGTGACTGGGGGGTGGGGGTGCAAGGGGACATGAGTGGGACATGGTTGGGGGCCTGCTGGCAGGTGCCCCACGGTGCTGGGGGGGGAGGGTGCAAGGGGACATGTGGCTTGGCTGGGGGGCATGCCTATGGTGGATGGGCTGCCTGCGGGACATGACCAGGGGTGCAGGGTAGTCCCCTGTGGTGTGGGCTGCCTGCAGAGGTCGTGGAGGGGGTAGAGGGGAGACCTGGGAGGACCCACACTGGCAATTCACCTCTTCAACTTCCCGCACACCCACGTAATACACTGCCCCACTCGCACAGGCCCAATCGCGTGTAGGATTTCTCGCGCACCCCTGTAATACACGTACCCAGGCCAATCGCGTGTAGATTTTCTCGCGCACCCCTGAAATCCACGTACCCAGGCCAATCGCGTGTAGAATTTCTCGCGCACCCCTGAAATCCACGTACCCAGCCCAATCGCGTGTAGATTTTCTCGCGCACCCCTGAAATCCACGTACCCAGGCCAATCGCGTGTAGAATTTCTCGCGCACCCCTGAAATCCACGTACCCAGCCCAATCGCGTGTAGATTTTCTCGCGCACCCCTGAAATCCACGTACCCAGGCCAATCGCGTGTAGAATTTCTCGCGCCCCCTCAAATCCACGTACCCAGGCCAATCGCGTGTAGATTTTCTCGCGCACCCCTGTAATACACGTACCCAGGCCAATCGCGTGTAGATTTTCTCGCGCACCCCTGTAATACACGTACCCAGGCCAATCGCGTGTAGATTTTCTCGCGCACCCCTGAAATCCACGTACCCAGGCCAATCGCGTGTAGATTTTCTCGCGCACCCCTGTAATACACGTACCCAGGCCAATCGCGTGTAGAATTTCTCGCGCACCCCTGTAATCCACGTACCCAGGCCAATTGCGTGTAGAATTTCTCGCGCACCCCAGAAATCCACGTACCCAGGCCAATCGCGTGTAGATTTTCTCGCGCACCCCTGTAATACACGTACCCAGGCCTATCGCGTGTGGGGACACCCGCACACCCCTGAAATACACGCTCCCCGCTCTGCGTTTGCTGCTGCCCTTTGCGCTGGATTGGGGATTTTGATGGCTTTTCCTTGCGCAAGGGGCGTTCTTGGGGGCGTAACTGACACTGCTGCAGGGTCGCTGCGCCACTCTGCGCCACGGCTGGTTGTGGATGTTGGAATCCATGAATACGCTGTGCGCCTGAATGTGTTTCGGCGCACGCGGCTGGCGCAGACTACCGCACGCGCACACTGTGCGCCAGCCGCGTGCGCCACTTGTGCGCCGAATTCTATGAATTGGCCCCTAAAAGTTTGGCCGTAGCCTTGCCGGTAAAACCAGCAGTCTGCCGCCCAACTTGCGCTTTTTTCCAGCACCAGCGAATGGGCAATTACCGGTTCATTATGGCTCCACCAGACCCAGTAATTGCCCATTCACAGGCGCCAGGAAAAAGTGCTCCCCATTCCCATTTGATCCCCATATTCCAATGGGAATGGGGAGCTTGGATGCACCGGCACCATTCAGAATGCGGCTGTTCCATCCAACATGCTTGGCTCGCGGGTGCCGGTACGCCCGCCAAGTCAGATCTTACCGGTGGGAAGGCACCCGCGAGCAGAACTAGTTTGCTGGTCTGGTAACAACGGTACCAGCAAGCTTACCGGTACTGTTCTTACCGGACCAACAAACTTATACTGAGGCCCAATTTATTTTTGAAGTAATAGGGCTCCCCTCAACCGCATGACGTGTGCCTGTGTGAGTGTATTGGGAAAGGGTGTACACTTAAATGTGGAGGTGGCTGCCTGTGTGAGTGCACAGTTAAAGGGTGCACACAAATGTATGGGTAACTGGGTGTGCGTGTGTGCGTTTACAGTGAAAGGGTGCACACTTAAATGTATGGGTGGCTGTCTGGGTGTGCCTGCAGGCTGAAAGTGTGCACACGCAAATGTATGAATGGCTGTCTGGTTGTGCCTGCATGGTGAAAGAGTGCACACTTAAATGTAAGGATGGCTGGGTGTGCATGCGTGTATATGGTGAATGGTGTTTGTGCTTGTGTTCAGGGGCTCAACAAAACCTACATTTCGGGGGGCTGATCCTTCAAATGTTGGGAGAGGCGCTAACTTCACGGGTGGTGGGGGAGGCAAACTTATTTGTGTAGGGGCATCTAACTTCTTTACGCATTTTAATAAGACTATTCTAGTACAGCTTCAAAGTTACAAGCAGTTAACGATCTACTTTAAGTGTGAAAGCACCCACTTATGAACTGTTGTGAGAATGAACGATCCCCTGTTCCCTTTCTACACTTCCCTGGCATGAAAGTACTAAGCCCACATCACAATTTCAATTGCCTAAAAAATTTGGCATTTGAATGCAGGTACTAACAGTGAAATGCTTTACGTTAGTAACTGACAGGCCCTTGTTAACAACCAAACCCAGGTGCCATTTAACATCTGTCTCCTGTTCTGTCCGGCAACTTCTTTGAAAGTCAGCCAGGTTGAGTCAACATAGCCCAACATTTCTGGGGTGAGTGATGCAGCCCAGTCAACTGAATATTGTTAAGCCGCTACTTGTGTTTAATGCCTTAATTGCTTATTGGTAATTGTCATTACTCCTAGCCTTATCCTTCCTTGTCCCTGTACTTGTGTATGAGGCAGTACTTGTGTATGAGGCAGTATGGGATGAGGTAGAGGTACATGGAGGTAATCCCTGACTTAGCTACCAAGGAAAGCCGGGAGCTGGGGGCTGGGGCCATAAAGCTTCTACGGTTAGATTCCAAGAAGCAAAGGAAGATAGCGCTGGACATGGTATTAAGGTGCTGATCTGTAAACACAAGCTGGAACTTAAGCAACAAAAAGAGGTCGAGTGGAATGCATGTGCGAAGGACGGAATACATCTCTGTGAGCCAGTGCGAGACGGAAGCACGTACCAGTACCCACATCCCTAAAGCTGTGCCACTAATTGGACACATTAGGGTGGAGCCGTAGTGGGAGCTCAATAATTCCTCATGCAGGAACCAATTTCTGGAAACTGTTAAACGGAACCTATAGCTGATTCAGCCACATTAAAAAGGACTTTTTTCTTTTTCCCTAAGCTAAGAATGTAAATTTTGTATCCCCTGAAGAAGACGTCACTATAATAGAGTATCACGTCGAAACCGGTAGAGAGAAACTTGAGATGAGGTTGTGGTTGAAGATTCTTGTGATCCATCTCAACTGTCTATCCACCTTCATTACCTACTGTGGCCAAGCATATTGACTTAACATTCTTGCTATAAATAATCCAATTGATGAATTATATGTCATGGTCTTTTATAGATTTTATATATTTTGTATCCCTTGGAGTTTTGTATGAATAGTTGAATATATGAATAGTTGGATGGTTGATGTTTGTATGTCGACGAATGGCTGTACGATTGAATAGGATGTATTTTATTATATAGATGTGTTCTTAAAGTTTTTTCCTGCCATGTAAATTGTTGCCTTAAGTGCAGATTAAAATCATGATTTGAGTCATATATTTAAATTGTATCAGGTTTAATAAAATCCCTTGATACCAACTTTCAAATTGTATCCTCTGGATGTCTTTCCGTGATCAATTAGCTACCTGTATCTTCATTACTCCTAATGCCACGCTTCCTCATCCCAGTACTTACCTATGAGGCAAGGAGCCTCAAACGTAAATTCTGGGACATGGAAGAGGGACAAGCAGCTGATTTTGGAGGTTGGGGTAGGGCATAAGAGGTAGAGGGGATCTGTGGGTGGTGGGATTGTGTGATAAATCATAATGGTTGTCCATGTCCAGGCTAAGCAGGCATGATTTGTGGTATTAGTGGCTAGAGAGGCATTTTGGTGAAGCCGGTCTAGTTATTCCTCAGTTTGTTATGACTTTTCTTTTTACTGCGCAGTCCTGCTAAGTGTAATTACCTGGCTAGATTGGCATTTGGGTGCCGCCAGTCTAGCCTTTTCTTACTGCAGTATTGTATATTTTTTGGAGCATCTGTGATAAAATGATATGATATAAGTCTATTATAACAATGGAGTGAAGATAGAGGGTGGAAAAGACAAATGATCTTACTAGGTCGTGTGTCATTCAAATCGTGCAAGTGTGAGGATGAGAAATGCAAGGGGAAAAGGAGGCGGGAAGTGCAAGGAAGAAGGGAGGGGAAAAAAGGGCTGCAAGGCTCCTAGTAAGTGCAGCCAGGACAGTGTGGCTCTGGATAGTGCAAGGATAACAAGGGACTGTAGGGTTACAGTTACAGTCCCCAAGTGTGTGGTAGGCTGGAGGCAGTGCAAGGGTGACTGATCAAGAAAGAGCCTGGGCTCAGTGAGACTCGCTAAGCAACCAGTCAGTACAGCAGACAGGTAGGTCAGCAGGGGAGGGAGCGAACGAAAGCAGAGAAGAGGAAAGTTTTGAGCTGCTTCCGGAACATCAGGTGGTCTGCTAATGTTTGAGAGGGGCAGGGAGGCCATTCCAGAGGGAGGCATTTGCAAAGGGGAGAGATCTACCCCCACTCTCTGCCTAAAGAAGCATCTAGCCCTTAGAGAGTTGGAGGTAGCCGGGGGAAGGGCTAGAAAAAAATGGTATTTTGGAAGAGAGCATTGGATGTAGTGTGGGCCCGACCCCAGAAAGCCTTGTGGACAATGCAAAGGGTCTTGAACTTGATTCTTGCAACCACCGGGAGCCAGTGGAGAAATTTCAGGGCTGTAGAGATATGATCCCTGGGCTTGTGGCCAAGGATAAGTCTTGCTGTCCTGTTCTGGATTAGTTGCAGAGGGCGGAGAGTAGAGGAGGGCAGCTTGAGAAAGAGGCTGTTGCAGTAGTCCAGCCTAGAGAGAAACAGGGCTCTGGAGACAGAGAGCTTCTGGGGGAAAGTGAGAAAGGGAAGAGTCCCTTTGAGGAGGAGTAGCTGGTAGGTTGTGAGACTTCTTGGCGACGTCCAAGATGCGAGGAGAGAAAGAGAGAGTGGAGTCGATGATGACAAAAGGTTTTTTGCCTTGTAGGATGGCGAAGGAAGAAGGCCCAAAGTTGGCGGCCAGAGTAAGAGAGGGAACGCAGGGGCAGGGGTCCCAATGAGAAGGATCACCATCTTAATGGCACTAAGGTAGAAATTGTTGGAGGTGCACCAATCCTGAATCACGGATAGACAGTCAGGAATGAGCAAGAGATGAAAGGAGCCTGAAGGAAAGCTGAGTGCCATCCGCTTAACACTGAAAGTTAGAGGAGAAGGTAGAGATCAGGTGGGCCAAAGGGGCCAAGTAGAGGTTGAAACACCAGGGTGAGAGGATAGAGCCCTGGGGAATGCCACAGGTAGAGAGAGAGGTGGCGGAGAGAAAGGGACCAAGTTGGACCTGGTAGGGGCAGTCCAAGAGGAAGGAGGTCAGCCACTACAGGGTCTGATCCTTGATGTCCAGGTTCTCACAAAGTGGATTGATCAGGATGGCGTGGTTGACTGTGTCGAAAGTAGAGGGCAGATCAAGTAGGATTAGGACAGAAGGAAGGCTGGAATCAAGGTTAGAGAGCAGATCTTCATGGGTGTTCAGGAGAGAAGTTTCTGTGCCTCTGGCAGCTCTGAAGCCAGACTGATGGTCATGGAGCCAACCAACAGATTCACTGTGGAGAGTAAACTGGGAGATGGCCAGCTTTTTTCCAAGAGTTTGCCCAGGAAAGGGGTGATGGAGATTGGGCGATAGTTTGCCGGACAGGTAGGATCGGCAGACGGCTTCTTGAGGAGTGGGTGCACAAGGAAGTGCTTAATGGGAGAGGGGAACGTTCCAGTGATGAAAGACTGATTACAGAAATCAGCCAAGGTGCAGCAAGGGGTCAATATGGTCCTTGATGGTTCTGGAGGAGCAGGGGAGCAGCTGTTTGGATGACACTTTCATGGATGAGACTTTTCTAGAAACCTTGTCTTGTGTTGTCAGAGAGAAAGAGGAGAAAGGAAGAGGAGAGGTAGAGATGGCCAAAGGGAGGCTGAGAGAGGAAGAGGGAGAGGAAGAAGAGATAGTTGACAGGATGTCCTGAGTTTTAGCACAGAAGTGCGAGGCCAGAGCCATGCAGAGCACCTGGGAGGGAACAGGAGAGATGGAGACCGCAACAGGATGGACCAGTTCCGTGCAGATTTTAAAGAGTTTGGCCGTGTTGTTGGAGGCAGCAGAGATCTGGGCTTCAGTGTGTGCTCTCTTCTTGATGAGTGTTATTGCTTCGACTGGCATTTTTGTGCAACCAGTCTAGGTATGTCTAAATGTGGCCTGGCATGCTTTACTGTAGTATTAGGACGTGTCTACACCGGTTTACATTGTGTAGCCAGTGGGACCTGTTTTCAATGTGCCATGACATTTTTAAAAGCAAAGCATTTATGTTCCTGTGCACTGTTGGTGACTAGCGTGTTTTGGAATGGTGTTAACCTACAAAACAATTGCAACACTCAGGCTTTTTAGCCGATTATTCTCAAAGTGTGCTGTATATTGCATTAAAACACATATGTATATCTTTCTCCTAGTACAGTGTGCGGCATACCCCTTCAGCAGCACGTTCATGCGTATTGTGCAAGCGTGATAATCTAGGCCTGCCCAGTGTGTAGCACGAACCGTGATTTGTTGCTGAGTTGGGGGGGCCCCCTCAGAATGGCTCGCAGGGGGGCCCCCACATTTTGTGTTACGTCACTGAGGTAGGGTAGGTTGAATATTGGTCTGTAGTTGCTTGGGTCTTCTGTGTTTTCTGATTCCTTTTTTAGCAGTTATATGATGTATGCAGATTTGAAAGCAGGTTTTGCTATTCCTCATTTGATTGATACATTCATTAGATGCTGGAAGTGTGTCACCCAGATTCTGTGGTTGAGGATTCCTTTGAAGATGTCAGGGGGGGCAGGGGTCCCTTGGGGATCCTGCAAGGTTTGTGTCCTTGATCAGTGTGCGAAAGTTTCTTCTGTGATTGGTTCTAGGCTGGTGAGTTTTGCCGTAGTCTGCATTTCACCCGGTGTCTTTGTTCCGGCACTTGTGGTTGTATTTGCCCGGGCTGTGTTGATGGTCTCCCGGATTTTATCTATTTTTGATCTCTGGTGGTTGATGATGTTGTTGGGTAAGCAACAAGGATAAAAGTGCACTTATCTGTAGGACTCAGCGGGGCCTGCAGAGTTTGCAGGCGGGGTGTGGCCCCGCTGATAGCTGCCTGCAGGAGCCCGCTGGAAACACCTCTTGCCTCTTCAAGATCCCGTAGCGCAAGCGGCGCCCCGCGTGTTCCTGGCGCGCATGCGCATTTTGCAGGGCGGGGTCCAGAAGCTTCCCGGTGACTCTCCTGCACGCGAGACTGCTGGGAAATGTAGTCCGGTTCCTCCTTTCCTTGTTTTGAAGGGCTAGGGGGCTGGTTTGCCCACACCTAGCCCTTTGCCTGCAAAGGACACAAAGCAAGGTCCTAAAATAAAGGGGTTTTAACCTCTGTGTCACTCTTTTCCCATGATTGCCACCACTCACATTACTTTGGTGTTGCATGCTCCCTCCAGCCACCTTGGGTATCCTGACAGGTTCCATGAAGGCCTGCCCCATTACCCCAGATAGCAAAGCGGACTCGCTGGGTTCCATGATGGCCTGCCCCATTATCCCAGATAGCACAGCGGACTCGCTGGGTTCCATGATGGCCTGCTCAGTGGACTCGCTGGGTTCCACGATGGCCTGCTCCATTATCCCAGATAGCACAGCGGATTCGCTGGGTTCCATGATGCCCTGCGCCATTATACCAGATAGCACAGTGGACTCGCTGGGTTCCATGATGGCCTGCTCAGCCGACTCGCTGGGTTCCATGATGGCCTGCTCCATCTTCCAAGATAGCACAGCAGACTCGCTGGGTCCCATGATGGCCTGCCCCATTATCCCAGATAGCGCAGCAGACTCGTTGGGTTCCATGATGGCCTGCTCAGCGGACTTGCTGGGTTCCATGATGGCCTGCTCCATTATCCCAGATACCACAGCGGACTCTCTGGGTTCCATGATGGCCTGCCCCTTTATCCCAGATAGCACAGCGGACTTGCTGGGTTCCATGATGGCCTGCTCCATTATCCCAGTCAGCACAGCGGACTCACTGGGTTCCATGATGGCCTGCCCCATAATCCCAGATAGCACAGCGGACTCAATGGGTTCCATGACGGCCTTGATGGCCTGCTCCATTATCCCAGATAGCACAGCGGACTCGCTGGGTTCCATGACAGCCTGCCCCATTATCCCAGATAGCACAGCGGACTCGCTGGGTTCCATGACGGCCTGCCCCATTATCCAGATAGCACAGCGGACTCTCTGGGTTCCATGATGGCCTGCCCTATTATCCCAGATGCACAGTGGACTCGCTGAGTTCCATGATGGCCTGCTCCATCATCCCAGATAGCACAGCGGACTCGTTGGGTTCCATGATGGCCTTCTCCATCATCCCAGATAGCACAGCGGACTCGCTGGGTTCCATGATGGCCTGCCCCATTATCCCAGATAGCACAGCGGACTCGCTGGGTTCCATGATGATCTGCCCCATTATCCCAGATAGCACAGCGGACTCGCTGGGTTCCATGATGGCCTGCTCCATCATCCCAGATAGCACAGCGGACTCGCTGGGTTCCATGATGGCCTGCTCCATCATCCCAGATAGCACAGCGGACTAGCTGGGTTCCATGACAGACTGCCCCATTATCCCAGATAGCACAGCAGACTTGCTGGGTTCCATGACGGCCACAATGGCCTGCCCCATTATCCCAGATAGCACAGCAGACTCGCTGGGTTCCATGACGGCCTGCCCATTATCCCAGATAGCACAGCAGACTCGCTGGGTTCTATGACGGCCTGCCCCATTATCCCAGATAGCACAGCAGACTCGCTGGGTTCCATGACGGCCTGCCCCATTATCCTAGATAGCACAGCAGACTCGCTGGGTTCCATAACGGCCTGCTCCATTAACCCAGATAGCATAGCAGACTCGCTGGATTCCATGACAGCCTGCTCCATTATCACAGATAGCTCAGTGAACTCGCTGGGTTCCCTGACGGCCTGCCCCATTATCCCAGATATCACAGCGGACTTGCTGGGTTCCATGACGGACTGCCCCATTATCCCAGATAGCACAGCGGACTCGCTGGGTTCCATGACGGCCATGATGGATTGCCCCATTATCCCAGATAGCACAGCGGACTCGCTGGGTTCCATGATGGCCTGCTCCACTATCCCAGATAGCACAGCGGACTCGCTGGTTTCCATGATGGCCTGCTCAGTGGACTCGCTGGGTTCCATGATGGCCTGCTCCATTATCCCAGATAGCACAGCAGACTCGCTGGGTTCCATGATGGCCTGCCCCATTATCCCAGATAGCACAGCGGCCTTTCTGGGTTCCATGATGGCCTGCTCCATTATCCCAGATAGCACAGTGGACTCTCGGGTTCCATGACGGCCTGCTCCATTATCCCAGATAGCACAGCGGACTCAGTGGGTTCCATGACGGCCATGATGGCCTGCCCCATTATCCCAGATAGCACAGCGGAGTCACTGGGTTCAATGACAGCCTGCCCATTATCCCAGATAGCACAGCGGACTCTCTGTTTTCCATGATGGCCTGCTCCATCATCCCAGATAGCACAGTGGACTCGCTGGGTTCCATGATGGCCTTCTCCATCATCCCAGATAGCACAGAGGACTTGCTGGGTTCCATGATGGCCTGCCCTATTATCCCAGATAGCACAGCGGACTCGCTAGGTTCCATGATGGCCTGCCCCATTATCCCAGATAGCACACGGACTCGCTGGGTTCCATGATGGCCTGCTCCATCATCCCAGATAGCACAGCGGACTCGCTTGGTTCCATGACAGACTGCCCCATTATCCCAGATAGCACAGCAGACTTGCTGGGTTCCATGAAGGCCTGCCCCATTATCCCAGATTGCACAGCGGACTCGCTGGGTTCCATGACGTCCTGCCCCATTATCCTAGATAGCACAGCAGACTCGCTGGGTTCCAATACGGCCTGCTTGATTAACCCAGATAGCACAGCAGACTCGCTGGATTCCATGACAGCCTGCTCCATTATCCCAGATAGCACAGTGGACTCGCTGGGTTCCCTGACGGCCTGCTCCATTATCCCAGATAGCACAGCGGACTCGATGGGTTCCATGACGGCCATGATGGACTTCCCCATTATCCCAGATAGCACAGCGGACTCGCTGGGTTCCATGTTGGCCTGCTCCATTATCCCAGATAGCACAGCGGACTCACTGGTTTCTATGATGGCCTGCTCAGCGGACTCGCTGGGTTCCATGATGGTCTGCTCCATTATCCCAGATAGCACAGCGGACTCGCTGGGTTCCATGATGGTCTGCCCCATTATCCCAGATAGTACAGCGGACTTGCTGGGTTCCATGATGGCCTGCTCCATTTTCCCAGATAGCACAGCGGACTCGCTGGGTTCCATGATGGCCTGCACCATTATCCCAGATAGCACAACGGACTCAATGGGTTCCATGACGGCCATGATGGCCTGCCCCATTATCCCAGATAGCACAGCGGACTCACTGCGTTCAATGACAGCCTGTCCCATTATCCCAGATAGCACAGCGTACTCGCTGGGTTCCATGACGGCCAGCCCCATTATCCCAGATAGCACAATGGACTTGCTGGGTTACATGATAGCCTGCTACATTATACCAGAAAGCACAGCGGACTTTCTGGGTTCCATGATGGCCTGCCCCATTATCCCAGATAGCACAGCGGACTGGCTGGGTTCCATGATGGCCTGCTCCATCATCCTTAATAGCACAGCGGACTCGCTGGGTTCCATGATGGCCTTTTCCATCATCCCAGATAGCACGGCGGACTCGCTGGGTTCCATAATGGCCTGCCCCATTAGCCCAGATAACACAGCAGACTTGCTGGGTTCCATGATGGTCTGCTCCATTATCCCAGATAGCACAGTGGACTCGCTGGGTTCCATGATGGCCTGCCCCATTATCCCAGATAGCACAGCGGACTCGCTGAGTTCCATGATGGCCTGCTCCATCATTCCAGATAGCACAGCGGACTCGCTGGGTTCCATGATGGCCTGCTCCATCATCCTTGATAGCATAGCGGACTCGCTGGGTTCCACGACAGACTGCCCCATTATCCCAGATAGCACAGCAGATTTGCTGGGTTCCATGACGGCCATGATGGCCTGCCCCATTATCCCAGATAGCACAGCCGACTCGCTGGGTTCTATGACGGCCTGCCCCATTATCCCAGATAGTAGAGCAGACTCGCTGGGTTCCATGACGGCCTGCCCCATTATCCTAGATAGCACAGCAGAATCGCTGGGTTCCATAACGGCCTGCTCCATTAACCCAGATAGCACAGCAGACTCGCTGGATTCCATGACAGCCTGCGCCATTATCTCAGATAGCACAATGGACTCGCTGGGTTCCCTGACGGCCTGCCCCATTATCCCAGATATCACAGCGGACTCGCTGGGTTCCATGACGGCCTGCCCATTATCCCAGATAGCACAGCGGACTCGCTGGGTTCCATGACGGCCATGATGGATTGCCCCATTATCCCAGATAGCACAGCGGACTTGCTGGGTTCCATGATGGCCTGCTCCACTATCCCAGATAGCACAGCGGACTCGCTGGTTTCCATGATTGCCTGCTCAGCGGACTAGCTGGGTTCCATGATGGCCTGCTCCATTATCCCAGATAGCACAGCGGACTCTCTGGGTTCCATGATGGCCTGCCCCATTATCCCAGATAGCACTGCGGACTTGCTGGGTTCCATGATGGCCTGCTCCATTATCTCAGATTGCACAGTGGACTCGCTGGGTTCCATGATGGCCTGCGCCATTATCCCAGATAGCACAGCAGACACAGTGGGTTCCATGACCGCCATGATGGCCTGCCCCATTATCCCAGATAGCACAGCGGAGTCACTGGGTTCAATGACAGCCTGCCCCATTATCACAGATAGCAGAGCGGACTCGCTGGGTTCCATGATGGCCTGCTCCATCATCCCAGATAGCACAGCGGACTCGCTGGATTCCATGATGGCCTTCTCCATCAACCCAGATAGCACAGCGGACTCGCTGGGTTCCATGATGGCCTGCCCTATTATCCCAGATAGCACAGCGGACTCGCTGGGTTCCATGATGGCCTGCCCCATTATCCCAGATAGCACAGCGGACTTGCTGGGTTCCATGACGGCCATGATGGCCTGCCCCATCATCCCAGATAGCACAGCGGACTCGCTGGGTTCCATGACGGCCTGCCCATTATCCCAGATAGCACAGCGGACTCGCTGGGTTCCATGACGGCCTGCTCCATTAACCCAGATAGCACAGCAGACTCGCTGGATTCCATGACAGCCTGCTCCATTATCCCAGATAGCACAGTGGACTCACTGGGTTCACTGACAGCCTGCTCCATTATCCCAGATAGCACAGCGGACTTGCTGGGTTCCATGATGGCCTGCCCCATTATCCCAGATAGCACAGCGGACTCGCTGGGTTCCATGACGGCCATGCTGGACTGCCCCATTATCCCAGATAGCACAGCGGACTCTTTGGGTTCCATGATGGCCTGCTCCATTATCCCAGATAGCACAGCGGACTCGCTGGTTTCCATGATGGCCTGCTCAGCGGACTCGCTGGGTTCCATGATGGCCTGCTCCATTATCCCAGATAGCACAGCGGACTCGCTGGGTTCCATGATGGCCTGCCCCATTATCCCAGATAGTACAGCAGACTTGCTGGGTTCCATGATGGCCTGCTCCATTATCCCAGATAGCACAGCGGACTCGCTGGGTTCCATGATGGCCTGCGCCATTATCCCAGATAGCACAGCGGACGCAATGGGTTCCATGACGGCCATGATGGCCTGCCCCATTATCCCAGATAGCACAGTGGACTTGCTGGGTTCCATGATGGCCTGCTACATTATACCAGAATGCACAGCGGACTCTCTGGGTTCCATGATGGCTTGCCCCATTATCCCAGATAGCACAGCGGACTGGCTGGGTTCCATGATGGCCTGCTCCATCATCCCAGATAGCACAGCGGACTCGCTGGGTACCATGATGGCCTTCTCCATCATCCCAGATAGCACGGCGGACTCGCTGGGTTCCATAATGGCCTGCCCCATTAGCCCAGATAACACAGCAGACTTGCTGGGTTCCATGATGGTCTTCTCCATTATCCCAGATAGCACAGTGAACTCGCTGGGTTCCATGATGGCCTGCCCCATTATCCCAGATAGCACAGCGGACTCGCTGGGTTCCATGATGGCCTGCTCCATCATCCCAAATAGCACAGCGGACTCGCTGGGTTCCATGATGGCCTGCTCCATCATCCTTGATAGCACAGCGGACTCGCTGGGTTCCACGACAGACTGCCCCATTATCCCAGATAGCACAGCAGATTTGCTGGGTTCCATGACGGCCATGATGGCCTGCCCCATTATCCCAGATAGCACAGCCGACTCGCTGAGTTCCATGACGGCCTGCCCAATTGTCCCAGATAGCACAGTGGATTCGCTGGGTTCTATGACGCTTGCCCCATTATCCCAGATAGCACAGCGGACTCGCTGGGTTCCATGACGGCCTGCCCCATTATCCTAGATAGCACAGCAGACTTGCTGGGTTCCATGACGGCCTGCTCCATTATCCCAGATAGCACAGCAGACCCGCTGGATTCTATGACAGCCTGCTCTATTATCCCAGATAGCACAGCGGACACGCTGGGTTCCATGACGGCCTGCCCCATTATCCCAGATAGCACAGCGGACTCGCTGGGTTCCATGACAGCCTGTCCCATTATCCCAGATAGCACAGCGGCTCGCTGGGTTCCATGACGCACATGATGGCCTGCCCCATTATCCCAGATAGCACAGCGGACTCGCTGGGTTCCATGATGGCCTGCTCCATTATCCCAGATAGCACAGCGGTCTCGCTGGGTTCCATGATGGCCTACTCCATTATCCCAGATAGCACAACGGACTCGCTGGGTTCCATGACAACCTGCCCCATTATCCCAGATAGCACAGCGACTCACTGGGTTCCATGATGGCCATGATGGCAAGCCCCATTATCCCTGATCGGACAGCAGACTCGCTGGGTTCCATGATGGCCTGCTACATCATCCCAGATAGGACAGCAGACTTGCTGGGTTCCATGATGGCCGGCTTCATTATCCCAGATTGCACAGCGGACTCGCTCGGTTCCATGATGGACTGCTCCATTATCCCAGATAGCACAGCACACTTGCTGGGTTCCATGACGGTTTGCCCCATTATCCCAGATAGCACAGCGGACTCACTGGGTGTGATGGTTCGTGAAATACACGAACCTTGGGACAGCGGACGAGATGTACGGCGTCCATTTTACTCATCCAACATGGAGAATCCCATTACGGCAAGTTACGGTATGGCCGTTGGGCCACATGAGGAAGAGGCTGTAGCCACGCCCCCAGACTGGCGAGCAGTGCTTCTGTATCCAGCACCTGCACATCGGCACGTTGCTACTCTCTTTCCAGAGTCCAGCCGCGCTTTGCAGACGCTATCATCCGATCGCGGCTTAGATCCTCCGCCTTCTTCTCTGCTTTCAGTGGAATCCGAGGAGTTCCTATCTTTACAAGACGATCCTTCATCCAGGGATTCTAGAACACAGGTCTTGGTACGATCTTTTATATAGAGTCAGATTTCCTTCAGTGGCATTTCCTTTGCTTTATCCGGTATTTTTCCATTCATCACAATCTCCTTTCTTAAGGATTCATTCATCTCTTTACACAGGCCATTATGCTACCTACTTCTTCCCAGTACTAGCAGGTGGTCAGTCTCTCCAGAATCTCTTTCAGGAGGTGAGCTAAGTTACTTTCCTTCTCAGTTAACAAGATCAGGATTGGGAGGGGAAAGACTAAGTCTAATTTTCATTCTTTACACTTTGTTAGGCTTTGCAACTATTCCCCCTGTTTTCTCCAAAACGGCCATCCAGGAACTTAACCCTCCGGTCTTCCGGGCCTGATTTAGGTATTCCTAGGGTAAGCCTTTTATCCTCTCTTTAGGTCTGTAACATCTATCTTTCGTGTCATTAATTCCTCTCTGTGTCTACTTGTGCCTAGCACTTATAGAGCTTGGAGGAGATTGGGAAGTTCAACCGAAGGAGCTTATTATTCTCCACCGGAAACACCTTCAGGGAGCAGTCCTCAGGAAACTACGCTCTCTAGCAGCCCTCCACAGGGTTTTTTCCCCGTAAGGGGTTTTTCCCTGGAGACTCCACCACTATCGGACTCTCTGAAGTCGGATGGTGGAGGGGTTTCTAGGTATTTTCCCATTACTTCAAAAGGTTACTGAACCATCGATCCCAAAGAAGAGAGAGGTAGGAGTTCAGTTTACCTGTATTGGAGTCTGAGTACATGTAATGATTTTGCAATATCACACTGGGTTCCATGACGGCCATGATGGCCTGCCCCATTTTCCCAGAAGGCACAGCGGACTCGCTGGGTTCCTTGATGGGCTGCTCCATTATCCCAGATAGCACCGCAGACCTGCTGGGTTCCTTGATGGGCTGCTTCATTATCCAGGATAGCACAGCGTACTCCCTGGGTTCCATGATGGCCTGCCCCATTATCCCAGATAGCACAGCGGACTCAATGGGTTCCATGACGGCCATGATGGCCTGCCCCATTATCCCAGATAGCACAGTGGACTCGCTGGGTTCCATGACAGCCTGCACCATTATTCCAGAAAGCACAAAGGACTCGCTGGGTTCCATGACGGGCTTCCCCATTATCCCAGATAGCACAGCGGCCTCGCTGGGTTCCATGATGGTCTGCTCCATTATCCCAGATAGGACAGCGGACTCTCTGGGTTCCATGATGGCCTGCCCCATTATACTAGATAGCACAGCGGACTCACTGGGTTCCATGATGATAGCACAGTGGAGTCGCTGGGTTCCATGATGGCCTGTCCCATTATCCCAGATAGAACAGCGGACTCGCTGGGTTCCATGATGGCCTGCTCCATCATCCCAGATAGCACAGCGGACTCGCTGGGTTCCACGACAGACTGCCCCATTATCCCAGATAGCACAGCTGATTTGCTGGGTTCCATGACGGCTATGATGGCCTGCCCCATTATCCAAGACAGCACAGCCGACTCGCTGGGTTCCATGACGGCCTGCCCCATTGCCCCAGATATCACAGCGGACTCGCTGGGTTCTATGACGGCTTGCCCCATTATCGCAGATAGCACAGAGGACTCGCTGGGTTCCATGACGGCCTGCCCCATTATCCTAGATAGCACAGTAGACTCGCTGGGTTCCATGACGGCCTGCTCCAGTATCCCAGATAGCACAGCAGACTCGCTGGATTCCATGACAGCCTGCTCCATTATCCCAGATAGCACAGCGGACTCGCTGGGTTCCATGACGGCCTGCTCCATTATCCCAGATAGCACAGCGGACTTGCTGGGTTCCATGAAGGCCTGCCCCATTATCCCAGATTGCACAGCGGACTCGCTGGGTTCCATGACGGCCTGCCCAATTATCCTAGATAGCACAGCAGACTCGCTGGGTTCCAATACGGCCTGCTTGATTAACCCAGATAGCACAGCAGACTCGCTGGATTCCATGACAGCCTGCTCCATTATCCCAGATAGCACAGTGGACTCGCTGGGTTCCCTGACGGCCTGCTCCATTATCCCAGATAGCACAGCGGACTCGCTGGGTTCCATGACGGCCATGATGGACTTCCCCATTATCCCAGATAGCACAGCGGACTCGCTGGGTTCCATGATGGCATGCTCCATTATCCCAGATAGCACAGCGGACTCACGGGTTTCTATGATGGCCTGCTCAGCGGACTTGCTGGGTTCCATGATGGCCTGCTCCATTATCCCAGATAGCACAGCGGACTCGCTGGGTTCCACGACAGACTGCCCCATTATCCCAGATAGCACAGCTGATTTGCTGGGTTCCATGACGGCTATGATGGCCTGCCCCATTATCCAAGACAGCACAGCCGACTCGCTGGGTTCCATGACGGCCTGCCCCATTGTCCCAGATATCACAGCGGACTCGCTGGGTTCTATGACGGCTTGCCCCATTATCCCAGATAGCACAGAGGACTCGCTGGGTTCCATGACGGCCTGCCCCATTATCCAAGATAGCACAGTAGACTCGCTGGGTTCCATGACGGCCTGCTCCAGTATCCCAGATAGCACAGCAGACTCGCTGGATTCCATGACAGCCTGCTCCATTATCCCAGATAGCACAGCGGACTCGCTGGGTTCCATGACGGCCTGCTCCATTATCCCAGATAGCACAGCGGACTTGCTGGGTTCCATGAAGGCCTGCCCCATTATCCCAGATTGCACAGCGGACTCGCTGGGTTCCATGACGGCCTGCCCCATTATCCTAGATAGCACAGCAGACTCGCTGGGCTCCAATACGGCCTGCTTGATTAACCCAGATAGCACAGCAGACTCGCTGGATTCCATGACAGCCTGCTCCATTATCCCAGATAGCACAGTGGACTCGCTGGGTTCCCTGACGGCCTGCTCCATTATCCCAGATAGCACAGCGGACTCTCTGGGTTCCATGACGGCCATGATGGACTTCCCCATTATCCCAGATAGCACAGCGGACTCGCTGGGTTCCATGATGGCCTGCTCCATTATCCCAGATAGCACAGCGGACTCACTGGTTTCTATGATGGCCTGCTCAGCGGACTCGCTGGGTTCCATGATGGCCTGCTCCATTATCCCAGATAGCACAGCGGACTCGCTGGGTTCCATGATGGTCTGCCCCATTATCCCAGATAGTACAGCGGACTTGCTGGGTTCCATGATGGCCTGCTCCATTATCCCAGATAGCACAGCGGACTCGCTGGGTTCCATGATGGCCTGCACCATTATCCCAGATAGCACAACGGACTCAATGGGTTCCATGACGGCCATGATGGCCTGCCCCATTATCCCAGATAGCACAGCGGACTCACTGCGTTCAATGACAGCCTGTCCCATTATCCCAGATAGCACAGCGTACTCGCTGGGTTCCATGACGGCCAGCCCCATTATCCCAGATAGCACAGTGGACTTGCTGGGTTACATGATAGCCTGCTACATTATACCAGATAGCACAGCGGACTTTCTGGGTTCCATGATGGCCTGCCCCATTATCCCAGATAGCACAGCGGACTGGCTGGGTTCCATGATGGCCTGCTCCATCATCCTTAATAGCACAGCGGACTCGCTGGGTTCCATGATGGCCTTTTCCATCATCCCAGATAGCACGGCGGACTCGCTGGGTTCCATAATGGCCTGCCCCATTAGCCCAGATAACACAGCAGACTTGCTGGGTTCCATGATGGTCTGCTCCATTATCCCAGATAGCACAGTGGACTCGCTGGGTTCCATGATGGCCTGCCCCATTATCCCAGATAGCACAGCGGACTCGCTGGGTTCCATGATGGCCTGCTCCATCATTCCAGATAGCACAGCGGACTCGCTGGGTTCCATGATGGCCTGCTCCATCATCCTTGATAGCATAGCGGACTCGCTGGGTTCCACGACAGACTGCCCCATTATCCCAGATAGCACAGCAGATTTGCTGGGTTCCATGACGGCCATGATGGCCTGCCCCATTATCCCAGATAGCACAGCCGACTCGCTGGCTTCTATGACGGCCTGCCCCATTATCCCAGATAGTAGAGCAGACTCGCTGGGTTCCATGACGGCCTGCCCCATTATCCTAGATAGCACAGCAGAATCGCTGGGTTCCATAACGGCCTGCTCCATTAACCCAGATAGCACAGCAGACTCGCTGGATTCCATGACAGCCTGCTCCATTATCTCAGATAGCACAATGGACTCGCTGGGTTCCCTGACGGCCTGCCCCATTATCCCAGATATCACAGCGGACTCGCTGGGTTCCATGACGGCCTGCCCATTATCCCAGATAGCACAGCGGACTCGCTGGGTTCCATGACGGCCATGATGGATTGCCCCATTATCCCAGATAGCACAGCGGACTTGCTGGGTTCCATGATGGCCTGCTCCACTATCCCAGATAGCACAGCGGACTCGCTGGTTTCCATGATTGCCTGCTCAGCGGACTCGCTGGGTTCCATGATGGCCTGCTCCATTATCCCAGATAGCACAGCCGACTTGCTGGGTTCCATGATGGCCTGCTCCATTATCTCAGATTGCACAGTGGACTCGCTAGGTTCCATGATGGCCTGCGCCATTATCCCAGATAGCACAGCAGACACAGTGGGTTCCATGACCGCCATGATGGCCTGCCCCATTATCCCAGATAGCACAGCAGAGTCACTGGGTTCAATGACAGCCTGCCCCATTATCACAGATAGCAGAGCGGACTCGCTGGGTTCCATGATGCTCTGGTACATTATCCCAGATAGCACAGCGGACTCTCTGTTTTCCATGATGGCCTGCCCCATTATCCCAGATAGCACAGTGGACTCGCTGAGTTCCATGATGGCCTGCTCCATCATCCCAGATAGCACAGCGGACTCGCTGGATTCCATGATGGCCTTCTCCATCATCCCAGATAGCACAGCGGACTCGCTGGGTTCCATGATGGCCTGCCCTATTATCCCAGATAGCACAGCGGACTCGCTGGGTTCCATGATGGCCTGCCCCATTATCCCAGATAGCACAGCGCACTCGCTGGGTTCCATGATGGCCTGCTCCATCATCCCGATAGCACAGCGGACTCGCTTGGTTCCATGACAGACTGCCCCATTATCCCAGATAGCACAGCGGACTTGCTGGGTTCCATGACGGCCATGATGGCCTGCCCCATCATCCCAGATAGCACAGCGGACTCGCTGGGTTCCATGACGGCCTGCCCATTATCTCAGATAGCACAGCGGACTCGCTGGGTTCCATGACGGCCTGCTCCATTAACCCAGATAGCACAGCAGACTCGCTGGATTCCATGACAGCCTGCTCCATTATCCCAGATAGCACAGTGGACTCGCTGGGTTCACTGATGGTCTGCTCCATTATCCCAGATAGCACAGCGGACTTGCTGGGTTCCATGATGGCCTGCCCCATTATCCCAGATAGCACAGCGGACTCGCTGGGTTCCATGACGGCCATGATGGACTGCCCCATTATCCCAGATAGCACAGCGGACTCTTTGGGTTCCATGATGGCCTGCTCCATTATCCCAGATAGCACAGCGGACTCGCTGGTTTCCATGATGGCCTGCTCAGCGGACTCGCTGGGTTCCATGATGGCCTGCTCCATTATCCCAGATAGCACAGCGGACTCGCTGGGTTCCATGATGGCCTGCCCCATTATCCCAGATAGTACAGCGGACTTGCTGGGTTCCATGATGGCCTGCTCCATTATCCCAGATAGCACAGCGGACTCGCTGGGTTCCATGATGGCCTGCGCCATTATCCCAGATAGCACAGCGGACGCAATCGGTTCCATGACGGCCATGATGGCCTGCCCCATTATCCCAGATAGCACAGCGGACCCACTGGGTTCAATGACAGCCTGTCCCATTATCCCAGATAGCACAGCAGACTCGCTGGGTTCCATGATGGCCTGCCCCATTATCCCAGATAGCACAGTGGACTTGCTGGGTTCCATGATGGCCTGCTACATTATACCAGAATGCACAGCGGACTCTCTGGGATCCATGATGGCCTGCCCCATTATCCCAGATAGCACAGGGGACTGGCTGGGTTCCATGATGGCCTGCTCCATCATCCCAGATAGCACAGCGGACTCGCTGGGTTCCATGATGGCCTTCTCCATCATCCCAGATAGCACGGCGGACTCGCTGGGTTCCATAATGGCCTGCCCCATTAGCCCAGATAACACAGCAGACTTGCTGGGTTCCATGATGGTCTGCTCCATTATCCCAGATAGCACAGTGAACTCGCTGGGTTCCATGATGGCCTGCCCCATTATCCCAGATAGCACAGCGGACTCGCTGGGTTCCATGATGGCCTGCTCCATCATCCCAAATAGCACAGCGGACTCGCTGGGTTCCATGATGGCCTGCTCCATCATCCTTGATAGCACAGCGGACTCGCTGGGTTCCACGACAGACTGCCCCATTATCCCAGATAGCACAGCAGATTTTCTGGGTTCCATGACGGCCATGATGGCCTGCCCCATTATCCCAGATAGCACAGCCGACTCGCTGAGTTCCATGACGGCCTGCCCAATTGTCCCAGATAGCACAGCAGATTCGCTGGGTTCTATGACGCTTGCCCCATTATCCCAGATAGCACAGCGGACTCGCTGGGTTCCATGACGGCCTGCCCCATTATCCTAGATAGCACAGCAGACTTGCTGGGTTCCATGACGGCCTGCTCCATTATCAAAGATAGCACAGCAGACCCGCTGGATTCTATGACAGCCTGCTCTATTATCCCAGATAGCACAGCGGACACGCTGGGTTCCATGACGGCCTGCCCCATTATCCCAGATAGCACAGCGGACTCGCTGGGTTCCATGACAGCCTGTCCCATTATCCCAGATAGCACAGCGACTCGCTGGGTTCCATGACGCGCATGATGGCCTGCCCCATTATCCCAGATAGCACAGCGGACTCGCTGGGTTCCATGATGGCCTGCTCCATTATCCCAGATAGCACAGCGGTCTTGCTGGGTTCCATGATGGCCTACTCCATTATCCCAGATAGCACAGCGGACTCGCTGGGTTCCATGACAACCTGCCCCATTATCCCAGATAGCACAGCGACTCACTGGGTTCCATGATGGCCATGATGGCAAGCCCCATTATCCCTGATCGGACAGCAGACTCGCTGGGTTCCATGATGGCCTGCTATATCATCCCAGATAGGACAGCAGACTTGCTGGGTTCCATGATGGCCGGCTTCATTATCCCAGATAGCACAGCGGACTCGCTCGGTTCCATGATGGACTGCTCCATTATCCCAGATAGCACAGCACACTTGCTGGGTTCCATGACGGTTTGCCCCATTATCCCAGATAGCACAGCGGACTCACTGGGTGTGATGGTTCGTGAAATACACGAACCTTGGGACAACGGACGAGATGTACGGCGTCCATTTTACTCATTCAACATGGAGAATCCCATTACGGCAAGTTACGGTATAGCCGTTGGGCCACATGAGGAAGAGGCTGTAGCCACGCCCCCAGACTGGCGAGCAGTGCTTCTGTATCCAGCACCTGCACATCGGCACGTTGCTACTCTCTTTCCAGAGTCCAGCCGCGCTTTGCAGACGCTATCATCCGATCGCGGCTTAGATCCTCCGCCTTCTTCTCTGCTTTCAGTGGAATCCGAGGAGTTCCTATCTTTACAAGACGATCCTTCATCCAGGGATTCTACAACACAGGTCTTGGTACGATCTTTTATATAGAGTCAGATTTCCTTCAGTGGCATTTCCTTTGCTTTATCCGGTATTTTTCCATTCATCACAATCTCCTTTCTTAAGGATTCATTCATCTCTTTACACAGGCCATTATGCTACCTACTTCTTCCCAGTACTAGCAGGTGCTCAGTCTCTCCAGAATCTCTTTCAGGAGGTGAGCTAAGTTACTTTCCTTCTCAGTTAACAAGATCAGGATTGGGAGGGGAAAGACTAAGTCTAATTTTCATTCTTTACACTTTGTTAGGCTTTGCAACTATTCCCCCTGTTTTCTCCAAAACGGCCATCCAGGAACTTAACCCTCCGGTGTTCCGGGCCTGATTTAGGTATTCCTAGGGTAAGCCTTTTATCCTCTCTTTAGGTCTGTAACATCTATCTTTCGTGTCATTAATTCCTCTCTGTGTCTACTTGCGCCTAGCACTTATAGAGCTTGGAGGAGATTGGGAAGTTCAACCGAAGGAGCTTATTATTCTCCACCGGAAACACCTTCAGGGAGCAGTCCACAGGAAACTACGCCCTCTAGCAGCCCTCCACAGGGTTTTTTCCCCGTAAGGGGTTTTTCCCTGGAGACTCCACCACTATCAGACTCTCTGAAGTCGGATGGTGGAGGGGTTTCTAGGTATTTTCCCATTACTTCAAAAGGTTACTGAACCATCGATCCCAAAGAAGAGAGAGGTAGGAGTTCAATTTACCTGTATTGGAGTCTGAGTACATGTAATGATTTTGAAATATCACACTGGGTTCCATGACGGCCATGATGGCCTGCCCCATTTTCCCAGAAGGCACAGCGGACTCGCTGGGTTCCTTGATGGGCTGCTCCATTATCCCAGATAGCACCGCAGACCTGCTGGGTTCCTTGATGGGCTGCTTCATTATCCCAGATAGCACAGCGTACTCCCTGGGTTCCATGATGGCCTGCCCCATTATCCCAGATAGCACAGCGGACTCAATGGGTTCCATGACGGCCATGATGGCCTGCCCCATTATCCCAGATAGCACAGCGGACTCGCTGGGTTCCATGACAGCCTGCACCATTATTCCAGAAAGCACAAAGGACTCGCTGGGTTCCATGATGGCCTGCCCCATTATACTAGATAGCACAGCGGACTCACTGGGTTCCATGATGGCCTTCTCCATCATCGCAGATAGCACAGCGGACTCGCTGGGTTCCATGATGGCCAGCCCAATTATCCCAGATAACACAGCAGACTTCCTGGGTTCCATGATGGTCTGCTCCATTATCCCAGATAGCACAGTGGAGTCGCTGGGTTCCATGATGGCCTGTCCCATTATCCCAGATAGAACAGCGGACTCGCTGGGTTCCATGATGGCCTGCTCCATCATCCCAGATAGCACAGCGGACTTGCTGGGTTCCACGCCAGACTGCCCCATTATCCCAGATAGCACAGCTGATTTGCTGGGTTCCATGACGGCTATGATGGCCTGCCCCATTATCCAAGACAGCACAGCCGACTCGCTGGGTTCCATGACGGCCTGCCCCATTGTCCCAGATATCACAGCGGACTCGCTGGGTTCTATGACGGCTTGCCCCATTATCCCAGATAGCACAGAGGACTCGCTGGGTTCCATGACGGCCTGCCCCATTATCCTAGATAGCACAGTAGACTCGCTGGGTTCCATGACGGCCTGCTCCAGTATCCCAGATAGCACAGCAGACTCGCTGGATTCCATGACAGCCTGCTCCATAATCCCAGATAGCACAGCGGACTCGCTGGGTTCCATGACGGCCTGCTCCATTATCCCAGATAGCACAGCGGACTCGCTGGGTTCCATTACGGCCATGATGGCCTGCCCCATTATCCCAGATAGCACAGCGGACTCGCTGGGTTCCATGATGGCCTGCTCCATTATCCCAGATAGCACAGCGGACTCACTGGGTTCCATTATGGCCTACTCCATTATCCCAGATAGCACAGCAGACTCGCTGGGTTCCATGACAACCTGCCCCATTATCCCAGATAGCACAGCGGACTCACTGTGTTTCATGATGGCCATGATGGCCTGCCCAGTTATCCCTGATCAGACAGAGGACTCACTGGGTTCCATGATGGCCTGCTACATCATCCCAGATAGGACAGCGGACTTGCTGGGTTCCATGATGGCCGGCTCCATTATCCCAGATAGCACAGTGGACTTGCTGGGTTCCATGATGGACTGCTCCATTATCCCAGATAGCACAGCAACTTGCTGGGTTCCATGACTGCCTGCCCCATTATCCCAGATAGCACAGCGGACTCACTGGGTTCCATGACGGCCATGATGGCCTGCCCCATTTTCCCAGAAGGCACAGCGGACTCGCTGGGTTCCATGATGGCCTGCTCCATTATCACAGATAGCACAGCAGACTCGCTGGGTTCCAGGATGGGTGCCCCATTATCCCAGATAGCACAGCGGACTCAGTGGGTTCCATGACGGCCATGATGGCCTGTTCCATTATCCCAGATAGCACAGCGGATTCGCTGGGTTCCATGACAGCCTGCCCCATTATCCCAGATGGCACAGCGGACTCGCTGGGTTCCATGATGGGCTGCCCCATTATCCCAGATAGCACAGCGGACTCGCTGGGTTCCATGATGGTCTGCTCCATTATCCCAGATTGGACAGCGGACTCTCTGGGTTCCATGATGGCCTGACCCATTATCCCAGATAGCACTGCGGACTCGCTGGGTAACTTGATGTCCTGCCCCATTATCCCAGATAGCACAGCGGACTCGGTGGGTTCCTTGATGGGCTGCTCCATTATCCCAGATAGCACCGCAGACCTGCTGGGTTCCTTGATGGCCTGCCCCATTATCCCAGATAGCACAGCGGACTCAATGGGTTCCATGACGGCCATGATGGCCTGCCCCATTATCCCAGATAGCACAGCGGACTCTCTGGGTTCCATGATGGCCTGCCCCATTATACCAGATAGCACAGCAGACTTGCTGGGTTCCATGATGGCCTGCTCCATTATCCCAGATAGCACAGTGGACTCGCTGGGTTCCATGATGGCCTGCCCCATTATCCCATATAGCACAGCAGACTTGCTGGATTCAATGATGGCCTGCTCCTTTATCTCAGATAGCACAGCGGACTCACCGGGTTCCATGACAGCCTGCTTTGTTATCCCAGATAGCACAGCGGACTCGCTGGGTTCCATGACGGCCTGCCCCATTATCCCAGATAGCACAGCGGACATGCTGGGTTCCATGACGGCCATGATGGCCTTCCCCATTATCCCAGACAGCACAGCGGACTCGCTGGATTCCATGATGACCTGCTCCATTATCCCAGATAGCAGAGCGGACTCGCTGGGTTCCAAGATGGCCTACTATATTATCCCAGACAGCACAGCAGGCTCACTGGGTTCCATGACAACGTGCCCCATCATCCCAGATAGCACAGCTGACTCACTGGGTTCCATGATGGCCATGATGGCCTGCCCCATTATCCCCGATAGCAGAGAGGACTCGCTGGGTTCCATGATGGCCTGCTACATCATCCCAGACAGCACAGCAGACTTTCTGGGTTCCATGATGGCCTGCTCCATTATCCCAGATAGCACAGTGGACTTGCTGGGTTCTATGATGGACTGCTCCATTATCCCAGATAGCAGAGCGGACTCACTGGGTTCCATGATGGCCATGATGGGCTGCCTCATTATCCTAGATAGCACAGCGGACTCACTGGGTACCATGAAGGCCTGCGCCATTATCCCAGATAGCACAGCGACTCCCTGGGTTTTATGACGGCCTGCCTCATTATCCCAAATAGCACGGCGAACTTGCTGGGTTCCATTACGGCCTCCCCCATTATCCTAGATAGCACAGCAGACTCGCTGGGTTCCATGACGGGCCTGCTCCATTATCCCAGATAGCACAGCGGACTCGCTAGTTTCCAGAACAGACTGCTCCATTAACCCAGATAGCACAGCGGACTTGCGAGGTTCCATGACGGCCTGCCCCATTATCCCAGATAGCACAGCAGACTCGCTGAGTTCCATGACGGCCACGATGGCCTGCCCCATTATCCCAGATAGCACAGTGGACCCGCTGGGTTCCATGATGGCCTGTTCCACTATCCCAGATAGCACAGCAGACTCGCTGGGTTCCATGATGGACTACTCCATTAACCCAGATAGCACAGCGGACTCCCTGGGTTCCATGATGGCCTGCTCCATCACCCCGATAGCACAGCAGACTCCCTGGGTTCCATGATGGCCTTCTCCATCATCCCAGATAGCACAGCGGACTCGCTGGGTTCCATGAAGGCCTGCCCCATTATCTCAGATAGCACAGCGAGCTTGCTGGGTTCCATGATGGTCTGCTCCATTATCCCAGATAGCACAGCGGACTCGCTGGGTTCCATGACGGCCTACCCCATTATCCCATATAGCACAGCGGACTCGCTGGATTCCATGATGGCCTGCTCAGCGGACTCGCTGGTTTGCATGATGGACTGCTCCATTTCCCAGATAGCATAGCAGACTCTCTGGGTTCCATGATGGCCTGCCCCACTATCCCAGATAGCACAGCGGACTCGCTGGGTTCCATGATGGCCTGCTCCATCATCCTCGATAGCACAGCGGACTCCCTGGGTTCCATGAAGGCCTGCCCCATTATCCCAGATAGCACAGCGAGCTTGCTGGGTTCCATGATGGTCTGCTCCATTATCCCAGATAGCACAGCGGACTCGTTGGGTTCCATGATGGCCTGCCCCATTATCCCAGATAGCACAGCGGACTCAATGGGTTCCATGTCGGCCATGATTCCCTGCCCCATTTTCCCAGATAGCGCAGTGGACTCGCTGGGTTCCATGACAGCCTGTCCCTTTATCCCAGATAGCACAGCGGACTCGATGGGTTCCATGACGGCCATGATGGCCTGCCCCATTATCCCAGATAGCACAGCGGACTCGCTGGGTTCCATGACGGCCTGCCCTATTATCCCGGATAGCACAGCGGAATCGCTGGGTTCCATGATGGTCTGCTACATCATCCCAGATAGCACAGTGGGCTCTCTGGGTTCCATGATGGTCTGCCCCATTATCCCAGATAGCACAGCGGTCTCGCTGGGTTCAATGATGGCCTGCTCCATCATCCCAGATAACACAGCAGACTCACGGGGTTCCATGATGGCATTCTCCATAATCCCAGACAGCACAGTGGACTTGCTGGGTTCCATGATGGCCTGCCCCATTATCCCAGATAGAACAGCGGACTTGCTGGGTTCCATGATGGTCTGCTCCATTATCCCAGATAGCACAGCGAACTCGTTGGGTTCCATGACGGCCTGCCCCATTATCCCAGATAGCACAGCGGACTTGCTGGGTTCCATGATGGTCTGCTACATCATCCCAGATAGCACAGTGGACTCTCTGGGTTCTATGATGGTCTGCCCCATTATCCCAGATAGCACAGCGGACTCGCTGGGTTCCATGATGGCATGCTCCATCATCCCAGAATGCACAGCAGACTCACAGGGTTCCATGATGGCATTCTCCATCATCCCAGACAGCACAGTGGACTCTCTGGGTTCCATGATGGTCTTCCCCATTATCCCAGATAGCACAGAGGACTTGCTGGGTTCCATGATGGTCTGCTACATCATCCCAGATAGCACAGTGGACTCTCTGGGTTCCATGATGGTCTGCTCCATTATCCCAGATAGCACAGAGGACTTGCTGGGTTCCATGATGGTCTGCTCCATCATCCCAAATAGGACAGCGGACTCGCTGGGTTCCATGATGGCTTGCTCCATCATCCCAGATAGCACAGCGGACTCGCTGGGTTCCATGACAGACTGCCCCATTAGCCCAGATAGCACAGCGGACTTCCTGGGTTCCATGACGGCCATGATGGCCTGCCCTATTATCCCAGACAGCACAGCGGTCTTGCAGGTTCCATGACGGCCTGCCCCATTATCCCAGATAGCACAGCGGACTCGCTGGGTTTCATGACGGCCTGCCCCATTATCCCAGATAGCACAGCAGACTCGCTGGGTTCCATGTCGGCCTGCCCTATTATCCTAGATAGCACAGCAGACTCGCTGGGTTCCATGACGGCCTGCTCCATTACCCCAGATAGCACAGCAGACTCGCTGGATTCCATGACAGCTTGCTTCATTACCCAGATAGCACAGGAGACTCGCTGGGTTCCATGACGGCCTTCCCCATTATCCCAGATAGCACAGCGGACTCGCTGGGTTCCATGACGGCCTGCCCCATTATCCCAGATAGCACAGCGGACTCACTGGGTTCCATGACGGCCTGCTCCATAATCCTAGATAGCACAGTGGACTCGCTGGGTTCCATGATGGATTACTCCATTATCCCAGATAGCACAGTGGACTCGCTGGGTTCCAAGACAGCCTGCCCCATTATCCCAGATAGCACAGCGGACTCGCTGGGTTCCATGATGGCCATGATGGCCTGCCCCATTATCCCTGATCGGACAGCGGACTCGCTGGGTTCCATGATGGCCGGCGCCATTATCCCAGATAGCACAGCGGACTCGCTGGGTTCCATGGCGGCCTGCCCCATTATCCCAGATAGCACAGCGGACTCAGTGGGTTCCATGACGGCCATGATGGCCTGCCCCACTATCCCAGAAGGCACAGCGGACTCGCTGGGTTCCATGATGGCCTTCTCCATTATCCCAGATAGCACAGCAGACTTGCTGGGTTCCATGATGGCCTGCTCCATTATCCCAGATAGCACAGTGGACTTGCTGGGTTCCATGATGGCCTGCCCCATTATCCCAGATAGCACAGCGGGCTCAATGGGTTCCATGACGGCCAAGATGGCCTGCCCCATTATCCCAGATAGCACAGTGGACTCACTGGGTTCCATGAGGGTCTGCTCCATTATCCAGGATAACACAGCGGACTCTCTGGGTTCCATGATGGCCTGCCTCATTATCCCAGATAGCACGGCGGACTTGCTGGGTTCCATGATGGCCTGCCCCATTATCCCAGATAGCACAGTGGACTCACTGGGTTCCATGATGGCCTGTTCAGTAGACTCGCTGGGTTCCATGATGGCCTGCTCCATTATCCCAGATAGCAGAGCAGACTCGCTGGGTTCCATGATGGCCTGCCACTTTATCCCAGATAGCACAGCAGACTCACTGGGTTCCATGATGGCCTGCTCAGCAGATTCGCAGGGTTCCATGAAGGCCTGCTCTATCTTCCCAGATAGCACAGCAGACTCGCTGGGTTCCATGTTGGCCTGCCACCTTATCCCAGATAGCACAGGGGACTCGCTGGGTTCCATGATGGCCTGCTCAGTGGACTCGCTGGGTTCCATGATGGCCTGCTCCATTATCCCAGATAGCACAGCGGACTTGCTGGGTTCCATGATGTCCTGCCCCATTATCCCAGATAGCACAGCAGACTCAAAGGGTTCCATGACGGCCATGATAGCCTGCCCCATTATCCCAGATGGCACACCGGACTCGCTGGGTTCCATGACAGCCTGCACCATTATCCCAGATAGCACAGCGGACTCGCTGGGTTCCATGACGGCCATGATGGCTTGCCCTGTTATCCCAGATAGCACAGCGGACTCGCTGGGTTCCATGACGGCCTGCCCCATTATCCCATATAGCACAGCGGACTCGCTGGTTTCCATGATGGTCTGCTACATTATCCCAGATAGCACAGCAGACTCTCTGGGTTCCATGATGGCCTGCCCCATTATCCCAGATAGCACAGCGAACTCGCTGGGTTCCATGATGGCCTTCTCCATCATCCCAGATAGCACAGCGGACTCGCTGGGTTCCATGATGGCCTTCTCCATCATCCCAGATAGCACAGCGGACTCGCTGGGTTCCATGATGCCCTGCCCCATCAACCCAGATAGCACAGCGGACTTGTTGGGTTCCATGATAGTCTGCTCCATTATCCCAGATAGCACAGCGGACTCGCTGGGCTCCATGATGGCCTGCCCCATTATCCCAGATAGTTGGGTTCCATGATGGTCTGCTCCATTATCCCAGATAGCACAGCGGACTCGCTGGGATGATGGCCTGCCCCATTATCCCAGATAGCACAGCGGACTCGCTGGGTTCCATGATGGCCTGCTCCATCATCCCAGATGCTCCATTATCCCAGATAGCACAGCGGACTCGCTGGGTTCCATGATGGCCTGCCCCATTATCCCAGATAGCACAGCGGACTCGCTGGGTTCCATGATGGCCTGCTCCATCATCCCAGATAGCACAGCGTGCACGCTGGGTTCCGTGACAGACTGCCCCATTATCCCAGATAGCACAGCGGACTTGCTGGGTTCCATGACGGCCATGATGGCCTGCCCCATTATCCCAGACAGCACAGCAGACTCGCTGGGTTCCATGATGGCCTGCTCCATTATCCCAGATAGCACAGCAGACTTGCTGGATTCCATGACAGCCTGCTCCATTATCCCAGATAGCACAGTGGACTCGCTGGGTTCCATCACGGCCTGCCCCATTATCCCAAATAGCACAGCGGACTCGCTGGGTTCCATGACGGCCTGCCCCATTATCCCAGATAGCACAGCCGACTCGCTGGGTTCCATGACGGCCATGATGGCCTGCCCAATATTCCCAGATAGCAAAGCGGACTCGCTGGGTTCCATGATAGCCTGTTCCATTATCCCAGATACCACAGTGCACTTGCTGGGTTCCATGATGGCCTACTCCATTATCCCAGAAGGCACAGTGGACTCGCTGGGTTCCATGACAGCCTGCCCCATTATCCCAGATAGCACAGCAGACTCACTGGGTTCCATGATGGCCATGATGGACTGCCCCATTACCCCTGATTGGACAGCGGACTCGCTGGGTTCCATGATGGCCGGCTCCATTATCCCAGATAGCACAGCGGACTCGCTGGGTTCCATGATGGTCTGCCCCATTATCCCAGATAGTACAGCGGACTTGCTGGGTTCCATGATGGCCTGCTCCATTATCCCAGATAGCACAGCGGACTCGCTGGGTTCCATGATGGCCTGCACCATTATCCCAGATAGCACAACGGACTCAATGGGTTCCATGACGGCCATGATGGCCTGCCCCATTATCCCAGATAGCACAGCGGACTCACTGCGTTCAATGACAGCCTGTCCCATTATCCCAGATAGCACAGCGTACTCGCTGGGTTCCATGACGGCCAGCCCCATTATCCCAGATAGCACAGTGGACTTGCTGGGTTACATGATAGCCTGCTACATTATACCAGATAGCACAGCGGACTTTCTGGGTTCCATGATGGCCTGCCCCATTATCCCAGATAGCACAGCGGACTGGCTGGGTTCCATGATGGCCTGCTCCATCATCCTTAATAGCACAGCGGACTCGCTGGGTTCCATGATGGCCTTTTCCATCATCCCAGATAGCACGGCGGACTCGCTGGGTTCCATAATGGCCTGCCCCATTAGCCCAGATAACACAGCAGACTTGCTGGGTTCCATGATGGTCTGCTCCATTATCCCAGATAGCACAGTGGACTCGCTGGGTTCCATGATGGCCTGCCCCATTATCCCAGATAGCACAGCGGACTCGCTGGGTTCCATGATGGCCTGCTCCATCATTCCAGATAGCACAGCGGACTCGCTGGGTTCCATGATGGCCTGCTCCATCATCCTTGATAGCATAGCGGACTCGCTGGGTTCCACGACGGACTGCCCCATTATCCCAGATAGCACAGCAGATTTGCTGGGTTCCATGACGGCCATGATGGCCTGCCCCATTATCCCAGATAGCACAGCCGACTCGCTGGGTTCTATGACGGCCTGCCCCATTATCCCAGATAGTAGAGCAGACTCGCTGGGTTCCATGACGGCCTGCACCATTATCCTAGATAGCACAGCAGAATCGCTGGGTTCCATAACGGCCTGCTCCATTAACCCAGATAGCACAGCAGACTCGCTGGATTCCATGACAGCCTGCTCCATTATCTCAGATAGCACAATGGACTCGCTGGGTTCCCTGACGGCCTGCCCCATTATCCCAGATATCACAGCGGACTCGCTGGGTTCCATGACGGCCTGCCCATTATCCCAGATAGCACAGCGGATTCGCTGGGTTCCATGACGGCCATGATGGATTGCCCCATTATCCCAGATAGCACAGCGGACTTGCTGGGTTCCATGATGGCCTGCTCCACTATCCCAGATAGCACAGCGGACTCGCTGGTTTCCATGATTGCCTGCTCAGCGGACTCGCTGGGTTCCATGATGGCCTGCTCCATTATCCCAGATAGCACAGCCGACTTGCTGGGTTCCATGATGGCCTGCTCCATTATCTCAGATTGCACAGTGGACTCGCTAGGTTCCATGATGGCCTGCGCCATTATCCCAGATAGCACAGCAGACACAGTGGGTTCCATGACCGCCTTGATGGCCTGCCCCATTATCCCAGATAGCACAGCAGAGTCACTGGGTTCAATGACAGCCTGCCCCATTATCACAGATAGCAGAGCGGACTCGCTGGGTTCCATGATGCTCTGGTACATTATCCCAGATAGCACAGCGGACTCTCTGTTTTCCATGATGGCCTGCCCCATTATCCCAGATAGCACAGTGGACTCGCTGAGTTCCATGATGGCCTGCTCCATCATCCCAGATAGCACAGCGGACTCGCTGGATTCCATGATGGCCTTCTCCATCATCCCAGATAGCACAGCGGACTCGCTGGGTTCCATGATGGCCTGCCCTATTTTCCCAGATAGCACAGCGGACTCGCTGGGTTCCATGATGGCCTGCCCCATTATCCCAGATAGCACAGCGCACTCGCTGGGTTCCATGATGGCCTGCTCCATCATCCCGATAGCACAGCGGACTCGCTTGGTTCCATGACAGACTGCCCCATTATCCCAGATAGCACAGCGGACTTGCTGGGTTCCATGACGGCCATGATGGCCTGCCCCATCATCCCAGATAGCACAGCGGACTCGCTGGGTTCCATGACGGCCTGCCCATTATCTCAGATAGCACAGCGGACTCGCTGGGTTCCATGACGGCCTGCTCCATTAACCCAGATAGCACAGCAGACTCGCTGGATTCCATGACAGCCTGCTCCATTATCCCAGATAGCACAGTGGACTCGCTGGGTTCACTGACGGCCTGCTCCATTATCCCAGATAGCACAGCGGACTTGCTGGGTTCCATGATGGCCTGCCCCATTATCCCAGATAGCACAGCGGACTCGCTGGGTTCCATGACGGCCATGATGGACTGCCCCATTATCCCAGATAGCACAGCGGACTCTTTGGGTTCCATTATGGCCTGCTCCATTATCCCAGATAGCACAGCGGACTCGCTGGTTTCCATGATGGCCTGCTCAGCGGACTCGCTGGGTTCCATGATGGCCTGCTCCATTATCCCAGATAGCACAGCGGACTCGCTGGGTTCCATGATGGCCTGCCCCATTATCCCAGATAGTACAGCGGACTTGCTGGGTTCCATGATGGCCTGCTCCATTATCCCAGATAGCACAGCGGACTCGCTGGGTTCCATGATGGCCTGCGCCATTATCCCAGATAGCACAGCGGACGCAATCGGTTCCATGACGGCCATGATGGCCTGCCCCATTATCCCAGATAGCACAGCGGACCCACTGGGTTCAATGACAGCCTGTCCCATTATCCCAGATAGCACAGCAGACTCGCTGGGTTCCATGATGGCCTGCCCCATTATCCCAGATAGCACAGTGGACTTGCTGGGTTCCATGATGGCCTGCTACATTATACCAGAATGCACAGCGGACTCTCTGGGTTCCATGATGGCCTGCCCCATTATCCCAGATAGCACAGGGGACTGGCTGGGTTCCATGATGGCCTGCTCCATCATCCCAGATAGCACAGCGGACTCGCTGGGTTCCATGATGGCCTTCTCCATCATCCCAGATAGCACGGCGGACTCGCTGGGTTCCATAATGGCCTGCCCCATTAGCCCAGATAACACAGCAGACTTGCTGGGTTCCATGATGGTCTGCTCCATTATCCCAGATAGCACAGTGAACTCGCTGGGTTCCATGATGGCCTGCCCCATTATCCCAGATAGCACAGCGGACTCGCTGGGTTCCATGATGGCCTGCTCCATCATCCCAAATAGCACAGCGGACTCGCTGGGTTCCATGATGGCCTGCTCCATCATCCTTGATAGCACAGCGGACTCGCTGGGTTCCACGACAGACTGCCCCATTATCCCAGATAGCACAGCAGATTTTCTGGGTTCCATGACGGCCATGATGGCCTGCCCCATTATCCCAGATAGCACAGCCGACTCGCTGAGTTCCATGACGGCCTGCCCAATTGTCCCAGATAGCACAGCGGATTCGCTGGGTTCTATGACGCTTGCCCCATTATCCCAGATAGCACAGCGGACTCGCTGGGTTCCATGACGGCCTGCCCCATTATCCTAGATAGCACAGCAGACTTGCTGGGTTCCATGACGGCCTGCTCCATTATCCCAGATAGCACAGCAGACCCGCTGGATTCTATGACAGCCTGCTCTATTATCCCAGATAGCACAGCGGACACGCTGGGTTCCATGACGGCCTGCCCCATTATCCCAGATAGCACAGCGGACTCGCTGGGTTCCATGACAGCCTGTCCCATTATCCCAGATAGCACAGCGACTCGCTGGGTTCCATGACGCGCATGATGGCCTGCCCCATTATCCCAGATAGCACAGCGGACTCGCTGGGTTCCATGATGGCCTGCTCCATTATCCCAGATAGCACAGCGGTCTCGCTGGGTTCCATGATGGCCTACTCCATTATCCCAGATAGCACAGCGGACTCGCTGGGTTCCATGACAACCTGCCCCATTATCCCAGATAGCACAGCGACTCACTGGGTTCCATGATGGCCATGATGGCAAGCCCCATTATCCCTGATCGGACAGCAGACTCGCTGGGTTCCATGATGGCCTGCTACATCATCCCAGATAGGACAGCAGACTTGCTGGGTTCCATGATGGCCGGCTTCATTATCCCAGCGGACTCGCTCGGTTCCATGATGGACTGCTCCATTATCCCAGATAGCACAGCACACTTGCTGGGTTCCATGACGGTTTGCCCCATTATCCCAGATAGCACAGCGGACTCACTGGGTGTGATGGTTCGTGAAATACACGAACCTTGGGACAACGGACGAGATGTACGGCGTCCATTTTACTCATTCAACATGGAGAATCCCATTACGGCAAGTTACGGTATAGCCGTTGGGCCACATGAGGAAGAGGCTGTAGCCACGCCCCCAGACTGGCGAGCAGTGCTTCTGTATCCAGCACCTGCACATCGGCACGTTGCTACTCTCTTTCCAGAGTCCAGCCGCGCTTTGCAGACGCTATCATCCGATCGCGGCTTAGATCCTCCGCCTTTGTTCTCTGCTTTCAGTGGAATCCGAGGAGTTCCTATCTTTACAAGACGATCCTTCATCCAGGGATTCTACAACACAGGTCTTGGTACGATCTTTTATATAGAGTCAGATTTCCTTCAGTGGCATTTCCTTTGCTTTATCCGGTATTTTTCCATTCATCACAATCTCCTTTCTTAAGGATTCATTCATCTCTTTACACAGGCCATTATGCTACCTACTTCTTCCCAGTACTAGCAGGTGCTCAGTCTCTCCAGAATCTCTTTCAGGAGGTGAGCTAAGTTACTTTCCTTCTCAGTTAACAAGATCAGGATTGGGAGGGGAAAGACTAAGGCCCTCATTACGACCCTTGCGGAAATCGAAAAACGATGGCGGAAATGCAATACCGCCATCGAATAGCGCTCGGTGCGACTATGACCCGTCACCGCAAAGTACGAAGCCATTAGCGACACCGTAGTGAACGCCAACGCCAACTGCACCAAGCACGCGCGCGCGCGCCATGCCAAACCGCAAACACCACCATGGTGCAACGGTACGCCAATTCCGACCCTAGCGGACATGTACCTAACGCCATCAGGCATGGCGTAATGTACCATTCCGCCATGGCGAGAAGTACGGCATCGCGAATCAACCGTAAACGGCCCCACTGAGTGCCTGTACACCGCTCCCTGCCCACAAAGTACAACTCCCCGTATGTGCAATGAAGCCACAATGCAACCATTGAAATGTACAAGTCACCCATGCATGCCAACGAACAAAAGAAACACAAGAGGGGCCAATGGGAGCTGCAGGGCACAGATGGCACGAATACAGAAGCCATCCCAATGGACATGACCACAGTCCCCCACCAAGAAACGCACGCAAACACAGGCACCTGTGACCAGCAATATTCCGAAAATCACATCATTCCACCAGTCCACCTGGCTGACCGGCATCTGTTACACAAAACCCAATCCCCCGCCCCTGAGCATGACAACATTCAAACTGTCATATTGGCAGCCCCCATCCCTGACCTCACTGGGCTTCGTAGGCAAACGCGCACAGCACAGTACCACGCAACTAAACCCCGAAGCTGGAACCCAATGCAGATCTCCTCACAATACATCGCCCCCCAAATAGGCATATGCCACATCACTTGCAAAGAAAAACGCTACACGGGCCAAATCAGAATAGAAATTTTATGCACATCAAAATCACCAAGCCCATACAGCCATCAGGCCATGAACTCCAAAACACAAATCACCATTGTGGGCTGCTTCCGCAAGAAATGACCAGCCACTACCTGTGTGTCGCCCTGTTCCCCCATGGTACACAGAGCCACATTCACGTACGAAAAGGCAACATGGAAGCGCACAGAACCGCAGGGCCGTCCCAATGGGGAGGCACTAGTCCAGCTGAAAGGCCGAAATGTTGCTCCGAGCCACCAGTACTGCGTAAGGGCATGTGGCCCATTGGCGATCGTCCCATAAGATCGTAATGCTGCTCCACTGATTAACACGAAGCAGCAGGTGTCGGGAGTAAAATCCATCTGCAGGAGTGGCATACAGATGGCAGTGGCAAAAGGGGAGGAGATACCTGTCAACCAAAAGAAAAGAAAAAGAACAGAATGGCCATCAGAACTACATTCCAACAACTCACTTCAATGATCACACGAAATCCACAGCCATATGCATGCTAGCCCACTCCAAAGGATCATCACCACCCCAAAACCACTTGCGACTCATAACCATCTATATCGAGGTGCAAACACCATCACAAACGAGTGTCTGAGGGCGCCTCGAGACAGGGAGGACTCAACAAGGCCAGATGGACGATGGTCCCACTATGGCAGCCCTGCATCACATAGCGTAGGGGAGGCGGATAGATCCCAAGAAGCCCTGTACATGGCAAACTCTGTATCAAATCACCTGGCCATGCATCCATCCATCATTCCCTCATCCCGGGATCAAAATGCCTGAATAATTACTCACATAACATTAGAAACATCCATTGAGTCTGTGCGTTATGCAGCCTGCTAAATCCACAGTGCCCCAGCCCGTAATTCCAGTGTTGTGAAGTAACATGTATTTTGGAACGGACGGCCTCATCGCCCACGTAGCTATTGCGCATCCCAAACTATTCATATCAATCATTGCTCCCTCGCCATGGGCCCTGTCTCAAGGACATTGAACAATAGAACGTTACATTTGCAGTCAGACCTGTGGGCATCTCCTCGCCGCTAGCTGGAAACCGAAAGCGCCGCCCTTCGAATTCCTCATTTGCAACATCACGTCGAAAAGGCATCTGTGGCCGTTTGAAATCACTAATTATTCCATCGAGTGCGGCTGTGTGTGAAAATGGCAACTGCCTTCACCCACGAATGGGACGCCCCGCCCGTCGTTGCAACTCGGTACAGTGATGCATGAGGGCCCACCGTTACTCGAGTACTACGTCCCACTGACCCCTCACAAGTCTGTTCGCGACTGCACAGATAGTATGTGAAACAATGGGACCACAGCAGAATGAACATATCAACCAATCTTACACGGCCATCGGGTACAAATACATGATTGCAATAGCAAGATACAATTCCCCGAATTGCAGCGTTGTGCGCGGGACGTGCTCGGCCAAAGGGGAGAGCAGTTTGCACAGGTGGAATCAATCACCACAGGTGGAGGCCATACAGCCTGAAAACACATAAATTGCACAGCCAGTCTCCTCCCACAACCACACCGAAATGCTACCGGCAGGACTCGCGATGTTGGCCCTGGGGGACCTGATAGCACTGCAAGTGCTCCGACTCCAAGAAGTAGACGAACACCAACTACAACCAGCCGCACGGAGGAGACGCAGGAGGAGGAGGAGGCTAAGGCAGGGCCAGCAAGGCCCACCAGCACAGCCACTACCACCACGCAGGCAGCCCGCAATTCCACGCCTCCGAGCACATCCGTTCAACCTCACTGATGAGCAGATCCACACCCTCTACCGTCTGGACCGGGACACCATAGCCGCCATTGTGGACATGACACAGGCTGACCTTGTCAGCATGATAGATAGCCCAACCGCCATCCCACCCCTACTGAAGGTGGTGTCTGTACTCCACTTCCTGGCCACAGGCACCTACCAGCACACAGTCGGACAGTTGCATGGCATTTCTCAGCCACTGTTCTCACGGACACTATTGCAAGTGCTCGATGCCCTCCTGAAGCACGCAGACGACTACATCTCTCTACCACGCTCGGAGCAGGAAATAACCAACACAAAAGTGGGATTCCATGCACTTGCCGGCATACCGGGTTGCATTGGTGCCATCGACTGCACCCATGTTGAATTGGTCGTCCCACATGCCATGGAGGCCCAGTACCGCAACCGAAAACAATTTCATTCCCTGAATGTACAGATGGTGTGTGACTCCAACAGGATCATTACACATTGTTGTGCCCGATTCCCTGGATCAACCCATGATTCTATGGTCTTGAGGAACTCTACAATACCACGCTACATGGAGCGACACGCAGGGAACAGATCCTGGCTACTCGGTGAGTCTCATTACATGCATGATGATGTGGGGTATGTGAATTGGCAATGACCTGCCAGGAAGGGGGGGGGGGTGTGCGTACGTATCAATGGCATTCCACATCATACGTTTCTCGTCCACATACAGGTGATGCTGGATATCCACTGAAGAGATGGCTCCTCACACCAGTCCGGAACCCACGGGACCAGCATGAGGAGGACTACAACCATGCCCACTCACGTACCCGTGTAGTCATTGAACAGGCATTCGGCCTACTGAAGACCCGTTTCCGCTGCCTCAGCAGGTCTGGCGGGGCACTCCTGTACCGCCATGAGAAGGTTGCAAAGATGGTCATGGCATGTGTCATGCTCCACAACATGTGCGTACGTAGAAATGTGCCCATGCCCCCTGACGCAGAACTGCAAGCACCTGATGATGGTCATGATGAGGGTGGGGATGTGGCAGCACCTCATGGAGTCTGCGAGGCACCGGAGGCCCGTGACATTCGTCAGCATCTCATTGATGTATGCTTCTAGCACTCACGCCTGGTGGCTGATACATGGACACGGGACTCGTGGCACTGCGTGTGTCTGGGACATGCACAATATGGACTGTACGCCTATGATGGCCTAGTACACAAAGATCAATGTCCACACTTCTCATTGGTTGATCGTGCACTTTTTATGGCATATGTGATATCATGTTGAACACCCTATCGACCCGCCACCCAAGTGAGCCCAACACACCCCCTCCACCCTCCTACCTCCCCCCCGAACACCAGTGTCCAAAGATGCTCATTGTCAGTGGGCTGTCGCTATTGCATGCCCCCTCTGCGGGTATCAGGGGCACCCCTGCCTGTGGAGCGCAGGTTCCTTCCAGATCTACGTTGGGGGCTGCCCTGGACGGAACTTGCAACGGATGATGTGTCTGCCTGCTCACGTCCATGCATGTCCCTAAGGGTTTGCGAGAGCTCAGTGAGCACACGGCGCACTGCGGCAAGTTCGGCACATACGTCTTTGGACGTCGCATGCAGTTCCCCCCTCAGGCTCTCGGTGCTTCTCTCAATTTGTGCCCTTAGCGTCTCTGTACCTCTCTCCATTTCTGCCCTAAGTGTCTCAGTTGATGTTTCTATGTCTGCCTTAGTGCCCCCACATTCATCGGCATGGTCCTTGAGGAGTGTGGCCAGTTGCTGCTGTTGTTCGATCAACTGGTCGAGGGACTGTTGCCTCTGCTGGGCCATGGCCATTTGCGGGGGTGTCACAGAGGGGCTGTTGTCCTCATGTTGCCTTGCCACAGGGCTTGTGGGGGATGGCCAGTCGTCGTCTTGTGGGTGCCCCTGCGTGGTATCCTCATGTTGTACGGGATGGGACAGACAGGGGGATTGGGACAGGTCATGGATGGATCTGACTTCGGCATCCCCGTTTTCTGTGTCCGAGCATGCTGCCATCAATGGGGTGTCACCTATGGTGCTGCTGCCACCAGAGGCAGTGCCTTCTGTGGCATCCATTGGGGGGACCTGTGGTGGTGGTGTTGTGGGCATGCTGGCTGCTGGGGTGCCTGTTGATGTTCCCTCCTCTGTGCTGCCACCTGATTTGTGCTGCTGCCGTGTCTTGATGCGTGCAGCTGAGGTGGAGGGTCTCTGGCCGTTGGTCTTGGCCCTCTTTGCAGGTGTGCTGGTAGGGGTGTCCTGTAGCTCGTCGTTTGGATCGGACCCTGTGGTGGAGTAAAGGAGGGCGAGGGTTATTGATGGGTCAGTGGGAATTGGAATGGCATTGTATCACATGCATTGGGGTGGTACCTGAGGGTGATTTGGGTCGGGGTCTTGGAGGTGCTTTGATTTGTGTGTGGAGTGAGGGTGCAGTTGTTTGGCAGCCTGCAGTTAGGGTGTGCCTGCTGCACGTGTAGTGCGTGTATTAGGGGTTTTTAATTATTTATGTATTTATTGTGGGTTTTGACGTGCGCTTTCAGGCCGATGTGTGTGGACGTTCTCCTGGACATGTGTTTCTGTTGCACTATGTGGACGCATGGTACTTCACATGGATGGACTGTGTGGATTTGGCATTGTTTTATCTGGCCCACCTACCTGAATCTTCGGATGTCTGCACTCCTTTCTCCATCCCTCCGACTCCCTCTATGCTCTCCATTCCGATGGTGGAGGCACAGATTTCTTCCCAGGGGGTCAACTTGATGGGTGATTCAGGACCTCCCCCGGTGGCTGTGGCAATGTTGCGGTTGGCAGAGAGTATGCTGCGGACGCGTATCCGCAGGTCGTCCCATCGCTTGCGGCATTGCTGTGGGGTGCGGGGTGCGGTCCCCACCGCACTTACCCGCTGTGCCACCAGAGCCCATATGGCCTTCTTGTTTGCAAGTGCCGTCCTGGTCATTTGCGTGGAGAAGACGACGGCAGCATTCTCCTGGAGGGTCTCTGTTAGCACGGTGAGTTCCTCACGGGAGAAGTGGACCTGCCGCTTGCGGTCGCACGCTTTCTTCGCTACTTTTCCCATTTTTCTTGGTTTCGCTAGGGTGGTTGACGGGTTGGGGTGTGTTTCAGGGTAGTGATTTTAGTGGTTGTGTGGTTTTAGTGTTTTTATAGGTGTACGCCGGGATGTTTCCCGTTCCGGGCCCATGTTTTAACTTCCGTTTCCGTATATTTCCGGGCACCGTACTTTCCGGTAGGCGCACACTGCGGTGACCGCTAAGAGGGGTGGCGGTATTGCACCTAGGGCGCCGTACGGCGGCGGTGTGGGCCGTTTTGGGGTCATTTCCGCCATCGCGGACTTTGCACTTCCGCCGTGGCGTGGTGCTCGTGCCCGATGGGTCGGAATGGGCCGCACTTTGCTCCTTCGTGCAATGGCGGAAACGCTATTTACGCTGTGGCGCTCCGGTCAGTCGCTTTCCGCCAGGGTCGTAATGAGGGCCTAAGTCTAATTTTCATTCTTTACACTTTGTTAGGCTTTGCAACTATTCCCCCTGTTTTCTCCAAAACGGCCATCCAGGAACTTAACCCTCCGGTCTTCCGGGCCTGATTTAGGTATTCCTAGGGTAAGCCTTTTATCCTCTCTTTAGGTCTGTAACATCTATCTTTCGTGTCATTAATTCCTCTCTGTGTCTACTTGCGCCTAGCACTTATAGAGCTTGGAGGAGATTGGGAAGTTCAACCGAAGGAGCTTATTATTCTCCACCGGAAACACCTTCAGGGAGCAGTCCACAGGAAACTACGCGCTCTAGCAGCCCTCCACAGGGTTTTTTCCCCGTAAGGGGTTTTTCCCTGGAGACTCCACCACTATCGGACTCTCTGAAGTCGGATGGTGGAGGGGTTTCTAGGTATTTTCCCATTACTGCAAAAGGTTACTGAACCATCGATCCCAAAGAAGAGAGAGGTAGGAGTTCAGTTTACCTGTATTGGAGTCTGAGTACATGTAATGATTTTGAAATATCACACTGGGTTCCATGACGGCCATGATGGCCTGCCCCATTTTCCCAGAAGGCACAGCGGACTCGCTGGGTTCCTTGATGGGCTGCTCCATTATCCCAGATAGCACCGCAGACCTGCTGGGTTCCTTGATGGGCTGCTTCATTATCCCAGATAGCACAGCGTACTCCCTGGGTTCCATGATGGCCTGCCCCATTATCCCAGATAGCACAGCGGACTCAATGGGTTCCATGACGGCCATGATGGCCTGCCCCATTATCCCAGATAGCACAGCGGACTCGCTGGGTTCCATGACAGCCTGCACCATTATTCCAGAAAGCACAAAGGACTCGCTGGGTTCCATGACGGGCTTCCCCATTATCCCAGATAGCACAGCGGCCTCGCTGGGTTCCATGATGGTCTGCTCCATTATCCCAGATAGGACAGCGGACTCTCTGGTTTCCATGATGGCCTGCCCCATTATACTAGATAGCACAGCGGACTCACTGGGTTCCATGATGGCCTTCTCCATCATCGCAGATAGCACAGCGGACTCGCTGGGTTCCATGATGGCCAGCCCAATTATCCCAGATAACACAGCAGACTTCCTGGGTTCCATGATGGTCTGCTCCATTATCCCAGATAGCACAGTGGAGTCGCTGGGTTCCATGATGGCCTGTCCCATTATCCCAGATAGAACAGCGGACTCGCTGGGTTCCATGATGGCCTGCCCCATTATCCCAGATAGCACAGCTGATTTGCTGGGTTTCATGACGGCTATGATGGCCTGCCCCATTATCCAAGACAGCACAGCCGACTCGCTGGGTTCCATGACGGCCTGCCCCATTGTCCCAGATATCACAGCGGACTCGCTGGGTTCTCTGACGGCTTGCCCCATTATCCCAGATAGCACAGAGGACTCGCTGGGTTCCATGACGGCCTGCCCCATTATCCTAGATAGCACAGTAGACTCGCTGGGTTCCATGACGGCCTGCTCCAGTATCCCAGATAGCACAGCAGACTCGCTGGATTCCATGACAGCCTGCTCCATAATCCCAGATAGCACAGCGGACTCGCTGGGTTTCATGACGGCCTGCTCCATTATCCCAGATAGCACAGCGGATTCGCTGGGTTCCATTACGGCCATGATGGCCTGCCCCATTATCCCAGATAGCACAGGGGACTGGCTGGGTTCCATGATGGCCTGCTCCATCATCCCAGATAGCACAGCGGACTCGCTGGGTTCCATGATGGCCTTCTCCATCATCCCAGATAGCACGGCGGACTCGCTGGGTTCCATAATGGCCTGCCCCATTAGCCCAGATAACACAGCAGACTTGCTGGGTTCCATGATGGTCTGCTCCATTATCCCAGATAGCACAGTGAACTCGCTGGGTTCCATGATGGCCTGCCCCATTATCCCAGATAGCACAGCGGACTCGCTGGGTTCCATGATGGCCTGCTCCATCATCCCAAATAGCACAGCGGACTCGCTGGGTTCCATGATGGCCTGCTCCATCATCCTGGATAGCACAGCGGACTCGCTGGGTTCCACGACAGACTGCCCCATTATCCCAGATAGCACAGCAGATTTTCTGGGTTCCATGACGGCCATGATGGCCTGCCCCATTATCCCAGATAGCACAGCCGACTCGCTGAGTTCCATGACGGCCTGCCCAATTGTCCCAGATAGCACAGCGGATTCGCTGGGTTCTATGACGCTTGCCCCATTATCCCAGATAGCACAGCGGACTCGCTGGGTTCCATGACGGCCTGCCCCATTATCCTAGATAGCACAGCAGACTTGCTGGGTTCCATGACGGCCTGCTCCATTATCCCAGATAGCACAGCAGACCCGCTGGATTCTATGACAGCCTGCTCTATTATCCCAGATAGCACAGCGGACACGCTGGGTTCCATGACGGCCTGCCCCATTATCCCAGATAGCACAGCGGACTCGCTGGGTTCCATGACAGCCTGTCCCATTATCCCAGATAGCACAGCGACTCGCTGGGTTCCATGACGCGCATGATGGCCTGCCCCATTATCCCAGATAGCACAGCGGACTCGCTGGGTTCCATGATGGCCTGCTCCATTATCCCAGATAGCACAGCGGTCTCGCTGGGTTCCATGATGGCCTACTCCATTATCCCAGATAGCACAGCGGACTCGCTGGGTTCCATGACAACCTGCCCCATTATCCCAGATAGCACAGCGACTCACTGGGTTCCATGATGGCCATGATGGCAAGCCCCATTATCCCTGATCGGACAGCAGACTCGCTGGGTTCCATGATGGCCTGCTACATCATCCCAGATAGGACAGCAGACTTGCTGGGTTCCATGATGGCCGGCTTCATTATCTCAGCGGACTCGCTCGGTTCCATGATGGACTGCTCCATTATCCCAGATAGCACAGCACACTTGCTGGGTTCCATGACGGTTTGCCCCATTATCCCAGATAGCACAGCGGACTCACTGGGTGTGATGGTTCGTGAAATACACGAACCTTGGGACAACGGACGAGATGTACGGCGTCCATTTTACTCATTCAACATGGAGAATCCCATTACGGCAAGTTACGGTATAGCCGTTGGGCCACATGAGGAAGAGGCTGTAGCCACGCCCCCAGACTGGCGAGCAGTGCTTCTGTATCCAGCACCTGCACATCGGCACGTTGCTACTCTCTTTCCAGAGTCCAGCCGCGCTTTGCAGACGCTATCATCCGATCGCGGCTTAGATCCTCCGCCTTCTTCTCTGCTTTCAGTGGAATCCGAGGAGTTCCTATCTTTACAAGACGATCCTTCATCCAGGGATTCTACAACACAGGTCTTGGTACGATCTTTTATATAGAGTCAGATTTCCTTCAGTGGCATTTCCTTTGCTTTATCCGGTATTTTTCCATTCATCACAATCTCCTTTCTTAAGGATTCATTCATCTCTTTACACAGGCCATTATGCTACCTACTTCTTCCCAGTACTAGCAGGTGCTCAGTCTCTCCAGAATCTCTTTCAGGAGGTGAGCTAAGTTACTTTCCTTCTCAGTTAACAAGATCAGGATTGGGAGGGGAAAGACTAAGTCTAATTTTCATTCTTTACACTTTGTTAGGCTTTGCAACTATTCCCCCTGTTTTCTCCAAAACGGCCATCCAGGAACTTAACCCTCCGGTCTTCCGGGCCTGATTTAGGTATTCCTAGGGTAAGCCTTTTATCCTCTCTTTAGGTCTGTAACATCTATCTTTCGTGTCATTAATTCCTCTCTGTGTCTACTTGCGCCTAGCACTTATAGAGCTTGGAGGAGATTGGGAAGTTCAACCGAAGGAGCTTATTATTCTCCACCGGAAACACCTTCAGGGAGCAGTCCACAGGAAACTACGCGCTCTAGCAGCCCTCCACAGGGTTTTTTCCCCGTAAGGGGTTTTTCCCTGGAGACTCCACCACTATCGGACTCTCTGAAGTCGGATGGTGGAGGGGTTTCTAGGTATTTTCCCATTACTTCAAAAGGTTACTGAACCATCGATCCCAAAGAAGAGAGAGGTAGGAGTTCAGTTTACCTGTATTGGAGTCTGAGTACATGTAATGATTTTGAAATATCACACTGGGTTCCATGACGGCCATGATGGCCTGCCCCATTTTCCCAGAAGGCACAGCGGACTCGCTGGGTTCCTTGATGGGCTGCTCCATTATCCCAGATAGCACCGCAGACCTGCTGGGTTCCTTGATGGGCTGCTTCATTATCCCAGATAGCACAGCGTACTCCCTGGGTTCCATGATGGCCTGCCCCATTATCCCAGATAGCACAGCGGACTCAATGGGTTCCATGACGGCCATGATGGCCTGCCCCATTATCCCAGATAGCACAGCGGACTCGCTGGGTTCCATGACAGCCTGCACCATTATTCCAGAAAGCACAAAGGACTCGCTGGGTTCCATGACGGGCTTCCCCATTATCCCAGATAGCACAGCGGCCTCGCTGGGTTCCATGATGGTCTGCTCCATTATCCCAGATAGGACAGCGGACTCTCTGGTTTCCATGATGGCCTGCCCCATTATACTAGATAGCACAGCGGACTCACTGGGTTCCATGATGGCCTTCTCCATCATCGCAGATAGCACAGCGGACTCTCTGGGTTCCATGATGGCCAGCCCAATTATCCCAGATAACACAGCAGACTTCCTGGGTTCCATGATGGTCTGCTCCATTATCCCAGATAGCACAGTGGAGTCGCTGGGTTCCATGATGGCCTGTCCCATTATCCCAGATAGAACAGCGGACTCGCTGGGTTCCATGATGGCCTGCTCCATCATCCCAGATAGCACAGCGGACTTGCTGGGTTCCACGCCAGACTGCCCCATTATCCCAGATAGCACAGCTGATTTGCTGGGTTCCATGACGGCTATGATGGCCTGCCCCATTATCCAAGACAGCACAGCCGACTCGCTGGGTTCCATGACGGCCTGCCCCATTGTCCCAGATATCACAGCGGACTCGCTGGGTTCTATGACGGCTTGCCCCATTATCCCAGATAGCACAGAGGACTCGCTGGGTTCCATGACGGCCTGCCCCATTATCCTAGATAGCACAGTAGACTCGCTGGGTTCCATGACGGCCTGCTCCAGTATCCCAGATAGCACAGCAGACTCGCTGGATTCCATGACAGCCTGCTCCATAATCCCAGATAGCACAGCGGACTCGCTGGGTTTCATGACGGCCTGCTCCATTATCCCAGATAGCACAGCGGACTCGCTGGGTTCCATTACGGCCATGATGGCCTGCCCCATTATCCCAGATAGCAGAGCGGACTCGCTGGGTTCCATGATGGCCTGCTCCATTATCCCAGATAGCACAGCGGACTCACTGTGTTCCATTATGGCCTACTCCATTATCCCAGATAGCACAGCGGACTCGCTGGGTTCCATGACAACCTGCCCCATTATCCCAGATAGCACAGCGGACTCACTGTGTTCCATGATGGCCATGATGGCCTGCCCAGTTATCCCTGATCAGACAGAGGACTCACTGGGTTCCATGATGGCCTGCTACATCATCCCAGATAGGACAGCGGACTTGCTGGGTTCCATGATGGCCGGCTCCATTATCCCAGATAGCACAGTGGACTTGCTGGGTTCCATGATGGACTGCTCCATTATCCCAGATAGCACAGCAACTTGCTGGGTTCCATGACTGCCTGCCCCATTATCCCAGATAGCACAGCGGACTCACTGGGTTCCATGACGGCCATGATGGCCTGCCCCATTTTCCCAGAAGGCACAGCTGACTCGCTGGGTTCCATGATGGCCTGCTCCATTATCCCAGATAGCACAGCAGACTCGCTGGGTTCCAGGATGGGTGCCCCATTATCCCAGATAGCACAGCGGACTCAGTGGGTTCCATGACGGCCATGATGGCCTGTTCCATTATCCCAGATAGCACAGCGGATTCGCTGGGTTCCATGACAGCCTGCCCCATTATCCCAGATGGCACAGCGGACTCGCTGGGTTCCATGATGGGCTGCCCCATTATCCCAGATAGCACAGCGGACTCGCTGGGTTCCATGATGGTCTGCTCCATTATCCCAGATTGGACAGCGGACTCTCTGGGTTCCATGATGGCCTGACCCATTATCCCAGATAGCACTGCGGACTCGCTGGGTAACTTGATGTCCTGCCCCATTATCCCAGATAGCACAGCGGACTCGGTGGGTTCCATGATGGCCATGCTGTCCTGCCCCATTTTCCCAGAAGGCACAGCCGACTCGCTGGGTTCCTTGATGGGCTGCTCCATTATCCCAGATAGCACCGCAGACCTGCTGGGTTCCTTGATGGCCTGCCCCATTATCCCAGATAGCACAGCGGACTCAATGGGTTCCATGACGGCCATGATGGCCTGCCCCATTATCCCAGATAGCACAGCGGACTCTCTGGGTTCCATGATGGCCTGCCCCCTTATACCAGATAGCACAGCAGACTTGCTGGGTTCCATGATGGCCTGCTCCATTATCCCAGATAGCACAGTGGACTCGCTGGGTTCCATGATGGCCTGCCCCATTATCCCATATAGCACAGCAGACTCGCTGGATTCAATGATGGCCTGCTCCTTTATCTCAGATAGCACAGCGGACTCACCGGGTTCCATGACAGCCTGCTTTGTTATCCCAGATAGCACAGCGGACTCGCTGGGTTCCATGACGGCCTGCCCCATTATCCCAGATAGCACAGCGGACATGCTGGGTTCCATGACGGCCATGATGGCCTTCCCCATTATCCCAGACAGCACAGCGGACTCGCTGGATTCCATGATGACCTGCTCCATTATCCCAGATAGCAGAGCGGACTCGCTGGGTTCCAAGATGGCCTACTATATTATCCCAGACAGCACAGCAGGCTCACTGGGTTCCATGACAACGTGCCCCATCATCCCAGATAGCACAGCTGACTCACTGGGTTCCATGATGGCCATGATGGCCTGCCCCATTATCCCCGATAGCAGAGAGGACTCGCTGGGTTCCATGATGGCCTGCTACATCATCCCAGACAGCACAGCAGACTTTCTGGGTTCCATGATGGCCTGCTCCATTATCCCAGATAGCAGAGCGGACTCACTGGGTTCCATGATGGCCATGATGGGCTGCCTCATTATCCTAGATAGCACAGCGGACTCACTGGGTACCATGACGGCCTGCGCCATTATCCCAGATAGCACAGCGACTCCCTGGGTTCTATGACGGCCTGCCTCATTATCCCAAATAGCACGGCGAACTTGCTGGGTTCCATTACGGCCTCCCCCATTATCCTAGATAGCACAGCAGACTCGCTGGGTTCCATGACGGGCCTGCTCCATTATCCCAGATAGCACAGCGGACTCGCTTTTTTCCATGACAGACTGCTCCATTATCCCAGATAGCACAGTGGACCCGCTGGGTTCCATGATGGCCTGTTCCACTATCCCAGATAGCACAGCAGACTCGCTGGGTTCCATGATGGACTACTCCATTAACCCAGATAGCACAGCGGACTCCCTGGGTTCCATGATGGCCTGCTCCATCACCCCGATAGCACAGCAGACTCCCTGGGTTCCATGATGGCCTTCTCCATCATCCCAGATAGCACAGCGGACTCGCTGGGTTCCATGAAGGCCTGCCCCATTATCTCAGACAGCACAGCGAGCTTGCTGGGTTCCATGATGGTCTGCTCCATTATCCCAGATAGCACAGCGGACTCGCTGGGTTCCATGACGGCCTACCCCATTATCCCATATAGCACAGCGGACTCGCTGGATTCCATGATGGCCTCCTCAGCGGACTCGCTGGTTTGCATGATGGACTGCTCCATTTCCCAGATAGCATAGCAGACTCTCTGGGTTCCATGATGGCCTGCCCCACTATCCCAGATAGCACAGCGGACTCGCTGGGTTCCATGATGGTCTGCTCCATTATCCCAGATAGCACAGCGGACTCGTTGGGTTCCATGATGGCCTGCCCCATTATCCCAGATAGCACAGCGGACTCAATGGGTTCCATGTCGGCCATGATTCCCTGCCCCATTTTCCCAGATAGCGCAGTGGACTCGCTGGGTTCCATGACAGCCTGTCCCTTTATCCCAGATAGCACAGCGGACTCGATGGGTTCCATGACGGCCATGATGGCCTGCCCCATTATCCCAGATAGCACAGCGGACTCGCTGGGTTCCATGACGGCCTGCCCTATTATCCCGGATAGCACAGCGGAATCGCTGGGTTCCATGATGGTCTGCTACATCATCCCAGATAGCACAGTGGGCTCTCTGGGTTCCATGATGGTCTGCCCCATTATCCCAGATAGCACAGCAGACTCACGGGGTTCCATGATGGCATTCTCCATAATCCCAGACAGCACAGTGGACTTGCTGGGTTCCATGATGGCCTGCCCCATTATCCCAGATAGAACAGCGGACTTGCTGGGTTCCATGATGGTCTGCTCCATTATCCCAGATAGCACAGCGAACTCGTTGGGTTCCATGACGGCCTGCCCCATTATCCCAGATAGCACAGCGGACTTGCTGGGTTCCATGATGGTCTGCTACATCATCCCAGATAACACAGCAGACTCACGGGGTTCCATTATGGCATTCTCCATAATCCCAGACAGCACAGTGGACTTGCTGGGTTCCATGATGGCCTGCCCCATTATCCCAGATAGAACAGCGGACTTGCTGGGTTCCATGATGGTCTGCTCCATTATCCCAGATAGCACAGCGAACTCGTTGGGTTCCATGACGGCCTGCCCCATTATCCCAGATAGCACAGCGGACTTGCTGGGTTCCATGATGGTCTGCTACATCATCCCAGATAGCACAGTGGACTCTCTGGGTTCTATGATGGTCTGCCCCATTATCCCAGATAGCACAGCGGACTCGCTGGGTTCCATGATGGCATGCTCCATCATCCCAGAATGCACAGCAGACTCACAGGGTTCCATGATGGCATTCTCCATCATCCCAGACAGCACAGTGGACTCTCTGGGTTCCATGATGGTCTGCCCCATTATCCCAGATAGCACAGAGGACTTGCTGGGTTCCATGATGGTCTGCTACATCATCCCAGATAGCACAGTGGACTCTCTGGGTTCCATGATGGTCTGCTCCATTATCCCAGATAGCACAGAGGACTTGCTGGGTTCCATGATGGTCTGCTCCATCATCCCAGATAGGACAGCGGACTCGCTGGGTTCCATGATGGCTTGCTCCATCATCCCAGATAGCACAGCGGACTCGCTGGGTTCCATGACAGACTGCCCCATTAGCCCAGATAGCACAGCGGACTTCCTGGGTTCCATGACGGCCATGATGGCCTGCCCTATTATCCCAGACAGCACAGCGGTCTTGCAGGTTCCATGACGGCCTGCCCCATTATCCCAGATAGCACAGCGGACTCGCTGGGTTCCATGACGGCCTGCCCCATTATCCCAGATAGCACAGCAGACTCGCTGGGTTCCATGTCGGCCTGCCCCATTATCCTAGATAGCACAGCAGACTCGCTGGGTTCCATGACGGGCCTGCTCCATTATCCCAGATAGCACAGCGGACTCGCTTTTTTCCATGACAGACTGCTCCATTATCCCAGATAGCACAGTGGACCCGCTGGGTTCCATGATGGCCTGTTCCACTATCCCAGATAGCACAGCAGACTCGCTGGGTTCCATGATGGACTACTCCATTAACCCAGATAGCACAGCGGACTCCCTGGGTTCCATGATGGCCTGCTCCATCACCCCGATAGCACAGCAGACTCCCTGGGTTCCATGATGGCCTTCTCCATCATCCCAGATAGCACAGCGGACTCGCTGGGTTCCATGAAGGCCTGCCCCATTATCTCAGACAGCACAGCGAGCTTGCTGGGTTCCATGATGGTCTGCTCCATTATCCCAGATAGCACAGCGGACTCGCTGGGTTCCATGAGGGTCTGCTCCATTATCCAGGATAGCACAGCAGTCTTGCTGGGTTCCATGATGGCCTGCTCCATTATCCCAGATAGCACAGTGGACTTGCTGGGTTCCATGATGGCCTGCCCCATTATCCCAGATAGCACAGCGGGCTCAATGGGTTCCATGACGGCCATGATGGCCTGCCCCATTATCCCAGATAGCACAGTGGACTCACTGGGTTCCATGAGGGTCTGCTCCATTATCCAGGATAGCACAGCAGACTCTCTGGGTTCCATGATGGCCTGCCTCATTATCCCAGATAGCACGGCGGACTTGCTGGGTTCCATGATGGCCTGCCCCATTATCCCAGATAGCACAGCGGACTCACTGGGTTCCATGATGGCCTGTTCAGTAGACTCGCTGGGTTCCATGATGGCCTGCTCCATTATCCCAGATAGCAGAGCAGACTCGCTGGGTTCCATGATGGCCTGCCACTTTATCCCAGATAGCACAGCAGACTCACTGGGTTCCATGATGGCCTGCTCAGCAGATTCGCAGGGTTCCATGAAGGCCTGCTCTATCTTCCCAGATAGCACAGCAGACTCGCTGGGTTCCATGTTGGCCTGCCCCCTTATCCCAGATAGCACAGGGGACTCGCTGGGTTCCATGATGGCCTGCTCAGTGGACTCGCTGGGTTCCATGATGGCCTGCTCCATTATCCCAGATAGCACAGCGGACTTGCTGGGTTCCATGATGTCCTGCCCCATTATCCCAGATAGCACAGCAGACTCAAAGGGTTCCATGACGGCCATGATAGCCTGCCCCATTATCCCAGATGGCACACCGGACTCGCTGGGTTCCATGACAGCCTGCACCATTATCCCAGATAGCACAGCGGACTCGCTGGGTTCCATGACGGCCATGATGGCTTGCCCCGTTATCCCAGATAGCACAGCGGACTCGCTGGGTTCCATGACGGCCTGCCCCATTATCCCATATAGCACAGCGGACTCGCTGGTTTCCATGATGGTCTGCTACATTATCCCAGATAGCACAGCAGACTCTCTGGGTTCCATGATGGCCTGCCCCATTATCCCAGATAGCACAGCGAACTCACTGGGTTCCATGATGGCCTTCTCCATCATCCCAGATAGCACAGCGGACTCGCTGGGTTCCATGATGGCCTTCTCCATCATCCCAGATAGCACAGCGGACTCGCTGGGTTCCATGATGGCCTGCCCCATCAACCCAGATAGCACAGCGGACTTGTTGGGTTCCATGATAGTCTGCTCCATTATCCCAGATAGCACAGCGGACTCGCTGGGCTCCATGATGGCCTGCCCCATTATCCCAGATAGTTGGGTTCCATGATGGTCTGCTCCATTATCCCAGATAGCACAGCGGACTCGCTGGGATGATGGCCTGCCCCATTATCCCAGATAGCACAGCGGACTCGCTGGGTTCCATGATGGCCTGCTCCATCATCCCAGATGCTCCATTATCCCAGATAGCACAGCGGACTCGCTGGGTTCCATGATGGCCTGCCCCATTATCCCAGATAGCACAGCGGACTCGCTGGGTTCCATGATGGCCTGCTCCATCATCCCAGATAGCACAGCGTGCACGCTGGGTTCCGTGACAGACTGCCCCATTATCCCAGATAGCACAGCGGACTTGCTGGGTTCCATGACGGCCATGATGGCCTGCCCCATTATCCCAGACAGCACAGCAGACTCGCTGGGTTCCATGATGGCCTGCTCCATTATCCCAGATAGCACAGCAGACTTGCTGGATTCCATGACAGCCTGCTCCATTATCCCAGATAGCACAGTGGACTCGCTGGGTTCCATCACGGCCTGCCCCATTATCCCAAATAGCACAGCGGACTCGCTGGGTTCCATGACGGCCTGCCCCATTATCCCAGATAGCACAGCCGACTCGCTGGGTTCCATGACGGCCATGATGGCCTGCCCAATATTCCCAGATAGCAAAGCGGACTCGCTGGGTTCCATGATGGCCTGTTCCATTATCCCAGATACCACAGTGCACTTGCTGGGTTCCATGATGGCCTACTCCATTATCCCAGAAGGCACAGTGGACTCGCTGGGTTCCATGACAGCCTGCCCCATTATCCCAGATAGCACAGCAGACTCACTGGGTTCCATGATGGCCATGATGGCCTGCCCCATTACCCCTGATTGGACAGCGGACTCGCTGGGTTCCATGATGGCCGGCTCCATTATCCCAGATAGCACAGAGGACTCACTGGGTTCCATGATGGAATGCTCCATCATCCCAGATAGCACAGGGGAATTGTTGGGTTCCACTGCGGCCTGCCCAATTATCCCAGATAGCACAGCAGACTCAGTGGGTTCCATGACGGCCATGATGGCATGCCCCATTATCCCAGAAGGCACAGCAGACTCGCTGGGTTCCATGATGGCCTGCTCCATTATCCCAGATAGCACAGCAGACTTGCAGGGTTGCGTGATGGCCTGCTCCATTATCCCAGATAGCACAATGGGCTCGCTGGGTTCCATGATGGCCAGCCCCATTATCCCAGATAGCACAGCGGGCTCAATTGGATCCATGACGGCCTTGATGGCCTGCCCCATTATCCCAGATAGCACAGTGGACCCGCTGGGTTCCATGACAGCCTGCCCCATTAGCCCAGATAGCACAGCGGACTCTCTGGGTTCCATGATGGCCTGCTCCATTATCCCAGATAGCACAGCGGACTCTCTGGGTTCCATGATGGCCTGCCCCATCAACCCAGATAGCACAGCGGACTTGTTGGGTTCCATGATAGTCTGCTCCATTATCCCAGATAGCACAGCAGACTCGCTGGGCTCCATGATGGCCTGCCCCATTATCCCAGATAGTTGGGTTCCATGATGGTCTGCTCCATTATCCCAGATAGCACAGCGGACTCGCTGGGATGATGGCCTGCCCCATTATCCCAGATAGCACAGCGGACTCGCTGGGTTCCATGATGGCCTGCTCCATCATCCCAGATGCTCCATTATCCCAGATAGCACAGCGGACTCGCTGGGTTCCATGATGGCCTGCCCCATTATCCCAGATAGCACAGCGGACTCGCTGGGTTCCATGATGGCCTGCTCCATCATCCCAGATAGCACAGCGTGCTCGCTGGGTTCCGTGACAGACTGCCCCATTATCCCAGATAGCACAGCGGACTTGCTGGGTTCCATGACGGCCATGATGGCCTGCCCCATTATCCCAGACAGCACAGCAGACTCGCTGGGTTCCATGATGGCCTGCTCCATTATCCCAGATAGCACAGTGGACTCGCTGGGTTCCATCACGGCCTGCCCCATTATCCCAAATAGCACAGCGGACTCGCTGGGTTCCATGACGGCCTGCCCCATTATCCCAGATAGCACAGCCGACTCGCTGGGTTCCATGACGGCCATGATGGCCTGCCCTATATTCCCAGATAGCAAAGCGGACTCGCTGGGTTCCATGATGGCCTGTTCCATTATCCCAGATACCACAGTGCACTTGCTGGGTTCCATGACGGCCTACTCCATTATCCCAGAAGGCACAGTGGACTCGCTGGGTTCCATGACAGCCTGCCCCATTATCCCAGATAGCACAGCAGACTCACTGGGTTCCATGATGGCCATGATGGCCTGCCCCATTACCCCTGATTGGACAGCGGACTCGCTGGGTTCCATGATGGCCGGCTCCATTATCCCAGATAGCACAGAGGACTCGCTGGGTTCCATGATGGAATGCTCCATCATCCCAGATAGCACAGGGGAATTGTTGGGTTCCACTGCGGCCTGCCCAATTATCCCAGATAGCACAGCAGACTCAGTGGGTTCCATGACGGCCATGATGGCATGCCCCATTATCCCAGAAAGCACAGCAGACTCGCTGGGTTCCATGATGGCCTGCTCCATTATCCCAGATAGCACAGCAGACTTGCAGGGTTGCGTGATGGCCTGCTCCATTATCCCAGATAGCACAATGGGCTCGCTGGGTTCCATGATGGCCAGCCCCATTATCCCAGATAGCACAGCGGGCTCAATTGGATCCATGACGGCCTTGATGGCCTGCCCCATTATCCCAGATAGCACAGTGGACCCGCTGGGTTCCATGACAGCCTGCCCCATTAGCCCAGATAGCACAGCGGACTCTCTGGGTTCCATGATGGCCTGCTCCATTATCCCAGATAGCACAGCGGACTCTCTGGGTTCCATGATGGCCTGCTCCATTATCCCAGATAGCACAGCGGACTTGCTGGGTTCCATGATGGCCTGCTCCATTATCCCAGATAGCACAGCGGACTCGTTGGATTCCATGATGGCCTGCTCAGCGGACTCGCTGGTTTGCATGATGGCCTGCTCCATCTTCCCAGATAGCACAGCAGACTCTCTGGGTTCCATGATGGCCTGCCCCACTATCCCAGATAGCACAGCAGACTCGCTGGGTTCCATGATGGCCTGCTCCATCATCCCCGATAGCACAGCGGACTCCCTGGGTTCCATGATGGCCTTCTCCATCATCCCAGATAGCACAGTGGACTCACTGGGTTCCATGAAGGCCTGCCCCATTATCCTAGATAGCACAGCGAGCTTGCTGGGTTCCATGATGGTCTGCTCCATTATCCCAGATAGCACAGCGGACTCGCTGGGTTCCATGACGGCCATGATTGCCTGCCCCATTTTCCCAGAGAGCGCAGTGGACTCGCTGGGTTCCATGACAGCCTGCCCCTTTATCCCAGATAGCACAGCGGACTCGATGGGTTCCATTATGGTCTGCTACATCATCCCAGATAGCACAGTGGGCTCTCTGGGTTCCATGATGGTCTGCCCCATTATCCCAGATAGCACAGCGGTCTCACTGGGTTCAATGATGGCCTGCTCCATCATCCCAGATAGCACAGCGAGCTTGCTGGGTTCCATGATGGTCTGCTCCATTATCCCAGATAGCACAGCGGTCTCGCTGGGTTCAATGATGGCCTGCTCCATCATCCCCGATAGCACAGCGAGCTTGCTGGGTTGCGTGATGGCCTGCTCCATTATCCCAGATAGCACAATGGACTCGCTGGGTTCCATGATGGCCTGCCCCATTATCCCAGATAGCACAGCGGGCTCAATTGGATCCATGACGGCCTTGATGGCCTGCCCCATTATCCGAGATAGCACAGTGGACTCGCTGGGTTCCATGACAGCCTGCCCCATTAGCCCAGATAGCACAGCGGACTCTCTGGGTTCCATGATGGCCTGCTCCATTAACCCAGATAGCACAGCGGACTCTCTGGGTTCCATGATGGCCTGCTCCATTATCCCAGATAGCACAGCGGACTTGATGGGTTCCATGATGGCCTGCTCCATTATCCCAGATAGCACAGCGGACTCGCAGGATTCCATGATGGCCTGCTCAGCGGACTCGCTGGTTTGCATGATGGCCTGCTCCATCTTCCCAGATAGCACAGCAGACTCTCTGGGTTCCATGATGGCCTGCCCCACTATCCCAGATAGCACAGCAGACTCGCTGGGTTCCATGATGGCCTGCTCCATCATCCTCGATAGCACAGTGGACTCCCTGGGTTCCATGATGGCCTTCTCCATCATCCCAGATAACACAGTGGACTCACTGGGTTCCATGAAGGCCTGCCCCATTATCCCAGATAGCACAGCGAGCTTGCTGGGTTCCATGATGGTCTGCTGCATTATCCCAGATAGCACAGCGGACTCGCTGGGTTCCATGACGGCCATGATTGCCTGCCCCATTTTCCCAGATAGCGCAGTGGACTCGCTGGGTTCCATGACAGCCTGCTCCTTTATCCCAGATAGCACAGCGGACTCGATGGGTTCCATGATGGTCTGCTACATCATCCCAGATAGCACAGTGGGCTCTCTGGGTTCCATGATGGTCTGCCCCATTATCCCAGATAGCACAGCGGTCTCGCTGGGTTCAATGATGGCCTGCTCCATCATCCCAGATAGCACAGCGAGCTTGCTGGGTTCCATGATGGTCTGCTCCATTATCCCAGATAGCACAGCGGACTCGCTGGGTTCCATGATGGCCTGCCCCATTATCCCAGATAGTACAGCGGACTCAATGGGTTCCATGACGGCCATGATGGCCTGCCCCATTATCCCAGATAGCACAGCGGACTCGCTGGGTTCCATGACGGCCTGCCCCATTATCCCAGATAGCACAGCGGACTCGCTGGGTTCCATGATGGTCTGCTACATCATCCCAGATAGCACAGTGGGCTCTCTGGGTTCCATGATGGTCTGCCCCATTATCCCAGATAGCACAGCGGTCTCGCTGGGTTCAATTATGGCCTGCTCCATCATCCCAGATAGCACAGCAGACTCACGGGGTTCCATGATGGCATTCTCCATCACCCCAGACAGCACAGTGGACTTGCTGGGTTCCATGATGGCCTGCCCCATTATCCCAGATAGCACAGCGGACTTGCTGGGTTCCATGATGGTCTGCTCCATTATCCCAGATAGCACAGCGGACTCGCTGGGTTCCATGACGGCCTGCCCCATTATCCCAGATAGCACAGTGGACTTGCTGGGTTCCATGATGGTCTGCTACATCATCCCAGATAGCACAGTGGACTCTCTGGGTTCCATGATGGTCTGCCGCATTATCCCAGATAGCACAGCGGACTCGCTGGGTTCCATGATGGCATGCTCCATCATCCCAGAATGCACAGCAGACTCACAGGGTTCCATGATGGCATTCTCCATCATCCCAGACAGCACAGTGGACTTGCTGGGTTCCATGATGGCCTGCCCCATTATCCCAGATAGCACCGAGGACTTGCTGGGTTCCATGATGGTCTGCTCCATTATCCCAGATAGCACAGTGGACTTGCTGGGTTCCATGATGGCCTGCCCCATTATCCCAGATAGCACAGCGGACTCGCTGGGTTCCATGATAGCCTGCTCCATCATCCCAGATAGGACAGCGGACTCGCTGGGTTCCATGATGGCTTGCTCCATCATCCCAGATAGCACAGCGGACTCGCTGGGTTCCATGACAGACTGCCCCATTAGCCCAGATAGCACAGCGGACTTGCTGGGTTCCATGACGGCCATGATGGCCTGCCCCATTGTCCCAGATAGCACAGCGGACTCGCTGGGTTCCATGACGGCCTGCCCCATTATCCCAGATAGCACAGCGGAATCACTGGGTTCCATGACGGCCTGCTCCATTATCCCAGATAGCACAGTGGACTCGCTGGGTTCCATGATGGATTACTCCATTATCCGAGATAGCACAGTGGAATCGCTGGGTTCCATGACAGCCTGCCCCATTATCCCAGATAGCACAGTGGACTCGCTGGGTTCCATGATGGCCATGATGGCCTGCCCCATTATCTCTGATCGGACAGCGGACTCGCTGGGTTCCATGATGGCCGGCGCCATTATCCCAGATAGCACAGCGGACTCGCTGGGTTCCATGGCGGCCTGCCCATTATCCCAGATAGCACAGCGGACTCAGTGGGTTCCATGACGGCCATGATGGCCTGCCCCACTATCCCAGAAGGCACAGCGGACTCGCTGGGTTCCATGATGGCCTTCTCCATTATCCCAGATAGCACAGTAGACTTGCTGGGTTCCATGATGGCCTGCTCCATTATCCCAGATAGTTCAGTGGACTTGCTGGGTTCCATGATGGCCTGCCCCATTATCCCAGATAGCACAGGGGCTCAATGGGTTCCATGACGGCCATGATGGCCTGCCCCATTAACCCAGATAGCACAGTGGACTCACTGGGTTCCATGACAGCCTGCCCCATTATCCATGATAGCACAGCGGAGGCGCTGGGTTCCATGACAGGCTGCCCCATTATCCCAGATAGTACAGCAGACTCGCTGGGTTCCATGAGGGTCTGCTCCATTATCCAGGATAGCACAGCGGACTCTCTGGGTTCCATGATGGCCTGCCTCATTATCCCAGATAGCACGGCGGACTTGCTGGGTTCCATGATGGCCTGCCCCATTATCCCAGATAGCACAGCGGACTCACTGGGTTCCATGATGGCCTGTTCAGCAGACTCGCTGGGTTCCATGATGGCCTGCCTCATTATCCCAGATAGCACGGCGGACTTGCTGGGTTCCATGATGGCCTGCCCCATTATCCCAGATAGCACAGCGGACTCACTGGGTTCCATGATGGCCTGTTCAGCAGACTCGCTGGGTTCCATGATGGCCTGCTCCATTATCCCAGATAGCAGAGCAGACTCGCTGGGTTCCATGATGGCCTGCCCCATTATCCCAGATAGCACAGCAGACTCACTGGGTTCCATGATGGCCTCCTCAGCAGATTTGCTGGGTTCCATGAAGGCCTGCTCTATCTACCCAGATAGCACAGCAGACTCGCTGGGTTCCATGTTGGCCTGCCCCCTTATCCCAGATAGCACAGGGGACTCGCTGGGTTCCATGATGGCCTGCTCAGCGGACTCGCTGGGTTCCATGATGGCCTGCTCCATCATCCCCGATAGCACAGCGGACTTGCTGGGTTCCATGATGACCTTCTCCATCATCCCAGATAGCACAGTGGACTCACTGGGTTCCATGAAGGCCTGCCCCATTATCCCAGATAGCACAGCAAACTTGCTGGGTTCCATGATGGTCTGCTCCATTATCCCAGATAGCACAGCGGACTCGCTGGGTTCCATGATGGCCTGCCCCATTATCCCAGATAGCACAGCGGACTCAATGGGTTCCATGACGGCCATGATTGCCTGCCCCATTATCCCAGATAGCACAGCGAGCTTGCTGGGTTCCATGATAGTCTGCTCCATTATCCCAGATAGCACAGCGGACTCGCTGGGTTCCATGACAGCCTGCCCCTTTATCCCAGATAGCACAGCGGACTCGATGGGTTCCATGATGGTCTGCTACATCATCCCAGATAGCAAAGTGGGCTCTCTGGGTTCCATGATGGTCTGCCCCATTATCCCAGATAGCACAGCGTCTCGCTGGGTTCAATGATGGCCTGCTCCATTATCCCAGATAGCACAGCGAGCTTGCTGGGTTAAATGATGGTCTGCTCCATTATCCCAGATAGCACAGCGGACTCGCTGGGTTCCATGACGGCCATGATGGCCTGCCCCATTATCCCAGATAGCACAGCGGACTCGCTGGGTTCCATGACGGCCTGCCCCATTATCCCAGATAGTACAGCGGACTCAATGGGTTCCATGACGGCCATGATGGCCTGCCCCATTATCCCAGATAGCACAGCGGACTCGCTGGGTTCCATGACGGCCTGCCCCATTATCCCAGATAGCACAGCGGACTCGCTGGGTTCCATGATGGTCTGCTACATCATCCCAGATAGCACAGTGGGCTCTCTGGGTTCCATGATGGTCTGCCCCATTATCCCAGATAGCACAGCGGTCTCGCTGGGTTCAATTATGGCCTGCTCCATCATCCCAGATAGCACAGCAGACTCACGGGGTTCCATGATGGCATTCTCCATCACCCCAGACAGCACAGTGGACTTGCTGGGTTCCATGATGGCCTGCCCCATTATCCCAGATAGCACAGCGGACTTGCTGGGTTCCATGATGATCTGCTCCATTATCCCAGATAGCACAGCGGACTCGCTGGGTTCCATGACGGCCTGCCCCATTATCCCAGATAGCACAGCGGACTTGCTGGGTTCCATGATGGTCTGCTACATCATCCCAGATAGCACAGTGGACTCTCTGGGTTCCATGATGGTCTGCCCCATTATCCCAGATAGCACAGCGGACTCGCTGGGTTCCATGATGGCATGCTCCATCATCCCAGAATGCACAGCAGACTCACAGGGTTCCATGATGGCATTCTCCATCATCCCAGACAGCACAGTGGACTTGCTGGGTTCCATGATGGCCTGCCCCATTATCCCAGATAGCACAGAGGACTTGCTGGGTTCCATGATGGTCTGCTCCATTATCCCAGATAGGACAGTGGACTTGCTGGGTTCCATGATGGCCTGCCCCATTATCCCAGATAGCACAGCGGACTCGCTGGGTTCCATGATAGCCTGCTCCATCATCCCAGATAGGACAGCGGACTCGCTGGGTTCCATGATGGCTTGCTCCATCATCCCAGATAGCACAGCGGACTCGCTGGGTTCCATGACAGACTGCCCCATTAGCCCAGATGGCACAGCGGACTTGCTGGGTTCCATGACGGCCATGATGGCCTGCCCTATTATCCCAGACAGCACAGCGGACTTGCAGGTTCCATGACGGCCTGCCCCATTATCCCAGATAGCACAGCGGACTCGCTGGGTTCCATGACGGTCTGCCCCATTATCCCAGATAGCACAGCAGACTCGCTGGGTTCCATGTCGGCCTGCCCCATTATCCTAGATAGCACAGCAGACTCGCTGGGTTCCATGACGGCCTGCTCCATTACCCCAGATAGCACAGCAGACTCTCTGGATTCCATGACAGCTTACTTCATTATCCCAGATAGCACAGGAGACTCGCTGGGTTCCATGACGGCCTTCCCCATTATCCCAGATAGCACAGCGGACTCGCTGGGTTCCATAACGGCCTGCCCCATTATCCCAGATAGCACAGCGGAATCACTGGGTTCCATGACGGCCTGCTCCATTATCCCAGATAGCACAGTGGACTCGCTGGGTTCCATGATGGATTACTCCATTATCCCAGATAGCACAGTGGAATCGCTGGGTTCCATGACAGCCTGCCCCATTATCCCAGATAGCACAGCGGACTCGCTGGGTTCCATGGCGGCCTGCCCATTATCCCAGATAGCACAGCGGACTCAGTGGGTTCCATGACGGCCATGATGGCCTACCCCACTATCCCAGAAGGCACAGCGGACTCGCTGGGTTCCATGATGGCCTTCTCCATTATCCCAGATAGCACAGTAGACTTGCTGGGTTCCATGATGGCCTGCTCCATTATCCCAGATAGCACAGTGGACTTGCTGGGTTCCATGATGGCCTGCCCCATTATCCCAGATAGCACAGGGGCTCAATGGGTTCCATGACGGCCATGATGGCCTGCCCCATTAACCCAGATAGCACAGTGGACTCACTGGGTTCCATGACAGCCTGCCCCATTATCCATGATAGCACAGCGGAGGCGCTGGGTTCCATGACAGGCTGCCCCATTATCCCAGATAGTACAGCAGACTCGCTGGGTTCCATGAGGGTCTGCTCCATTATCCAGGATAGCACGGCGGACTTGCTGGGTTCCATGATGGCCTGCCCCATTATCCCAGATAGCACAGCGGACTCACTGGGTTCCATGATGGCCTGTTCAGCAGACTCGCTGGGTTCCATGATGGCCTGCTCCATTATCCCAGATAGCAGAGCAGACTCGCTGGGTTCCATGATGGCCTGCCCCATTATCCCAGATAGCACAGCAGACTCACTGGGTTCCATGATGGCCTCCTCAGCAGATTCGATGGGTTCCATGAAGGCCTGCTCTATCTACCCAGATAGCACAGCAGACTCGCTGGGTTCCATGTTGGCCTGCCCCCTTATCCCAGATAGCACAGGGGCCTCGCTGGGTTCCATGATGGCCTGCTCAGCGGACTCGCTGGGTTCCATGATGGCCTGCTCCATCATCCCTGATAGCACAGCGGACTTGCTGGGTTCCATGATAGCCTTCTCCAACATCCCAGATAGCACAGTGGACTCACTGGGTTCCATGAAGGCCTGCCCCATTATCCCAGATAGCACAGCAAACTTGCTGGGTTCAATGATGGTCTGCTCCATTATCCCAGATAGCACAGCGGACTCGCTGGGTTCCATGATGGCCTGCCCCATTATCCCAGATAGCACAGCGGACTCAATGGGTTCCATGACGGCCATGATTGCCTGCCCCATTATCCCAGATAGCACAGCGAGCTTGCTGGGTTCCATGATAGTCTGCTCCATTATCCCAGATAGCACAGCGGACTCGCTGTGTTCCATGACAGCCTGCCCCTTTATCCCAGATAGCACAGCGGACTCGATGGGTTCCATGATGGTCTGCTACATCATCCCAGATAGCAAAGTGGGCTCTCTGGGTTCCATGATGGTCTGCCCCATTATCCCAGATAGCACAGCGTCTCGCTGGGTTCAATGATGGCCTGCTCCATCATCCCAGATAGCACAGCGAGCTTGCTGGGATAAATGATGGTCTGCTCCATTATCCCAGATAGCACAGCGGACTCGCTGGGTTCCATGACGGCCATGATGGCCTGCCCCATTATCCCAGATAGCACAGCGGACTCGCTGGGTTCCATGACGGCCTGCCCCATTATCCCAGATAGCACAGCGGACTCGCTGGGTTCCATGATGGTCTGCTACATCATCCCAGATAGCACAGTGGGCTCTCTGGGTTCCATGATGGTCTGCCCCATTATCCCAGATAGCACAGCGGTCTTGCTGGGTTCAATGATGGCCTGCTCCATCATCCCAGATAGCACAGCATACTCACGGGGTTCCATGATGGCATTCTCCATCATCCCAGACAGCACAGTGGACTTGCTGGGTTCCATGATGGCCTGCCCCATTATCCCAGATAGCACAGCGGACTTGCTGGGTTCCATGATGGTCTGCTCCATTATCCCAGATAGCACAGTGGACTCGCTGGGTTCCATGACAGCCTGCCCCATTAGCCCAGATAGCACAGCGGACTCTCTGGGTTCCATGATGGCCTGCTCCATTATCCCAGATAGCACAGCGGACTCTCTGGGTTCCATGATGGCCTGCTCCATTATCCCAGATAGCACAGCGGAGTTGCTGGGTTCCATGATGGCCTGCTCCATTATCCCAGATAGCACAGCGGACTCGCTGGATTCCATGATGGCCTGCTCAGCGGACTCGCTGGTTTGCATGATGGCCTGCTCCATCTTCCCAGATAGCACAGCAGACTCTCTGGGTTCCATGATGGCCTGCTCCATCATCCCCGATAGCACAGTGGACTCCCTGGGTTCCATGATGGCCTTCTCCATCATCCCAGATAGCACAGTGGACTCACTGGGTTCATTAAAAGGCCTGCCCCATTATCCCAGATAGCACAGCGAGCTTGCTGGGTTCCATGATGGTCTGCTCCATTATCCCAGATAGCACAGCGGACTCGCTGGGTTCCATGACGGCCATGATTGCCTGCCCCATTTTCCCAGATAGCGCAGTGGACTCGCTGGGTTCCATGACAGCCTGCTCCTTTATCCCAGATAGCACAGCGGACTCGATGGGTTCCATGATGGTCTGCTACATCATCCCAGATAGCACAGTGGGCTCTCTGGGTTCCATGATGGTCTGCCCCATTATCCCAGATAGCACAGCGGTCTCGCTGGGTTCAATGATGGCCTGCTCCATCATCCCAGATAGCACAGCGAGCTTGCTGGGTTCCATGATGGTCTGCTCCATTATCCATTATCCCAGATAGCACAGCGGACTCGCTGGGTTCCATGACGGCCTGCCCCATTATCCCAGATAGCACAGCGGACTCGCTGGGTTCCATGATGGTCTGCTACATCATCCCAGATAGCACAGTGGGCTCTCTGGGTTCCATGATGGTCTGCCCCATTATCCCAGATAGCACAGCGGTCTCGCTGGGTTCAATTATGGCCTGCTCCATCATCCCAGATAGCACAGCAGACTCACGGGGTTCCATGATGGCATTCTCCATCACCCCAGACAGCACAGTGGACTTGCTGGGTTCCATGATGGCTTGCCCCATTATCCCAGATAGCACAGCGGACTTGCTGGGTTCCATGATGGTCTGCTCCATTATCCCAGATAGCACAGCGGACTCGCTGGGTTCCATGACGGCCTGCCCCATTATCCCAGATAGCACAGCGGACTTGCTGGGTTCCATGATGGTCTGCTACATCATCCCAGATAGCACAGTGGACTCTCTGGGTTCCATGATGGTCTTCCCCATTATCCCAGATAGCACAGCGGACTCGCTGGGTTCCATGATGGCATGCTCCATCATCCCAGAATGCACAGCAGACTCACAGGGTTCCATGATGGCATTCTCCATCATCCCAGACAGCACAGTGGACTTGCTGGGTTCCATGATGGCCTGCCCCATTATCCCAGATAGCACAGAGGACTTGCTGGGTTCCATGATGGTCTGCTCCATTATCCCAGATAGCACAGTGGACTCGCTGGGTTCCATGATGGCCTGCCCCATTATCCCAGATAGCACAGCGGACTCGCTGGGTTCCATGATAGCCTGCTCCATCATCCCAGATAGGACAGCGGACTCGCTGGGTTCCATGATGGCTTGCTCCATCATCCCAGATAGCACAGCGGCCTCGCTGGGTTCCATGACAGACTGCCCCATTAGCCCAGATAGCACAGCGGACTAGCTGGGTTCCATGACGGCCATGATGGCCTGCCCTATTATCCCAGACAGCACAGCGGACTTGCAGGTTCCATGACGGCCTGCCCCATTATCACAGATAGCACAGCGGACTCGCTGGGTTCCATGACGGTCTGCCCCATTATCCCAGATAGCACAGCAGACTCGCTGGGTTCCATGTCGACCTGCCCCATTATCCTAGATAGCACAGCAGACTCGCTGGGTTCCATGACGGCCTGCTCCATTACCCCAGATAGCACAGCAGACTCGCTGGATTCCATGACAGCTTGCTTCATTATCCCAGATAGCACAGGAGACTCGCTGGGTTCCATGACGGCCTTCCCTATTATCCCAGATAGCACAGCGGACTCGCTGGGTTCCATGACGGCCTGCCCCATTATCCCAGATAGCACAGCGGACTCACTGGGTTCCATGACGGCCTGCTCCATTATCCCAGATAGCACAGTGGACCCGCTGGGTTCCATGATGGATTACTCCATTATCCCAGATAGCACAGTGGAATCGCTGGGTTCCATGACAGCCTGCCCCATTATCCCAGATAGCACAGTGGACTCGCTGGGTTCCATGATGGCCATGATGGCCTGCCCCATTATCCCTGATCGGACATCGGACTCGCTGGGTTCCATGATGGCCGGCGCCATTATCCCAGATAGCACAGCGGACTCGCTGGGTTCCATGGCGGCCGACCCATTATCCCAGATAGCACAGCGGACTCAGTGGGTTCCATGACGGCCATGATGGCCTGCCCCACTATCCCAGAAGGCACAGCGGACTCGCTGGGTTCCATGATGGCCTTCTCCATTATCCCAGATAGCACAGCAGACTTGCTGGGTTCCATGATGGCCTGCTCCATTATCCCAGATAGCACAGTGGACTTGCTGGGTTCCATGATGGCCTGCCCCATTATCCCAGATAGCACAGGGGCTCAATGGGTTCCATGACGGCCATGATGGCCTGCCCCATTAACCCAGATAGCACAGTGGACTCACTGGGTTCCATGACAGCCTGCCCCATTATCCATGATAGTACAGCGGAGGCGCTGGGTTCCATGACAGGCTGCCCCATTATCCCACATAGTACAGCAGACTCGCTGGGTTCCATGAGGGTCTGCTCCATTATCCAGGATAGCACAGCGGACTCTCTGCGTTCCATGATGGCCTGCCTCATTATCCCAGATAGCACGGCGGACTTGCTGGGTTCCATGATGGCCTGCCCCATTATCCCAGATAGCACAGCGGACTCACTGGGTTCCATGATGGCCTGTTCAGCAGACTCGCTGGGTTCCATGATGGCCTGCTCCATTATCCCAGATAGCAGAGCAGACTCGCTGGGTTCCATGATGGCCTGCCCCATTATCCCAGATAGCACAGCAGACTCACTGGGTTCCATGATGGCCTCCTCAGCAGATTTGCTGGGTTCCATGAAGGCCTGCTCTATCTACCCAGATAGCACAGCAGACTCGCTGGGTTCCATGTTGGCCTGCCCCCTTATCCCAGATAGCACAGGGGACTCGCTGGGTTCCATGATGGCCTGCTCAGCGGACTCCCTGGGTTCCATGATGGCCTGCTCCATTATCCCAGATAGCACAGCGGACTTGCTGGGTTCCATGATGGCCTGCCGCATTATCCCAGATAGCACAGCAGACTCAAAGGGTTCCATGACGGCCATGATGGCCTGCCCCATTATCCCAGATAGCACATTGGACTCGCTGGGTTCCATGACAGCCTGCACCATTATCCCAGATAGCACCGCGGACTCGCTGGGTTCCATGACGGCCATGATGGCCTGCCCCGTTATCCCAGATAGCACAGCGGACTCGCTGGGTTCCATGACGGCCTTCTCCATCATCCCAGATTGCACAGCGGACTCGCTGGGTTCCATGATGGCCTGCCCCATTAACCCAGATAGCACAGCGGACTTGTTGGGTTCCATGATGGTCTGCTCCATTATCCCAGATAGCACAGCGGACTCGCTGGGCTCCATGATGGCCTGCCCCATTATCCCAGATAGCACAGCGGACTCGCTGGGTTCCATGATGGCCTGCCCCATCATCCCAGATAGCACAGCGGACTCGCTGGGTTCCATGATGGCCTGCTCCATCATCCCAGATAGCACAGCGGACTCGCTGGGTTCCATGATGGTCTGCTCCATCATCCCAGATAGCACAGCGGACTCTCCATCACCCCAGATGCTCCATTATCCCAGATAGCACAGCAGACTCGCTGGGTTCCATGACAGCCATGATGGCCTGCCCCGTTATCCCAGATAGCACAGCGGACTCACTCGGTTCCATGACGGCCTGCTACATTATCCCAGATAGCACAGCGGACTCTCTGGGTTCCATGATGGCCTGCCCCATTATCCCAGATAGCACAGCGAACTCGCTGGGTTCCATGATGGCCTTCTCCATCATCCCAGATAGCACAGCGGACTCGCTGGGTTCCATGATGGCCTGACCCATTAACCCAGATAGCTCAGCGGACTTGTTGGGTTCCATGATGGTCTGCTCCATTATCCCAGAGAGCACAGCGGACTCGCTGGGCTCCATGATGGCCTGCCCCATCGTCCCAGATAGCACAGCGGACTCGCTGGGTTCCATGATGGCCTGCTCCATCGTCCCAGATAGCACAGCCGACTCGCTGAGTTCCATGATGGTCTGCTCCATCCTCCCAGATAGCACAGCGGACTCGCTGGGTTCCATGATGGCCTGCCCCATTATCCCAGATAGCACAGCGGACTCGCTGGGTTCCATGATGGCCTGCTCCATCATCCCAGATGCTCCATTATCCCAGATAGCACAGAGGACTCGCTGGGTTCCATGATGGTCTGCCACATTAGCCCAGATAGTACGCGGACTCGCTGGGTTCCATGATGGCCTGCTCCATCATCCCAGATAGCACAGCGTGCTCGCTGGGTTCCGTGATGGCCTGCTCCATCATCCCAGATGCTCCATTATCCCAGATAGCACAGCGGACTCGCTGGGTTCCATGATGGCCTGCCCCATTATCCCAGATAGCACAGCAGACTCGCTTAATTCCATGACAGCCTGCTCCATTATCCCAGATAGCACAGTGGACTCGCTGGGTTCCATCACGGCCTGCCCCATTATCCCAAATAGCACAGCGGACTCGCTGGGTTCCATGACGGCCTGCCCCATTATCCCAGATAGCACAGCGGACTTGCTGGGTTCCATGATGCCTGCTCCATCATCCCTGATAGCACAGCGGACTCCCTGGGTTCCATGATGGCCTTCTCCATCATCCCAGATAGCACAGTGGACTCACTGGGTTCCATGAAGGCCTGCCCCATTATCCCAGATAGCACAGCAAACTTGCTGGGTTCCATGATGGTCTGCTCCATTATCCCAGATAGCACAGCGGACTCGCTGGGTTCCATGATGGCCTGCCCCATTATCCCAGTTAGCACAGCGGACTCAATGGGTTCCATGACAGCCATGATTGCCTGCCCCATTATCCCAGATAGCACAGCGAGCTTGCTGGGTTCCATGATAGTCTGCTCCATTATCCCAGATAGCACAGCGGACTCGCTGGGTTCCATGACAGCCTGCCCCTTTATCCCAGATAGCACAGCGGACTCGATGGGTTCCATGATGGTCTGCTACATCATCCCAGATAGCACAGTGGGCTCTCTGGGTTCCATGATGGTCTGCCCCATTATCCCAGATAGCACAGCGTCTCGCTGGGTTCAATGATGGCCTGCTCCATCATCCCAGATAGCACAGCGAGCTTGCTGGGTTAAATGATGGTCTGCTCCATTATCCCAGATAGCACAGCAGACTCGCTGGGTTCCATGATGGCCTGTCCCATTATCCCAGATAGCACAGCGGACTCAATGGGTTCCATGACGGCCATGATGGCCTGCCCCATTATCCCAGATAGCACAGCGGACTCGCTGGGTTCCATGACGGCCTGCCCCATTATCCCAGATAGCACAGCGGACTCGCTGGGTTCCATGATGGTCTGCTACATCATCCCAGATAGCACAGTGGGCTCTCTGGGTTCCATGATGGTCTGCCCCATTATCCCAGATAGCACAGCGGTCTTGCTGGGTTCAATGATGGCCTGCTCCATCATCCCAGATAGCACAGCAGACTCATGGGGTTCCATGATGGCATTCTCCTTCATCCCAGACAGCACAGTGGACTTGCTGGGTTCCATGATGGCCTGCCCCATTATCCCAGATAGCACAGCGGACTTGCTGGGTTCCATGATGTTCTGCTCCATTATCCCAGATAGCACAGCGGAATCGCTGGGTTCCATGACGGCCTGCCCCATTATCCCAGATAGCACAGCGGACTTGCTGGGTTCCATGATGGTCTGCTACATCATCCCAGACAGCACAGTGGACTCTCTGGGTTCCATGATGGTCTGCCCCATTATCCCAGATAGCACAGCGGACTCGCTTGGTTCCATGATGGCATGCTCCATCATCCCAGAATGCACAGCAGACTCACAGGGTTCCATGATGGCATTCTCCATCAGCCCAGACAGCATAGTGGACTTGCTGGGTTCCATGATGGCCTGCCCCATTATCCCAGATAGCACAGTGGACTTGCTGGGTTCCATGATGGTCTGCTCCATTATCCCAGATAGCACAGTGGACTCGCTGGGTTCCATGATGGCCTGCCCCATTATCCCAGATAGCACAGCGGAATCGCTGGGTTCCATGATAGCCTGCTCCATCATCCCAGATAGGACAGCGGACTCGCTGGGTTCCATGATGGCTTGCTCATTCATCCCAGATAGCACAGCGGACTCGCTGGGTTCCATGACAGACTGCCCCATTAGCCCAGATAGCACAGCGGACTTGCTAGGTTCCATGACGGCCATGATGGCCTGCCCTATTATCCCAGACAGCACAGCGGACTTGCAGGTTCCATGACGGCCTGCCCCATTATCCCAGATAGCACAGCGGACTCGCTGGGTTCCATGACGGCCTGCCCCATTATCCCAGATAGCACAGCAGACTCGCTGGGTTCCATGTCGACCTGCCCCATTATCCTAGATAGCACAGCAGACTCACTGGGTTCCATGACGGCCTGCTCCATTACCCCAGATAGCACAGCAGACTCGATGGATTCCATGACAGCTTGCTTCATTATTCCAGATAGCACAGGAGACTCGCTGGGTTCCATGACGGCCTTCCCCATTATCCCAGATAGCACAGCGGACTCACTGGGTTCCATGACGGCCTGCCCCATTATCCCAGATAGCACAGCGGACTCACTGGGTTCCATGACGGCCTGCTCCATTATCCCAGATAGCACAGTGGACTCGCTGGGTTCCATGATGGATTACTCCATTATCCCAGATAGCACAGTGGAATCGCTGGGTTCCATGACAGCCTGACCCATTATCCCAGATAGCACAGCGGACCTGCTGGGTTCCATGATGGCCATGATGGCCTGCCCCATTATCCCTGATCGGACAGCAGACTCGCTGGGTTCCATGATGGCCGGCGCCATTATCCCAGATAGCACAGCGGACTCGCTGGGTTCCATGGCGGCCTGCCCATTATGCCAGATAGCACAGCGGACTCAGTGGGTTCCATGACAGCCATGATGGCCTGCCTCACTATCCCAGAAGGCACAGCGGACTCGCTGGGTTCCATGAACGCCTTCTCCATTATCCCAGATAGACTTGCTGGGTTCCATGATGGCCTGCTCCATTATCCCAGATAGCACAGTGGACTTGCTGGGTTCCATGAGGGTCTGCTCCATTATCCCAGATAGCACAGTGGACTCGCTGGGCTCCATGATGGCCTGCCCCAATATCCCAGATAGCACAGCGGACTCGCTGGATTCCATGATGGCCTGCTCCATCATCCCAGATAGCACAGCGGACTCGCTGGGTTCCATGATGGCCTGCTCAGCGGACTCGCTGGGTTCCATGATGGCCTGCTCCATCTTCCCAGATAGCACAGCAGACTCGCTGGGTTCCATGATGGCCTGCCTTATTATCCCAGATAGCACAGCAGACTCGCTGGATTCCATGATGGCCTGCTCCATTATCCCAGATAGGACAGCGGACTAGCTGGGTTCCATGATGACCTGCCCCATTATCCCAGATAGCACAGCAGACTCAATGGGTTCCATGCCGGCCATGATGGCCTGCCCCATTATCCCAGATAGCACAGCGGACTCGCTGGGTTCCATGACGGCCTGCCCCATTATCCCAGATAGCACAGCGGACTTGCTGGGTTCCATGATGGTCTGCTACATCATCCCAGACAGCACAGTGGACTCTCTGGGTTCCATGATGGTCTGCCCCATTATCCCAGATAGCACAGCGGACTCGCTGGGTTCCATGATGGCATGCTCCATCATCCCAGAATGCACAGCAGACTCACAGGGTTCCATGATGGCATTCTCCATCAGCCCAGACAGCACAGTGGACTTGCTGGGTTCCATGATGGCCTGCCCCATTATCCCAGATAGCACAGTGGACTTGCTGGGTTCCATGATGGTCTGTTCCATTATCCCAGATAGCACAGTGGACTCACTGGGTTCCATGATGGCCTGCCCCATTATCCCAGATAGCACAGCGGAATCGCTGGGTTCCATGATAGCCTGCTCCATCATCCCAGATAGGACAGCGGACTCGCTGGGTTCCATGATGGCTTGCTCCATCATCCCAGATAGCACAGCGGACTCGCTGGGTTCCATGACAGACTGCCCCATTAGCCCAGATAGCACAGCAGACTTGCTGTGTTCCATGACGGCCATGATGGCCTGCCCTATTATCCCAGACAGCACAGCGGACTTGCTGGTTCCATGACGGCCTGCCCCATTATCCCAGATAGCACAGCGGACTCGCTGGGTTCCATGTCGGCCTGCCCCATTATCCTAGATAGCACAGATGACTCACTGGGTTCCATGACGGCCTGCTCCATTACCCCAGATAGCACAGCAGACTCGCTGGATTCCATGACAGCTTGCTTCATTATCCCAGATAGCACAGGAGACTCGCTGGGTTCCATGACGGCCTTCCCCATTATCCCAGATAGCACAGCGGACTCGCTGGGTTCCATGACGGCCTGCCCCATTATCCCAGATAGCACAGCGGACTCACTGGATTCCATGACGGCCTGCTCCATTATCCCAGATAGCACAGTGGACTCGCTGGGTTCCATGATGGATTACTCCATTATCCCAGATAGCACAGTGGAATCGCTGGGTTCCATGACAGCCTGCCCCATTATCCCAGATAGCACAGCGGACTCGCTGGGTTCCATGATGGCCATGATGGACTGCCCCATTATCCCTGATCGGACAGCGGACTTGCTGGGTTCCATGATGGCCGGCGCCATTATCCCAGATAGCACAGCGGACTCGCTGGGTTCCATGGCGGCCTGCCCTATTATCCCAGATAGCACAGCGGACTCAGTGGGTTCCATGACGGCCATGATGGCCTGCGTCACTATCCCAGAAGGCACAGCGGACTCGCTGGGTTCCATGATGGCCTTCTCCATTATCCCAGATAGACTTGCTGGGTTCCATGATGGCCTGCTCCATTATCCCAGATAGCACAGTGTACTTGCTGGGTTCCATGATGGTCTGCTCCATTATCCCAGATAGCACAGTGGACATGCTGGGCTCCATGATGGCCTGCCCCAATATCCCAGATAGCACAGCGGACTCGCTAGATTCCATGATGGCCTGCTCCATCATCCCAGATAGCACAGCGGACTCGCTGGGTTCCATGATGGCCTGCTCAGCGGACTCGCTGGGTTCCATGATGGCCTGCTCCATCTTCCCAGATAGCACAGCAGACTCGCTGGGTTCCATGATGGCCTGCCTTATTATCCCAGATAGCACAGCAGACTCGCTGGGTTCCATGATGGCCTGCTCCATTATCCCAGATAGGACAGCGGACTAGCTGGGTTCCATGATGGCCTGATCCATTATCACAGATAGCACAGTGGACTTGCTGGGTTCCATGATGGTCTGCTCCATTATCCCAGATAGCACAGTGGACTCGCTGGGTTCCATGATGGCCTGCCCCATTATCCCAGATAGCACAGCGGAATCGCTGGGTTCCATGATAGCCTGCTCCATCATCCCAGATAGGACAGCGGACTCGCTGGGTTCCATGATGGCTTGCTCCATCATCCCAGATAGCACAGCGGACTCGCTGGGTTCCATGACAGACTGCCCCATTAGCCCAGATAGCACAGCGGACTTGCTGGGTTCCATGACGGCCATGATGGCCTGCCCTATTATCCCAGACAGCACAGCGGACTTGCAGGTTCCATGACGGCCTGCCCCATTATCCCAGATAGCACAGCGGACTCGCTGGGTTCCATGACGGCCTGCCCCATTATCCCAGATAGCACAGCAGACTCGCTGGGTTCCATGTCGGCCTGCCCCATTATCCTAGATAGCACAGATGACTCACTGGGTTCCATGACGGCCTGCTCCATTACCCCAGATAGCACAGCAGACTCGCTGGATTCCATGACAGCTTGCTTCATTATCCCAGATAGCACAGGAGACTCGCTGGGTTCCATGACGGCCTTCCCCATTATCCCAGATAGCACAGCGGACTCGCTGGGTTCCATGACGGCCTGCCCCATTATCCCAGATAGCACAGCGGACTCACTGGATTCCATGACGGCCTGCTCCATTATCCCAGATAGCACAGTGGACTCGCTGGGTTCCATGATGGATTACTCCATTATCCCAGATAGCACAGTGGAATCGCTGGGTTCCATGACAGCCTGCCCCATTATCCCAGATAGCACAGCGGACTCGCTGGGTTCCATGATGGCCATGATGGACTGCCCCATTATCCCTGATCGGACAGCGGACTTGCTGGGTTCCATGATGGCCGGCGCCATTATCCCAGATAGCACAGCGGACTCGCTGGGTTCCATGGCGGCCTGCCCTATTATCCCAGATAGCACAGCGGACTCAATGGGTTCCATGACGGCCATGATGGCCTGCGTCACTATCCCAGAAGGCACAGCGGACTCGCTGGGTTCCATGATGGCCTTCTCCATTATCCCAGATAGACTTGCTGGGTTCCATGATGGCCTGCTCCATTATCCCAGATAGCACAGTGTACTTGCTGGGTTCCATGATGGTCTGCTCCATTATCCCAGATAGCACAGTGGACATGCTGGGCTCCATGATGGCCTGCCCCAATATCCCAGATAGCACAGCGGACTCGCTAGATTCCATGATGGCCTGCTCCATCATCCCAGATAGCACAGCGGACTCGCTGGGTTCCATGATGGCCTGCTCAGCGGACTCGCTGGGTTCCATGATGGCCTGCTCCATCTTCCCAGATAGCACAGCAGACTCGCTGGGTTCCATGATGGCCTGCCTTATTATCCCAGATAGCACAGCAGACTCGCTGGGTTCCATGATGGCCTGCTCCATTATCCCAGATAGGACAGCGGACTAGCTGGGTTCCATGATGGCCTGCTCCATTATCCCAGATAGCACAGTGGACTTGCTGGGTTCCATGATGGTCTGCTCCATTATCCCAGATAGCACAGTGGACTCGCTGGGTTCCATGATGGCCTGCCCCATTATCCCAGATAGCACAGCGGAATCGCTGGGTTCCATGATAGCCTGCTCCATCATCCCAGATAGGACAGCGGACTCGCTGGGTTCCATGATGGCTTGCTCCATCATCCCAGATAGCACAGCGGACTCGCTGGGTTCCATGATGGCCTGCTCAGCGGACTCGCTGGGTTCCATGATGGCCTGCTCCATCTTCCCAGATAGCACAGCAGACTCGCTGGGTTCCATGATGACCTGCCCCATTATTCCAGATAGCACAGCAGACTCGCTGGGTTCCATGATGGCCTGCTCCATTATCCCAGATAGGACAGCGGACTAGCTGGGTTCCATGATGACCTGCCCCATTATTCCAGATAGCACAGCAGACTCAATGGGTTCCATGCCGGCCATGATGGCCTTCCCCATTATCCCAGATAGCACAGCGGACTCTCTCGGTTCCATGACAGCCTGCCCCATTATCCCAGATAGCACAGCAGACTTGCTGGGTTCCATGACGGCCTGATGGCGTGCCCGATTAACCAAGATAGCACAGCGGTCTCGCTGGGTTCCATGACGGCCTGCCCCATTATCCCAGATAGCACAGCTGACTCGCTGGGTTCCATGATGGTCTGCTACATTATCCCAGAAAGCACAGCAGACTCTCTGGGTTCCATGATGGCCTACCCCATTATCCCAGATAGCACAGCGGACTCGCTGGGTTCCATGATGGCCTACTCCATCATCCCCGATAGCACAGCTAACTCCCTGGGTTCCATGAAGGCCTTCTCCATCATCCCAGATAGCACAGCGGATTCGCTGGGTTCCATGAAGGCCTGCCCCATTATCCCAGATAGCACAGCGAGCTTGCTGGGTTCCATGATGGTCTGCTCCATTATCCCAGATAGCACAGCGGTGTCGCTGGGCACCATGATGGCCTGCCCCATTAGCCCAGATAGCACAGCGGACTTGCTGGGTTCCATGACGGCCATGATGGCCTGCCCTATTATCCCAGACAGCACAGCGGACTTGCAGGTTCCATGACGGCCTGCCCCATTATCCCAGATAGCACAGCGGACTCGCTGGGTTCCATGACGGCCTGCCCCATTATCCCAGATAGCACAGCAGACTCGCTGGGTTCCATGTCGGCCTGCCCCATTATCCTAGATAGCACAGATGACTCACTGGGTTCCATGACGGCCTGCTCCATTACCCCAGATAGCACAGCAGACTCGCTGGATTCCATGACAGCTTGCTTCATTATCCCAGATAGCACAGGAGACTCGCTGGGTTCCATGACGGCCTTCCCCATTATCCCAGATAGCACAGCGGACTCGCTGGGTTCCATGACGGCCTGCCCCATTATCCCAGATAGCACAGCGGACTCACTGGATTCCATGACGGCCTGCTCCATTATCCCAGATAGCACAGTGGACTCGCTGGGTTCCATGATGGATTACTCCATTATCCCAGATAGCACAGTGGAATCGCTGGGTTCCATGACAGCCTGCCCCATTATCCCAGATAGCACAGCGGACTCGCTGGGTTCCATGATGGCCATGATGGACTGCCCCATTATCCCTGATCGGACAGCGGACTTGCTGGGTTCCATGATGGCCGGCGCCATTATCCCAGATAGCACAGCGGACTCGCTGGGTTCCATGGCGGCCTGCCCTATTATCCCAGATAGCACAGCGGACTCAGTGGGTTCCATGACGGCCATGATGGCCTGCGTCACTATCCCAGAAGGCACAGCGGACTCGCTGGGTTCCATGATGGCCTTCTCCATTATCCCAGATAGACTTGCTGGGTTCCATGATGGCCTGCTCCATTATCCCAGATAGCACAGTGTACTTGCTGGGTTCCATGATGGTCTGCTCCATTATCCCAGATAGCACAGTGGACATGCTGGGCTCCATGATGGCCTGCCCCAATATCCCAGATAGCACAGCGGACTCGCTAGATTCCATGATGGCCTGCTCCATCATCCCAGATAGCACAGCGGACTCGCTGGGTTCCATGATGGCCTGCTCAGCGGACTCGCTGGGTTCCATGATGGCCTGCTCCATCTTCCCAGATAGCACAGCAGACTCGCTGGGTTCCATGATGGCCTGCCTTATTATCCCAGATAGCACAGCAGACTTGCTGGGTTCCATGATGGCCTGCTCCATTATCCCAGATAGGACAGCGGACTAGCTGGGTTCCATGATGGCCTGCTCCATTATCCCAGATAGCACAGTGGACTTGCTGGGTTCCATGATGGTCTGCTCCATTATCCCAGATAGCACAGTGGACTCGCTGGGTTCCATGATGGCCTGCCCCATTATCCCAGATAGCACAGCGGAATCGCTGGGTTCCATGATAGCCTGCTCCATCATCCCAGATAGGACAGCGGACTCGCTGGGTTCCATGATGGCTTGCTCCATCATCCCAGATAGCACAGCGGACTCGCTGGGTTCCATGATGGCCTGCTCAGCGGACTTGCTGGGTTCCATGATGGCCTGCTCCATCTTCCCAGATAGCACAGCAGACTCGCTGGGTTCCATGATGACCTGCCCCATTATTCCAGATAGCACAGCAGACTCGCTGGGTTCCATGATGGCCTGCTCCATTATCCCAGATAGGACAGCGGACTAGCTGGGTTCCATGATGACCTGCCCCATTATTCCAGATAGCACAGCAGACTCAATGGGTTCCATGCCGGCCATGATGGCCTTCCCCATTATCCCAGATAGCACAGCGGACTCTCTCGGTTCCATGACAGCCTGCCCCATTATCCCAGATAGCACAGCAGACTTGCTGGGTTCCATGACGGCCTGATGGCGTGCCCGATTAACCGAGATAGCACAGCGGTCTCGCTGGGTTCCATGACGGCCTGCCCCATTATCCCAGATAGCACAGCTGACTCGCTGGGTTCCATGATGGTCTGCTACATTATCCCAGAAAGCACAGCAGACTCTCTGGGTTCCATGATGGCCTACCCCACTATCCCAGATAGCACAGCGGACTTGCTGGGTTCCATGATGGCCTACTCCATCATCCCCGATAGCACAGCTAACTCCCTGGGTTCCATGAAGGCCTTCTCCATCATCCCAGATAGCACAGCGGATTCGCTGGGTTCCATGAAGGCCTGCCCCATTATCCCAGATAGCACAGCGAGCTTGCTGGGTTCCATGATGGTCTGCTCCATTATCCCAGATAGCACAGCGGTGTCGCTGGGCACCATGATGGCCTGCCCCATTATCCCAGATAGCACAGCGGACTCGCTGGGTTCCATGATGGCCTGCTCCATCATCCCAGATAGTATAGCAGACTCGCTGGGTTCCATGATGGTCTGCTCCATCATCCCAGATAGCACAGCAGACTTGCTGGGTTCCATGACAGCCTGCCCCATTATCCCAGATAGCATAGAGGACTTGCTAGGTTCATGATTGCCATGATGGCCTGCCCTATTATCCCAGATAGCACAGCGGACGTGCTGGGTTCCATGACGGCCTGCCCCATTATCCCAGATAGCACAGTGGAATCGCTGGGTTCCATGACAGCCTGCCCCATTATCCCAGATAGCACAGCGGACTCGCTGGGTTCCATGATGGCCATGATGGACTGCCCCATTATCCCTGATCGGACAGCGGACTTGCTGGGTTCCATGATGGCCGGCGCCATTATCCCAGATAGCACAGCGGACTCGCTGGGTTCCATGGCGGCCTGCCCTATTATCCCAGATAGCACAGCGGACTCAGTGGGTTCCATGACGGCCATGATGGCCTGCGTCACTATCCCAGAAGGCACAGCGGACTCGCTGGGTTCCATGATGGCCTTCTCCATTATCCCAGATAGACTTGCTGGGTTCCATGATGGCCTGCTCCATTATCCCAGATAGCACAGTGTACTTGCTGGGTTCCATGATGGTCTGCTCCATTATCCCAGATAGCACAGTGGACATGCTGGGCTCCATGATGGCCTGCCCCAATATCCCAGATAGCACAGCGGACTCGCTAGATTCCATGATGGCCTGCTCCATCATCCCAGATAGCACAGCGGACTCGCTGGGTTCCATGATGGCCTGCTCAGCGGACTCGCTGGGTTCCATGATGGCCTGCTCCATCTTCCCAGATAGCACAGCAGACTCGCTGGGTTCCATGATGGCCTGCCTTATTATCCCAGATAGCACAGCAGACTCGCTGGGTTCCATGATGGCCTGCTCCATTATCCCAGATAGGACAGCGGACTAGCTGGGTTCCATGATGGCCTGATCCATTATCCCAGATTGCACAGTGGACTTGCTGGGTTCCATGATGGTCTGCTCCATTATCCCAGATAGCACAGTGGACTCGCTGGGTTCCATGATGGCCTGCCCCATTATCCCAGATAGCACAGCGGAATCGCTGGGTTCCATGATAGCCTGCTCCATCATCCCAGATAGGACAGCGGACTCGCTGGGTTCCATGATGGCTTGCTCCATCATCCCAGATAGCACAGCGGACTCGCTGGGTTCCATGACAGACTGCCCCATTAGCCCAGATAGCACAGCGGACTTGCTGGGTTCCATGACGGCCATGATGGCCTGCCCTATTATCCCAGACAGCACAGCGGACTTGCAGGTTCCATGACGGCCTGCCCCATTATCCCAGATAGCACAGCGGACTCGCTGGGTTCCATGACGGCCTGCCCCATTATCCCAGATAGCACAGCAGACTCGCTGGGTTCCATGTCGGCCTGCCCCATTATCCTAGATAGCACAGATGACTCACTGGGTTCCATGACGGCCTGCTCCATTACCCCAGATAGCACAGCAGACTCGCTGGATTCCATGACAGCTTGCTTCATTATCCCAGATAGCACAGGAGACTCGCTGGGTTCCATGACGGCCTTCCCCATTATCCCAGATAGCACAGCGGACTCGCTGGGTTCCATGACGGCCTGCCCCATTATCCCAGATAGCACAGCGGACTCACTGGATTCCATGACGGCCTGCTCCATTATCCCAGATAGCACAGTGGACTCGCTGGGTTCCATGATGGATTACTCCATTATCCCAGATAGCACAGTGGAATCGCTGGGTTCCATGACAGCCTGCCCCATTATCCCAGATAGCACAGCGGACTCGCTGGGTTCCATGATGGCCATGATGGACTGCCCCATTATCCCTGATCGACAGCGGACTTGCTGGGTTCCATGATGGCCGGCGCCATTATCCCAGATAGCACAGCGGACTCGCTGGGTTCCATGGCGGCCTGCCCTATTATCCCAGATAGCACAGCGGACTCAATGGGTTCCATGACGGCCATGATGGCCTGCGTCACTATCCCAGAAGGCACAGCGGACTCGCTGGGTTCCATGATGGCCTTCTCCATTATCCCAGATAGACTTGCTGGGTTCCATGATGGCCTGCTCCATTATCACAGATAGCACAGTGTACTTGCTGGGTTCCATGATGGTCTGCTCCATTATCCCAGATAGCACAGTGGACATGCTGGGCTCCATGATGGCCTGCCCCAATATCCCAGATAGCACAGCGGACTCGCTAGATTCCATGATGGCCTGCTCCATCATCCCAGATAGCACAGCGGACTCGCTGGGTTCCATGATGGCCTGCTCAGCGGACTCGCTGGGTTCCATGATGGCCTGCTCCATCTTCCCAGATAGCACAGCAGACTCGCTGGGTTCCATGATGGCCTGCCTTATTATCCCAGATAGCACAGCAGACTCGCTGGGTTCCATGATGGCCTGCTCCATTATCCCAGATAGGACAGCGGACTAGCTGGGTTCCATGATGGCCTGCTCCATTATCCCAGATAGCACAGTGGACTTGCTGGGTTCCATGATGGTCTGCTCCATTATCCCAGATAGCACAGTGGACTCGCTGGGTTCCATGATGGCCTGCCCCATTATCCCAGATAGCACAGCGGAATCGCTGGGTTCCATGATAGCCTGCTCCATCATCCCAGATAGGACAGCGGACTCGCTGGGTTCCATGATGGCTTGCTCAATCATCCCAGATAGCACAGCGGACTCGCTGGGTTCCATGATGGCCTGCTCAGCGGACTCGCTGGGTTCCATGATGGCCTGCTCCATCTTCCCAGATAGCACAGCAGACTCGCTGGGTTCCATGATGACCTGCCCCATTATTCCAGATAGCACAGCAGACTCGCTGGGTTCCATGATGGCCTGCTCCATTATCCCAGATAGGACAGCGGACTAGCTGGGTTCCATGATGACCTGCCCCATTATTCCAGATAGCACAGCAGACTCAATGGGTTCCATGCCGGCCATGATGGCCTTCCCCATTATCCCAGATAGCACAGCGGACTCTCTCGGTTCCATGACAGCCTGCCCCATTATCCCAGATAGCACAGCAGACTTGCTGGGTTCCATGACGGCCTGATGGCGTGCCCGATTAACCAAGATAGCACAGCGGTCTCGCTGGGTTCCATGACGGCCTGCCCCATTATCCCAGATAGCACAGCTGACTCGCTGGGTTCCATGATGGTCTGCTACATTATCCCAGAAAGCACAGCAGACTCTCTGGGTTCCATGATGGCCTACCCCACTATCCCAGATAGCACAGCGGACTCGCTGGGTTCCATGATGGCCTACTCCATCATCCCCGATAGCACAGCTAACTCCCTGGGTTCCATGAAGGCCTTCTCCATCATCCCAGATAGCACAGCGGATTCGCTGGGTTCCATGAAGGCCTGCCCCATTATCCCAGATAGCACAGCGAGCTTGCTGGGTTCCATGATGGTCTGCTCCATTATCCCAGATAGCACAGCGGTGTCGCTGGGCACCATGATGGCCTGCCCCATTAGCCCAGATAGCACAGCGGACTTGCTGGGTTCCATGACGGCCATGATGGCCTGCCCTATTATCCCAGACAGCACAGCGGACTTGCAGGTTCCATGACGGCCTGCCCCATTATCCCAGATAGCACAGCGGACTCGCTGGGTTCCATGACGGCCTGCCCCATTATCCCAGATAGCACAGCAGACTCGCTGGGTTCCATGTCGGCCTGCCCCATTATCCTAGATAGCACAGATGACTCACTGGGTTCCATGACGGCCTGCTCCATTAACCCAGATAGCACAGCAGACTCGCTGGATTCCATGACAGCTTGCTTCATTATCCCAGATAGCACAGGAGACTCGCTGGGTTCCATGACGGCCTTCCCCATTATCCCAGATAGCACAGCGGACTCGCTGGGTTCCATGACGGCCTGCCCCATTATCCCAGATAGCACAGCGGACTCACTGGATTCCATGACGGCCTGCTCCATTATCCCAGATAGCACAGTGGACTCGCTGGGTTCCATGATGGATTACTCCATTATCCCAGATAGCACAGTGGAATCGCTGGGTTCCATGACAGCCTGCCCCATTATCCCAGATAGCACAGCGGACTCGCTGGGTTCCATGATGGCCATGATGGACTGCCCCATTATCCCTGATCGGACAGCGGACTTGCTGGGTTCCATGATGGCCGGCGCCATTATCCCAGATAGCACAGCGGACTCGCTGGGTTCCATGGCGGCCTGCCCTATTATCCCAGATAGCACAGCGGACTCAGTGGGTTCCATGACGGCCATGATGGCCTGCGTCACTATCCCAGAAGGCACAGCGGACTCGCTGGGTTCCATGATGGCCTTCTCCATTATCCCAGATAGACTTGCTGGGTTCCATGATGGCCTGCTCCATTATCCCAGATAGCACAGTGTACTTGCTGGGTTCCATGATGGTCTGCTCCATTATCCCAGATAGCACAGTGGACATGCTGGGCTCCATGATGGCCTGCCCCAATATCCCAGATAGCACAGCGGACTCGCTAGATTCCATGATGGCCTGCTCCATCATCCCAGATAGCACAGCGGACTCGCTGGGTTCCATGATGGCCTGCTCAGCGGACTCGCTGGGTTCCATGATGGCCTGCTCCATCTTCCCAGATAGCACAGCAGACTCGCTGGGTCCCATGATGGCCTGCCTTATTATCCCAGATAGCACAGCAGACTCGCTGGGTTCCATGATGGCCTGCTCCATTATCCCAGATAGGACAGCGGACTAGCTGGGTTCCATGATGGCCTGCTCCATTATCCCAGATAGCACAGTGGACTTGCTGGGTTCCATGATGGTCTGCTCCATTATCCCAGATAGCACAGTGGACTCGCTGGGTTCCATGATGGCCTGCCCCATTATCCCAGATAGCACAGCGGAATCGCTGGGTTCCATGATAGCCTGCTCCATCATCCCAGATAGGACAGCGGACTCGCTGGGTTCCATGATGGCTTGCTCCATCATCCCAGATAGCACAGCGGACTCGCTGGGTTCCATGATGGCCTGCTCAGCGGACTCGCTGGGTTCCATGATGGCCTGCTCCATCTTCCCAGATAGCACAGCAGACTCGCTGGGTTCCATGATGACCTGCCCCATTATTCCAGATAGCACAGCAGACTCGCTGGGTTCCATGATGGCCTGCTCCATTATCCCAGATAGGACAGCGGACTAGCTGGGTTCCATGATGACCTGCCCCATTATTCCAGATAGCACAGCAGACTCAATGGGTTCCATGCCGGCCATGATGGCCTTCCCCATTATCCCAGATAGCACAGCGGACTCTCTCGGTTCCATGACAGCCTGCCCCATTATCCCAGATAGCACAGCAGACTTGCTGGGTTCCATGACGGCCTGATGGCGTGCCCGATTAACCGAGATAGCACAGCGGTCTCGCTGGGTTCCATGACGGCCTGCCCCATTATCCCAGATAGCACAGCTGACTCGCTGGGTTCCATGATGGTCTGCTACATTATCCCAGAAAGCACAGCAGACTCTCTGGGTTCCATGATGGCCTACCCCACTATCCCAGATAGCACAGCGGACTTGCTGGGTTCCATGATGGCCTACTCCATCATCCCCGATAGCACAGCTAACTCCCTGGGTTCCATGAAGGCCTTCTCCATCATCCCAGATAGCACAGCGGATTCGCTGGGTTCCATGAAGGCCTGCCCCATTATCCCAGATAGCACAGCGAGCTTGCTGGGTTCCATGATGGTCTGCTCCATTATCCCAGATAGCACAGCGGTGTCGCTGGGCACCATGATGGCCTGCCCCATTATCCCAGATAGCACAGCGGACTCGCTGGGTTCCATGATGGCCTGCTCCATCATCCCAGATAGTATAGCAGACTCGCTGGGTTCCATGATGGTCTGCTCCATCATCCCAGATAGCACAGCAGACTTGCTGGGTTCCATGACAGCCTGCCCCATTATCCCAGATAGCATAGAGGACTTGCTAGGTTCATGATTGCCATGATGGCCTGCCCTATTATCCCAGATAGCACAGCGGACGTGCTGGGTTCCATGACGGCCTGCCCCATTATCCCAGATAGCACAGTGGACTCGCTGGGTTCCATGATGGTCTGCTCCATTATCCTAGATAGCACAGCAGACTCGCTGGGTTCCATGATGGCCTGCTCCATCTTCCCAGATAGCAGAGAGGACTCGCTGGGTTGCATGATGGTCTGCCCCATTATCCAAGATATCACAGCGGACTCACTGGGTTCCATGATGGCCTGCTCCATTATCCCAGATAGCACAGCAGACTCGCTGGATTCCATGATGGCCTGCTCCATCATCCCAGATAGCACAGCGGACTCGCTGGGTTCCATGATGGCCTGCTCCATTATCCCAGATAGCACAGCGGACTCACTGGGTTCCATGATGGCCTACTCCATTATTCCAGATAGCACAGCGGACTCGCTGGGTTCCACGACAGCCTGCCCCATTATCCCAGATAGCACAGCAGACTCACTGGGTTCCATGATGGCCATGATGGCCTGCCCCATCATCCCTGATCGGACAGAGGACTCGATGGGTTCCATGATGGCCTGCTACACCATCCCAGATAGGACAGCAGACTTGTTGGGTTCCATGATGGCCGGCTCCATCATCCCAGATAGCACAGCGGACTTGATGGGTTCCATGACGGCCTACTCCATTATCCCAGATAGCACAGCGGACTCTCTCGGTTCCATTACAGCCTGCCCCATTATCCCAGATAGCACAGCAGACTTGCTGGGTTCCATGACGGCCTGATGGTGTGCCCGATTAACCGAGATAGCACAGCGGTCTCGCTGGGTTCCATGACGGCCTGCCCCATTATCCCAGATAGCACAGCTGACTCGCTGGGTTCCATGATGGTCTGCTACATTATCCCAGAAAGCACAGCAGACTCTCTGGGTTCCATGATGGCCTACCCCACTATCCCAGATAGCACAGCGGACTCGCTGGGTTCCATGATGGCCTACTCCATCATCCCCGATAGCACAGCTAACTCCCTGGGTTCCATGAAGGCCTTCTCCATCATCCCAGATAGCACAGCGGATTCGCTGGGTTCCATGAAGGCCTGCCCCATTATCCCAGATAGCACAGCGAGCTTGCTGGGTTCCATGATGGTCTGCTCCATTATCCCAGATAGCACAGCGGTGTCGCTGGGCACCATGATGGCCTGCCCCATTATCCCAGATAGCACAGCGGACTCGCTGGGTTCCACGATGGCCTGCTCCATCATCCCAGATAGTATAGCAGACTCGCTGGGTTCCATGATGGCCTGCTCCATCATCCCAGATAGCACAGCAGACTTGCTGGGTTCCATGACAGCCTGCCCCATTATCCCAGATAGCATAGAGGACTTGCTAGGTTCATGATTGCCATGATGGCCTGCCCTATTATCCCAGATAGCACAGCGGACGTGCTGGGTTCCATGACGGCCTGCCCCATTATCCCAGATAGCACAGTGGACTCGCTGGGTTCCATGATGGTCTGCTCCATTATCCCAGATAGCACAGCAGACTCGCTGGGTTCCATGATGGCCTGCTCCATCTTCCCAGATAGCAGAGAGGACTCGCTGGGTTGCATGATGGTCTGCCCCATTATCCAAGATATCACAACGGACTCACTGGGTTCCATGATGGCCTGCTCCATTATCCCAGATAGCACAGCAGACTCGCTGGATTCCATGATGGCCTGCTCCATCATCCCAGATAGCACAGCGGACTCGCTGGGTTCCATGATGGCCTGCTCCATTATCCCAGATAGCACAGCGGACTCACTGGGTTCCATGATGGCCTACTCCATTATTCCAGATAGCACAGCGGACTCGCTGGGTTCCACGACAGCCTGCCCCATTATCCCAGATAGCACAGCAGACTCACTGGGTTCCATGATGGCCATGATGGCCTGCCCCATCATCCCTGATCGGACAGAGGACTCGATGGGTTCCATGATGGCCTGCTACACCATCCCAGATAGGACAGCAGACTTGTTGGGTTCCATGATGGCCGGCTCCATCATCCCAGATAGCACAGCGGACTTGCTGGGTTCCATGACGGCCTACTCCATTATCCCAGATAGCACAGCGGACTCACTGTGTTCCATGACAGCCATGATGGCCTACCCCATTATCCCAGAAGGCACAGTGGACTCGCTGGTTTCCATGATGGTCTGCTCCATTATCCCAGATAGCACAGCAGACATGCTGGGTTCCATGATGGCCTGCTCCATTATCCCAGATAGCGCAGCGGACTCGCTGGGTTCCATGACGGCCTGCCTCATTATCCCAGATAGCACAGCGGACTCAATGCGTTCCATGACGGCCTTGATGGTCTGCCCCATTATCCCAGATAGCACAGCGGACTCGCTGGGTTCCATGTGGCCGGCTCCATTATCACAGATAGCACAGCGGACTCGCTGGGTTCCATGATGGACTGCTCCATTATCCCAGATAGCACAGCGGACTTGCTGGGTTCCATGGCGACCTGCACAATTATCCCAGATAGCACAGCGGACTCAGTGGGTTCCATGACAGACATGATGGCCTGCCTCATTATCCCAGAAGGCACAGCGGACTTGCTGGGTTCCATGATGGCCTTCTCCATTATCCCAGATAGCACAGCAGACTTGCTGGGTTCCATGATGGCCTGCTCCATTATCCCAGATAGCACAGTGGACTCGCTGGGTTCCATGATGGCCTGCCCCATTATCCCATATAGCACAGCAGACTCGCTGGATTCCATGATGGCCTGCTCCTTTATCTCAGATAGCACAGCGGACTCACCGGGTTCCATGACAGCCTGCTTCATTATCCCAGATAGCACAGCGGACCCGCTGGGTTCCATGACGGCCTGCCCCATTATCCCAGATAGCACAGCGGACATGCTGGGTTCCATGACGGCCATGATGGCCTTCCCCATTATCCCAGACAGCACAGCGGACTCGCTGGATTCCATGATGACCTGCTCCATTACCCCAGATAGCAGAGCGGACTCGCTGGGTTCCAAGATGGCCTACTATATTATCCCAGACAGCACAGCAGACTCACTGGGTTCCATGACAGCGTGCCCCATCATCCCAGATAGCACAGCTGACTCACTGGGTTCCATGATGGCCATGATGGCCTGCCCCATTATCCCAGATAGCAGAGAGGACTCGCTGGGTTCCATGATGGCCTGCTACATCATCCCAGACAGCACAGCAGACTTTCTGGGTTCCATGATGGCCTGCTCCATTATCCCAGATAGCACAGTGGACTTGCTGGGTTCTATGATGGACTGCTCCATTATCCCAGATAGCACAGCGGACTCACTGGGTTCCATGATGGCCATGATGGGCTGCCTCATTATCCTAGATAGCACAGCGGACTCGCTGGGTACCATGACGGCCTGCGCCATTATCCCAGATAGCACAGCAGACTCCCTGGGTTCTATGACGGCCTGCCTCATTATCCCAAATAGCACGGCGAACTTGCTGGGTTCCATTACGGCCTGCCCCATTATCCTAGATAGCACAGCAGACTCGCTGGGTTCCATGACGGGCCTGCTCCATTATCCCAGATAGCACAGCGGACTCGCTGGTTTCCATGACAGACTGCTCCATTAACCCAGATAGCACAGCGGACTTGCTAGGTTCCATGACGGCCTGCCCCATTATCCTAGATAGCACAGCAGACTCGCTGAGTTCCATGACGGCCACGATGGCCTGCCCCATTATCCCAGATAGCACAGCGGACCCGCTGGGTTCCATGATGGCCTGTTCCACTATCCCAGATAGCACAGCGGACTCGCTGGGTTCCATGATGGACTACTCCATTAACCCAGATAGCACAGAGGACTCGCTGGGTTCCATGAAAGCCTGCCCCATTATCCCAGATAGCCCAGCGGACTCACTGGGTTCCATGACGGCCTGCCCCATTATCCCATATAGCACAGCGGACTCGCTGGATTCCATGATGGCCTGCTACATTATCCCAGATAGCACAGCAGACTCGCTGGGTTCCATGACGGCCATGATGGCCTGCCCCGTTATCCCAGATAGCACAGCGGACTCGCTGTGTTCCATGATGGTCTGCTCCATTATCCCAGATAGCACAGTGGACATGCTGGGCTCCATGATGGCCTGCCCCAATATCCCAGATAGCACAGCGGACTCGCTAGATTCCATGATGGCCTGCTCCATCATCCCAGATAGCACAGCGGACTCGCTGGGTTCCATGATGGCCTGCTCAGCGGACTCGCTGGGTTCCATGATGGCCTGCTCCATCTTCCCAGATAGCACAGCAGACTCGCTGGGTTCCATGATGGCCTGCCTTATTATCCCAGATAGCACAGCAGACTTGCTGGGTTCCATGATGGCCTGCTCCATTATCCCAGATAGGACAGCGGACTAGCTGGGTTCCATGATGGCCTGCTCCATTATCCCAGATAGCACAGTGGACTTGCTGGGTTCCATGATGGTCTGCTCCATTATCCCAGATAGCACAGTGGACTCGCTGGGTTCCATGATGGCCTGCCCCATTATCCCAGATAGCACAGCGGAATCGCTGGGTTCCATGATAGCCTGCTCCATCATCCCAGATAGGACAGCGGACTCGCTGGGTTCCATGATGGCTTGCTCCATCATCCCAGATAGCACAGCGGACTCGCTGGGTTCCATGACAGACTGCCCCATTAGCCCAGATAGCACAGCGGACTTGCTGGGTTCCATGACGGCCATGATGGTCTGCCCTATTATCCCAGACAGCACAGCGGACTTGCAGGTTCCATGACGGCCTGCCCCATTATCCCAGATAGCACAGCGGACTCGCTGGGTTCCATGACGGCCTGCCCCATTATCCCAGATAGCACAGCAGACTCGCTGGGTTCCATGTCGGCCTGCCCCATTATCCTAGATAGCACAGCAGACTCACTGGGTTCCATGACGGCCTGCTCCATTACCCCAGATAGCACAGCAGACTCGCTGGATTCCATGACAGCTTGCTTCATTATCCCAGATAGCACAGGAGACTCGCTGGATTCCATGACGGCCTTCCCCATTATCCCAGATAGCACAGCGGACTCGCTGGGTTCCATGACGGCCTGCCCCATTATCTCAGATAGCACAGCGGACTCACTGGGTTCCATGACGGCCTGCTCCATTATCCCAGATAGCACAGTGGACTTGCTGGGTTCCATGATGGATTACTCCATTATCCCAGATAGCACAGTGGAATCGCTGGGTTCCATGACAGCCTGCCCCATTATCCCAGATAGCACAGCGGACTCGCTGGGTTCCATGATGGCCATGATGGCCTGCCCCATTATCCCTGATCGGACAGCGGACTTGCTGGGTTCCATGATGGCCGGCGCCATTATCCCAGATAGCACAGCGGACTCGCTGGGTTCCATGGCGGCCTGCCCTATTATCCCAGATAGCACAGCGGACTCAGTGGGTTACATGATGGCCTTCTCCATTATCCCAGATAGACTTGCTGGGTTCCATGATGGCCTGCTCCATTATCCCAGATAGCACAGTGTACTTGCTGGGTTCCATGATGGTCTTCTCCATTATCCCAGATAGCACAGTGGACATGCTGGGCTCCATGATGGCCTGCCCCAATATCCCAGATAGCACAGCGGACTCGCTAGATTCCATGATGGCCTGCTCCATCATCCCAGATAGCACAGCGGACTCGCTGGGTTCCATGATGGCCTGCTCAGCGGACTCGCTGGGTTCCATGATGGCCTGCTCCATCTTCCCAGATAGCACAGCAGACTCGCTGGGTTCCATGATGACCTGCCCCATTATTCCAGATAGCACAGCAGACTCGCTGGGTTCCATGATGGCCTGCTCCATTATCCCAGATAGGACAGCGGACTAGCTGGGTTCCATGATGACCTGCCCCATTATTCCAGATAGCACAGCAGACTCAATGGGTTCCATGCCGGCCATGATGGCCTGCCCCATTATCCCAGATAGCACAGCGGACTCTCTCGGTTCCATGACAGCCTGCCCCATTATCCCAGATAGCACAGCAGACTTGCTGGGTTCCATGACGGCCTGATGGCGTGCCCGATTAACCGAGATAGCACAGCGGTCTCGCTGGGTTCCATGACGGCCTGCCCCATTATCCCAGATAGCACAGCTGACTCGCTGGGTTCCATGATGGTCTGCTACATTATCCCAGAAAGCACAGCAGACTCTCTGGGTTCCATGATGGCCTACCCCACTATCCCAGATAGCACAGCGGACTCGCTGGGTTCCATGATGGCCTACTCCATCATCCCCGATAGCACAGCTAACTCCCTGGGTTCCATGAAGGCCTTCTCCATCATCCCAGATAGCACAGCGGATTCGCTGGGTTCCATGAAGGCCTGCCCCATTATCCCAGATAGCACAGCGAGCTTCCTGGGTTCCATGATGGTCTGCTCCATTATCCCAGATAGCACAGCGGTGTCGCTGGGCACCATGATGGCCTGCCCCATTATCCCAGATAGCACAGCGGACTCGCTGGGTTCCATGATGGCCTGCTCCATCATCCCAGATAGTATAGCAGACTCGCTGGGTTCCATGATGGCCTGCTCCATTATCCCAGATAGCACAGCAGACTTGCTGGGTTCCATGACAGCCTGCCCCATTATCCCAGATAGCATAGAGGACTTGCTAGGTTCATGATTGCCATGATGGCCTGCCCTATTATCCCAGATAGCACAGCGGACGTGCTGGGTTCCATGACGGCCTGCCCCATTATCCCAGATAGCACAGTGGACTCGCTGGGTTCCATGATGGTCTGCTCCATTATCCCAGATAGCACAGCAGACTCGCTGGGTTCCATGATGGCCTGCTCCATCTTCCCAGATAGCAGAGAGGACTCGCTGGGTTGCATGATGGTCTGCCCCATTATCCAAGATATCACAGCGGACTCACTGGGTTCCATGATGGCCTGCTCCATTATCCCAGATAGCACAGCAGACTCGCTGGATTCCATGATGGCCTGCTCCATCATCCCAGATAGCACAGCGGACTCGCTGGGTTCCATGATGGCCTGCTCCATTATCCCAGATAGCACAGCGGACTCACTGGGTTCCATGATGGCCTACTCCATTATTCCAGATAGCACAGCGGACTCGCTGGGTTCCACGACAGCCTGCCCCATTATCCCAGATAGCACAGCAGACTCACTGGGTTCCATGATGGCCATGATGGCCTGCCCCATCATCCCTGATCGGACAGAGGACTCGATGGGTTCCATGATGGCCTGCTACACCATCCCAGATAGGACAGCAGACTTGTTGGGTTCCATGATGGCCGGCTCCATCATCCCAGATAGCACAGCGGACTTGCTGGGTTCCATGACGGCCTACTCCATTATCCCAGATAGCACAGCGGACTCACTGTGTTCCATGACAGCCATGATGGCCTGCCCCATTATCCCAGAAGGCACAGTGGACTCGCTGGTTTCCATGATGGTCTGCTCCATTATCCCAGATAGCACAGCAGACATGCTGGGTTCCATGATGGCCTGCTCCATTATCCCAGATAGCGCAGCGGACTCGCTGGGTTCCATGACGGCCTGCCTCATTATCCCAGATAGCACAGCGGACTCAATGCGTTCCATGACGGCCTTGATGGTCTGCCCCATTATCCCAGATAGCACAGCGGACTCGCTGGGTTCCATGTGGCCGGCTCCATTATCACAGATAGCACAGCGGACTCGCTGGGTTCCATGATGGACTGCTCCATTATCCCAGATAGCACAGCGGACTTGCTGGGTTCCATGGCGACCTGCACAATTATCCCAGATAGCACAGCGGACTCAGTGGGTTCCATGACAGCCATGATGGCCTGCCTCATTATCCCAGAAGGCACAGCGGACTTGCTGGGTTCCATGATGGCCTTCTCCATTATCCCAGATAGCACAGCAGACTTGCTGGGTTCCATGATGGCCTGCTCCATTATCCCAGATAGCACAGTGGACTCGCTGGGTTCCATGATGGCCTGCCCCATTATCCCATATAGCACAGCAGACTCGCTGGATTCCATGATGGCCTGCTCCTTTATCTCAGATAGCACAGCGGACTCACCGGGTTCCATGACAGCCTGTTTCATTATCCCAGATAGCACAGCGGACCCGCTGGGTTCCATGACGGCCTGCCCCATTATCCCAGATAGCACAGCGGACATGCTGGGTTCCATGACGGCCATGATGGCCTTCCCCATTATCCCAGACAGCACAGCGGACTCGCTGGATTCCATGATGACCTGCTCCATTATCCCAGATAGCAGAGCGGACTCGCTGGGTTCCAAGATGGCCTACTATATTATCCCAGACAGCACAGCAGACTCACTGGGTTCCATGACAGCGTGCCCCATCATCCCAGATAGCACAGCTGACTCACTGGGTTCCATGATGGCCATGATGGCCTGCCCCATTATCCCAGATAGCAGAGAGGACTCGCTGGGTTCCATGATGGCCTGCTACATCATCCCAGACAGCACAGCAGACTTTCTGGGTTCCATGATGGCCTGCTCCATTATCCCAGATAGCACAGTGGACTTGCTGGGTTCTATGATGGACTGCTCCATTATCCCAGATAGCACAGCGGACTCACTGGGTTCCATGATGGCCATGATGGGCTGCCTCATTATCCTAGATAGCACAGCGGACTCGCTGGGTACCATGACGGCCTGCGCCATTATCCCAGATAGCACAGCAGACTCCCTGGGTTCTATGACGGCCTGCCTCATTATCCCAAATAGCACGGCGAACTTGCTGGGTTCCATTACGGCCTGCCCCATTATCCTAGATAGCACAGCAGACTCGCTGGGTTCCATGACGGGCCTGCTCCATTATCCCAGATAGCACAGCGGACTCGCTGGTTTCCATGACAGACTGCTCCATTAACCCAGATAGCACAGCGGACTTGCTAGGTTCCATGACGGCCTGCCCCATTATCCTAGATAGCACAGCAGACTCGCTGAGTTCCATGACGGCCACGATGGCCTGCCCCATTATCCCAGATAGCACAGCGGACCCGCTGGGTTCCATGATGGCCTGTTCCACTATCCCAGATAGCACAGCGGACTCGCTGGGTTCCATGATGGACTACTCCATTAACCCAGATAGCACAGCGGACTCGCTGGGTTCCATGAAAGCCTGCCCCATTATCCCAGATAGCCCAGCGGACTCACTGGGTTCCATGACGGCCTGCCCCATTATCCCATATAGCACAGCGGACTCGCTGGATTCCATGATGGCCTGCTACATTATCCCAGATAGCACAGCAGACTCGCTGGGTTCCATGACGGCCATGATGGCCTGCCCCGTTATCCCAGATAGCACAGCGGACTTGCTGTGTTCCATGACTGCCTGCCCCATTATCCCATATAGCACAGCAGACTCGCTGGATTCCATGATGGCCTGCTCAGCGGACACGCTGGTCTGCATGATGGCCTGCTCCATCTTCCCAGATAGCACAGCAGACTCTCTGGGTTCCATGATGGCCTGCCCCACTATCCCAGATAGCACAGCGGACTCGCTGGGTTTCATGATGGCCTGCTCCATCACCCCCGATAGCACAGCAGACTCCCTGGGTTCCATGATGGCCTTCTCCATCATCCCAGATAGCACAGCGGACTCGCTGGGTTCCATGAAGGCCTGCCCCATTATCTCAGATAGCACAGCGAGCTTGCTGGGTTCCATGATGGTCTGCTCCATTATCCCAGATAGCACAGCGGACTTGCTGGGTTCCATGAAAGCCTACCCCATTATCCCAGATAGCCCAGCGGACTCACTGGGTTCCATGACGGCCTGCCCCATTATCCCATATAGCACAGCGGACTCGCTGGATTCCATGATGGCCTGCTACATTATCCCAGATAGCACAGCGGACTCGCTGGGTTCCATGTCGGCCATGATGGCCTGCCCCGTTATCCCAGATAGCACAACGGACTCGCTGGGTTCCATGACGGCCTACCCCATTATCCCATATAGCACAGCGGACTCGCTGGATTCCATGATGGCCTGCTCAGCGGACTCGCTGGTTTGCATGATGGACTGCTCCATTTCCCAGATAGCATAGCAGACTCTCTGGGTTCCATGATGGCATGCCCCACTATCCCAGATAGCACAGCGGACTCGCTGGGTTCCATGATGGCCTGCTCCATCATCCTCGATAGCACAGCGGACTCCCTGGGTTCCATGAAGGCCTGCCCCATTATCCCAGATAGCACAGCGAGCTTGCTGGGTTCCATGATGGTCTGCTCCATTATCCCAGATAGCACAGCGGACTCGCTGGGTTCCAGGATGGCCTGCTCCATCTTCCCAGATAGTACAGCGGACTCACTTGGTTCCATTATGGCCTTCCCCATTATCCCAGATAGCACAGCGGACTCGCTGGGTTCCATGATGGCCTGCTCAGCGGACTCGCTGGGTTCCATGATGCCCTGCTCCATTATCCCAGATGGCACGGCGGACTCGCTGGGTTCCATGACAGCCTGCCCCTTTATCCCAGATAGCACAGCGGACTTGATGGGTTCCATGACGGCCATGATGGCCTGCCCCATTATCCCAGATAGCACAGCGGACTCGCTGGGTTCCATGATGGCCTGCCCTATTATCCCAGATAGCACAGTGGAATCGCTGGGTTCCATGATGGTCTGCTACATTATCCCAGATAGCACAGTGGGCTCTCTGGGTTCCATGATGGTCTGCCCCATTATCCCAGATAGCACAGCGGTCTCGCTGGGTTCAATGATGGCCTGCTCCATCATCCCAGATAGCACAGCAGACTCAGGGGGTTCCATGATGGCATTCTCCATCATCCCAGACAGCACAGTGGACTTGCTGGGTTCCATGATGGCCTGCCCCATTATCCCAGATAGCACAGCGGACTTGCTGGGTTCCATGATGGTCTGCTCCATTATCCCAGATAGCACAGCGGACTCGCTGGGTTCCATGACGGCCTGCCCCATTATCCCAGATAGCACAGCGGACTTGCTGGGTTCCATGATGGTCTGCTACATCATCCCAGATAGCACAGTGGACTCTCTGGGTTCCATGATGGTCTGCCCCATTATCCCAGATAGCACAGCGGACTCACTGGGTTCCATGATGGCATGCTCCATCATCCCAGAATGCACAGCAGACTCACAGGATTCCATGATGGCATTCTCCATCATCCCAGACAGCACAGTGGACTCTCTGGGTTCCATGATGGTCTGCCCCATTATCCCAGATAGCACAGAGGACTTGCTGGGTTCCATGATGGTCTGCTCCATCATCCCAGATAGCACTGTGGACTCTCTGGGTTCCATGATGGTCTGCCCCATTATCCCAGATAGCACAGAGGACTTGCTGGGTTCCATGATGGTCTGCTCCATCATCCCAGATAGGACAGCGGACTCGCTGGGTTCCATGATGGCTTGCTCCATCATCCCAGATAGCACAGCGGTCTCGCTGGGTTCCATGACAGACTGCCCCATTAGCCCAGATAGCACAGCGGACTCGCTGGGTTCCATGACGGCCATGATGGCCTGCCCTATTATCCCAGACAGCACAGCGGACTTGCAGGTTCCATGACGGCCTGCCCCATTATCCCAGATAGCACAGCGGACTCGCTGGGTTCCATGACGGCCTGCCCCATTATCCCAGATAGCACAGCAGACTCGCTAGGTTCCATGTCGGCCTGCCCCATTATCCTAGATAGCACCGCAGACTCGCTGGGTTCCATGACGGCCTGCTCCATTACCCCAGATAGCACAGCAGACTCGCTGGATTCCATGACAGCTTACTTCATTATCCCAGATAGCACAGGAGACACGCTGGGTTCCATGACGGCCTTCCCCATTATCCCAGATAGCACAGCGGACTCGCTGGGTTCCATGATGGCCTTCTCCATTATCCCAGATAGCACAGTAGACTTGCTGGGTTCCATGATGGCCTGCGCCATTATCCCAGATAGCACAGTGGACTTGCTGGGTTCCATGATGGCCTGCCCCATTATCCCAGATAGCACAGCGGGCTCAATGGGTTCCATGACGGCCATGATGGCCTGCCCCATTATCCCAGATAGCACAGTGGACTCACTGGGTTCCATGAGGGTCTGCTCCATTATCCAGGATAGCACAGCGGACTCTCTGGGTTCCATGATGGCCTGCCTCATTATCCCAGATAGCACGGCGGACTTGCTGGGTTCCATGATGGCCTACCCCATTATCCCAGATAGCACAGCGGACTCACTGGGTTCCATGATGGCCTGTTCAGCAGACTCGCTGGGTTCCATGATGGCCTGCTCCATTATCCCAGATAGCAGAGCAGACTCGCTGGGTTCCATGATGGCCTGCCCCTTTATCCCAGATAGCACAGCAGACTCACTGGATTCCATGATGGCCTGCTCAGCAGATTCGCTGGGTTCCATGAAGGCCTGCTCTATCTTCCCAGATAGCACAGCAGACTCGCTGGGTTCCATGTTGGCCTGCCCCCTTATCCCAGATAGCACAGAGGACTCGCTGGGTTCCATGATGGCCTGCTCAGTGGACTCGCTGGGTTCCATGATGGCCTGCTCCATTATCCCAGATAGCACAGCGGACTTGCTGGGTTCCATGATGGCCTGCCCCATTATCCCAGATAGCACAGCAGACTCAAAGGGTTCCATGACGGCCATGATGGCCTGCCCCATTATCCCAGATAGCACACCGGACTCGCTGGGTTCCATGACAGCCTGCACCATTATCCCAGATAGCACTGTGGATTCGCTGGGTTCCATGATGGCCTGCCCCATTATCCCATATAGCACAGCGGACTCGCTGGTTTCCATGATGGTCTGCTACATTATCCCAGATAGCACAGCGGACTCTCTGGGTTCCATGATGGCCTGCCCCATTATCGCAGATAGCACAGCGAACTCGCTGGGTTCCATGATGGCCTTCTCCATCATCCCAGATAGCACAGCGGACTCGCTGGGTTCCATGATGGCCTGCCCCATTAACCCAGATAGCACAGCGGACTTGTTGGGTTCCATGATGGTCTGCCCCATTATCCCAGATAGCACAGCGGACTCGCTGGGCTCCATGATGGCCTGCCCCATTATCCCAGATAGCACAGCGGACTCGCTGGGTTCCATGATGGCCTGCCCCATCATCCCAGATAGCACAGCGGACTCGCTGGGACCGATGATGGCTTGCCCCATCATCCCAGATGGCACAGCGGACTCGCTGGGTTCCATGATGGCTTGCTCCATCATCCCAGATAGCACAGCGGACTCGCTGGGTTCCATGATGGTCTGCTCCATTATCCCAGATAGCACAGCGGACTCGCTGGGTTCCATGACTGCCTGCCCCATTATCCCATATAGCACAGCGGACTCGCTGGTTTCCATGATGGTCTGGACTCGCTGGTTCCATGATGGCCTGCCCCATTATCCCAGATAGCACAGCGGACTTGTTGGGTTCCATGATGGTCTGCTCCATTATCCCAGATAGCACAGCCGACTCGCTGGGCTCCATGATGGTCTGCTCCATTGTCCCAGATAGCAGAGCGGACTCGCTGGGTTCCATGATGGCCTGCCCCATCGTCCCAGATAGCACAGCGGAGTCGCTGGGTTCCATGATGGCCTGCCCCATCGTCCCAGATAGCACAGCGGACTCGCTGGGTTCCATGATGGCCTGCTCCATCATCCCAGATAGCACAGCGGACTCGCTGAGTTCCATGATGGTCTGCTCCATCGTCCCAGATAGCACAGCGGACTCGCTGGGTTCCATGATGGCCTGCCCCATTATCCCAGATAGCACAGCGGACTCGCTGGGTTCCATGATGGCCTGCTCCTTCATCCCAGATGCTCCATTATCCCAGATAGCACAGCGGACTCGCTGGGTTCCATGATGGCCTGCCCCATTATCCCAGATAGCACAGCGGACTCGCTGGGTTCCATGATGGCCTGCTCCATCATCCCAGATAGCACAGCGTGCTCGCTGGGTTCCGTGACAGACTGCCCCATTATCCCAGATAGCACAGCAGACTTACTGGGTTCCATGACGGCCATGATGGCCTGCCCCATTATCCCAGACAGCACAGCAGACTCGCTGGGTTCCATGATGGCCTGCTCCATTATCCCAGATAGCACAGCAGACTTGCTGGATTCCATGACAGCCTGCTCCATTATCTCAGATAGCACAGTGGACTCGCTGGGTTCCATCACGGCCTGCCCCATTATCCCAAATAGCACAGCGGACTCGCTGGGTTCCATGACGGCCTGCCCCATTATCCCAGATAGCACAGCGGACTCGCTGGGTTCCATGACGGCCATGATGGCCTGCCCTATTTTCCCAGATAGCAAAGCGGACTCGCTGGACTCCATGATGGCCTGTTCCATTATCCCAGATAGCACAGTGGACTCGCTGGGTTCCATGACGGCCTACTCCATTATCCCAGAAGGCACAGTGGACTCGCTGGGTTCCATGACAGCCTGCCCCATTATCCCAGATAGCACAGCGGACTCACTGGGTTCCATGATGGCCATGATGGCCTGCCCCATTACCCCTGATTGGACAGCGGACTCGCTGGGTTCCATGATGGCCGGCTCCATTATCCCAGATAGCACAGCGGACTCGCTGGGTTCCATGATGGAATGCTCCATCATCCCAGATAGCACAGGGGAATTGTTGGGTTCCACTGCGGCCTGCCCAATTATCCCAGATAGCACAGCAGACTCAGTGGGTTCCATGACGGCCATGATGGCATGCCCCATTATCCCAGAAGGCACAGCAGACTCGCTGGGTTCCATGATGGCCTGCTCCATTATCCCAGATAGCACAGCAGACTTGCTGGGTTGCGTGATGGCCTGCTCCATTATCCCAGATAGCACAATGGACTCGCTGGGTTCCATGATGGCCTGCCCCATTATCCTAGATAGCACAGCGGGCTCAATTGGATCCATGACGGCCTTGATGGCCTGCCCCATTATCCCAGATAGCACAGTGGACTCGCTGGGTTCCATGACAGCCTGCCCCATTAGCCCAGATAGCACAGCTGACTCTCTGGGTTCCATGATGGCCTGCTCCATTATCCCAGATAGCACAGCGGACTCTCTGGGTTCCATGATGGCCTGCTCCATTATCCCAGATAGCACAGCGGACTTGCTGGGTTCCATGATGGCCTGCTCCATTATCCCAGATAGCACAGCGGACTCGCTGGATTCCATGATGGCCTGCTCAGCAAACTCGCTGGTTTGCATGATGGCCTGCTCCATCTTCCCAGATAGCACAGCAGACTCTCTGGGTTCCATGATGGCCTGCCCCACTATCCCAGATAGCACAGCAGACTCGCTGGGTTCCATGATGGCCTGCTCCATCATCCCCGATAGCACAGCGGACTCCCTGGGTTCCATGATGGCCTTCTCCATCATCCCAGATAGCACAGTGGACTCACTGGGTTCCATGAAGGCCTGACCCATTATCCCAGATAGCACAGCGAGCTTGCTGGGTTCCATGATGGTCTGCTCCATTATCCCAGATAGCACAGCGGACTCTCTGGGTTCCAGGATGGCCATGATTGCCTGCCCCATTTTCCCAGATAGCGCAGTGGACTCGCTGGGTTCCATGACAGCCTGCCCCTTTATCCCTGATAGCACAGCGGACTCGATGGGTTCCATGATGGTCTGCTACATCATCCCAGATAGCACAGTGGGCTCTCTGGGTTCCATGATGGTCTGCCCCATTATCCCAGATAGCACAGCGGTCTCGCTGGGTTCAATGATGGCCTGCTCCATCATCTCAGAGAGCACAGCGAGCTTGCTGGGTTCAATGATGGTCTGCTCCATTATCCCAGATAGCACAGCAGACTCGCTGGGTTCCATGATGGCCTGCCCCATTATCCCAGATAGCACAGCGGACTCAATGGGTTCCATGACGGCAATGATGGCCTGCCCCATTATCCCAGATAGCACAGCGGACTCGCTGGGTTCCATGACGGCCTGCCCCATTATCCCAGATAGCACAGCGGACTCGCTGGGTTCCATGATGGTCTGCTACATCATCCCAGATAGCACAGTGGGCTCTCTGGGTTCCATGATGGTCTGCCCCATTATCCCAGATAGCACAGCGGTCTCGCTGGGTTCAATGATGGCCTGCTCCATCATCCCAGATAGCACAGCAGACTTGCTGGGTTGCGTGATGGCCTGCTCCATTATCCCAGATAGCACAATGGACTCGCTGGGTTCCATGATGGCCTGCCCCATTATCCTAGATAGCACAGCGGGCTCAATTGGATCCATGACGGCCTTGATGGCCTGCCCCATTATCCCAGATAGCACAGTGGACTCGCTGGGTTCCATGACAGCCTGCCCCATTAGCCCAGATAGCACAGCTGACTCTCTGGGTTCCATGATGGCCTGCTCCATTATCCCAGATAGCACAGCGGACTCTCTGGGTTCCATGATGGCCTGCTCCATTATCCCAGATAGCACAGCGGACTTGCTGGGTTCCATGATGGCCTGCTCCATTATCCCAGATAGCACAGCGGACTCGCTGGATTCCATGATGGCCTGCTCAGCGGACTCGCTGGTTTGCATGATGGCCTGCTCCATCTTCCCAGATAGCACAGCAGACTCTCTGGGTTCCATGATGGCCTGCCCCACTATCCCAGATAGCACAGCAGACTCGCTGGGTTCCATGATGGCCTTCTCCATCATCCCCGATAGCACAGCGGACTCCCTGGGTTCCATGATGGCCTTCTCCATCATCCCAGATAGCACAGTGGACTCACTGGGTTCCATGAAGGCCTGCCCCATTATCCCAGATAGCACAGCGAGCTTGCTGGGTTCCATGATGGTCTGCTCCATTATCCCAGATAGCACAGCGGACTCTCTGGGTTCCATGATGGCCATGATTGCCTGCCCCATTTTCCCAGATAGCGCAGTGGACTCGCTGGGTTCCATGACAGCCTGCCCCTTTATCCCTGATAGCACAGCGGACTCGATGGGTTCCATGATGGTCTGCTACATCATCCCAGATAGCACAGGGGGCTCTCTGGGTTCCATGATGGTCTGCCCCATTATCCCAGATAGCACAGCGGTCTCGCTGGGTTCAATGATGGCCTGCTCCATCATCTCAGAGAGCACAGCGAGCTTGCTGGGTTCCATGATGGTCTGCTCCATTATCCCAGATAGCACAGCGGACTCGCTGGGTTCCATGATGGCCTGCCCCATTATCCCAGATAGCACAGCGGACTCAATGGGTTGCATGACGGCCATGATGGCCTGCCCCATTATCCCAGATAGCACAGCGGACTCGCTGGGTTCCATGACGGCCTGCCCCATTATCCCAGATAGCACAGCGGACTCGCTGGGTTCCATGATGGTCTGCTACATCATCCCAGATAGCACAGTGGGCTCTCTGGGTTCCATGATGGTCTGCCCCATTATCCCAGATAGCACAGCGGTCTCGCTGGGTTCAATGATGGCCTGCTCCATCATCCCAGATAGCACAGCAGACTCACGGGGTTCCATGATGGCATTCTCCATCACCCCAGACAGCACAGTGGACTTGCTGGGTTCCATGATGGCCTGCCCCATTATCCCAGATAGCACAGCGGACTTTCTGGGTTCCATGATGGTCTGCTCCATTATCCCAGATAGCACAGCGGACTCGCTGGGTTCCATGACGGCCTGCCCCATTATCCCAGATAGCACAGCGGACTTGCTGGGTTCCATGATGGTCTGCTACATCATCCCAGACAGCACAGTGGACCCTCTGGGTTCCGTGATGGTCTGCCCCATTATCCCAGATAGCACAGCGGACTCGCTGGGTTCCATGATGGCATGCTCCATCATCCCAGAATGCACAGAAGACTCACAGGGTTCCATGATGGCATTCTCCATCAGCCCAGACAGCACAGTGGACTTGCTGGGTTCCATGATGGCCTGCCCCATTATCTCAGATAGCCCAGTGGACTTGCTGGGTTCCATGATGGTCTGCTCCATTATCCCAGATAGCACAGTGGACTCGCTTGTTTCCATGATGGCCTGCCCCATTATCCCAGATAGCACAGCGGAATCGCTGGGTTCCATGATAGCCTGCTCCATCATCCCAGATAGGACAGCGGACTCACTGGGTTCCATGATGGCTTGCTCCATCATCCCAGATAGCACAGCGGAATCGCTGGGTTCCATGATAGCCTGCCCCATTATCCCAGATAGGACAGCGGACTCGCTGGGTTTCATGACAGACTGCCCCATTAGCCCAAATAGCACAGCGGACTTGCTGGGTTCCATGACGGCCATGATGGCCTGCCCTATTACCCAGACAACACAGCGGACTTGCAGGTTCCGTGACGGCTTGCCCCATTATCCCCGATAGCACAGCGGACTCGCTGGGTTCCATGACAGCCTGCCCCATTAGCCCAGATAGCACAGCTGACTCTCTGGGTTCCATGATGGCCTGCTCCATTATCCCAGATAGCACAGCGGACTCTCTGGGTTCCATGATGGCCTGCTCCATTATCCCAGATAGCACAGCGGACTTGCTGGGTTCCATGATGGCCTGCTCCATTATCCCAGATAGCACAGCGGACTCGCTGGATTCCATGATGGCCTGCTCAGCGGACTCGCTGGTTTGCATGATGGCCTGCTCCATCTTCCCAGATAGCACAGCAGACTCTCTGGGTTCCATGATGGCCTGCCCCACTATCCCAGATAGCACAGCAGACTCGCTGGGTTCCATGATGGCCAGCTCCATCATCCCCGATAGCACAGCGGACTCCCTGGGTTCCATGATGGCCTTCTCCATCATCCCAGATAGCACAGTGGACTCACTGGGTTCCATGAAGGCCTGCCCCATTATCCCAGATAGCACAGCGAGCTTGCTGGGTTCCATGATGGTCTGCTCCATTATCCCAGATAGCACAGCGGACTCTCTGGGTTCCATGATGGCCATGATTGCCTGCCCCATTTTCCCAGATAGCGCAGTGGACTCGCTGGGTTCCATGACAGCCTGCCCCTTTATCCCTGATAGCACAGCGGACTCGATGGGTTCCATGATGGTCTGCTACATCATCCCAGATAGCACAGTGGACTCGCTGGGTTCCATGATGGTCTGCTCCATTATCCCAGATAGCACAGCAGACTCGCTGGGTTCCATGATGGCCTGCTCCATCTTCCCAGATAGCAGAGAGGACTCGCTGGGTTGCATGATGGTCTGCCCCATTATCCAAGATATCACAACGGACTCACTGGGTTCCATGATGGCCTGCTCCATTATCCCAGATAGCACAGCAGACTCGCTGGATTCCATGATGGCCTGCTCCATCATCCCAGATAGCACAGCGGACTCGCTGGGTTCCATGATGGCCTGCTCCATTATCCCAGATAGCACAGCGGACTCACTGGGTTCCATGATGGCCTACTCCATTATTCCAGATAGCACAGCGGACTCGCTGGGTTCCACGACAGCCTGCCCCATTATCCCAGATAGCACAGCAGACTCACTGGGTTCCATGATGGCCATGATGGCCTGCCCCATCATCCCTGATCGGACAGAGGACTCGATGGGTTCCATGATGGCCTGCTACACCATCCCAGATAGGACAGCAGACTTGTTGGGTTCCATGATGGCCGGCTCCATCATCCCAGATAGCACAGCGGACTTGCTGGGTTCCATGACGGCCTACTCCATTATCCCAGATAGCACAGCGGACTCACTGTGTTCCATGACAGCCATGATGGCCTACCCCATTATCCCAGAAGGCACAGTGGACTCGCTGGTTTCCATGATGGTCTGCTCCATTATCCCAGATAGCACAGCAGACATGCTGGGTTCCATGATGGCCTGCTCCATTATCCCAGATAGCGCAGCGGACTCGCTGGGTTCCATGACGGCCTGCCTCATTATCCCAGATAGCACAGCGGACTCAATGCGTTCCATGACGGCCTTGATGGTCTGCCCCATTATCCCAGATAGCACAGCGGACTCGCTGGGTTCCATGTGGCCGGCTCCATTATCACAGATAGCACAGCGGACTCGCTGGGTTCCATGATGGACTGCTCCATTATCCCAGATAGCACAGCGGACTTGCTGGGTTCCATGGCGACCTGCACAATTATCCCAGATAGCACAGCGGACTCAGTGGGTTCCATGACAGACATGATGGCCTGCCTCATTATCCCAGAAGGCACAGCGGACTTGCTGGGTTCCATGATGGCCTTCTCCATTATCCCAGATAGCACAGCAGACTTGCTGGGTTCCATGATGGCCTGCTCCATTATCCCAGATAGCACAGTGGACTCGCTGGGTTCCATGATGGCCTGCCCCATTATCCCATATAGCACAGCAGACTCGCTGGATTCCATGATGGCCTGCTCCTTTATCTCAGATAGCACAGCGGACTCACCGGGTTCCATGACAGCCTGCTTCATTATCCCAGATAGCACAGCGGACCCGCTGGGTTCCATGACGGCCTGCCCCATTATCCCAGATAGCACAGCGGACATGCTGGGTTCCATGACGGCCATGATGGCCTTCCCCATTATCCCAGACAGCACAGCGGACTCGCTGGATTCCATGATGACCTGCTCCATTACCCCAGATAGCAGAGCGGACTCGCTGGGTTCCAAGATGGCCTACTATATTATCCCAGACAGCACAGCAGACTCACTGGGTTCCATGACAGCGTGCCCCATCATCCCAGACAGCACAGCAGACTTTCTGGGTTCCATGATGGCCTGCTCCATTATCCCAGATAGCACAGTGGACTTGCTGGGTTCTATGATGGACTGCTCCATTATCCCAGATAGCACAGCGGACTCACTGGGTTCCATGATGGCCATGATGGGCTGCCTCATTATCCTAGATAGCACAGCGGACTCGCTGGGTACCATGACGGCCTGCGCCATTATCCCAGATAGCACAGCAGACTCCCTGGGTTCTATGACGGCCTGCCTCATTATCCCAAATAGCACGGCGAACTTGCTGGGTTCCATTACGGCCTGCCCCATTATCCTAGATAGCACAGCAGACTCGCTGGGTTCCATGACGGGCCTGCTCCATTATCCCAGATAGCACAGCGGACTCGCTGGTTTCCATGACAGACTGCTCCATTAACCCAGATAGCACAGCGGACTTGCTAGGTTCCATGACGGCCTGCCCCATTATCCTAGATAGCACAGCAGACTCGCTGAGTTCCATGACGGCCACGATGGCCTGCCCCATTATCCCAGATAGCACAGCGGACCCGCTGGGTTCCATGATGGCCTGTTCCACTATCCCAGATAGCACAGCGGACTCGCTGGGTTCCATGATGGACTACTCCATTAACCCAGATAGCACAGAGGACTCGCTGGGTTCCATGAAAGCCTGCCCCATTATCCCAGATAGCCCAGCGGACTCACTGGGTTCCATGACGGCCTGCCCCATTATCCCATATAGCACAGCGGACTCGCTGGATTCCATGATGGCCTGCTACATTATCCCAGATAGCACAGCAGACTCGCTGGGTTCCATGACGGCCATGATGGCCTGCCCCGTTATCCCAGATAGCACAGCGGACTCGCTGTGTTCCATGATGGTCTGCTCCATTATCCCAGATAGCACAGTGGACATGCTGGGCTCCATGATGGCCTGCCCCAATATCCCAGATAGCACAGCGGACTCGCTAGATTCCATGATGGCCTGCTCCATCATCCCAGATAGCACAGCGGACTCGCTGGGTTCCATGATGGCCTGCTCAGCGGACTCGCTGGGTTCCATGATGGCCTGCTCCATCTTCCCAGATAGCACAGCAGACTCGCTGGGTTCCATGATGGCCTGCCTTATTATCCCAGATAGCACAGCAGACTCGCTGGGTTCCATGATGGCCTGCTCCATTATCCCAGATAGGACAGCGGACTAGCTGGGTTCCATGATGGCCTGCTCCATTATCCCAGATAGCACAGTGGACTTGCTGGGTTCCATGATGGTCTGCTCCATTATCCCAGATAGCACAGTGGACTCGCTGGGTTCCATGATGGCCTGCCCCATTATCCCAGATAGCACAGCGGAATCGCTGGGTTCCATGATAGCCTGCTCCATCATCCCAGATAGGACAGCGGACTCGCTGGGTTCCATGATGGCTTGCTCCATCATCCCAGATAGCACAGCGGACTCGCTGGGTTCCATGACAGACTGCCCCATTAGCCCAGATAGCACAGCGGACTTGCTGGGTTCCATGACGGCCATGATGGCCTGCCCTATTATCCCAGACAGCACAGCGGACTTGCAGGTTCCATGACGGCCTGCCCCATTATCCCAGATAGCACAGCGGACTCGCTGGGTTCCATGACGGCCTGCCCCATTATCCCAGATAGCACAGCAGACTCGCTGGGTTCCATGTCGGCCTGCCCCATTATCCTAGATAGCACAGCAGACTCACTGGGTTCCATGACGGCCTGCTCCATTACCCCAGATAGCACAGCAGACTCGCTGGATTCCATGACAGCTTGCTTCATTATCCCAGATAGCACAGGAGACTCGCTGGGTTCCATGACGGCCTTCCCCATTATCCCAGATAGCACAGCGGACTCGCTGGGTTCCATGACGGCCTGCCCCATTATCTCAGATAGCACAGCGGACTCACTGGGTTCCATGACGGCCTGCTCCATTATCCCAGATAGCACAGTGGACTTGCTGGGTTCCATGATGGATTACTCCATTATCCCAGATAGCACAGTGGAATCGCTGGGTTCCATGACAGCCTGCCCCATTATCCCAGATAGCACAGCGGACTCGCTGGGTTCCATGATGGCCATGATGGCCTGCCCCATTATCCCTGATCGGACAGCGGACTTGCTGGGTTCCATGATGGCCGGGCCATTATCCCAGATAGCACAGCGGACTCGCTGGGTTCCATGGCGGCCTGCCCTATTATCCCAGATAGCACAGCGGACTCAGTGGGTTACATGACGGCCATGATGGCCTGCGTCACTATCCCAGAAGGCACAGCGGACTCGCTGGGTTCCATGATGGCCTTCTCCATTATCCCAGATAGACTTGCTGGGTTCCATGATGGCCTGCTCCATTATCCCAGATAGCACAGTGTACTTGCTGGGTTCCATGATGGTCTTCTCCATTATCCCAGATAGCACAGTGGACATGCTGGGCTCCATGATGGCCTGCCCCAATATCCCAGATAGCACAGCGGACCCGCTAGATTCCATGATGGCCTGCTCCATCATCCCAGATAGCACAGCGGACTCGCTGGGTTCCATGATGGCCTGCTCAGCGGACTCGCTGGGTTCCATGATGGCCTGCTCCATCTTCCCAGATAGCACAGCAGACTCGCTGGGTTCCATGATGACCTGCCCCATTATTCCAGATAGCACAGCAGACTCGCTGGGTTCCATGATGGCCTGCTCCATTATCCCAGATAGGACAGCGGACTAGCTGGGTTCCATGATGACCTGCCCCATTATTCCAGATAGCACAGCAGACTCAATGGGTTCCATGCCGGCCATGATGGCCTGCCCCATTATCCCAGATAGCACAGCGGACTCTCTCGGTTCCATGACAGCCTGCCCCATTATCCCAGATAGCACAGCAGACTCGCTGGGTTCCATGACGGCCTGATGGCGTGCCCGATTAACCGAGATAGCACAGCGGTCTCGCTGGGTTCCATGACGGCCTGCCCCATTATCCCAGATAGCACAGCTGACTCGCTGGGTTCCATGATGGTCTGCTACATTATCCCAGAAAGCACAGCAGACTCTCTGGGTTCCATGATGGCCTACCCCACTATCCCAGATAGCACAGCGGACTCGCTGGGTTCCATGATGGCCTACTCCATCATCCCCGATAGCACAGCTAACTCCCTGGGTTCCATGAAGGCCTTCTCCATCATCCCAGATAGCACAGCGGATTCGCTGGGTTCCATGAAGGCCTGCCCCATTATCCCAGATAGCACAGCGAGCTTGCTGGGTTCCATGATGGTCTGCTCCATTATCCCAGATAGCACAGCGGTGTCGCTGGGCACCATGATGGCCTGCCCCATTATCCCAGATAGCACAGCGGACTCGCTGGGTTCCATGATGGCCTGCTCCATCATCCCAGATAGTATAGCAGACTCGCTGGGTTCCATGATGGCCTGCTCCATCATCCCAGATAGCACAGCAGACTTGCTGGGTTCCATGACAGCCTGCCCCATTATCCCAGATAGCATAGAGGACTTGCTAGGTTCATGATTGCCATGATGGCCTGCCCTATTATCCCAGATAGCACAGCGGACGTGCTGGGTTCCATGACGGCCTGCCCCATTATCCCAGATAGCACAGTGGACTCGCTGGGTTCCATGATGGTCTGCTCCATTATCCCAGATAGCACAGCAGACTCGCTGGGTTCCATGATGGCCTGCTCCATCTTCCCAGATAGCAGAGAGGACTCGCTGGGTTGCATGATGGTCTGCCCCATTATCCAAGATATCACAGCGGACTCACTGGGTTCCATGATGGCCTGCTCCATTATCCCAGATAGCACAGCAGACTCGCTGGATTCCATGATGGCCTGCTCCATCATCCCAGATAGCACAGCGGACTCGCTGGGTTCCATGATGGCCTGCTCCATTATCCCAGATAGCACAGCGGACTCACTGGGTTCCATGATGGCCTACTCCATTATTCCAGATAGCACAGCGGACTCGCTGGGTTCCACGACAGCCTGCCCCATTATCCCAGATAGCACAGCAGACTCACTGGGTTCCATGATGGCCATGATGGCCTGCCCCATCATCCCTGATCGGACAGAGGACTCGATGGGTTCCATGATGGCCTGCTACACCATCCCAGATAGGACAGCAGACTTGTTGGGTTCCATGATGGCCGGCTCCATCATCCCAGATAGCACAGCGGACTTGCTGGGTTCCATGACGGCCTACTCCATTATCCCAGATAGCACAGCGGACTCACTGTGTTCCATGACAGCCATGATGGCCTGCCCCATTATCCCAGAAGGCACAGTGGACTCGCTGGTTTCCATGATGGTCTGCTCCATTATCCCAGATAGCACAGCAGACATACTGGGTTCCATGATGGCCTGCTCCATTATCCCAGATAGCGCAGCGGACTCGCTGGGTTCCATGACGGCCTGCCTCATTATCCCAGATAGCACAGCGGACTCAATGCGTTCCATGACGGCCTTGATGGTCTGCCCCATTATCCCAGATAGCACAGCGGACTCGCTGGGTTCCATGTGGCCGGCTCCATTATCACAGATAGCACAGCGGACTCGCTGGGTTCCATGATGGACTGCTCCATTATCCCAGATAGCACAGCGGACTTGCTGGGTTCCATGGCGACCTGCACAATTATCCCAGATAGCACAGCGGACTCAGTGGGTTCCATGACAGCCATGATGGCCTGCCTCATTATCCCAGAAGGCACAGCGGACTTGCTGGGTTCCATGATGGCCTTCTCCATTATCCCAGATAGCACAGCAGACTTGCTGGGTTCCATGATGGCCTGCTCCATTATCCCAGATAGCACAGTGGACTCGCTGGGTTCCATGATGGCCTGCCCCATTATCCCATATAGCACAGCAGACTCGCTGGATTCCATGATGGCCTGCTCCTTTATCTCAGATAGCACAGCGGACTCACCGGGTTCCATGACAGCCTGCTTCATTATCCCAGATAGCACAGCGGACCCGCTGGGTTCCATGACGGCCTGCCCCATTATCCCAGATAGCACAGCGGACATGCTGGGTTCCATGACGGCCATGATGGCCTTCCCCATTATCCCAGACAGCACAGCGGACTCGCTGGATTCCATGATGACCTGCTCCATTATCCCAGATAGCAGAGCGGACTCGCTGGGTTCCAAGATGGCCTACTATATTATCCCAGACAGCACAGCAGACTCACTGGGTTCCATGACAGCGTGCCCCATCATCCCAGATAGCACAGCTGACTCACTGGGTTCCATGATGGCCATGATGGCCTGCCCCATTATCCCAGATAGCAGAGAGGACTCGCTGGGTTCCATGATGGCCTGCTACATCATCCCAGACAGCACAGCAGACTTTCTGGGTTCCATGATGGCCTGCTCCATTATCCCAGATAGCACAGTGGACTTGCTGGGTTCTATGATGGACTGCTCCATTATCCCAGATAGCACAGCGGACTCACTGGGTTCCATGATGGCCATGATGGGCTGCCTCATTATCCTAGATAGCACAGCGGACTCGCTGGGTACCATGACGGCCTGCGCCATTATCCCAGATAGCACAGCAGACTCCCTGGGTTCTATGACGGCCTGCCTCATTATCCCAAATAGCACGGCGAACTTGCTGGGTTCCATTACGGCCTGCCCCATTATCCTAGATAGCACAGCAGACTCGCTGGGTTCCATGACGGGCCTGCTCCATTATCCCAGATAGCACAGCGGACTCGCTGGTTTCCATGACAGACTGCTCCATTAACCCAGATAGCACAGCGGACTTGCTAGGTTCCATGACGGCCTGCCCCATTATCCTAGATAGCACAGCAGACTCGCTGAGTTCCATGACGGCCACGATGGCCTGCCCCATTATCCCAGATAGCACAGCGGACCCGCTGGGTTCCATGATGGCCTGTTCCACTATCCCAGATAGCACAGCGGACTCGCTGGGTTCCATGATGGACTACTCCATTAACCCAGATAGCACAGCGGACTCGCTGGGTTCCATGAAAGCCTGCCCCATTATCCCAGATAGCCCAGCGGACCCACTGGGTTCCATGACGGCCTGCCCCATTATCCCATATAGCACAGCGGACTCGCTGGATTCCATGATGGCCTGCTACATTATCCCAGATAGCACAGCAGACTCGCTGGGTTCCATGACGGCCATGATGGCCTGCCCCGTTATCCCAGATAGCACAGCGGACTTGCTGTGTTCCATGACTGCCTGCCCCATTATCCCATATAGCACAGCAGACTCGCTGGATTCCATGATGGCCTGCTCAGCGGACACGCTGGTCTGCATGATGGCCTGCTCCATCTTCCCAGATAGCACAGCAGACTCTCTGGGTTCCATGATGGCCTGCCCCACTATCCCAGATAGCACAGCGGACTCGCTGGGTTTCATGATGGCCTGCTCCATCACCCCCGATAGCACAGCAGACTCCCTGGGTTCCATGATGGCCTTCTCCATCATCCCAGATAGCACAGCGGACTCGCTGGGTTCCATGAAGGCCTGCCCCATTATCTCAGATAGCACAGCGAGCTTGCTGGGTTCCATGATGGTCTGCTCCATTATCCCAGATAGCACAGCGGACTTGCTGGGTTCCATGAAAGCCTACCCCATTATCCCAGATAGCCCAGCGGACTCACTGGGTTCCATGACGGCCTGCCCCATTATCCCATATAGCACAGCGGACTCGCTGGATTCCATGATGGCCTGCTACATTATCCCAGATAGCACAGCGGACTCGCTGGGTTCCATGTCGGCCATGATGGCCTGCCCCGTTATCCCAGATAGCACAACGGACTCGCTGGGTTCCATGACGGCCTACCCCATTATCCCATATAGCACAGCGGACTCGCTGGATTCCATGATGGCCTGCTCAGCGGACTCGCTGGTTTGCATGATGGACTGCTCCATTTCCCAGATAGCATAGCAGACTCTCTGGGTTCCATGATGGCATGCCCCACTATCCCAGATAGCACAGCGGACTCGCTGGGTTCCATGATGGCCTGCTCCATCATCCTCGATAGCACAGCGGACTCCCTGGGTTCCATGAAGGCCTGCCCCATTATCCCAGATAGCACAGCGAGCTTGCTGGGTTCCATGATGGTCTGCTCCATTATCCCAGATAGCACAGCGGACTCGCTGGGTTCCAGGATGGCCTGCTCCATCTTCCCAGATAGTACAGCGGACTCACTTGGTTCCATTATGGCCTTCCCCATTATCCCAGATAGCACAGCGGACTCGCTGGGTTCCATGATGGCCTGCTCAGCGGACTCGCTGGGTTCCATGATGCCCTGCTCCATTATCCCAGATGGCACGGCGGACTCGCTGGGTTCCATGACAGCCTGCCCCTTTATCCCAGATAGCACAGCGGACTTGATGGGTTCCATGACGGCCATGATGGCCTGCCCCATTATCCCAGATAGCACAGCGGACTCGCTGGGTTCCATGATGGCCTGCCCTATTATCCCAGATAGCACAGCGGAATCGCTGGGTTCCATGATGGTCTGCTACATTATCCCAGATAGCACAGTGGGCTCTCTGGGTTCCATGATGGTCTGCCCCATTATCCCAGATAGCACAGCGGTCTCGCTGGGTTCAATGATGGCCTGCTCCATCATCCCAGATAGCACAGCAGACTCAGGGGGTTCCATGATGGCATTCTCCATCATCCCAGACAGCACAGTGGACTTGCTGGGTTCCATGATGGCCTGCCCCATTATCCCAGATAGCACAGCGGACTTGCTGGGTTCCATGATGGTCTGCTCCATTATCCCAGATAGCACAGCGGACTCGCTGGGTTCCATGACGGCCTGCCCCATTATCCCAGATAGCACAGCGGACTTGCTGGGTTCCATGATGGTCTGCTACATCATCCCAGATAGCACAGTGGACTCTCTGGGTTCCATGATGGTCTGCCCCATTATCCCAGATAGCACAGCGGACTCACTGGGTTCCATGATGGCATGCTCCATCATCCCAGAATGCACAGCAGACTCACAGGATTCCATGATGGCATTCTCCATCATCCCAGACAGCACAGTGGACTCTCTGGGTTCCATGATGGTCTGCCCCATTATCCCAGATAGCACAGAGGACTTGCTGGGTTCCATGATGGTCTGCTCCATCATCCCAGATAGCACTGTGGACTCTCTGGGTTCCATGATGGTCTGCCCCATTATCCCAGATAGCACAGAGGACTTGCTGGGTTCCATGATGGTCTGCTCCATCATCCCAGATAGGACAGCGGACTCGCTGGGTTCCATGATGGCTTGCTCCATCATCCCAGATAGCACAGCGGTCTCGCTGGGTTCCATGACAGACTGCCCCATTAGCCCAGATAGCACAGCGGACTCGCTGGGTTCCATGACGGCCATGATGGCCTGCCCTATTATCCCAGACAGCACAGCGGACTTGCAGGTTCCATGACGGCCTGCCCCATTATCCCAGATAGCACAGCGGACTCGCTGGGTTCCATGACGGCCTGCCCCATTATCCCAGATAGCACAGCAGACTCGCTAGGTTCCATGTCGGCCTGCCCCATTATCCTAGATAGCACCGCAGACTCGCTGGGTTCCATGACGGCCTGCTCCATTACCCCAGATAGCACAGCAGACTCGCTGGATTCCATGACAGCTTACTTCATTATCCCAGATAGCACAGGAGACACGCTGGGTTCCATGACGGCCTTCCCCATTATCCCAGATAGCACAGCGGACTCGCTGGGTTCCATGATGGCCTTCTCCATTATCCCAGATAGCACAGTAGACTTGCTGGGTTCCATGATGGCCTGCGCCATTATCCCAGATAGCACAGTGGACTTGCTGGGTTCCATGATGGCCTGCCCCATTATCCCAGATAGCACAGCGGGCTCAATGGGTTCCATGACGGCCATGATGGCCTGCCCCATTATCCCAGATAGCACAGTGGACTCACTGGGTTCCATGAGGGTCTGCTCCATTATCCAGGATAGCACAGCGGACTCTCTGGGTTCCATGATGGCCTGCCTCATTATCCCAGATAGCACGGCGGACTTGCTGGGTTCCATGATGGCCTACCCCATTATCCCAGATAGCACAGCGGACTCACTGGGTTCCATGATGGCCTGTTCAGCAGACTCGCTGGGTTCCATGATGGCCTGCTCCATTATCCCAGATATCAGAGCAGACTCGCTGGGTTCCATGATGGCCTGCCCCTTTATCCCAGATAGCACAGCAGACTCACTGGATTCCATGATGGCCTGCTCAGCAGATTCGCTGGGTTCCATGAAGGCCTGCTCTATCTTCCCAGATAGCACAGCAGACTCGCTGGGTTCCATGTTGGCCTGCCCCCTTATCCCAGATAGCACAGGGGACTCGCTGGGTTCCATGATGGCCTGCTCAGTGGACTCGCTGGGTTCCATGATGGCCTGCTCCATTATCCCAGATAGCACAGCGGACTTGCTGGGTTCCATGATGGCCTGCCCCATTATCCCAGATAGCACAGCAGACTCAAAGGGTTCCATGACGGCCATGATGGCCTGCCCCATTATCCCAGATAGCACACCGGACTCGCTGGGTTCCATGACAGCCTGCACCATTATCCCAGATAGCACTGTGGATTCGCTGGGTTCCATGATGGCCTGCCCCATTATCCCATATAGCACAGCGGACTCGCTGGTTTCCATGATGGTCTGCTACATTATCCCAGATAGCACAGCGGACTCTCTGGGTTCCATGATGGCCTGCCCCATTATCGCAGATAGCACAGCGAACTCGCTGGGTTCCATGATGGCCTTCTCCATCATCCCAGATAGCACAGCGGACTCGCTGGGTTCCATGATGGCCTGCCCCATTAACCCAGATAACACAGCGGACTTGTTGGGTTCCATGATGGTCTGCCCCATTATCCCAGATAGCACAGCGGACTCGCTGGGCTCCATGATGGCCTGCCCCATTATCCCAGATAGCACAGCGGACTCGCTGGGTTCCATGATGGCCTGCCCCATCATCCCAGATAGCACAGCGGACTCGCTGGGACCGATGATGGCTTGCCCCATCATCCCAGATGGCACAGCGGACTCGCTGGGTTCCATGATGGCTTGCTCCATCATCCCAGATAGCACAGCGGACTCGCTGGGTTCCATGATGGTCTGCTCCATTATCCCAGATAGCACAGCGGACTCGCTGGGTTCCATGACTGCCTGCCCCATTATCCCATATAGCACAGCGGACTCGCTGGTTTCCATGATGGTCTGGACTCGCTGGTTCCATGATGGCCTGCCCCATTAACCCAGATAGCACAGCGGACTTGTTGGGTTCCATGATGGTCTGCTCCATTATCCCAGATAGCACAGCCGACTCGCTGGGCTCCATGATGGTCTGCTCCATTGTCCCAGATAGCAGAGCGGACTCGCTGGGTTCCATGATGGCCTGCCCCATCGTCCCAGATAGCACAGCGGAGTCGCTGGGTTCCATGATGGCCTGCCCCATCGTCCCAGATAGCACAGCGGACTCGCTGGGTTCCATGATGGCCTGCTCCATCATCCCAGATAGCACAGCGGACTCGCTGAGTTCCATGATGGTCTGCTCCATCGTCCCAGATAGCACAGCGGACTCGCTGGGTTCCATGATGGCCTGCCCCATTATCCCAGATAGCACAGCGGACTCGCTGGGTTCCATGATGGCCTGCTCCTTCATCCCAGATGCTCCATTATCCCAGATAGCACAGCGGACTCGCTGGGTTCCATGACAGCCTGCACCATTATCCCAGATAGCACTGTGGATTCGCTGGGTTCCATGATGGCCTGCCCCATTATCCCATATAGCACAGCGGACTCGCTGGTTTCCATGATGGTCTGCTACATTATCCCAGATAGCACAGCGGACTCTCTGGGTTCCATGATGGCCTGCCCCATTATCGCAGATAGCACAGCGAACTCGCTGGGTTCCATGATGGCCTTCTCCATCATCCCAGATAGCACAGCGGACTCGCTGGGTTCCATGATGGCCTGCCCCATTAACCCAGATAGCACAGCGGACTTGTTGGGTTCCATGATGGTCTGCCCCATTATCCCAGATAGCACAGCGGACTCGCTGGGCTCCATGATGGCCTGCCCCATTATCCCAGATAGCACAGCGGACTCGCTGGGTTCCATGATGGCCTGCCCCATCATCCCAGATAGCACAGCGGACTCGCTGGGACCGATGATGGCTTGCCCCATCATCCCAGATGGCACAGCGGACTCGCTGGGTTCCATGATGGCTTGCTCCATCATCCCAGATAGCACAGCGGACTCGCTGGGTTCCATGATGGTCTGCTCCATTATCCCAGATAGCACAGCGGACTCGCTGGGTTCCATGACTGCCTGCTCCATTATCCCAGATAGCACAGCGGACTCGCTGGGTTCCATGACTGCCTGCCCCATTATCCCATATAGCACAGCGGACTCGCTGGTTTCCATGATGGTCTGGACTCGCTGGTTCCATGATGGCCTGCCCCATTAACCCAGATAGCACAGCGGACTTGTTGGGTTCCATGATGGTCTGCTCCATTATCCCAGATAGCACAGCCGACTCGCTGGGCTCCATGATGGTCTGCTCCATTGTCCCAGATAGCAGAGCGGACTCGCTGGGTTCCATGATGGCCTGCCCCATCGTCCCAGATAGCACAGCGGAGTCGCTGGGTTCCATGATGGCCTGCCCCATCGTCCCAGATAGCACAGCGGACTCGCTGGGTTCCATGATGGCCTGCTCCATCATCCCAGATAGCACAGCGGACTCGCTGAGTTCCATGATGGTCTGCTCCATCGTCCCAGATAGCACAGCGGACTCGCTGGGTTCCATGATGGCCTGCCCCATTATCCCAGATAGCACAGCGGACTCGCTGGGTTCCATGATGGCCTGCTCCTTCATCCCAGATGCTCCATTATCCCAGATAGCACAGCGGACTCGCTGGGTTCCATGATGGCCTGCCCCATTATCCCAGATAGCACAGCGGACTCGCTGGGTTCCATGATGGCCTGCTCCATCATCCCAGATAGCACAGCGTGCTCGCTGGGTTCCGTGACAGACTGCCCCATTATCCCAGATAGCACAGCAGACTTACTGGGTTCCATGACGGCCATGATGGCCTGCCCCATTATCCCAGACAGCACAGCAGACTCGCTGGGTTCCATGATGGCCTGCTCCATTATCCCAGATAGCACAGCAGACTTGCTGGATTCCATGACAGCCTGCTCCATTATCTCAGATAGCACAGTGGACTCGCTGGGTTCCATCACGGCCTGCCCCATTATCCCAAATAGCACAGCGGACTCGCTGGGTTCCATGACGGCCTGCCCCATTATCCCAGATAGCACAGCGGACTCGCTGGGTTCCATGACGGCCATGATGGCCTGCCCTATTTTCCCAGATAGCAAAGCGGACTCGCTGGACTCCATGATGGCCTGTTCCATTATCCCAGATAGCACAGTGGACTCGCTGGGTTCCATGACGGCCTACTCCATTATCCCAGAAGGCACAGTGGACTCGCTGGGATCCATGACAGCCTGCCCCATTATCCCAGATAGCACAGCGGACTCACTGGGTTCCATGATGGCCATGATGGCCTGCCCCATTACCCCTGATTGGACAGCGGACTCGCTGGGTTCCATGATGGCCGGCTCCATTATCCCAGATAGCACAGCGGACTCGCTGGGTTCCATGATGGAATGCTCCATCATCCCAGATAGCACAGGGGAATTGTTGGGTTCCACTGCGGCCTGCCCAATTATCCCAGATAGCACAGCAGACTCAGTGGGTTCCATGACGGCCATGATGGCATGCCCCATTATCCCAGAAGGCACAGCAGACTCGCTGGGTTCCATGATGGCCTGCTCCATTATCCCAGATAGCACAGCAGACTTGCTGGGTTGCGTGATGGCCTGCTCCATTATCCCAGATAGCACAATGGACTCGCTGGGTTCCATGATGGCCTGCCCCATTATCCTAGATAGCACAGCGGGCTCAATTGGATCCATGACGGCCTTGATGGCCTGCCCCATTATCCCAGATAGCACAGTGGACTCGCTGGGTTCCATGACAGCCTGCCCCATTAGCCCAGATAGCACAGCTGACTCTCTGGGTTCCATGATGGCCTGCTCCATTATCCCAGATAGCACAGCGGACTCTCTGGGTTCCATGATGGCCTGCTCCATTATCCCAGATAGCACAGCGGACTTGCTGGGTTCCATGATGGCCTGCTCCATTATCCCAGATAGCACAGCGGACTCGCTGGATTCCATGATGGCCTGCTCAGCAAACTCGCTGGTTTGCATGATGGCCTGCTCCATCTTCCCAGATAGCACAGCAGACTCTCTGGGTTCCATGATGGCTTGCCCCACTATCCCAGATAGCACAGCAGACTCGCTGGGTTCCATGATGGCCTGCTCCATCATCCCCGATAGCACAGCGGACTCCCTGGGTTCCATGATGGCCTTCTCCATCATCCCAGATAGCACAGTGGACTCACTGGGTTCCATGAAGGCCTGCCCCATTATCCCAGATAGCACAGCGAGCTTGCTGGGTTCCATGATGGTCTGCTCCATTATCCCAGATAGCACAGCGGACTCTCTGGGTTCCAGGATGGCCATGATTGCCTGCCCCATTTTCCCAGATAGCGCAGTGGACTCGCTGGGTTCCATGACAGCCTGCCCCTTTATCCCTGATAGCACAGCGGACTCGATGGGTTCCATGATGGTCTGCTACATCATCCCAGATAGCACAGTGGGCTCTCTGGGTTCCATGATGGTCTGCCCCATTATCCCAGATAGCACAGCGGTCTCGCTGGGTTCAATGATGGCCTGCTCCATCATCTCAGAGAGCACAGCGAGCTTGCTGGGTTCAATGATGGTCTGCTCCATTATCCCAGATAGCACAGCAGACTCGCTGGGTTCCATGATGGCCTGCCCCATTATCCCAGATAGCACAGCGGACTCAATGGGTTCCATGACGGCCATGATGGCCTGCCCCATTATCCCAGGTAGCACAGCGGACTCGCTGGGTTCCATGACGGCCTGCCCCATTATCCCAGATAGCACAGCGGACTCGCTGGGTTCCATGATGGTCTGCTACATCATCCCAGATAGCACAGTGGGCTCTCTGGGTTCCATGATGGTCTGCCCCATTATCCCAGATAGCACAGCGGTCTCGCTGGGTTCAATGATGGCCTGCTCCATCATCCCAGATAGCACAGCAGACTTGCTGGGTTGCGTGATGGCCTGCTCCATTATCCCAGATAGCACAATGGACTCGCTGGGTTCCATGATGGCCTGCCCCATTATCCTAGATAGCACAGCGGGCTCAATTGGATCCATGACGGCCTTGATGGCCTGCCCCATTATCCCAGATAGCACAGTGGACTCGCTGGGTTCCATGACAGCCTGCCCCATTAGCCCAGATAGCACAGCTGACTCTCTGGGTTCCATGATGGCCTGCTCCATTATCCCAGATAGCACAGCGGACTCTCTGGGTTCCATGATGGCCTGCTCCATTATCCCAGATAGCACAGCGGACTTGCTGGGTTCCATGATGGCCTGCTCCATTATCCCAGATAGCACAGCGGACTCGCTGGATTCCATGATGGCCTGCTCAGCGGACTCGCTGGTTTGCATGATGGCCTGCTCCATCTTCCCAGATAGCACAGCAGACTCTCTGGGTTCCATGATGGCCTGCCCCACTATCCCAGATAGCACAGCAGACTCGCTGGGTTCCATGATGGCCTTCTCCATCATCCCCGATAGCACAGCGGACTCCCTGGGTTCCATGATGGCCTTCTCCATCATCCCAGATAGCACAGTGGACTCACTGGGTTCCATGAAGGCCTGCCCCATTATCCCAGATAGCACAGCGAGCTTGCTGGGTTCCATGATGGTCTGCTCCATTATCCCAGATAGCACAGCGGACTCTCTGGGTTCCATGATGGCCATGATTGCCTGCCCCATTTTCCCAGATAGCGCAGTGGACTCGCTGGGTTCCATGACAGCCTGCCCCTTTATCCCTGATAGCACAGCGGACTCGATGGGTTCCATGATGGTCTGCTACATCATCCCAGATAGCACAGGGGGCTCTCTGGGTTCCATGATGGTCTGCCCCATTATCCCAGATAGCACAGCGGTCTCGCTGGGTTCAATGATGGCCTGCTCCATCATCTCAGAGAGCACAGCGAGCTTGCTGGGTTCCATGATGGTCTGCTCCATTATCCCAGATAGCACAGCGGACTCGCTGGGTTCCATGATGGCCTGCCCCATTATCCCAGATAGCACAGCGGACTCAATGGGTTCCATGACGGCCATGATGGCCTGCCCCATTATCCCAGATAGCACAGCGGACTCGCTGGGTTCCATGACGGCCTGCCCCATTATCCCAGATAGCACAGCGGACTCGCTGGGTTCCATGATGGTCTGCTACATCATCCCAGATAGCACAGTGGGCTCTCTGGGTTCCATGATGGTCTGCCCCATTATCCCAGATAGCACAGCGGTCTCGCTGGGTTCAATGATGGCCTGCTCCATCATCCCAGATAGCACAGCAGACTCACGGGGTTCCATGATGGCATTCTCCATCACCCCAGACAGCACAGTGGACTTGCTGGGTTCCATGATGGCCTGCCCCATTATCCCAGATAGCACAGCGGACTTTCTGGGTTCCATGATGGTCTGCTCCATTATCCCAGATAGCACAGCGGACTCGCTGGGTTCCATGACGGCCTGCCCCATTATCCCAGATAGCACAGCGGACTTGCTGGGTTCCATGATGGTCTGCTACATCATCCCAGACAGCACAGTGGACCCTCTGGGTTCCGTGATGGTCTGCCCCATTATCCCAGATAGCACAGCGGACTCGCTGGGTTCCATGATGGCATGCTCCATCATCCCAGAATGCACAGAAGACTCACAGGGTTCCATGATGGCATTCTCCATCAGCCCAGACAGCACAGTGGACTTGCTGGGTTCCATGATGGCCTGCCCCATTATCTCAGATAGCCCAGTGGACTTGCTGGGTTCCATGATGGTCTGCTCCATTATCCCAGATAGCACAGTGGACTCGCTTGTTTCCATGATGGCCTGCCCCATTATCCCAGATAGCACAGCGGAATCGCTGGGTTCCATGATAGCCTGCTCCATCATCCCAGATAGGACAGCGGACTCACTGGGTTCCATGATGGCTTGCTCCATCATCCCAGATAGCACAGCGGAATCGCTGGGTTCCATGATAGCCTGCCCCATTATCCCAGATAGGACAGCGGACTCGCTGGGTTTCATGACAGACTGCCCCATTAGCCCAAATAGCACAGCGGACTTGCTGGGTTCCATGACGGCCATGATGGCCTGCCCTATTACCCAGACAACACAGCGGACTTGCAGGTTCCATGACGGCTTGCCCCATTATCCCCGATAGCACAGCGGACTCGCTGGGTTCCATGACAGCCTGCCCCATTAGCCCAGATAGCACAGCTGACTCTCTGGGTTCCATGATGGCCTGCTCCATTATCCCAGATAGCACAGCGGACTCTCTGGGTTCCATGATGGCCTGCTCCATTATCCCAGATAGCACAGCGGACTTGCTGGGTTCCATGATGGCCTGCTCCATTATCCCAGATAGCACAGCGGACTCGCTGGATTCCATGATGGCCTGCTCAGCGGACTCGCTGGTTTGCATGATGGCCTGCTCCATCTTCCCAGATAGCACAGCAGACTCTCTGGGTTCCATGATGGCCTGCCCCACTATCCCAGATAGCACAGCAGACTCGCTGGGTTCCATGATGGCCAGCTCCATCATCCCCGATAGCACAGCGGACTCCCTGGGTTCCATGATGGCCTTCTCCATCATCCCAGATAGCACAGTGGACTCACTGGGTTCCATGAAGGCCTGCCCCATTATCCCAGATAGCACAGCGAGCTTGCTGGGTTCCATGATGGTCTGCTCCATTATCCCAGATAGCACAGCGGACTCTCTGGGTTCCATGATGGCCATGATTGCCTGCCCCATTTTCCCAGATAGCGCAGTGGACTCGCTGGGTTCCATGACAGCCTGCCCCTTTATCCCTGATAGCACAGCGGACTCGATGGGTTCCATGATGGTCTGCTACATCATCCCAGATAGCACAGTGGGCTCTCTGGGTTCCATGATGGTCTGCCCCATTATCCCAGATAGCACAGCGGTCTCGCTGGGTTCAATGATGGCCTGCTCCATCATCTCAGAGAGCACAGCGAGCTTGCTGGGTTCCATGATGGTCTGCTCCATTATCCCAGATAGCACAGCGGACTCGCTGGGTTCCATGATGGCCTGCCCCATTATCCCAGATAGCACAGCGGACTCAATGGGTTCCATAACGGCCATGATGGCCTGCCCCACTATCCCAGATAGCACAGCGGACTCGCTGGGTTCCATGACGGCCTGCCCCATTATCCCAGATAGCACAGCGGACTCGCTGGGTTCCATGATGGTCTGCTACATCATCCCAGATAGCACAGTGGGCTCTCTGGGTTCCATGATGGTCTGCCCCATTATCCCAGATAGCACAGCGGTCTCGCTGGGTTCAATGATGGCCTGCTCCATCATCCCAGATAGCACAGCAGACTCACGGGGTTCCATGATGGCATTCTCCATCACCCCAGACAGCACAGTGGACTTGCTGGGTTCCATGATGGTCTGCTCCATTATCCCAGATAGCACAGCGGACTTGCTGGGTTCCATGATGGTCTGCTCCATTATCCCAGATAGCACAGTGGACTCGCTGGGTTCCATGACGGCCTGCCCCATTATCCCAGATAGCACAGCGGACTTGCTGGGTTCCATGATGGTCTGCTACATCATCCCAGACAGCACAGTGGACCCTCTGGGTTCCATGATGGTCTGCCCCATTATCCCAGATAGCACAGCGGACTCGCTGGGTTCCATGATGGCATGCTCCATCATCCCAGAATGCACAGCAGACTCACAGGGTTCCATGATGGCATTCTCCATCAGCCCAGACAGCACAGTGGACTTGCTGGGTTCCATGATGGCCTGCCCCATTATCCCAGATAGCCCAGTGGACTTGCTGGGTTCCATGATGGTCTGCTCCATTATCCCAGATAGCACAGTGGACTCGCTTGTTTCCATGATGGCCTGCCCCATTATCCCAGATAGCACAGCGGAATCGCTGGGTTCCATGATAGCCTGCTCCATCATCCCAGATAGGACAGCGGACTCGCTGGGTTCCATGATGGCTTGCTCCATCATCCCAGATAGCACAGCGGAATCGCTGGGTTCCATGATAGCCTGCCCCATTATCCCAGATAGGACAGCGGACTCGCTGGGTTTCATGACAGACTGCCCCATTAGCCCAAATAGCACAGCGGACTTGCTGGGTTCCATGACGGCCATGATGGCCTGCCCTATTATCCCAGACAACACAGCGGACTTGCAGGTTCCATGACGGCCTGCCCCATTATCCCCGATAGCACAGCGGACTCGCTGGGTTCCATGAAGGCCTGCCCCATTATCCCAGATAGCACAGCAGACTCGCTGGGTTCCATGTCGGCCTGCCCCATTATCCTAGATAGCACAGCAGACTCGCTGGGTTCCATGACGGCCTGCTCCATTACTCCAGATAGCACAGCAGGCTCGCTGGATTCCATGACAGCTTGCTTCATTATCCCAGATAGCACAGGAGACTCGCTGGGTTCCATGACGGCCTTCCCCATTATCCCAGATAGCACAGCGGACTCGCTGGGTTCCATGACGGCCTGCCCCATTATCCCAGATAGCACAGCGGACTCACTGGGTTCCATGACGGCCTGCTCCATTATCCCAGATAGCACAGTGGACTCGCTGGGTTCCATGATGGATTACTCCATTATCCCAGATAGCACAGTGGAATCGCTGGGTTCCATGACAGCCTGCCCCATTATCCCAGATAGCAGAGCGGACTCGCTGGGTTCCATGATGGCCATGATGGCCTGCCCCATTTTCCCAGATAGCGCAGTGGACTCGCTGGGTTCCATGACAGCCTGCCCCTTTATCCCAGATAGCACAGCGGACTCGATGGGTTCCATGATGGTCTGCTACATCATCCCAGATAGCACAGTGGGCTCTCTGGGTTCCATGATGGTCTGCCCCATTATCCCAGATAGCACAGCGGTCTCGCTGGGTTCAATGATGGCCTGCTCCATCATCCCAGATAGCACAGCGAGCTTGCTGGGTTCCATGATGGCCTGCTCCATTATCCCAGATAGCACAGTGGACTTGCTGGGTTCCATGATGGCCTGTCCCATTATCCCAGATAGCACAGCGGGCTCAATGGGGTCCATGACGGCCATGATGGCCTGCCCCATTATCCCAGATAGCACAGTTATGTTTGCATACATTAACTTTGGGTTTCACCCTAAGTTAACAGGGCAATCCAGACGTGGACCCCTTGCTCACTGTTCTTAGAGAGGCAACAGTTTCACCTCACTGATGATGCCCAACAAGGCTGAAACACGTGTATGGGGTTACTGATGGTACTCTTGTTCAGAGGAGAATTGCCTAGCATTTCGGCGCTGGACTGCCCCTGGGCAGGACAAAGGCTGATATGCGGGGAAATTTCTTCTCTGTGAAAAGGACAGTGAGCTAAAGACTTGGTAGAGTCTCTCCCAGGGGTTATTCACCCAAGAACAGGTCATTGGGCTGTGTTCGTGCTGGTAAAGAGATTCCCAGACCCCCTTTGTTTGCATACATTAACTTTGGGTTTCACCCTAAGTTAACAGGGCAATCCAGACGTGGACCCCTTGTTCACTGTTCTTAGAGAGGCAACAGTTTCACCTCACTGATGATGCCCAAAAAGGCTGAAACACGTGTATGGGGTTACTGATGGTACTCTTGTTCAGAGGAGAATTGCCTAGCATTTCGGCGCTGGACTGCCCCTGGGCAGGACAAAGGCTGATATGCGGGGAAATTTCTTCTCTGTGAAAAGGACAGTGAGCTAAAGACTTGGTAGAGTCTCTCCCAGGGGTTATTCACCCAAGAACAGGTCATTGGACTGTGTTCGTGCTGGTAGAGAGATTCCCAGACCCCCCTTTGTTTGCATACATTAACTTTGGGTTTCACCCTAAGTTAACAGGGCAATCCAGACGTGGACCCCTTGCTCACTGTTCTTAGAGAGGCAACAGTTTCACCTCACTGATGATGCCCAACAAGGATGAAACACGTGTATGGGGTTACTGATGGTACTCTTGTTCAGAGGAGAATTGCCTAGCATTTCGGCGCTGGACTGCCCCTGGGCAGGACAAAGGCTGATATGCGGGGACATTTCTTCTCTGTGAAAAGGACAGTGAGCAAAAGACTTGGTAGAGTCTCTCCCAGGGGTTATTCACCCAAGAACAGGTCATTGGGCTGTGTTCGTGCTGGTAGAGAGATTCCCAGACCCCCCTTTGTTTGCATACATTAACTTTGGGTTTCACCCTAATTTAACAGGGCAATCCAGACGTGGACCCCTTGCTCACTGGTCTTAGAGAGGCAACAGTTTCACCTCACTGATGATGCCCAACAAGGCTGAAACACGTGTATGGGGTTACTGATGGTACTCTTGTTCAGAGGAAAATTGCCTAGCATTTCGGCGCTGGACTGCCCCTGGGCAGGTCAAAGGCTGATATGAGGGGAAATCTCTTCTCTGTGAAAAGGACAGTGAGCTAAAGACTTGGTAGAGTCTCTCCCAGGGGTTATTCACCCAAGAACAGGTCATTGGGCTGTGTTCGTGCTGGTAGAGAGATTCCCAGACCCCCCTTTGTTTGCATTATCCCAGATAGCACAGTGGACTCACTGGGTTCCATGACAGCCTGTCCCATTATCCATGCTAGCACAGCGGAGTCGCTGGGTTCCATGACAGGCTGCCCCATTATCCCAGATAGTACAGCAGACTCGCTGGGTTCCATGAGGGTCTGCTCCATTATCCAGGATAGCACAGCGGACTCTCTGGGTTCCATGATGGCCTGCCTCATTATCCCAGATAGCACGGCGGACTTGCTGGGTTCCATGATGGTCTGCCCCATTATCCCAGATAGCACAGCGGACTCACTGGGTTCCATGATGGCCTGTTCCATTATCCCAGATAGCAGAGCAGACTCGCTGGGTTCCATGATGGCCTGCTCCATTATCCCAGATAGCACAGCAGACTCGCTGGATTCCATGACAGCCTGCTCCATTATCCCAGATAGCACAGTGGACTCACTGGGTTCCATCACGGCCTGCCCCATTATCCCAAATAGCACAGCGGACTCGCTGGGTTCCATGACGGCCTGCCCCATTATCCCAGATAGCACAGCGGACTCGCTGGGTTCCATGACGACCATGATGGGCTGCCCTATTTTCCCAGATAGCAAAGTGGACTCGCTGGGTTCCATGCTGGCCTACTCCATTATCCCAGATAGCACAGTGGACTCGCTGGGTTCCATGACGGCCTACTCCATTATCCCAGAAGGCACAGTGGACTCGCTGGGTTCCATGACAGCCTGCCCCATTATCCCAGATAGCACAGCGGACTCGATGGGTTCCATGATGGTCTGCTACATCATCCCAGATAGCACAGTGGGCTCTCTGGGTATCATGATGGTCTGCCCCATTATCCCAGATAGCACAACGGACTCGCTGGGTTCCATGACGGCCTGCCCCATTATCCCAGATAGCACAGCGGACTTGCTGGGTTCCATGATGGTCTGCTCCATTATCCCAGATAGCACAGCGGACTCGCTGGGTTCCAGGATGGCCTGCTCCATCTTCCCAGATAGTACAGCGGACTTACTTGGTTCCATGATGGCCTTCCCCATTCTCCCAGATAGCACAGCGGACTCGCTGGGTTCCATGATGTCCTGCTCAGCGTACTCGCTGGGTTCCATGATGCCCTGCTCCATTATCCCAGATAGCACGGCGGACTCGCTGGGTTCCATGATGGCCTGCCCCATTATCCCAGATAGCACAGCGGACTTGCTTGGTCCCATGATGGCCTGCTTCATTATGCCAGAAAGCACAAAGGGCTTGCTGGGTTCCATGACGGCCTGCCCCATTATCCCGGATAGCACATCGGACTCGCTGGGTTCCATGACGGCCATGCTGGCCTGCCCTATTTTCCCAGATAGCAAAGCGGACTCGCTGGGTTCCATGATGGCCTGCTCCATTACCCCAGATAGCACAGTGGACTCGCTGGGTTCCATGACGGCCTACTCCATTATCCCAGAAGGCACAGTGGACTCGCTGGGTTCCATGACATCCTGCCCCATTATCCTAGATAGCACAGCGGACTCACTAGGTTCCATGATGGCCATGATGGCCTGCCCCATTACCCCTGATTGGACAGCGGACTCGCTGGGTTGCATGATGGCCGGCTCCATTATCCCAGATAGCACAGCGGACTCGCTGGGTTCCATGATGAGCTGCCCCATTATCCCAGATAGCACAGCAGACTCAGTGGGTTCCATGACGGCCATGATGGCATGCCCCATTATCCCAGAAGGCACAGCGGACTCGCTGGCCTGCTCCATTATCCCAGATAGCACAGCTGACGTGCTCGGTTCTGTGATGGCCTGCCCCATTATCCCAGATAGCACAGCGGACTCGCTGGGTTCCATGATGGCCTGCTCCATCATCCCAGATGCTCCATTATCCCAGATAGCACAGCGGACTCGCTGGGTTCCATGATGGCCTGCCCCATTATCCCAGATAGCACAGCGGACTGACTGGGTTCCCTGATGGCCATGATGGCCTGCCCCATTACCCCTGATTGGACAGCGGACTCGCTGGGTTCCATGATACCCGGCTCCATTATCCCAGATAGAACAGCGGACTCGCTGGGTCCCATGATGGAATGCTCCATCATCCCAGATAGCACAGCAGACTTGTTGGGTTCCACTGCGGCCTGCCCAATTATCCCAGATAGCACAGCAGACTCAGTGGGTTCCATGACGGCCATCATGGCATGCCCCATTATCCCAGAAGGCACAGCGGACTCGCTGGGTTCCATGATGGCCTGCTCCATTATCCCAGATAGCACAGCAGACTTGCTGGGTTGCATGGCAGCCTGCCCCATTAGCCCAGATAGCACAGCAGACTCTCTGGGTTCCATGATGGCCTGCTCCATTATTCCAGATAGCACAGCGGACTCTCTGGGTTCCATGATGGCCTGCTCCATTATCCCAGATAGCACAGCGGACTTGCTGGGTTCCATGATGGCCTGCTCCATTATCCCAGATAGCACAGAGGACTCGCTGGGTTCCATGATGGCCTGCCCCATTATCCCAGATAGCACAGCGGACTTGCAGGGTTCCATGATGGCCTTCTCCATTATCCCAGATAGCACATTGGACTTGCTGGGTTCCATGTTGGCCTGCCCCATTATCCCAGATAGCACAGCAGACTCAATGGGTTCCATGACGGTCATGATGGCCTGCCCCATTATCCCAGATAGTACAGCAGACTCGCTGGATTCCATGACAGCCTGCCCCATTATCCCAGATAGCACAGCGGACTCGCTGGGTTCCATGATGGTCTTTTCCATCATCCCAGAGTGCACAGCGGACTCGCTGGGTTCCATGATCGTCTGCTACATTATCCCAGATAGCACAGTGGACTATCTGGGTTCCATGATGGCCTGCCCCATTATCCCCGATAGCACAGCGGACTCGCTGGGTTCCATGATGGCCTGCTCCATCATCCCAGATAGCACAGCGGACTCGCTGGGTTCCATGATGGCCTTTTCCATCATCCCAGAGTGCACAGCGGACTCTCTGGGTTCCATGATGGCCTGCTCCATTATCCCAGATAGCACAGCGGATTTGCTGGGTTCCATGATGGCTTGCTCCATCATTCCAGATAGCACAGAGGACTCGCTGGGTTCCTTGATGGCCTGCTCCATCATCCCACATAGCACAGCGGACTCGCTGGGTTCCATGACAGCCTGCCCCATTATTCCAGATAGCACAGCAGACTTGCTGGGTTCCATGACGGCCATGATGGCCTGCCCCATTATCCCAGATAGCACAACGGACTCGCTGGTTTCCATGACGGCCTGCCCCATTATCCCAGATAGCACAGCGGACTTGCTGGGTTCCATGATGGTCTGCTCCATTATCCCAGATAGCACAGCGGACTCGCTGGGTTCCAGGATGGCCTGCTCCATCTTCCCAGATATTACAGCGGACTCACTTGGTTCCATTATGGCCTTCCCCATTATCCCAGATAGCACAGCAGACTCGCTGGGTTCCATGATGGCCTGCTCAGCGGACTCGCTGGGTTCCATGATGCCCTGCTCCATTATCCCAGATGGCACGGCGGACTCGCTGGGTTCCATGATGGCCTGCCCCATTATCCCAGATAGCACACCGGACTTGCTTGGTTCCATGATGGCCTGCTTCATTATCCCAGATAGCACAGCAGGCTCGCTGGGTTCCATGACAGCCTTCCCCATTATCCCAGATAGCACAGCGGACTCGCTGGGTTCCATAACGGCCATGATGGCCTGCCCGATTTTCCCAGATAGCAAAACGGACTCGCTGGGTTCCATGATGGCCTGCTCCATTATCCCAGATAGCACAGTGGACTCGCTGGGTTCCATGACGGCCTACTCCATTATCCCAGAAGGCACAGTGGACTCGCTGGGTTCCATGACAGCCTGCCCCATTATCCCAGATAGCACAGCGGACTCACTGGGTTCCATGATGGCCATGATGGCCTGCCCCATTACCCCTGATTGGACAGCGGACTCGCTGGGTTCCATGATGGCCGGCTCCATTATCCCAGATAGCACAGCGAACTCGCTGGGTTCCATGATGTCCTTCTCCATCATCCCAGATAGCACAGCGGACTCGCTGGGATCCAGGATGGCCTGCCCCATTAACCCAGATAGCACAGCGGACTCGCTGGGTTCCATGATGGCCTGCCCCATCATCCCAGATAGCACAGCGGAGTTGCTGGGTTCCATGATGGCCTGCCCCATCGTCCCAGATAGCACAGCGGACTCGCTGGGTTCCATGATGGCCTGCTCCATCATCCCAGATAGCACAGCGGACTCGCTGAGTTCCATGATGGTCTGCTCCATTGTCCCAGATAGCACAGCGGACTCGCTGGGTTCCATGATGGCCGGCCCCATTATCCCAGATACCACAGCGGACTCGCTGGGTTCCATGATGGCCTGCTCCATCATCCCAGATGCTCCATTATCCCAGATAGCACAGCGGACTCGCTGGGTTCCATGATGGCCTGCCCCATTATCCCAGATAGCACAGCGGACTTGTTGGGTTCCATGAGGGTCTGCTCCATTATCCCAGATAGCACAGCGGACTCGCTGGGCTCCATGATGGCCTGCCCCATTATCCCAGATAGCACAGCGGACTCGCTGGGTTCCATGATGGCCTGCCCCATCGACCCAGATAGCACAGCGGAGTCGCTGGGTTCCATGATGGCCTGCCCCATCGTCCCAGATAGCACAGCGGACTCGCTGGGTTCCATGATGGCTTGCTCCATCATCCCAGATAGCACAGCAGACTCGCTGAGTTCCATGATGGTCTGCTCCATTGTCCCAGATAGCACAGCAGACTCGCTGGGTTCCATGATGGCCTGCCCCATTATCCCAGATACCACAGCGGACTCGCTGGGTTCCATGATGGCCTGCTCCATCATCCCAGATGCTCCATTATCCCAGATAGCACAGCGGACTCGCTGGGTTCCATGATGGCCTGCCCCATTATCCCAGATAGCACAGCGGACTCGCTGGGTTCCATGATGGCCTGCTCCATCATCCCAGATAGCACAGCGTGCTCGCTGGGTTCCGTGACAGACTGCCCCATTATCCCAGATAGCACAGCGGACTTGCTGGGTTCCATGACGGCCATGATGGCCTGCCCCATTATCCCAGACAGCACAGCAGACTCGCTGGGTTCCATGATGGCCTGCTCCATTATCCCAGATAGCACAGCAGACTCGCTGGATTCTATGACAGCCTGCTCCATTATCCCAGATAGCACAGTGGACTCGCTGGGTTCCATCACGGCCTGCCCCATTATCCCAAATAGCACAGCTGACTCGCTGGGTTCCATGACGGCCTGCCCCATTATCCCAGATAGCACAGCGGACTCGCTGGGTTCCATGACGGCCATGATGGCCTGCCCTATTTTCCCAGATAGCAAAGCGGACTTGCTGGGTTCCATGATGGCCTGCTACATCATCCCAGAAGGCACAGTGGACTCGCTGGGTTCCATGACAGCCTGCCCCATTATCCCAGATAGCACAGCGGACTCACTGGGTTCCATGATGGCCATGATGGCCTGCCCCATTACCCCTGATTGGACAGCGGACTCGCTGGGTTTCATGATGGCCGGCTCCATTATGACAGATAGCACAGCGGACTCGCTGGGTTCCATGATGGAATGCTCCATCATCCCAGAGAGCACAGGGGACTTGTTGGGTTCCACTGCGGCCTGCCCAATTATCCCAGATAGCACAGCAGACTCAGTGGGTTCCATGACGGCCATGATGGCATGCCCCATTATCCCAGAAGGCACAGCGGACTCGCTGGGTTCCATGATGGCCTGCTCCATCATCCCAGATAGCACAGTAGACTTGCTGGGTTGCGTGATGGCATGCTCCATTATCCCAGATAGCACAATGGACTCGCTGGGTTCCATGATGGCCTGCCCCATTATCCCAGATAGCACAGCGGGCTCAATTGGTTCCATGACGGCCTTGATGGCCTGCCCCATTATCCCAGATAGCACAGCGGACTCGCTGGGTTCCATGATGGCCTGCTCCATTATCCCAGATTGCACAGAGGACTCGCTGGGTTCCATGATGTCCTGCCCCATTATCCCAGATAGCACAGCGGACTTGCTGGGTTCCCTGATGGCCTGCTCCATTATCCCAGATAGAAAATCGGACTCTCTGGGTTCCATGATGGCCTGCTCCGTTATCCCAGATAGCACAGCGGACTCTCTGGGTTCCATGATGGCCTGATCCGTTATCCCAGATAGCACAGCGGACTCTCTGGGTTTCATGATGGCCTGCTCAATTATCCCAGATAGCATAGCGGACTCGCTGGGTTCCATGATTGCCTGCTCCATTATCCCAGATTGCACAGAGGACTCGCTGGGTTCCATGATGTCCTGCCCCATTATCCCAGATAGCACAGCGGACTTGCTGGGTTCCATGATGGCCTGCTCCATTATCCCAGATAGCACAGCAGACTCGCTGGGTTCCATGTTGGCCTGCCCCATTATCTCAGATAGCACAGCGGACTCAATGGGTTCCATGACGGTCATGATGGCCTGCCCCATTAGCCCAGATAGTACACCGGACTCGCTGGATTCCATGACAGCCTGCCCCATTATCCCAGATAGCACAGCAGACTCGCTGGGCTCCATGACGGCCATGATGGCCTACCCCATTATCCCAGATAGAACAGCTGACTCGCTGGGTTCCATGACGGCCTGACCCATAATCCCATATAGAACAGCGGACTCGCTGGGTTCCATGATCGTCTGCTACATTATCCCAGATAGCACAGCGGACTATCTGGGTTCCATGATGGCCTGCCCCATTATCCCCGATAGCACAGTGGACTTGCTGGGTTCCATGATGGCCTGCGCCATCATCCCAGATAGCACAGCGGACTCGCTGGGTTCCATGATGGCCTTTTCCATCATCCCAGAGTGCACAGCGGACTCGCTGGGTTCCATGATGGCCTGCCCCATTATCCCAAATAGCACAGCGGATTTGCTGGGTTCCATGATGGCTTGCTCCATCATTCCAGATAGCACAGCGGACTCACTGGGTTCCATGATGGCCTGCTCCATCATCCCAGATAGCACAGCGGACTCGCTGGGTTCCATGACAGCCTGCCCCATTATTCCAGATAGCACAGCTGACTTGCTGGGTTCCATGACAGCCATGATGGCCTGCCCCATTATCCCAGATAGCACAACGGACTCGCTGGGTTCCATGACGGCCTGCCCCATTATCCCAGATAGCACAGCGGACTTGCTGGGTTCCATGATGGTCTGCTCCATTATCCCAGATAGCACAGCGGACTCGCTGGGTTCCAGGATGGCCTGCTCCATCTTCCCAGATAGTACAGCGGACTTACTTGGTTCCATGATGGCCTTCCCCATTATCCCAGATAGCACAGCGGACTCGCTGGGTTCCATGATGTCCTGCTCGGCGTACTCGCTGGGTTCCATGATGCCCTGCTCCATTATCCCAGATAGCACGGCGGACTCGCTGGGTTCCATGATGGCCTGCCCCATTATCCCAGATAGCACAGCGGACTTGCTTGGTTCCATGATGGCCTGCTTCATTATGCCAGATAGCACAACCGGCTTGCTGGGTTCCATGGCGGCCTGCCCCATTATCCCGGATAGCACATCGGACTCGCTGGGTTCCATGACGGCCATGCTGGCCTGCCCTATTTTCCCAGATAGCAAAGCGGACTCGCTGGGTTCCATGATGGCCTGCTCCATTACCCCAGATAGCACAGTGGACTCGCTGGGTTCCATGATGGTCTGCTCCATTATCCCAGATAGCACAGCGGACTCGCTGGGTTCCAGGATGGCTTGCTCCATCTTCCCAGATAGTACAGCGGACTTACTTGGTTCCATGATGGCCTTCCCCATTATCCCAGATAGCACAGCGGACTCCTTGGGTTCCATGATGTCCTGCTCAGCGTACTCGCTGGGTTCCATGATGCCCTGCTCCATTATCCCAGATAGCACGGTGGACTCGCTGGGTTCCATGATGGCCTGCCCCATTATCCCAGATAGCACAGCGGACTTGCTTGGTTCCATGATGGCCTGCTTCATTATGCCAGATAGCACAACGGGCTTGCTGGGTTCCATGACGGCCTGCCCCATTATCCCGGATAGCACATCGGACTCGCTGGGTTCCATGACGGCCATGCTGGCCTGCCCTATTTTCCCAGATAGCAAAGCGGACTCGCTGGGTTCCATGATGGCCTGCTCCATTACCCCAGATAGCACAGTGGACTCGCTGGGTTCCATGACGGCCTACTCCATTATCCCAGAAGGCACAGTGGACTCGCTGGGTTCCATGACAGCCTGCCCCATTATCCCAGATAGCACAGCAGACTCACTAGGTTCCATGATGGCCATGATGGCCTGCCCCATTACCCCTGATTGGACAGCGGACTTGCTGGGTTGCATGATGGCCGGCTCCATTATCCCAGATAGCACAGCAGACTCGCTGGGTTCCATGATGAGCTGCCCCATTATCCCAGATAGCACAGCAGACTCAGTGGGTTCCATGACGGCCATGATGGCATGCCCCATTATCCCAGAAGGCACAGCGGACTCGCTGGCCTGCTCCATTATCCCAGATAGCACAGCAGACTTGCTCGGTTCCGTGATGGCCTGCCCCATTATCCCAGATAGCACAGCGGACTCGCTGGGTTCCATGATGGCCTGCTCCATCATCCCAGATAGCACAGCGGACTCGCTGGGTTCCATGATGGCCTGCCCCATTATCCCAGATAGCACAGCGGACTCACTGGGTTCCATGATTCCCATGATGGCCTGCCCCATTACCCCTGATTGGACAGCGGACTCGCTGGGTTCCATGATACCCGGCTCCATTATCCCAGATAGAACAGCGGACTCGCTGGGTCCCATGATGGAATGCTCCATCATCCCAGATGCTCCATTATCCCAGATAGCACAGCGGACTCGCTGGGTTCCATGATGGCCTGCCCCATTATCCCAGATAGCACAGCGGACTCGCTGGGTTCCATGATGGCCTGCTCCATCATCCCAGATAGCACAGCGTGCTCGCTGGGTTCCGTGACAGACTGCCCCATTATCCCAGATAGCACAGCGGACTTGCTGGGTTCCATGACGGCCATGATGGGCTGCCCCATTATCCCAGACAGCACAGCAGACTCGCTGGGTTCCATGATGGCCTGCTCCATTATCCCAGATAGCACAGCAGACTCGCTGGATTCCATGACAGCCTGCTCCATTATCCCAGATAGCACAGTGGACTCGCTGGGTTCCATCACGGCCTGCCCCATTATCCCAAATAGCACAGCTGACTCGCTGGGTTCCATGACGGCCTGCCCCATTATCCCAGATAGCACAGCGGACTCGCTGGGTTCCATGACGGCCATGATGGCCTGCCCTATTTTCCCAGATAGCAAAGCGGACTCGCTGGGTTCCATGATGGCCTGCTACATCATCCCTGAAGGCAGAGTGGACTTGCTGGGTTCCATGACAGCCTGCCCCATTATCCCAGATAGCACAGCGGACTCACTGGGTTCCATGATGGCCATGATGGCCTGCCCCATTACCCCTGATTGGACAGCGGACTCGCTGGGTTTCATGATGGCCGGCTCCATTATCCCAGATAGCACAGCGGACTCGCTGGGTTCCATGATGGAATGCTCCATCATCCCAGAGAGCACAGGGGACTTGTTGGGTTCCACTGCGGCCTGCCCAATTATCCCAGATAGCACTGCAGACTCAGTGGGTTCCATGACGGTCATGATGGCATGCCCCATTATCCCAGAAGGCACAGCGGACTCGCTGGGTTCCATGATGGCCTGCTCCATCATCCCAGATAGCACAGCAGACTTGCTGGGTTGCGTGATGGCCTGCTCCATTATCCCAGATAGCACAATGGACTCGCTGGGTTCCATGATGGCCTGCCCCATTATCCCAGATAGCACAGCAGGCTCAATTGGTTCCATGACGGCCTTGATGGCCTGCCCCATTATCCCAGATAGCACACTGGACTCGCTGGGTTCCATGACAGCCTGCCCCATTAGCCCAGATAGCAAAGCGGACTCTCTGGGTTCCATGATGGCCTGCTCCGTTATCCCAGATAGCACAGCGGACTCTCTGGGTTCCATGATGGCCTGCTCAATTATCCCAGATAGCACAGCGGACTCGCTGGGTTCCATGATGGCCTGCTCCATTATCCCAGATTGCACAGAGGACTCGCTGGGTTCCATGATGTCCTGCCCCATTATCCCAGATAGCACAGCGGACTTGCTGGGTTCCATGATGGCCTGCTCCATTATCCCAGATAGCACAGCGGACTCGCTGGGTTCCATGTTGGCCTGCCCCATTATCTCAGATAGCACAGCGGACTCAATGGGTTCCATGACGGTCATGATGGCCTGCCCCATTAGCCCAGATAGTACACCGGACTCGCTGGATTCCATGACAGCCTGCCCCATTATCCCAGATAGCACAGCAGACTCGCTGGGCTCCATGATGGCCATGATGGCCTGCCCCATTATCCCAGATAGCACAGCTGACTCGCTGGGTTCCATGACGGCCTGACCCATAATCCCATATAGCAGAGCGGACTCGCTGGGTTCCATGATCGTCTGCTACATTATCCCAGATAGCACAGTGGACTATCTGGGTTCCATGATGGCCTGCCCCATTATCCCCGATAGCACAGTGGACTTGCTGGGTTCCATGATGGCCTGCGCCATCATCCCAGATAGCACAGCGGACTCGCTGGGTTCCATGATGGCCTTTTCCATCATCCCAGAGTGCACAGCGGACTCGCTTGGTTCCATGATGGCCTGCCCCATTATCCCAAATAGCACAGCGGATTTGCTGGGTTCCATGATGGCTTGCTCCATCATTCCAGATAGCACAGCGGACTCACTGGGTTCCATGATGGCCTGCTCCATCATCCCAGATAGCACAGTGGACTCGCTGGGTTCCATGACAGCCTGCCCCATTATTCCAGATAGCAAAGCTGACTTGCTGGGTTCCATGACGGCCATGATGGCCTGCCCCATTATCCCAGATAGCACAACGGACTCGCTGGGTTCCATGACGGCCTGCCCCATTATCCCAGATAGCAGAGCGGACTTGCTGGGTTCCATGATGGTCTGCTCCATTATCCCAGATAGCACAGCGGACTCGCTGGGTTCCAGGATGGCCTGCTCCATCTTCCCAGATAGTACAGCGGACTTACTTGGTTCCATGATGGCCTTCCCCATTATCCCAGATAGCACAGCGGACTCGCTGGGTTCCATGATGTCCTGCTCAGCGTACTCGCTGGGTTCCATGATGCCCTGCTCCATTATCCCAGATAGCACGGCGGACTCGCTGGGTTCCATGATGGCCTGCCCCATTATCCCAGATAGCACAGCGGACTTGCTTGGTTCCATGATGGCCTGCTTCATTATGCCAGATAGCACAACAGGCTTGCTGGGTTCCATGGCGGCCTGCCCCATTATCCCGGATAGCACATCGGACTCGCTGGGTTCCATGACGGCCATGCTGGCCTGCCCTATTTTCCCAGATAGCAAAGCGGACTCGCTGGGTTCCATGATGGCCTGCTCCATTACCCCAGATAGCACAGTGGACTCGCTGGGTTCCATGATGGTCTGCTCCATTATCCCAGATAGCACAGCGGACTCGCTGGGTTCCAGGATGGCCTGCTCCATCTTCCCAGATAGTACAGCGGACTTACTTGGTTCCATGATGGCCTTCCCCATTATCCCAGATAGCACAGCGGCCTCCCTGGGTTCCATGATGTCCTGCTCAGCGTACTCGCTGGGTTCCATGATGCCCTGCTCCATTATCCCAGATAGCACGGTGGACTCGCTGGGTTCCATGATGGCCTGCCCCATTATCCCAGATAGCACAGCGGACTTGCTTGGTTCCATGATGGCCTGCTTCATTATGCCAGATAGCACAACGGGCTTGCTGGGTTCCATGACGGCCTGCCCCATTATCCCGGATAGCACATCGGACTCGCTGGGTTCCATGACGGCCATGCTGGCCTGCCCTATTTTCCCAGATAGCAAAGCGGACTCGCTGGGTTCCATGATGGCCTGCTCCATTACCCCAGATAGCACAGTGGACTCGCTGGGTTCCATGACGGCCTACTCCATTATCCCAGAAGGCAGAGTGGACTCGCTGGGTTCCATGACAGCCTGCCCCATTATCCCAGATAGCACAGCAGACTCACTAGGTTCCATGATGGCCTGCCCCATTACCCCTGATTGGACAGCGGACTCGCTGGGTTGCATGATGGCCGGCTCCATTATCCCAGATAGCACAGCGGACTCGCTGGGTTCCATGATGAGCTGCCCCATTATCCCAGATAGCACAGCAGACTCAGTGGGTTCCATGACGGCCATTATGGCATGCCCCATTATCCCAGAAGGCACAGCGGACTCGCTGGCCTGCTCCATTATCCCAGATAGCACAGCAGACTTGCTCGGTTCCCTGATGGCCTGCCCCATTATCCCAGATAGCACAGCGGACTCGCTGGGTTCCATGATGGCCTGCTCCATCATCCCAGATAGCACAGCGGACTCGCTGGGTTCCATGATGGCCTGCCCCATTATCCCAGATAGCACAGCGGACTCACTGGGTTCCATGATGGCCATGATGGCCTGCCCCATTACCCCTGATTGGACAGCGGACTCGCTGGGTTCCATGATACCCGGCTCCATTATCCCAGATAGAACAGCGGACTCGCTGGGTCCCATGATGGAATGCTCCAACATCCCAGATAGCACAGCAGACTTGTTGGGTTCCACTGCGGCCTGCCCAATTATCCCAGATAGCACAGCAGACTCAGTGGGTTCCATGACGGCCATGATGGCCTGCCCCATTATCCCAGAAGGCACAGCGGACTCGCTGGGTTCCATGATGGCCTGCTCCATTATCCCAGATAGCACAGCAGACTTGCTGGGTTGCGTGATGGCCTACTCCATTATCCCAGATAGCACAATGGACTCGCTGGGTTCCATGATGGCCTGCCCCATTATCCCAGATAGCACAGTGGACTCGCTGGGTTCCATGACAGCCTGCCCCATTAGCCCAGATAGCACAGCGGACTCTCTGGGTTCCATGATGGCCTGCTCCATTATCCCAGATAGCACAGCGGACTCTCTGGGTTCCATGATGGCCTGCTCCATTATCCCAGATAGCACAGCGGACTTGCTGGGTTCCATGATGGCCTGCTCCATTATCCCAGATAGCACAGAGGACTCGCTGGATTCCATGATGGCCTGCCCCATTATCCCAGATAGCACAGCGGACTTGCTGGGTTCCATGATGGCCTGCTCCATTATCCCAGATAGCACAGCGGACTCTCTGGGTTCCATGTTGGCCTGCCCCATTATCACAGATAGCACAGCAGACTCAATGGGTTCCATGACGGTCATGATGGCCTGCCCCATTATCCCAGATAGTACAGCGGACTCGCTGGATTCCATGACAGCCTGCCCCATTATCCCAGATAGCACAGCGGACTCGCTGGGTTCCATGATGGCCTTTTCCATCATCCCAGAGTGCACAGCAGACTCGCTGGGTTCCATGATCGTCTGCTACATTATCCCAGATAGCACAGCGGACTATCTGGGTTCCATGATGGCCTGCCCCATTATCCCCGATAGCACAGCGGACTCGCTGGGTTCCATGATGGCCTGCTCCATCATCCCAGATAGCACAGCGGACACGCTGGGTTCCATGATGGCCTTTTCCATCATCCCAGAGTGCACAGCGGACTCTCTGGGTTCCATGATGGCCTGCTCCATTATCCCAGATAGCACAGCGGATTTGCTGGGTTCCATGTTGGCTTGCTCCATCATTCCAGATAGCACAGAGGACTCGCTGGGTTCCTTGATGGCCTGCTCCATCATCCCAGATAGCACAGCGGACTCGCTGGGTTCCATGACAGCCTGCCCCATTATTCCAGATAGCACAGCAGACTTGCTGGGTTCCATGACGGCCATGATGGCCTGCCCCATTATCCCAGATAGCACAACGGACTCGCTGGTTTCCATGACGGCCTGCCCCATTATCCCAGATAGCACAGCGGACTTGCTGGGTTCCATGATGGTCTGCTCCATTATCCAAGATAGCACAGTGGACTCGCTGGGTTCCAGGATGGCCTGCTCCATCTTCCCAGATAGTACAGCGGACTCACTTGATTCCATTATGGCCTTCCCCATTATCCCAGATAGCACAGCGGACTCACTGGGTTCCATGATGGCCTGCTCAGCGGACTCGCTGGGTTCCATGATGCCCTGCTCCATTATCCCAGATGGCACGGCGGACTCGCTGGGATCCATGATGGCCTGCCCCATTATCCCAGATAGCACACCGGACTTGCTTGGTTCCATGATGGCCTGCTTCATTATCCCAGATAGCACAGCGGGCTCGCTGGGTTCCATGACGGCCTTCCCCATTATCCCAGATAGCACAGCGGACTCGCTGGGTTCCATAACGGCCATGATGGCCTGCCCTATTTTCCCAGATAGCAAAGCGGACTCGCTGGGTTCCATGATGGCCTGCTCCATTATCCCAGATAGCACAGTGGACTCGCTGGGTTCCATGACGGCCTACTCCATTATCCCAGAAGGCACAGTGGACTCGCTGGGTTCCATGATGGCCTGCCCCATTATCCCAGATAGCACAGCGGACTTGCTGGGTTCCATGATGGCCTGCTCCATTATCCCAGATAGCACAGCGGACTCGCTGGGTTCCATGTTGGCCTGCCCCATTATCCCAGATAGCACAGCAGACTCAATGGGTTCCATGACGGTCATGATGGCCTGCCCCATTATCACAGATAGTACAGCGGACTCGCTGGATTCCATGACAGCCTGCCCCATTATCCCAGATAGCACAGCGGACTCGCTGGGTTCCATGATGGCCTTTTCCATCATCCCAGAGTGCACAGCAGACTCGCTGGGTTCCATGATCGTCTGCTACATTATCCCAGATAGCACAGTGGACTATCTGGGTTCCATGATGGCCTGCCCCATTATCCCCGATAGCACAGCGGACTCGCTGGGTTCCATGATGGCCTGCTCCATCATCCCAGATAGCACAGCGGACTCGCTGGGTTCCATGATGGCCTTTTCCATCATCCCAGAGTGCACAGCGGACTCTCTGGGTTCCATGATGGCCTGCTCCATTATCCCAGATAGCACAGCGGATTTGCTGGGTTCCATGATGGCTTGCTCCATCATTCCAGATAGCACAGAGGACTCGCTGGGTTCCTTGATGGCCTGCTCCATCATCCCAGATAGCACAGCGGACTCGCTGGGTTCCATGACAGCCTGCCCCATTATTCCAGATAGCACAGCAGACTTGCTGGGTTCCATGACGGCCATGATGGCCTGCCCCATTATCCCAGATAGCACAACGAACTCGCTGGTTTCCATGACGGCCTGCCCCATTATCCCAGATAGCACAGCGGACTTGCTCGGTTCCATGATGGTCTTCTCCATTATCCCAGATAGCACAGCGGACTCGCTGGGTTCCAGGATGGCCTGCTCCATCTTCCCAGATAGTACAGCGGACTCACTTGGTTCCATTATGGCCTTCCCCATTATCCCAGATAGCACAGCGGACTCGCTGGGTTCCATGATGGCCTGCTCAGCGGACTCGCTGGGTTCCATGATGCCCTGCTCCATTATCCCAGATGGCACGGCGGACTCGCTGGGTTCCATGATGGCCTGCCCCATTATCCCAGATAGCACACCGGACTTGCTTGGTTCCATGATGGCCTGCTTCATTATCCAAGATAGCACAGTGGGCTCGCTGGGTTCCATGACGGCCTTCCCCATTATCCCAGATAGCACAGCGGACTCGCTGGGTTCCATAACGGCCATGATGGCCTGCCCTATTTTCCCAGATAGCAAAGCGGACTCGCTGGGTTCCATGATGGCCTGCTCCATTATCCCAGATAGCACAGTGGACTCGCTGGGTTCCATGACGGCCTACTCCATTATCCCAGAAGGCACAGTGGACTCGCTGGGTTCCATGATGGCCTGCCCCATTATCCCAGATAGCACAGCGGACTTGCTGGGTTCCATGATGGCCTGCTCCATTATCCCAGATAGCACAGCGGACTCGCTGGGTTCCATGTTGGCCTGCCCCATTATCCCAGATAGCACAGCAGACTCAATGGGTTCCATGACGGTCATGATGGCCTGCCCCATTATCACAGATAGTACAGCGGACTCGCTGGATTCCATGACAGCCTGCCCCATTATCCCAGATAGCACAGCGGACTCGCTGGGTTCCATGATGGCCTTTTCCATCATCCCAGAGTGCACAGCAGACTCGCTGGGTTCCATGATCGTCTGCTACATTATCCCAGATAGCACAGTGGACTATCTGGGTTCCATGATGGCCTGCCCCATTATCCCCGATAGCACAGCGGACTCGCTGGGTTCCATGATGGCCTGCTCCATCATCCCAGATAGCACAGCGGACTCGCTGGGTTCCGTGATGGCCTTTTCCATCATCCCAGAGTGCACAGCGGACTCTCTGGGTTCCATGATGGCCTGCTCCATTATCCCAGATAGCACAGCGGATTTGCTGGGTTCCATGATGGCTTGCTCCATCATTCCAGATAGCACAGAGGACTCGCTGGGTTCCTTGATGGCCTGCTCCATCATCCCAGATAGCACAGCGGACTCGCTGGGTTCCATGACAGCCTGCCCCATTATTCCAGATAGCACAGCAGACTTGCTGGGTTCCATGACGGCCATGATGGCCTGCCCCATTATCCCAGATAGCACAACGAACTCGCTGGTTTCCATGACGGCCTGCCCCATTATCCCAGATAGCACAGCGGACTTGCTCGGTTCCATGATGGTCTTCTCCATTATCCCAGATAGCACAGCGGACTCGCTGGGTTCCAGGATGGCCTGCTCCATCTTCCCAGATAGTACAGCGGACTCACTTGGTTCCATTATGGCCTTCCCCATTATCCCAGATAGCACAGCGGACTCGCTGGGTTCCATGATGGCCTGCTCAGCGGACTCGCTGGGTTCCATGATGCCCTGCTCCATTATCCCAGATGGCACGGCGGACTCGCTGGGTTCCATGATGGCCTGCCCCATTATCCCAGATAGCACACCGGACTTGCTTGGTTCCATGATGGCCTGCTTCATTATCCAAGATAGCACAGTGGGCTCGCTGGGTTCCATGACGGCCTTCCCCATTATCCCAGATAGCACAGCGGACTCGCTGGGTTCCATAACGGCCATGATGGCCTGCCCTATTTTCCCAGATAGCAAAGCGGACTCGCTGGGTTCCATGATGGCCTGCTCCATTATCCCAGATAGCACAGTGGACTTGCTGGGTTCCATGACGGCCTACTCCATTATCCCAGAAGGCACAGTGGACTTGCTGGGTTCCATGGCAGCCTGCCCCATTATCCCAGATAGCACAGCGGACTCACTGGGTTTCATGATGGCCTTCCCCATTATCCCAGATAGCACAGCGGACTCGCTGGGTTCCATGATGGCCGGCTCCATTATCCCAGATAGCACAACGGACTCGCTGGGTTCCATGATGGACTGCCCCATTATCCCAGATAGCACAGCAGACTCAGTGGGTTCCATGACGGCCATGATGGCATGCCCCATTATCCCAGAAGGCACAGCGGACTTGCTGGCCTGCTCCATTATCCCAGATAGCACAGCAGACTTGCTGGGTTCCGTGATGGCCTGCTCCATTATCCCAGATAGCACAATGGACTCGCTGGGTTCCATGATGGCCTGCCCCATTATCCCAGATAGCACAGCGGGCTCAATTGGCTCCATGACGGCCTTTATGGCCTGCCCCATTATCCCAGATAGCACAGTGGACTCGCTGGGTTCCATGACAGCCTTCCCCATTATCCCAGATAGCACAACGGACTCTCTGGGTTCCATGACGGCCTGCTGCATTATCCCAGATAGCACAGCGGACTCTCTGGGTTCCATGATGGCTTGCTCCATTATCCCAGATAGCACAGCGGACTCGCTGGGTTCCATGATGGCCTGCTCCATTATCCCAGATAGCACAGAGGACTTGCTGGGTTCCATGATGGCCTGCCCCTTTATCCCAGATAGCACAGCGGACTTGCTGGGTTCAATGATGGCCTGCTCCCTTATCCCAGATAGCACAGCGGACTCGCTGGGTTCCATGATTGGCTGCCCCATTATCCCAGATAGCACAGCGGACTTAATGGGTTCCATGACGGTCATGATGGCCTGCCCCATTATCCCAGATAGCACAGCGGGCTCGCTCGATTCCATGACAGCCTGCCCCATTATCTCAGATAGCACAGCAGACTCGCTGGGCTCCATGACGGCCTGCCCCATAATCCCATATAGCACAGCGGACTCGCTGGGTTCCATGATCGTCTGCTACATTATCCCAGATAGCACAGCGGACTATCTGGGTTCTATGATGGCCTGCCCCATTATCCCAGATAGCACAGCGGACTCGCTGGGTTCCATGATGGCCTGCTCCATCATCCCAGATAGCACAGCGGACTCGCTGGGTTCCATGATGGCCTGTCCCATTATCCCAGATAGCTCAGTGGATTCGCTGGGTTCCATGATGGCTTGCTACATCATTCCAGATAGCACAGCGGACTCGCTGGGTTCCATGATGGCCTGTCCCATTATCCCAGATAGCTCAGTGGATTCGCTGGGTTCCATGATGGCTTGCTACATCATTCCAGATAGCACAGCGGACTCGCTGGGTTCCATGACGGCCTGCTCCATCATCCCAGATAGCACAGCGGACTCGCTGGGTTCCATGATAGCCTGCCCCATTATCCCAGATAGCACAGCAGACTTGCTGGGTTCCATGACGGCCATGATGGCCTGCCCCATTATCCCAGATAGCACAATGGACTCGCTGGGTTCCATGATGGTCTGCTCCATTATCCCAGATAGCACAGCGGACTCGCTGGGTTCCAAGATGGCCTGCTCCATCTTCACAGATAGCACAGCGGACTCACTTGGTTCCATGAAGGCCTGCCCCATTATCCCAGATAGCACAGCGGACTCGCTGGGTTCCATGATGGCCTGCTCAGCGGACTTGCTGGGTTCCATGATGGCCTGCTCCATTATCCCAGATAGCACAGCGGACTCGCTGGGTTCCATGATGGCCTGCTCCATTATCCCAGATAGCACAGAGGACTCGCTGGGTTCCATGATGGCCTGCCCCATTATCCCAGATAGCACAGCGGACTTGCTGGGTTCCATGATGGCCTGCTCCATTATCCCAGATAGCACAGCGGACTCGCTGGGTTCCATGATGGGCTGCCCCATTATCCCAGATAGCACAGCGGACTCAATGGGTTCCATGACGGTCATGATAGCCTGCCCCATTATCCCAGATAGCACAGCGGACTCGCTGGATTCCATGACAGCCTGCCCCATTATCCCAGATAGCATAGCAGACTCGCTGGGCTCCATGACGGCCTGCCCCATAATCCCATATAGCACAGCGGGCTCGCTGGGTTCCATGATCGTCTGCTACATTATCCCAGATAGCACAGCGGACTATCTGGGTTCTATGATGGCCTGCCCCATTATCCCAGATAGCACAGCGGACTCGCTGGGTTCCATGATGGCCTGCTCCATCATCCCAGATAGCACAGTGGACTTGCTGGGTTCCATGATGGCCTTCTCCATCATCCTTGATAGCACAGCGGACTCGCTGGGTTCCATGATGGTCTGCTCCATTATCCCAGATAGCACAGCGAGCTTGCTGGGTTCCATGATGGTCTGCTCCATTATCCCAGATAGCACAGCGGACTTGCTGGGTTCCATGATGGCCTGTCCCATTATCCCAGATAGCACAGCGGACTCAATGGGTTCCATGACGGTCATGATAGCCTGCCCCATTATCCCAGATAGCACAGCGGACTCGCTGGATTCCATGACAGCCTGCCCCATTATCCCAGATAGCATAGCAGACTCGCTGGGCTCCATGACGGCCTGCCCCATAATCCCATATAGCACAGCGGGCTCGCTGGGTTCCATGATCGTCTGCTACATTATCCCAGATAGCACAGCGGACTATCTGGGTTCTATGATGGCCTGCCCCATTATCCCAGATAGCACAGCGGACTCGCTGGGTTCCATGATGGCCTGCTCCATCATCCCAGATAGCACAGTGGACTTGCTGGGTTCCATGATGGCCTGCTCAGCGGACTCGCTGGGTTCCATGATGTCCTGCTGCATTAGGGGGCTTTGCGGATGATACTCATAAGATCAGTGTCCGTGGATAACTATTGTAATCTTAATCCGAGTGGATGTGCGGCTTTGTGGTCCTTGCGTCGCTGTACGACGCAAACCATCTCCATTCCATGGCCATCGCGGCAGCTAATGTCCACTTTATCAGCCCATGCCTCGTCCACCGAGCCCTGGATTTAATAGCTCAAATGCATTCTTTATGTCTGCAGCAGGCACGAGGCTGACATTACCCTTATTGCGTTGACAGAGAAACAGATGAAAGTAGAGCGCTCAACCGAACAGCTTTATTATCCCAAACTAAAGCAAGAATATTATTGCATTAGATTGGATCTAAACAAGAGAAGCGAGGATGCAGGCGGCGCGCCTGCAAATCCACAGCTGGAACCCAGGCGTGTTACACGCTCATCTTTATTTGATCATAACTGGATGAAATACAAGGTTTTAAAACCTATACATGTAATCCAAACATGAGGCTTTCAGGGAGGGTTTCTGGGAGGCTTAAAAAGTACAGTCTGCCAATACTGTCTATTCCTCGGCCCAAAGCTTTCCAAATCCTTCCTTTCCGCATGGAGCGGTTTGCCTATCTCTGCATCTTGAAAGGAAAAGCACGCTGATGGCTTTTAAATGGCAAAACGAGGACGTTCAAGAGATAAATGCAAAATAATATGTCCAATTACGTTGGTTGAACTCGCAGCAGCACCGACATATGATTTTGTATTCTAGATAATTGTAGCATCCTTTGACTAGAATTGAAGAACTAATGTTAAACAAATGTAATTATAAGGGAATTATACGGCAGCGCTTTCCCCGTATGATAGAGGAAATCAATCCGAGACATCAGAGGTGTGTGTAAACACAGGAAAGAATTTGGGGGACTCTATCTCTGTAGGAGAGTGGCGCATGCGCGTCGCTGGGGCGAGTAGGGCACCATTGTAATCTAATACACAATAGGGCCGATTAAGGAAATGTCGACATTGAGTTGTACGCAGAGACGTTGCTGGGGTGGGCTAAAGAGGCTATAGCCTGGGTCTTTTGGTTTTAGCACCGGATAGAAGCTCAGGTGCTATAACCAAAATGCTAGCTAGCCTCGAGTCCCGACATTAGCGTAGCCCCGGATCTTTTCCAAGCCCAGAAATACCCCTGGTTGTGCGTGACTATGAAGAGCAAAACTAGCCCCAAAGGGTATGAGAACATATCCCAGACATGTTAGCAAAACAATGACATGCTCAAAACGACCGAGGTGATTATGCCATCCCGGCACACCTACGCGCAAGCCCGCATGAGTACACCATGAAAATAAGCACAGCCTCACGAAAACCCAATATAGGTCAATGGCGCTGCAACATGATGACTTCCCCCTGCAGCAGGTCTCCAAGGCTGACAGGAATACAGTATGTGATGCTACTATGCATTTTTACTGCACAGAATCACCAAAGTACCACGTTCGTGGCTGAAGGTATACTGTGCCCCCACTCTCGTCACCAGACCTTAGTCTGCTGGGAAAGACACAGTGGGCAAGATTGAAGTAAGAGGTTGGCAGAGTGGCAAAGAAGTTTGCAAACAATGGGAGAGAGTTAGGTGGGGCTGAATGCTTGTATTTATGTGTTCACCCCTTTTATTTGGGCTATTTGCAACAGAGAGGCATAACAGTGGATTATGTGTTGGAAATTGGCCTAATTCAAGAGTGGGGCATGTGAGAAGGGGGATGTTGTTAGTAGCAGAAGGCAAGTGTGTGGAATGGAGATAATGAATACAGTACAATTGTATGCCTGGCCTGAGAGGGCAAGTAACCATGTTATGGTTCTGCTTATCACTTAATGCCACACTAAAGTTTCCTCAGAGAAATGAGGGGGTGGGGAGGGAATCTTTCATGCTGCAGGTCAACAATGTAAGCCTCGGTGTGTCCAAAAAGCAGCAGTGGAGGTCCCCTCACCCTGGAATAGCCACAAATGGTCAGTTCTATAGTAGTGATAAGTGTGTGATGGTGAAAACATGTTCAGGTTAGGGAGGCTTTCAGTGGGCAGGTGCTCAGCTGAGAACAGCAACACTCGTGCTGCTCCCTGAGGAGACATGGTGCCACTCCCGCAGACCCTGAGGATTCAAAGGTTGATGAGGAGTGTCGGGCCACCTTGGGTGGTTTCTGGTCTCCTCTGGGGATAATGTGGCTATAAACAATCCCCTTCCTCCTCCTTGAGCTGCAGCGGCTCATTTAACAGGTGGTAGAAGCGGAGAATTCAGAGAGCTTTGGGGAAACAGCTCACTTTACTGGACAACTTGCTCTTTGCACAGTACTGAGCAGTCTTCAGGCCCAAAATCCCAGGAAAATCACCACAATGGAGTGAATGGGCTTGAAACCACAAATGAATTGGCTCCAATATAATGGACCCAGAGTCAAGAGAAATTGTAATCTGGGGAGGTTATACATGTGGACATCTTTTAAAAACAGAAGGCAGAGGAGGATTTGTACAAAACCTGTCACAACACAAATGTGTTTACTCCAAAGCCGACTTCACCCCTATGACCTTTGCTTACAGAACCGGGATACATGGGTATTTTGGCAGTAGATGAACTGGGAAACCCTTCTAAAACAATTTCAAAACCCATGTGGGATGAAATGAATACACACTTGTGAAACACAACATGAATATTTGCCGCACCGACCCACTCCTAGACTAAATATTTTCCGACAGCAAGTAGAAATGGATTTTCAAAATATGTCCCAACACCTTTTTACTTTAAGACGTTTCCAGAGAAAGCCAGGGGGAGCATGCAATCTTCTCTGTATTTTGTAGAGACAGAAAGCATGCAGTGGTTAAAATAACCTCCCTTCCCTCTCTCCCTTGGGAGCATCCCACCAAACACATACAGCTGTGCCAAAAATCAAACATTTGACTCATAGCCTGCGTCTGAGGTGAAGCTTTTCATTTCAAGGTGCTATGGCCTGCCCTTGAGGAGACACATTGAGGAGTCAATGTGTGCTGCTAAAGTGAGAATGGCTAACTGTTCAATTGCCCTAAAGCAGGCCAGTTGAACAAGCTGAAGGGATTGGTGTAAAGGCATTCACTGAAACAGAGCATTGAGGCATATACTGTAATTATGTTGGAGTCTTGTGTATCCCATAAAGCCTCTAGGGTGTTTTAAAGCAGTGAAGGGAATTGTGAATATAGGAGCAAAAATGAGTCTATATCAAAAGTGTTTTGCATGCTCTGTGATGTATATTTGTATTGCACCAGTCACCACTCTAATGGTCTAAAAGCAGAGAGGCTAAACACCCGATCAAATTGCATCCAGAGGCAAAAGTCAGTCCATATACACCCCACACTCACACCTACATGTATAGGTGGTGTTTGTGTCCTATGGTATAGCAACCAGAAGCATATGACAGTACAAATATGCCACACTCACTCTGTAGTGTGAAGGTGCCATATATGCCATATGGTATAGCACCCAGAAGCATAGCAAAGGGCAGTGCTAGTTGTGCACAATCACCCCTAAATTTGCAACTGCAGTGTGTGCAATATGTCATAGCAGCCAGAAGCAATGGCAATACAAATACCTGTCAATCACCACTAAAGGTGCAGCTGCCATATGTGTCCTATGCCATAGAAATGTGAAGCACATGCAGTACAAATACCCACAATCACCCCTAACTACAATTTAAAAATCACACAGCTCAATTTCCCTTCCATGAGAACTGTGGCACTCACCACACACTCACACATGCAGGAAGTAACCTTTAGTTACAAGCACTTAGGCACAAATGTTTATACAATCTATGCCATGCCCAATAATAAGAGAAGTGGGAAGTGCCAACAAGGGGGCATTCACACAGCCATGAAAATATGCCACCAACTAAAATCCAGAATGAATGTCAGGATTGCATACTAAAAGAACTAGCACACAAGGGCATGCCCCACACACAAATGTGAGAAGAACAAAAAATGCAGAAGCGCAGAGCTTGTTAAATGGGAAATCATATTGTGCCTCCTGCTAATATATATTGGCCTAAGCCTAGTCGCTCTGCGAAGAAAACCGCATAGCAAAGTTCCGATTTTAGATCGACTTCACCGCCATTTTAGGATCATCCGCCATTTTGATTTCTGTTCATATGTAATTCTCTGTTCTAAAATGGTGGACTGTGTTTCCAACTTGTAACTGAGCCTTCCCAACCTCTGTGCCTAGTTAATGGTTAGACTGTCTGAGGGCCGAATGTTTAGACTAGGTAATGAGACCTTGTCCCGAACATGACTTGTGGTTTTAGGATTGTCTGCACTAACAAGCCTCATCCACGAATACACATCGAGGACAATGTAATGTAAATATCGAGCATGGACACTTGCAGAACTACATTGTGAAGGGATATGTGCTAAGGATTACTGCTAAATCCAGGAATACACTTTGCCACTGTAACTTGTTCGTAATGCAAACCGAAGTAATCCGTGGGCATATTGTTGTATGAGCCACAAATTAACTCGGCACAAACTCTAGACCACAGATTATTAACCTGCAGAGGGGCTGGACATTATTACTAAATTTTATAAATATGTGAGTGTCTAGATGTCCAGTAGCTCTCACTCCTCACACTGATGGGCTGGTACTCATTGTGATGTACTGAGGGCCAGATAGCTATCTGAATTTGTTTCTTTGTAACTTTACAGTAGATTAAAGATCTGTGAATCTTTATAGCCTGTGTTTAGTGTATTTCCTTTTGTGGTACTCAGCCTCGATATTTCCTTTTGCTTTTACAAGCTAGGAAAAAATCCCTAGTGCAAAGTACAATCTCGTTCTGTCCTTGTAATAAGATGCAACTATGTATCAATAATTTACGTAATATTTCTAACATTTCAGGAATCATAGTCCATAGTGCATTCAGTTAAAATATCCCAATTATTTTAAATGCATAAAAGCAGTGTGTATCCAAGAAATATGTGTCCCAATAGTTTTGCCAATGCGTTTTGGAACTTAGTCCGTCTTCAGGGCTGGACACTGTACATTCGATATTGCATCATCATGTGATATTACATCGACATATGAAACATAAAAATGTATGTTAGTCAAAACAATCAAACATCAATACATACCCCACACATGTTGTTCACACCTCAAAGTTGAAAAGAAAGAAAAAACAGTATCAACACCTTTGTCATCCCTATAAGCTTCAACCATTATTGCTCTAAAAACCTTGTCTGTATTTAATGGAAACAATTTATCATTTACCTGGCTACGCAAACGTATCTAAAATAAAACACAAGATAGCAGAACACTCTTAGCAGTGTGGCTCTGTAATAAGAAGTTGGTGGGTGTTAACACGTGCGGAAAAAAAAATGTGCATCAATTACCTGGGAAAGTGTAGTCATACCGGTGACTATCTTGGTAGATCCATCTCTACCTGTGATAAAAAGTAAATAACACAAATTCTGATGGAGTAGCCTGCATCAGTCACTGTTATGAAAGTCCATGGATAGGGTGTGGGTCTATACATAGGTATGGGCAATACATTTTACCTTTTACTGTGTAGGTCAGAGTAACGTGGCAACAAGAAGGAGATGGCTCGGCGCACAAGCTTGTTCCTAATGTTTGTTCGTTTCTGTGGTCACCGTTGTTAGGTGACGTGACGTTCTGCATACTCGTATGCAATGACGTCACATGCGCCTCATGTCCTGTGGCGCACGGGAAGGCAGCCATGATGCGGATGATATCAAGTGGATGGCCTATTCCGGTCAGTCTCGGAGTAGATAGAAATTAATAGGAATAAGAAAGGATCGGTGTGATGAATAAGGTCAATAGGACACTGTTGACTAGAAAGGTCCCAAGGTGGGAGCGTTAATACCTTAGCAGACCTAGCTTCATGCAAACTCATATTCTATACTCTGAGGTCACTAAATCATACAATAAATTGGTATGTGCCCAGCGGCATTAAAGATCTAAGCGTATCTCAGTGTAACTACACATTACAGTTTCTGTGCGTACCTCAGAACAAAAAATGCCTCATAGACAACACATACACTCATGGAGCTGCAGCCAAGCGAGAAGGCTATATAGCTGCAGCTGCCCCTGTGCGCAATTATCCCAGATTGCATTGCCCATCCCAGAAAATCCATGCCTTATGCTCATCTGAACATCTATCACACCCACAAACAATCTGCAAATAGACCTCAATCTGCAAACAGCTGTCCATGTGGCAACGTAAGCAAGGCGTGTGTTGCAGTTGAATGTTCCTGGCTGCCATGTTACAGCAAGCGGGGTCTGTGATGTCAGGGCCTGTAATGTCCTAGTGGGATGCTTGTGTGGCAGAGTGCGTGTTCTAGGAGTGACAGTCAGTAGTAGTAGTACATGTGTTTATTAACACAAACTAGCACAGTGTGGAACCTCGCCTGGGGAAACAACAAGTCCTGCTGGAAGGAGCTGTGAAGGACTGGTAGTGGCGCTCAGGGGGTCAAGGAACAGCTTATTGAAGGTATGGTGTTGAGGTCAGGCAGTTTGTGTCCTGCAGTTTGTTAACAGGATCTCGGAGCAGTTGGGGTCAGCGCAAGGAGCAGCATCCCAAGGTGTGGGCTACAAGTGCTCCAGAGGTCTTACTCTCTTGGCTGCCCACATCAAATGATGATGTCAAGAGGTGTTTCTGGCTGAGTCCTACCTGCATTCCAAATAACGGTGTCTCACATGACAGTGTTTCGTTACACTTCATGTTGGCAGTATCCGGTAATATTATCCCCATACATATGATCGCCATGCATGTGGTCGCTGGGAAAAGGCTGTGGTGACATTATATATGTTGACCGTGTATATGGGGTGAAAGGGAGCAGGGGCTGCAGGGGTGTCTCCCGCATGTTCAATGTGATAATGTCCCTGCAAACAATGGCAATTTTTTGGTGACTTTTTTGCCAGGCATCATTTTTCATGGACATTATCACATGATACCATGGCGGCAAAGGTGAACCTGGAAACAGGCCACCTTGTCTGTGGAAGTGCAGAGGTTAAGGGGAGCATTGTGTTAACAGGGAAGTCAGCGAGGCAGGCTCCAAGAGGCAGATCTACTGGCTAGAGAGCACATCGCCCCCAAGCGAGTCAAGTAGTACATGGGTCCTGGAGGTAGCACCTCTTCTCTGTGTGTTGTGGAATCGCCTGAAGGTTTGGCTGCTGAATTTGATGAGGTCTGTGTTTTTATTCATTGCAAGAGACGGAGAGGCATCAAGAGGACTGTAGAGGAGCTGGACTATAAAATGTACTTGTCTTCCCGGCAGGAGTTCGATCGTGAGCTGTTCTTGTTGCAACAGGAGATAACGGGGTCTAAGTTCAGGAGGAGTAGAAATAATAGTAATAATAATCTTAGTTGTCTTGAGGCCTGTGTTCTTTTTACTATACTGTTGTTGGTTATCAGTGGTGACCTCACATGTGGTTAGTATTTCCATATCACTATAGATGAGTGGAGTAGGGTTGATGTCTAGGTTTGGGGGCCGGTATAAGCAATGATGCCTATATGTTGGGGAGTCATGTGTAGGTTATATGGGGTAAGGTTTTCCTGTCCTTTCGTTTGGGTTATCCCTAGTTAAGGAACTTGGGGGTTAGTATTTGGATATGTGTGGGTGAGGGGTGGCCCACACGGGTTGGCGATTGGACTTTAGGCTGCAGATGGTATGTTGCTGTTCTGGTCGTGTTTGGTCATGGTTTGCAGGGGAGTGCTGCAAGGAATGCTGTCTATTTAGGGTGCAACTGTAAATCGCATGGATTTCTAGCAGAGGGGTGCTGTGAGGTTTGGCTTGAGTCAGCATGTGGTTGCGCATAGTTGCAGTGGAGACCCGCAAAGTCAATTGTTGAGGTTTACGTAGTCTAGTTTAGTTCTTTTAATTGAGGTGGTGGGTCTGGTTTCAGCATTTCATCTATGTGCACCATGCTTTGCACAGTTGATATTGACCTTGTTTACCCTATTGCGTTTCATTTGTTTTTTAATTGTTGCGAGGAAGTTGTTTTTATTTGTTGCACTTTCCGTTGCTTTCTTTTGTTTAGGGTTCTGACTGCACGCAGTTTAGCACAGGCTTATGCCTCTTCCCCAGTGTATTCTAGGTTTGCTTCTGTAAGCTTATTTGGCGGTCACTTGTGAGCTGTCGTGGTGGTTAGAGTGCAATGTCTATGTGTGTGTGGTAGGGTGATTGTTCTGGGAGTGATAGTTAGATCTATGACTGGCTGGGTTTGGACGGGCCATTGTTTGTGTTTCCGTTACAAGGCTCTTGTTATGTCCTATGAACTTACCTGGTGCACCTACCTTATGTCTCGTGGTCCCAGGGGACAATACAGCTTACCTGTACACTGAAGTCAGAATCCTGTGTCCTCTGTGTCTATGGACCCACATAATTTCAGGATGCCAAATGAGACGGATGGACACACTGTCGACAACCGCAATGCCATCCTGCCACATCCACTGATCGCATGCTCTCATGGCAGGTGACCTGGGTCACATAGCTACATTGCCACATACCTCACATGTGCATCTGACTAACAGAGTATTCCACACCAGTCACACCAACCACCATCTGCATGGACCCATGAAGGGCACATAATCAATTCTATACAACACATTACACGGTTGATCCTTACAAAGCCACGTTGAAAGCATGCAGAACCGAACACCTAGCAACGTACACAGACTGCCAATGCCTTCCAGCAGCAAAGTGGTCACGAGTGGAGGAAACACACACCTGTATGCCGACATTTGGCCAGTGTTGCGGTTCACCAGAAAATCTTTCTGGACCCATAAGGTCTGCCATATGGAAAAGGTATAATGGGACTGAAACATAACCCTCTATGTGTTGTGCCAGCAAGACCTGCAAACCATCACAATTACTTCTTGAGCACTTTAGATGCCCCCAAAATATACAAAAGTAGACATGTTCAGGCTGAACCAGTCGATTCAGGCCTTTATTTCACAAAAGAATGGGGAGAAACTAAACACATGAAATACAACCACCCCACGCTGCAAGCAACTCTGAGGGAGCTGAACATTGGAAGCTCTCTATGGACACAACATCAACAGAGGAGCATAAATCATGCACTTACGTTTCTGTTCTCTCATGCTCTCCAGATGTACTTGGCCACCATGATTAGGTCAGAAGTCTGCTTATTTATTTATTTAAATTCTTATATTACGCAGCAAGCCCATGGGCCTCAGTGCGCACAAACAAACATACAAGGTAAACAAGACATTGGGCCTCATTACGACCCAGGCGGTAAGTTACCGCCTGGGCCGTGACTTTACCACCATGGCGTAAACTACGTTTACGCCATGGTGGTTGGCGGACTTACCGCCCCATTCCGAGGTCGGCGGGGCGGTAAGTCCCCAATCCCCATTTACCCTTCCCCATTCCCATTTTTGCCCCATAGGACATAATGGGAGTGGGGAAGGCGTTAATTACGCCACCGTAAATTACGGTGGCGTAATTAACTCCATGGTCCCTTAGCGCCATGGATTTTAACACCTGCTAAAAGCAGGTGTTAAAAGCGCCATGGCGCTAAGGGACCTCGTAGTTGGCGGTAAGGGGTCGGCGCAGCTAACGCTGGCGTTAACCCCTTACCGCCAGGGTCGTAATGAGGCCCATAGTCATGAAAAAAACAACAAAAAACAGGAGAAACAGTGGAGCCGAAAAGAAATTATCCACGGTCCACTATCAATTTCAAATCAGAGGGTAAGTTTAGAAAATTGTTACAGCTTTCCAAGAAAAAAGGTAGATTACTGTGACGGCAGCCAATGAGTATATAGTCCCTGTTGGCTTGCGTATACCACTCCTCCACCTTGATCCTACACATGAGCTTCATACCCCATCCTCTGACAACCGCTGGTCCAATTCTTTCACAAAGCGAGTCCAACACCTTGTTCCTGAGTGCCTCTCTGGGTTCCGACTTCGCTGGTGGCAATACGTTGGTGATAATAATGTTTCTTGGATCTAAAACAAGGTCCCTTAGTGACTTTTCTGCAATATATGGCATCTCCGATTTCCTGAATTGAGCAGATCTAAAAGGGTTGGGTCTAAGTTTGGTGCAGACTCTAGTAACAGCAAACAAGTAGACCGGGCCCAGATCTGTATCCACCAGAACCAGCCCCCTCCAAGCTGGCCTGTTAAACCATCAAAAGTGGATGCTGACATTGAAGCATCTGAGGATTGTAGCACATCTCCCACTATTGGCACCTTGATGATGTTCGGCACACCTAATTTAGGGCCTCATCACGAGTTTGGCAGTAGTCCTTAAATCCGGCGGTAGCGCTGTTACTGCCGGATTCAAGTGACCGCCAAATCACGGCTTCGGCTGATTTCCCCCCAGCTCCGAGCTGGGGGGAAATCCGCTGAGAATTTGCTGATTTTCGACGCATTTACCGCCGGCGGGAAATCCGCCAGCAGTAAAAGCGTGAAATTTCACCATTGAGCCCAATGGGGAATTCCCAAATGGGCTCAATGAGGAATAGGGATTTCCCGTTCCGCCAAACCCGTGATCCGGCGCTAATAGCGCTGGTGGGTTTGGCGGTAGGGCTGATAATGCCACAAATTCCTACTGAGGGGTTTGACAGCCCATACACACCATACCAAGGGTCCAAGAAATGGTAGTTTGACAAGAGTTATCCACCATGACAGAACATACCAGTGTGGCAACTTTGTCCAGTAACTCCAGCCACACACAACAATCATAGGAGTGTCTGCATTGGAAGAGCTCCGCGGCTATTCTTTCCTTTGCTAGCGGCCATTGGAAGGAGGAAAGCTGGTCCATCTCGCCAGGGTGTTCACCATTGCAACTTGTACTTTCCCCAGATGAGGTAGTTATTTTCTCCCCTAAATCAGAGCATATTTGGGGGGATGAGAATGGCAATAGCCCACATGACTCAGCACCACCACTAGCGTCAGTTACAGGGTTGTGCAGTAATTTCCCAGCCCAGCATGGACTCCTGAAGTAACTCTTCCATTGTTGGTCACCCAGGAGCATGATTGAGACTCACGGGGGCTGCTTCTCTTGCAGATATTTAGAGTCCACACTACAGCTGCTTGGTTCCCTGAGGGGAGGAAATCCCACCCAGGGTGCCAGGTCTAGTTCGAACCATTTCAGGAAAGAAGAGGGAGAAATAAAGAGGAAAACAAATTCGAATCCAATCTCCTCCACCCACTTTAGGGTCTTAACCCCACTAACACTAGCATACCGCGCTGTTATCTGAAAGGATAACAAGAAGTGGAACCCAACCTGACCCCCAGCGGTGGATAAATGGACTCACCATACAAATACAGCAGTAATAGCACCAGACTCACTGCCGGCATCCACGCCCTACAGTGACAGCAACACAGCCCGGCACAGCCCCACTGGCCCTCAACAGAGCGATTAAGCACTGCATGGCCGCCGTGGGGCACAGCAGGAGCAGCAGTGTACGCCAGAGGCAGAGAACACCGGCCGGGGACTGGTTAGAGGAAAGGCCATATGGACGTGTGGGTGTAAGGAATGCAGAAACAGCATTCACAGGATCGACCAGCCAGCTGCCAAGCCACAAGCCATCATGCCGCACCCACAGGGCCACTTCCAACAGCCAGCGTGGTGCAACAAGGGCACTTCGAACACCCATAACCTGTTGGATGCTTAACAAAGGCATCAGGCAGTACGTTCGAATCTGGTTGAAGTTTTGGTAAATAAACAGTAAATGCATCAATCGCTGGCTTCCTGAAAAACCTAAGTCATTCCATCCAATCTAGGTCCTGCCATGTTCTCACTACAAATCTAAGAGGGAGGCAGTCAAAGTGGGAGTCAAGATATGACGTATTTCTAAGAGGAGAGGTAATTCCAAACAGGTATGCTTTGACATCCAAGGCCTGCTTATTCTCTAAGTAGTGATACAAGTCATGGCTGGTAGCGCATGGTCCAGAAGGCTATGCTCGATGCAAAGGTTCTTGCGCTAGCAGCACCTAAAGCATTATGTTATTATTATGATATTATTATTATTATTATTATGGTATTAGTTTGGTGTGGACCTAGCTTCAGGAAGCAATGGAGTGCTTTGCAACTCATTTAACTGATCATCTCATAGTAATCCCATAACTAGGCAAGGCCATCTTTGGTGGGCGAAAAACACAGAAGTTGCATAGTATCAGGTAAGCAGGAATCTTTATGGCCCCCCGCAGATACTGTTTATAGACTACAGTCCCTTTTGCCAACCACGCCCCGAGTCAAAGTAGGTTTAGCCTCAATACATCCTGATGGTCAACACCACATACCCCAGATCCAATCTAACTTTCCAAGAGCTCTGCCCTCTAGGAAAGGGCAATCCCAATTTCGGAACACGATTACCCTCTACAACCAGAGGGACACGATTACTCTGCCCTGTGATTGTCTTCCATAGGGCACCACAATTACAGCTTTGGTCCAATAGGCTAGATACATGTCCCCAATTTTAGGTGAAAGCACCTCCCCCACCTGCATTCTACTTCAGTGATGCAGTGCTCTTAGCAATATGAGGACCCTAGGATGCAGAGGACAAACAATCACAGTATTCTCCTACACGCAGCATATCCCCCGCAATACATAACATATCTGTCAGCCTTTTGATCTTACTGATTATGTTGACCCTTGACTCAGAGTCATTTATATGCAGCAACGTGAAGACAAGGTACTCCTCAGAGGCATTAACAGGCTTACCCCCATTTCAGTATGACCCACTGAAACTGCATCTTCTGCAAATAAAACACTAGGCAGCTGCATGACATTCTTTCAGGGGGTATCTCCATTTGCCCTACCCATTTCAACAGGAAGGGTGCCAGGACACACCTCTGCCTGATGCCCTTCTGTATGGCAAGCAGACCAGACATATCCCCTGACTTACCCAGCCTGACTTACTCGACGGCGTTGTTAAGTAGAACAGACACCTGTTGGATTAACAATGTGTCCATCCATTACAGCTCCCAGGGTGGTGCCTGTAGGCCAGAATTTAAACTACACGCACACGTGTATTTGCTGCACATCAGAGAAGACAACCTCGACCCACAGAGGAAGGCCTGGGAAGACATGTGTAAGTACTTCTTTGCACATGCCCAGGTCCCTAGGAGTATTGTACAACTCAAGAGCAAGTGCTGCCAGATGTGCCTTCCCATCAAGTGCCAGATGGTGAGAAGCAGTGTTTGCAACCGGCTCGTCCACACAGACTGCGTGTGAACACACAGAATGGGAAGGCATTGTCATCAGCAGTCTGGCAAAAGAACAGGTCTTTCGCACTGCGCACAGGTCGCAATGCATGCATCTGTACTGGGGTTGCCAGTAGTCTGGCAAAAGAACAGGTCTCTTTCACTGCGCACGCTGAAACTCAAGATCAGGGTCTCACTGCATGCATCTACACTGGGTTTGCCAGAAGTCTGGCAAAATAACAGGTCTCTGTCACTGCGCACAGGTCACAATGCATGCATCTGTACTGGGGTTGCAGTAGTCTGGCAAATGTACTGGGTTTGCCAGTTGTCTGGCAAAATGACAGGTCTCTGGCAATGCGCACACTGAAACTCAAGAACAGGGTCTCAATGCATGCATCTACACTGGATTTGCCAGTAGTCTGGCAAAATAACAGGTCTCTGGCACTGCACACACTGAATCTCAAGAACAGGGGCTCAATGCATGCATCTGTACTGGGTTTACATTTCACCCAAATGCAAGCAAAGGGAACAGCGCCTCTATTGAGGCCCGTGTTTGTAAGTGGGTGGCAGGCATTGCCCATTTTGCCTGGGTTTTACAACTCTTGCCTCCACTCTGGAACAAACAGATTTGGAGCCCACAGGTTCTCGTTACCTCACCCCAACGTCCGTGCCAGCCCAGGAGAAAGGTTGGGTTGAAATTCTGGAAATGAGCACAGGAGAGTTGATGAACAGATACCGAAGCACTAGCAACATGTGTCCAAGACAGCATCGCGGGTGGGATCAGGACACTGATCTTGCTCTTCCCCTGGAGACTGGGTCACCAGTGATCAGTAATTATAATTGTTTATTTATAACGCGCTTAATACCAACGAGTGGTTTCCAAGCACTGGCTCAGAATTCGAACCTGCGTTGCGTTGTCTTGCTTCCATGACAAACGCGTTGCGCCTGAGCTATCCTTCCTCCCCTAAAGGAGAAGGAGTCTATCAAAATGGAGGCTCTTCTCCTGGAACAACAACCAAAGGCACTGGTCAATGTGAAGGTGCCACCATTTCATATAACACTCTTAATAGTCTGCAGCGTGTTACAGGCCAGGGAGCTCAGGATTTAGATGACACAGCTGTTGTGGTGGGAGTCAATGATGGTGATTGGGAGGCAAAAGGGGGCAGGACATCGTGGGTGGACGTATCTGAGTAATGGAAGAAGTGGAGAGCATCCCAGTGCTTAATTTGTAAGAAAATATGTGCTAGGGTTCAACTATTTTATAGCACGCTTGTGACACTGTGGACGGGTAGTTCCCCACCATTGCTGCCACCACCCACAGCTGCTCCGCACTGTGTGAAATGTTTGGGGTTAAACTATAGCTCGCACCTGCTCATTGGGGTTGATGGATGCTCTGGCTATTATCACTTCATAGTCAATATGAGTCTGAGTCTGAGACAATAAGTCCCAGGGGCTCAGAAATAAGTGCTATGGCTGAGCCCTAGCAACCGCCTACACAAATTAAGCCTGCAGAGTACATTACTTTGGAGACAGTGGCCCTCATTACGACCCTTGCGGAAAGCGACTGACCGGAGCGCCACAGCGTAAATAGCGTTTCCGCCATTGTACGAAGGAGCAAAGTGCGGCCCATTCCGACCCATCGGGCACGAGCACCACGCCACGGCGGAAGTGCAAAGTCCGCGATGGCGGAAATGACCCCAAAACGGCCCACACCGCCGCCGTACGGCGCCCTAGGTGCAATACCGCCACCCCTCTTAGCGGTCACCGCAGTGTGCGCCTACCGGAAAGTACGGTGCCCGGAAATATACGGAAACGGAAGTTAAAACATGGGCCCGGAACGGGAAACATCCCGGCGTACACCTATAAAAACACCAAAACCACACAACCACTAAAATCACTACCCTGAAACACACCCCAACCCGTCAACCACCCTAGCGAAACCACGAAAAATGGGAAAAGTAGCGAAGAAAGCGTGCGACCGCAAGCGGCAGGTCCACTTCTCCCGTGAGGAACTCACCGTGCTAACAGAGACCCTCCAGGAGAATGCAGCCGTCGTCTTCTCCACGCAAATGACCAGGACGGCACTTGCAAACAAGAAGGCCATATGGGCTCTGGTGGCACAGCGGGTAAGTGCGGTGGGGACCGCACCCCGCACCCCACAGCAATGCCGCAAGCGATGGGACGACCTGCGGATACGCGTCCGCAGCATACTCTCTGCCAACCGCAACATTGCCACAGCCACCGGGGGAGGTCCTGAATCACCCATCAAGTTGACCCCCTGGGAAGAAATCTGTGCCTCCACCATCGGAATGGAGAGCATAGAGGGAGTCGGAGGGATGGAGAAAGGAGTGCAGACATCCGAAGATTCAGGTAGGTGGGCCAGATAAAACAATGCCAAATCCACAAAGTCCAACCATGTGAAGTACCATGCGTCCACATAGTGCAACAGAAACACATGTCCAGGAGAACGTCCACACACATCGGCCTGAAAGCGCACGTCAAAACCCACAATAAATACATAAATAATTAAAAACCCCTAATACACGCACTACACGTGCAGCAGGCACACCCTAACTGCAGGCTGCCAAACAACTGCACCCTCACTCCACACACAAATCAAAGCACCTCCAAGACCCCGACCCAAATCACCCTCAGGTACCACCCCAATGCATGTGATACAATGCCATTCCAATTCCCACTGACCCATCAATAACCCTCGCCCTCCTTTACTCCACCACAGGGTCCGATCCAAACGACGAGCTACAGGACACCCCTACCAGCACACCTGCAAAGAGGGCCAAGACCAACGGCCAGAGACCCTCCACCTCAGCTGCACGCATCAAGACACGGCAGCAGCACAAATCAGGTGGCAGCACAGAGGAGGGAACATCAACAGGCACCCCAGCAGCCAGCATGGCCACAACACCACCACCACAGGTCCCCCCAATGGATGCCACAGAAGGCACTGCCTCTGGTGGCAGCAGCACCATAGGTGACACCCCATTGATGGCAGCATGCTCGGACACAGAAGACGGGGATGTCGAGGTCAGATCCATCCATGACCTGTCCCAATCCCCCTGTCTGTCCCATCCCGTACAACATGAGGATACCACGCAGGTGCAGCCACAAGACGACGACTGGCCATCCCCCACAAGCCCTGTGGCAAGGCAACATGAGGACAACAGCCCCTCTGTGACACCACCGCAAATGGCCATGGCCCAGCAGAGGCAACAGTCCCTCGACAAGTTAATCGTCCAACAGCAGCAAATGGCCACACTCCTCAAGGGCCATGCCGATGAATGTGGGGGCACCAAGGCAGACATAGAAACATCAACAGAGACACTTAGGGCAGAAATGGAGAGAGGTACAGAGACGCTAAGGGCACAAATTGAGAGTAGCACCGAGAGCCTGAGGGGGGAACTGCATGCGACGTCCAAAGACGTATGTGCCGAACTTGCCGCAGTGCGCCGTGTGCTCACTGAGCTCTCGCAAACCCTTAGGGACATGCATGGACGTGAGCAGGCAGACACATCATCCGTTGCAAGTTCCGTCCAGGGCAGCCCCCAACGTAGATCTGGAAGGAACCTGCGCTCCACAGGCAGGGGTGCCCCTGATACCCGCAGAGGGGGCATGCAATAGCGACAGCCCACTGACAATGAGCATCTTTGGACACTGGTGTTCGGGTGGGAGGTAGGAGGGTGGAGGGGGTGTGTTGGGCTCACTTGGGTGGCGGGTCGATAGGGTGTTCAACATGATATCACATATGCCATAAAAAGTGCACGATCAACCAATGAGAAGTGTGGACATTGATCTTTGTGTACTAGGCCATCATAGGCGTACAGTCCATATTGTGCATGTCCCAGACACACGCAGTGCCACGAGTCCCGTGTCCATGTATCAGCCACCAGGCGTGAGTGCTAGAAGCATACATCAATGAGATGCTGACGAATGTCACGGCCCTCCGGTGCCTCGCAGACTCCATGAGGTGCTGCCACATCCCCACCCTCATCATGACCATCATCAGGTGCTTGCAGTTCTGCGTCAGGGGGCATGGGCACATTTCTACGTACGCACATGTTGTGGAGCATGACACATGCCATGACCATCTTTGCAACCTTCTCATGGCGGTACAGGAGTGCCCCGCCAGACCTGCTGAGGCAGCGGAAACGGGTCTTCAGTAGGCCGAATGCCTGTTCTATGACTACACGGGTACGTGAGTGGGCATGGTTGTAGTCCTCCTCATGCTGGTCCCGTGGGTTCCGGACTGGTGTGAGGAGCCATCTCTTCAGTGGATATCCAGCATCACCTGTATGTGGACGAGAAATGTATGATGTGGAATGCCATTGATACGTACGCACACCCCCCCCCGCCCCTTCCTGGCAGGTCATTGACAATTCACATACCCCACATCATCATGCATGTAATGAGACTCACCGAGTAGCCAGGATCTGTTCCCTGCGTGTCGTTCCATGTAGCGTGGTATTGTAGAGTTCCTCAAGACCATAGAATCATGGGTTGATCCAGGGAATCGGGCACAACAATGTGTAATGATCCTGTTGGAGTCACACACCATCTGTACATTCAGGGAATGAAATTGTTTTCGGTTGCGGTACTGGGCCTCCATGGCATGTGGGACGACCAATTCAACATGGGTGCAGTCGATGGCACCAATGCAACCCGGTATGCCGGCAAGTGCATGGAATCCCACTTTTGTGTTGGTAATTTCCTGCTCCGAGCGTGGTAGAGAGATGTAGTCGTCTGCGTGCTTCAGGAGGGCATCGAGCACTTGCAATAGTGTCCGTGAGAACAGTGGCTGAGAAATGCCATGCAACTGTCCGACTGTGTGCTGGTAGGTGCCTGTGGCCAGGAAGTGTAGTACAGACACCACCTTCAGTAGGGGTGGGATGGCGGTTGGGCTATCTATCATGCTGACAAGGTCAGCCTGTGTCATGTCCACAATGGCGGCTATGGTGTCCCGGTCCAGACGGTAGAGGGTGTGGATCTGCTCATCAGTGAGGTTGAACGGATGTGCTCGGAGGCGTTGAATTGCGGGCTGCCTGCGTGGTGGTAGTGGCTGTGCTGGTGGGCCTTGCTGGCCCTGCCTTGGCCTCCTCCTCCTCCTGCGTCTCCTCCGTGCGGCTGGTTGTAGTTGGTGTTCGTCTACTTCTTGGAGTCGGAGCACTTGCAGTGCTATCAGGTCCCCCAGGGCCAACATCGCGAGTCCTGCCGGTAGCATTTCGGTGTGGTTGTGGGAGGAGACTGGCTGTGCAATTTATGTGTTTTCAGGCTGTATGGCCTCCACCTGTGGTGATTGATTCCACCTGTGCAAACTGCTCTCCCCTTTGGCCGAGCACGTCCCGCGCACAACGCTGCAATTCGGGGAATTGTATCTTGCTATTGCAATCATGTATTTGTACCCGATGGCCGTGTAAGATTGGTTGATATGTTCATTCTGCTGTGGTCCCATTGTTTCACATACTATCTGTGCAGTCGCGAACAGACTTGTGAGGGGTCAGTGGGACGTAGTACTCGAGTAACGGTGGGCCCTCATGCATCACTGTACCGAGTTGCAACGACGGGCGGGGCGTCCCATTCGTGGGTGAAGGCAGTTGCCATTTTCACACACAGCCGCACTCGATGGGATAATTAGTGATTTCAAACGGCCACAGATGCCTTTTTGACGTGATGTTGCAAATGAGGAATTCGAATGGCGGCGCTTTCGGTTTCCAGCTAGCGGCGAGGAGATGCCCACAGGTCTGACTGCAAATGTAACGTTCTATTGTTCTATGTCCTTGAGACAGGGCCCATGGCGAGGGAGCAATGATTGATATGAATAGTTTGGGATGCGCAATAGCTACGTGGGCGATGAGGCCGTCCGTTCCCAAATACATGTTACTTCACAACACTGGAATTACGGGCTGGGGCACTGTGGATTTAGCAGGCTGCATAACGCACAGACTCAATGGATGTTTCTAATGTCATGTGAGTAATTATTCAGGCATTTTGATCCCGGGATGAGGGAATGATGGATGGATGCATGGGCAGGTGATTTGATACAGAGTTTGCCATGTACAGGGCTTCTTGGGATCTATCCGCCTCCCCTACGCTATGTGATGCAGGGCTGCCATAGTGGGACCATCGTCCATCTGGCCTTGTTGAGCCCTCCCTGTCTCGAGGCGCCCTCAGACACTCGTTTGTGATGGTGTTTGCACCTCGATATAGATGGTTATGAGTCGCAAGTGGTTTTGGGGTGGTGATGTTCCTTTGGAGTGGGCTAGCATGCATATGGCTGTGGATTTCGTGTGATCATTGAAGTGAGTTGTTGGTATGTAGTTCTGATGGCCATTCTGTTCTTTTTCTTTTCTTTTGGTTGACAGGTATCTCCTCCCCTTTTGCCACTGCCATCTGTATGCCACTCCTGCAGATGGATTTTACTCCCGACACCTGCTGCTTCGTGTTAATCAGTGGAGCAGCATTACGATCTTATGGGACGATCGCCAATGGGCCACATGCCCTTACGCAGTACTGGTGGCTCGGAGCAACATTTCGGGCTTTCAGCTGGACTAGTGCCTCCCCATTGGGACGGCCCTGCGGTTCTGTGCGCTTCCATGTTGCCTTTTCGTACGTGAATGTGGCTCTGTGTACCATGGGGGAACAGGGCGACACACAGGTAGTGGCTGGTCATTTCTTGCGGAAGCAGCCCACAATGGTGATTGGTGTTTTGGATTTCATGGCCTGATGGCTGTATGTGCTTGGTGATTTTGATGTGCATAAATTTCTATTCTGATTTGGCCCGTGTAGCGTTTTTCTTTGCAAGTGATGTGGCATATGCCTATTTGGGGGGCGATGTATTGTGAGGAGATCTGCATTGGGTTCCAGCTTCGGGGTTTAGTTGCGTGGTACTGTGCTGTGCGCGTTTGCCTACGAAGCCCAGTGAGGTCAGGGATGGGGGCTGCCAATATGCCAGTTTGAATGTTGTCATGCTCAGGGGCGGGGGATTGGGTTTTGTGTAACAGATGCCGGTCAGCCAGGTGGACTGGTTGAATGATGTGGTTTTCGGAATATTGCTGGTCACAGGTGCCTGTGTTTGCGTGCGTTTCTTGGTGGGGGACTGTGGTCATGTCCATTGGGATGGCTTCTGTATTCGTGCCATCTGTGCCCTGCAGCTCCCATTGGCCCCTGTTGTGTTTCTTTTGTTCGTTGGCATGCATGGGTGACTTGTACATTTCAATGGTTGCATTGTGGCTTCATTGCACCTACGGGGAGTTGTACTTTGTGGGCAGGGAGCGGTGTACAGGCACTCAGTGGGGCCGTTTACGGTTGATTCGCGATGCCGTACTTCTCGCCATGGCGGAATGGTACATTCCGCCATGCCTGATGGCGTTAGGTACATGTCCGCTAGGGTCGGAATTGGCGTACCGTTGCACCATGGTGGTGTTTGCGGTTTGGCATGGCGCGCGCGCGCGTGCTTGGTGCAGTTAGCGTTGGCGTTCACTACGGTGTCGCTAATGGCTTCGTACTTTGCGGTGACGGGTCATAGTCGCACCGAGCGCTATTCGATGGCGGTATTGCATTTCCGCCATCGTTTTTCGATTTCCGCCAGGGTCGTAATGAGGGCCAGTGAGTTTTAGGGCCCTGTCATACTGGCGGAGGAGCAGGCAGAGCAGAACAGTGAAGGGCCCATTGGGCAGTCAGGGAGGAAATCCCCCAAATGAAACAGACCATGGCAACCAACATGCTGCTCTTTTCTCATGTCTTGTCAGTACAGAGGGAAAAGCTGCGTTGCATGAAGCGAAGAACATATTGTTTGCACAGTAACCACAATCTGGTTCTTTTGTACATGACGGTTGACAGCTATGGAGCCTTGACGTCATTCAAATCAAGTCAGGGTGAGAGCCTGCCTCCTGTAGCAGGGGATTCCAGCGGTCATTGTGTTGCAGGTGCTAGTCAGAATGGTCTGTGGTCTATGATATCTGTGCCCAAAATCTCAATATGCAAGACAGGAGCACCGGGAGTTCAGTCAATGTGCATCACAATATGCATGGTACTTTTTGATGAAGGTCCATCTTACTATACATGGCTGTTATGAAGTAGCTTGTTTATAAATGAAGGACTATCCCCTACTGTGATTGGGACTGGGGAACTATGCAATCACTGATTCAATCACTGGGCAATATTTTGTCATTTTTATCTTAGATTAGTCAGCTAGAGAAGCATCTATATTTTGATTGGCAAATGGTTTGGTTGTATGTCTCAACAAAGTGGATATTTATTTAATGGTCATTTTCTTTGTTTTGGTTTAACATTTTTGACAATGGATAAGTGACCAAGTGAATAATACATTTTTTCTTTGGTTGTCAGAAAAACTGTGCGGTTTGTAAATGTCCTGATTAAAAACCGAAAGGACACTGGGCCATACTAGACAGGTCTTGAATAAATTAAATGCCCAATATTACCATGCCTTTGCTAGAATAATGATGATTTAGTTCCATACTTGAATAACTTTCTGTTTGCAATTAAGCAATTAAGTAACAAGGTACTCAAATGTATTTTCTTTTGTAAATCAAATAGTGCTCAAAAAAACATAATACCGACAAAAAACCTGTATATTTTAACAATAACTAACCTTTGCTAAAACGACTGGTTGACTATAGTTTCTGCGTGATGAGGTACTTGTTTGTGGGACTGCTTCCTTCCTCAGGACATGACTGCCAATGTTATGCCCTCCAGTTTATTGGGTAAACAAACACCTCCAACATAAGGCAAAGTATAGCTTTCATTTTGTTTAGTATTAATTATAAATCACACAAAACAAGAGATGTTATGTAACTAGTTTATATTTCCCTGAGAGAGTGTGTGTCATTAATTTATTAAAATGTATGTATTTCACATGGTCCAGAGCATACCGTGATGTTGATAATCACCAGGTCTAGAGAGCACACTCTTTACCAAATCACTCGCTCCAAGTCTGTTGCTACAAACTGAATATACTTGACTAAGTTCAGGTTTCCTAATTATTTAAATACCAGATTAATGCAGTGTACAGAGACTATTCATACTACAATGCACAGTGTGTGTTGGCTGTGCATCTTGTGCTGTCCTCCTTTACACCGGGCTATGACTGTTCTCCTCACTTCCCCAGCCACAACTAGTCAATGGTGTGGTGGTACATATGGTACAGTGACACTCCCAGAATTGACCAGAATGCACCGCAATGGACCACAATGACCTGCACCACACCAGGGTAAGGCGGAACAGCGACCTAAAGGTTCATTCATTTTTAACAATTAATGAGAGTGTTATCATGTCTGTCTGCAGCACCCATTCGTAGTACAGGTACTTTTGCTAGTACTAAATAAAATGAATATTGATCAAACATAGTAATTACAATGGATAAACCAAATTACAAGTCATGAAAAATGAAATACAAAAATGAATTTTAATCAGAAAAAATAGTCAAGATTAATAAAAAAAAGATGATGACAATATTACATATGAAAAATAAAATTGTATTAATTCAACATAAAAGTAATATTAATCCATTATTTGAAATAAAACAAAACAATGGTGGCTTTTCTATAATGGGTGATTAGGCGACGGCATGCCTGCTATTACGGATGAGGCAAAGCTGTCCCAGTGAATACCTGAGCACTTCCTCAGCTGATGCCCTCCAGCGCCGCCTTTGTGTTTGTGGGAACAAGATTTCCCTATGCATGTAGTGACCCAGCTGCAGATGTCCAATGTTCCATGCTAGTTCAGGTGCATTTTGCTGTCCCTTCCTTGCATGGCCCATTGGCCTTGCTTGCTCATGTACTGTACCCTGAAACATGCTTATGTTTGGTTCTGCACCTTCCCGCTACCTCGTAGGGCCTGGTTTAGTGAGGTCGTTCAGCTCTGAGTATATGACAGGAGCCATGACTCTGGGAGAGGTGTTTCATTGACCCCTACCCCTGGATCCTAGATCCTGTCTGCAGGGTGCACATGGCAGAATATCTGGAGCTCAGGGAGCAAAGAAGTGCAGGTAAACACATGATTTTAAAAATCTTTGTGTGGGTGCGTTTGTGCATGTTTGTTTGTGTGTGTCTATGTATGAATGTATGTCAGCATGCATGCCCATGTAAACATGTATTTATTCTGTGAGAGCATTGTGTATGTGCATGCAGTCATTTTATGTAACAAATTAGGCAACCCCATCCGAACTCAGAAAATCACTCCCTCGCCCTTCCTCTCCCTTTTGTAGTACAAATAGCTGTTGATGGTTGAGGCTGTTCCTGGCTGCCTCCCGGGGCACCCATAGAACAGATCACACCCTGTCAAAACAGCCAATACCTAGTTATGTCAGACTACCTCACCAAGAAATTGCAACATATTGTGATGATACCCGGGAGAGTATCACCACTCCCCAAAGGGGAAGCCAACCCCTTTGGGACTAGGGAGGTGTACCTGCTATTCTTAACACCACCTAGGATACAGGCATCCCTCTTCCCAGTTACAAATACCTTAATAGGGTATCTAGGGGCTAGGTTTTATAATAACCCTCTGCACCCTTTACTATTGGCTGACTTGGCTTCTGACTTTACTGGTGCCCACTCACCTGCAAAAACTAAGGAGGTATCCTTGGGAAGTGTCCCTGGAACAACCAATCACAAAGACTCTCAGCAGACACTGGAGAGCTTAACTGTGTTAAAGAGGCCAAATGAGCTGTGGCCAGCGAGAGAGTTAGAAGGCCAGTGCCGGCAGGCCAGATAACGACATGGACCGAGAAAGTGCAACTAGATGCTGCTGACAGCCGACTGGAGCAGCACCGAAAATCTGCGAGAGCAAGGAGGAAGATCCTTGGAAGGCTGATGCAGAGCCCAGCTAAATCGTGGCGTAAGTGGCTTCACACAGAGTGAGCTGCAAGACAGATGGAGGAGAGCATCGGAAGGCTAATGCAAGGCCTGTTGATGCATTGTGTAAGCGACTCTGCACCAACTGAGGAACTGTAAGTACCCAAGAGAAGATTCTGCATGTGTGGAACCCCACTAAAACGATGCATAAGCAGCTCTGTGATGACAGGAGATGCAACAAGGCTCAAATTCTCTTCGGAGGAGCACTGCTCAGGGCCGTAAGGTACGCCCTGATTCAAAGGGCAAAGGTGGCGGGTAAAGTCAGAGAAAGAAGGGAAAATAACCGAGAGTGGGAAAAGACAAAGGATACAGCAGAGGCGGGAGGGATAAGGTTAAGGGCTCTGGAGTCGTAAGAGAGTCTGAAAGCCCCACAATGGGAAGTGCGAAGGAGAAGAACCCCAAAGTGGGGAGCAAACCGGAAAATAAACCCATAGTAGGAGGAGACAAAGAAAACCCCAGAGTGGGAAATGAGAAGGAGAGGAGCTCAATGGTGGGGAGAGACTGAGAGAACCCCTGAACTGAGAGGAAGACACACTTCAAAAATCCATGGGGGGGGAGATAGAAAGAATCCTAGAGTGAGATTAGACAGATAGAGCAAGAGACCTGTCCTAGAATGAATTGATAACATTCTAGAATACAGCAAGAACCACAGTATTCAAAACATGACAGCAAGACCTCTACTAAAACTAAAAAGGAAGGATCAAATGATCCCAGCCATGAGATGCTTCCACTGTTTAGCAGGGAAGTAAATTATCAATTGTAAAGCACTCTGCATAACACACAGAATACACAGAACACTGCATGGTCAGAGAGCAGTATTCCTTTAATCAAAAATAACCCTCTACACACCATGAAAGACCCCTGATCTAGCAATGACATATTTATCCAATCCAAGTGCTATGATAAAAACAAATATGGAGGTACAGTTTCTTCCATCGTCGTGGCAAGCCTATCATCTCTAAAGAGATATGGAAAACAAAATACCACTTAACATTTAGAAAACATTTTAAAAACCAGGGTTTTTAATACACTGTGAAAGATCCCAACTCACAAACTAGCGCTGACCTAACAAACAACTCAATGTACATAATGGTCAAATTCTCCAAAAGGAACAACCCAACAAAAGCCCATATTAAACAACAAAAACAAACTCCAATTAACCCTAATCGAGTTCAGACAACATGCCATGCAGGAGCAACCCATCTAGCATCACCCCATCAGAAAATCTGATACCCACTGTGAGGATTCCATGGGGATTGTCCACTCTCCCCAAGATGGACCCAGCACTTTAGTACTTAGGAAGTGAGCCTGCTACGCTTAACACTCTCTTGGAGACAGGGTAAGTGGAATTCCTCTGGAGGTGACTCCCTCTTAGAGGGTAGAGACTCCAACAGGGGTATACGTCACTATATCCCCTGCCAGGCTATAATACATTTGTAGAGTATGCAGGGGTTGGATTCTGTGATGACCATGTAGACCTTTTAATAATGGCTGTCTTGGCTTCTAAGCCTAGCTTTGCCCAGTCTTCTGTGAAGAATTAGGAGAGGACCAACCCACTGGTGGAGTGTCCCTGTGACTGGCAATCATGGAGGAGACTGAGCTGGCCCTACAGTGCTTAACCACTCACAAGACGCTAAAGAAGGTGTGACCAGAGAGAGAGAAAATTGCAGTTTCAACAGGCAGGGCCGCAACACACACCAGGAGAGTGCAGTGAGATGCAGCTGACTGACAGCACTAGAGCAGCCTGGAGTGGCTGAGGGAAATAGAGAGAGTCTTGGTAGACAAAACAGAGCCCAGCATAGAAGCTACATAAACTACTCTCTCTGCCCCACTGAACTGTGAGAACAAAAGAGAGTCTTGGTAGGGTGGAATGGAGCCCATCAAAGAAGCTGCATCAGACACTCCGCCCCAACCAAGACGAGAGAATGAGAGAGAGTCTTGGTAAGATGACATAGAGCCCAACAGAAAAGCCACATAAGCAACTCTGTCCAAACCAAACTGCCAGAACAAAAGGTCTTGGTAGGGTGACAAGGAGCCCAGTGGAGAAGGCACATAAGCACTCTGCCTCAACCAAGCAGGGAGAAAGAGACATGGAGTCCAGCAGAGATGTCGCATAGGCGACTCTGCCACAACCAAGCTGCAAGAGCAAGAAAAAGTTGGATTAGCATGCTGACGTGGATCCCAGATGAAAAGCCACTGAAACGACTCTGCACCAGTGGAGCTGCGGGAACAAGAAGGTAGAGTTTCTGAAGGCCGACGTGTAGCCAAGCAGCAGACTATCTGTGCCAACCGAGTGGCCAGGATTAGAGAGCCTAACCCTGGAAAACAACATGGAGCCTGCCAGAAGAAATGCATAAGTGGCTCCCTCCTAACTGAGAACTGTCAAGACTCAACAGCCCTCCCGAAGGACGTGGGTGAATAAGAGAAGAAGAGATGAAAAAGCCCTGAGTGAGGAAAGGCAAAGAACACCCCGAAGGAGGGGAGTGAGAAGAAGAAGAACCCCAGAGTGGGGAAACTGTGAGACCACCCCAAAGTTGAGAGTGAGCGTAAGAAGAGCCCCAGAGTGGGGAGAACCTGAGAACACCCCAGAGTGGGGAGTGAGAAGGAGAAGAGCCATAGAGTGGGAGAGTATGAGAATGAGCAGGAAGTGAGAGTAAGAAGAACCCAAGAGTGGCGAGATCGTGGGACCACCACAGAGTGGACAGTGAGAGTAAGAAGAGTCCCACAGTGGGGAGAACCTGAGAACACCCCAGAGTGGGGAGCGAAAAGGAGAAGAGCCCTAGAGTGGGGAGAGTGTGAGAATGAGCAGGAAGTGAGAGTAAGAAGAACCCAAGAGTGGGGAGAGCATGGGACCACCTCCGAGTGGGGAGTGAGAAGAAGCCGAGCCACAGAGTGGGGAGAGACTGAGAAAACCCCATTGAAATGAGTGCCTTGGATTTCCATACCTCAAGGAGCCATTTGTATGAATGAAAACATCTAGACTCCATAACCATTGGCAACTAGCTTGTGATAATGAGTGGATTCTTCAAAGTCTCCACAGTGCCAACTTCCTTCATCTGATAAGGCCCAGATCCTTGTGGCACATAAAGTAACATGCACATGTGAGAGTGAGAAGAAGAGCGCAAGAGCATAAGAGAGAGAGTGAGTCTAACAGTAACAACCTGAGAAAGTGAATTGGACCTTATCTGCAAGAAACTAGCGGGAGGACCATGGTGAAGACACAAGGTTGGAAGTCCTTGTTCATAGGTTCATATGACTTTGAATGCATTGTGATGACTTCCATCTCTTTTGCATGCCTTGCTATGCCATGTTATCATCTGCTATATGTGGTTTCAGGTTTGTCTTCCAATCAAGGTCTCTGACTGCTCCCTGCACCAACTTGCTCTAAATCTATGTTCCAACACACAAGAAGCATACCAACTAAGCCACTCACACATGCCAAGTGAACGCCCCTCCCAACATAAATCAAACATCAGAACACTACCCATCGAGAACCAACTTGCATAAAACACCTATGGCCAATGCAGCTTAGCACCACAGGCAAATGTTCAAGTCTGCACAAATCAACACAACAGCAAAGCTTCCTTGAATGTACCCACTCTCTGCAATTAACATCACCCACCGCCTCTCTTACAGATTCACTGGAGTGCCTGGAGACCATGCAAAGGGCAGTAGAGTGTGGTATTAAAATATCAATAACATAGCATACTTGATGTGTAGTTAGGGAAGGGGGCTGATGAGTGTGAGTGAATGATTGAATGGATACATTAGAATGTGGCAGGGAGGGGTGGCGATGAATGTGAGTGAGACTGAATGAGTGTGACGGTCCGGAAAGGTGGGATCACTGAGATCAGAGGAGCCAGCTCCGGTCCTTGGGAGGGAGAGGAGAGGCTTCACCATGTTTGGAGGAGTCAGTGCAGTGCTGCTGGAAATGGGGAGTGATACGCAATAGCATGGACATGTTTACCTGAAGACGCCTGGCATTTTTACTGTCATTAAGGACACAGTCAGCATGGGCATGATTTGGTGCAGTAGCCTGGCATTATTTCTGGAATTATGGGCAAAGCCAAAGTGAATATTCTTATGTGGGCATACTGATCTATATTGCCAGCCACCATAGACATCTTTTGGTGTAGTGGAATGGCAACGTTTCTGGCATTAATTGCAAAGCCAAAGGGAATGCTCTTCTATAGGAAACTGCCAGCATCAACATGATTTAATATAATGGCATGACATTTTTACTGGGATTTTGAGCAAAGCCAATGTTTGTGTTCTTACATGGGGATACTGGCATTTATGGGTATTGTCAGCATGGACATATTTTCTTACTGTGGCATGGCAGTATGATAAAATCCAATGCAAATGGTATTATGTGGAGATATGGTTCATATGGGCACAGCCAGCAAGGACATGTTTTCTTGCAGTTGCGTTATGGGTAAAACCAACATGAGGGTTCCTATGTGGAAATACTGGTATATGGTAATACTAGCATGTATTGGCACAGCCAGCATGGTCGTGTTTGCTGCAGTTGCTTTACTGAATTATGTGCAAATCCTCCATGAGGCAGAATACTGGAATCTATTGTATGCAAAGGAATCATAAAAATGTGCTGGATAATGCTCCTGAGTACTGTTGGCATCCACTGGCATCCACTGGCCTGGCCTTTCTGTTCTTGTGGTACCTGACCAAATCAATTGTAAATTGTATGGCCTTTTACCAAATTATTCACAGAAAATATGCAGTTAAATGCACCATGTATACCAATTATTTTAAAACATTTCTCAAGCGGGAACTCCCAAAACCACACTTGGTTGGTTGAGTCCCCCTTACTACTCTCAGTCGCTTTCAGTCAGTCGTAGGAAATGTTTACACCTCGGATATAAAAAAATGTACAACCCGCCAATGTTAAAAACAATACTGCCTTTTATAAATTAAGGCACACACGCTCCTTAATGATCGATCAAATTACCAATAAATCATTGCAAAATGTAAAACGCCGGATGTATTGGTATCGGGTAATAATATCCCCATATATATGGTCGCCGTCAATAATATCGCCGGGAAAATGTCGTGGCAATATTATTTGGGTGACCATATATATGGGGACAGGGGCAAACAAAAAAAGTTTGGGGGCTGCGGGGGTGTCCCCCGCATTTTCAATGCAATAATGTCGCCACAAAAAACGGCAATTTTTCGGCAATATTTTTGCATGGGGAGATTTTTGTGGCGACATTATTACATGGAACCGATGTATTATGTGTTAATTTTAGAGTTCCCAGTTTTCTGTTTTTACACATTTTTACACATAAATACAGATGGAATTAACTCTGTTTCCTTTCAGTATTTATTTGGATTCTTCTGTCTTGAGTAGCTGTTCAGGTTGTCAAGTATTCCCTACAGGCTAATGGCTGTGCAAAGTAACATAATGGAGAGGCTACAAAGGTTGTATAATTCTATTTGACATTGTTTAAAGACATGTTTACCACATCATCGAATGGAGCAGTTGTTTAGCTTTAAGTTGAAAATGGATATTGGGCCTCATTAGGACCCAGGCGGTAAGGGGTTTACGGCGGCGTAAACAGCGCCGACCCTTACCGCCTGATTCCGAGGTCCCTTAGCGCCATGGAGGATTTAACACCTGCTTTTAGCAGGTGTTAAAATCCATGGCGCTAAGGGACCTTGTTGTTAATTACGCCACCGTAATTTACGGTGGCGTAATTAACGCCTTCCCCACTCCCATTATACCCTATAGGGCAAAAATGGGAATGGGGAAGGGTAAATGGGGATTGGGGACTTACCGCCCCGCCAACCTCGGAATGGGGCGGTAAGTCCGCCAACCACCATGGCGTAAACATAGTTTACGCCATGGTGGTAAAGGTACGACCCAGGCGGTAACTTACCGCCTGGGTCGTAATGAGGCCCATTGTATTGATGTGGAAGAATCCTCCTCTGAAAGCTTCCCATTGCAAGCATTGCAACGCTACATGCATTATTTGAAAAGATGCAGAAGAAAGCTACTTGAAACTGAGCAAATATAAATGTGGATTAATACAGGTAAAATGACTACAAAATAACTATGAATATAGATGAAAATGATAAATACCATTACATTGGTAGCCTTAATTATTTTATATGTTTATACTAATGTTGAGAAATGTACACATTTAAAATAGCTAAACATCCAAAAACAAATAAGAAATTGATTATTATATGGTTAAATATTGCACACCTTTTAATCCTTTTAATGTTTTACTCTAATTTCAAGAGCCCCGGGCCTCCATGCCATCTCCACATTTAAAACAAAGGGCATGGTAAGGGCTACACTGCGTACACATGGAAAAAAATAAATGGCTGAACAAAGAAAAAATGTCTTCAAGATCTAGCTGTTTCAGACAAATCGCACCCTGCCCCTTCCCCCTGTCATCCCACCTGACTATACGAAGCCTGACATTTCTTGCTTCCTTCTGTCTCCTATTGAGTGCTGTCTGTGTGTGTGTAGTACACTCTGCACCTACGCACAAATCACACATTGCAGAACAAAGATAAAAAGAGCAGAGGTGAGCTGGGAGGCGAAGCCGGTCCCCATAGTGAAGCCCAGGTATAATGTCTCTGTCTCTCCCATTCATACTTCGTGTGGGCATGGTTTGCCTCCTTCCATCAAGGCACAGACACCAGCATCTGCAGCAGTTACAACAAGTGGATTGAAATCCACTGATATGATGGCCGCCACATTCCCAACAAGGCAGCCTTGGCTGGAAGCACGAGCAACTACAAGCCTACAAGATGCACTCTGGCTGATCACATCATTTAATTGTGACCCTCGGCTGAGACGGGAGGTGAAGCTGGCCCCTGTACTAAGGCCCGGTTGTAAGGCCCATGTCTCTACCTGCCTGCCCCTGTCTGCCCCCGGCTACTGGAGATGTTGCTGTGAAAGAGACCTGCAAATTATTGCTACCCGCTGTGAGTGACCAGCTCACGTGGCCTGTGACCACCACAGCCCCCGGCCGACTCCATACCATTCCTGACCGCACTCCTGATGAGTGCATGGCTCTAGGCCCTTGCGAAAGGCACAACACAAGCAGCTTTTTGCCACCACCGACCACATTACTTCCCCAATTGTTTCTGTGCACAATTCTGCTTTGGCCTTGCTCCCCCATATCCTCCTGGCCCAGCCACCCAGCCAGCATGAGCCAACTCACTTCTACTCCTGCTGAGACCCAACCCATGAGCGCCCTCACTCCTGCCACCACCTCTTCAATTTCTCTGCCTCCTGAGCCATTGAGTCGACTTCCTTCATCTGTCGTCCACTACCACATTCAACACGCCACCCATTCTATCTATTCCCACTGGGCCGTCCTCCCATATGATGCAGCATACCAGCACACAAACCTTGCATTGAACGAGTTAGCTCTCCTAGATACTTACAACCCGGTACCTTTGGTCCCACTGCTTGGCACTCAATTTGTTTATTATGCCTGCAACACCATTCCTTATGCAAAGGTGATCTATGCCCATGACACCTGCAATAATATGTGTCCTGTCCCCATTCTTGGTACAAATGTATGTAATGCTGAATTCACCTGAAAGTAGCTCTTATCAACACTCGCTCCCAGCCCACAAACTAGACAGTGCAGACCTAACGAAAACCAAAAAGTAAGACAACCTTGCTATCACGGAAACCTGGCTCCATGCAGTTTCAGGTCTGGCCATATCCATAGCCATCGCTGAAGGCTACTCTATCTACAGGAAAGATAGAATGACAGCTAAAGGAGGAGGAGTAGCTCTCATTGCAAAAAACTCCTTTGACCTCAGGATCGCGGCAGAACACCCATTCCCATCAGGGGTAATAATTATGCAAAATGGCCATCACAAACACTTGCACCCTCACTCTCCACATAGTGTATAGACCCCCTGGCACAATTTCCTCCTTGGAAGATGATATTACTACCCTTCTCGTCTCCAATTCAAAATCTCTATCAACGACCATCATCATGTGCGACTTCAACCTTGGCCTCACAAGCACAGTGCCTTGCCAATTCAATAATAGCACAAGGGATCGAACATTGCATAGCCAACCCTATCCACGAAATTGTACGGACCCTAGACTGGCTTACAGACCTCAATTGTACCGCCAACAACCTAGACAATAACCTGTGTCCATGGTCTGACCACCACACCATCCCCTTAACAATAATTATAACCACAAAGCCTGCTAAACCCACTCTACTCACGTCTTCCCTTCCGTCAAGAAGTCAAAAAAACATCAATGAGGACAATTTGCTACCCCTCCTGCTCCCTATAACTTACACTCCACACCATCACTCAGACCCTTCCTCCCTAGTCACCCTCTACAACACAACCATCTTAGCAGCTATTCACAAAGTAGCAAAAGTCCGGAAAGCAAAACCACTGGCACATGCCAACCCCTGGTTCGCTGCAGACCTACAAAACCTACGGGTGGCAAAAATAACAGTTGAATGCAACTGGGGAGAATCACCATCACATGAGAATAAGGCCCACTTTCTGGCCCTTACAAAGAATACAAAACAGCAGCCATTAAAGCCAAAGGAGACTCTTATAATCTGAGAATCCAGAATACCCAATCTAGCTCTAGCGAACTATTCAACATACTTTGTGAACTGGAGACACCAACCCCTACCCCGACCCCTCCATCAAGGACCAGCAATGGTGTTTGAACATCCAAACAGCACTGGCGGACAAAAGGCAGCTAAATACACACAAATTTGCCTTCACTCCTCTACCTCAGAAACCATCGAAATGATCAAAGGACTCAAACTCTCAAAATGCAAAGGTGACATCTGCCCTCCCACATTCATTAAAGAATGCACCAACGAATGGCCCTATTCATTACCTCACTCATCAACAGCTCCTTTGCTTCAGGCAAAGTACCAGATGACTTAAGAAGCTTGGGTACTACCACTTCTAAAAAAAACACGCTGGACCCAAACATCTCAACCAACTTCCATCCTATCCCCACAGTGCCATTCTTACTAAAAGTTTTAGACTGAGTAGCTTATCTACAGGTTCAAAAGTTTCTTGAATCAAACAGTCTCCTAGGCCTCAGACAATCTGGATTCCGCCCAGGTCACGGAGCAGAAACAGCACTCTTGTACTTAAAAACACAAATTGATCAAATTAAGGACAGAGGGAACCTATGCATCACAACATCTTGTGCCACCATCTCGAAAAAGCTGCCCACTTCTCCCCGGAAGCCATTAAGTGGATCAAATTATTTCTCTCCAACTGCACCATGAGGGTCTTCTCAGCAGCCGCTGCTGCTACCCCAGCTCTAGTCTCTTGCGGTGTACCACAATGATTGTGTGCATCACCCACACTATATTATGCCTTCACCAAACTTCTCTTCGATAAACTAGACAATTTGGGTGTCGCGTATACTAACTATGTGGACGACACCCCAATACTCCTCCCCATCTCTGGCTCTTATGATACGGACTGAGATGGTATCCGGTCATTGCATCGACAACCAAAGCATTGACAGCCACACCATCTTAAAAAAGCATCTAAAAAAAGCATCTAATGCATTTTTTTAGAAGGTAAAGGGTTTCGGTTAATAAAAATGGGTTTTAAACAATAAAAAAAGAGAGTCTGGGGGTCTGCTATTAAAAACCTTAGATGCTTTTTTTAGATGCTTTTTTTTAGATGGTATGGCATTCGATGCTTTGGCTGTCGATGGAATGACTATAAACCACTCAGACACCATCAACAAATGTACCTCATAATCCAGGCTTGGATGGCTCAAAATGAACTTTGTCTGAATGACGAGAAGACGGAGCTTCTCATCATAGGCAGCAAGGTGAAACTTAACAACCTCCCACATCAATACAAATCCAGTACAAATCATTCATCATTGATTGCTGTGGCCAAATAAATAAACAATCTTGGCCTCTATATTGACTCAACACTTTCCTTAAAAAGACAGGTCAATTCCATTATCTCCTCTTCGGCATACACCTCAAAACTAATTCGAGCTAGTAGACCCTTCCTCTAACCCGACGGTTTCATCACTCTGGCAGAGCACTCATCCTCTCGAGGATCGACTACTATAATTCTCTCTATGCAAACTCCAACTCCAGAAACATCTGCAAACTCCAAGTTGTGCAAAACAACACAATCAGAGCTTCCCTAGACATACCCAGACACGCACACATCTCTTCTACAAGACGCAACATTCATTGGCTCCCAGTAAGAGACAGAATCAAATTCAAAGTCCTCTCACTGACCCATAAATGCCTCTCTAAAAAAGCCCCAACCTGCCTCTGCAATCAAATCTTAAAAACCCAATCCAGCAGAGCTATCTGCTCATCCCAAAGCAGCCTAATCTCCACACCTAGATTCAGGAGACAGAAGGCTGGTGGAGTTAGCTTCCCAGTGGTAGCTGCCCAACTTTGGAACATGCTGCCTCCCTCTGTAAGAATAGACACGTCCCTCTGGTCCTTCTGAAAAAAACTAAAGACCAAGTTTTTTCAAACAAGATGCTGCCCAAATCTAGGAAATATACTCCATCCAGTGCTAACTGTGTAAAGTTGTTCTCCGGGTAAATAATGCAAACCTTCCATGTACTTTACCCTGCAACCTCGACATATGCCTACGTGTTCAAGTGATACTTATGCCTGTAACCAATCTCTTAAGATGTTTCCGCCTAGATACCTCTGGGTTTTGTGCACTTTATAAATGTTCAAATAAATAAATAAATAAATGCTCATGATGTCTGCAATGTTACATCTCCAGCCCCCATGCCTGGTGTAAATGTACCCTATGCCATGACGCCTGTGATGATATGTCTCCAGCCCCTATGCTTCGTGCAAATGTATTTTATGCTAATGATGCCTGATGCCAATACTATAGCTAGTCCTCTTGCCACCAAGAATTCTCCCCTAGTTCTCTAACCAAGTACCCACTTGAATCGCCCTCCCCTGATGACTCGCCTATTGGCAAAGAAAACCTTGCCTCCGCTACCCCCTCCTGGCTTCTCAGCCCCCTCCCAACACAGCGCCCCTTAGACTTACTGTGCTTCCCGCACCCTCCTCCTTCCTTCCATCTGACTCAGCACAGAAGCCAAAAAAACATCCGCAAGTACCACCCAGCTTCACCCACACCCATCCACCCCGGCCACATAGTTAATTTTGCCTATCAATCGACAATACTAACTCCATCCACAATGCCGAGGCAGCCCCCTCAGCTCTGGACAAAATCCATAAGCCTACGCCCGTCCCTCTATACTGCTTCCACACCTCCCCAGTACAGAGCCCATCATGCACAACAGACCTCTGCAGTCTTGACCTCTCACCTCTCAGAGATGTACATGGCACCTTGCTTGGGCATAGCATGCTTACACAGACTTCGATTCAAACTGGCTGGCCCCTCCAACCTTCCAAAGTTCAAATACCACCAGTCCCGTAAAGACAGGACTAAATCAATACCCCACGGACCAACTCCATGCACCACAGCTATCACTAAACCTACCTTCATCCTCCCACTGCCACTGCCCCGTCCAAGCCCTCACCCGACACTCCCATTTCCACCACCACCCACATCACCCCAACAGCACAGAACACATTCCATGTACACTCATAAATGCTCGCTCCATCTGTGCTCATGGCACGGACATGACCACTCACTGATCTTCTTCACGATGGCCACTGTCCCCACCACCATCCACAAAACATGTGACCTCCCACGTGTCACTAGACACACTCGGAAACGTACTATAGAACAAATGGAACCCACCGTCATGGCCTCCCTCGACACACTGCCCTACAGAACTAACTCTGAAGTCATTCTCTCGGCCTACAACACTGCACTCCTCAGCACTATAGACCAGCATGCCCCCCTCAAAACCACAACCCACAAAAAAAGTAACTACCAGAGCTGGTTCACAGAAGAACAAATTGCCCCTCAGAAACAAAAACTTGACCATGAACATCTATGGAGAAGAAACCCCACTGGAATGTGGCAGCAGAGTGTGCTGCAGTCAGTGTTTCCATTGCGACCAGAGTCTTTCTGCCATGTCCATTGCCAGGAGGGAGGAGCACGTTGAGCAGAAGCTGCCAGAGACCACTTTAAAAACATATTCTGGCCACGGAGTGGGCCGCTGAGTGTGGCAGCAGAGTGTGCTGCAGTCAGTGCAGTCCGTGCGTGTACGCGGAGTGAGCGGGTGACCATGGTGTGCACTACGGCGCTACTAACACGTCTGCAATAAGGTCATTTTCAACAAGCAGCGTTTTGACTAAACTGTGATGTAGCGTTTCTGAAATCAAAGTCCTGGAATTTGGTATGCTTCTTTACTTTATACTATAATCCTTTGACTCTAAGTACTTGGAATCCTGTGTACTCCTGATAACTACAGTCTGCTATTTCGCTACCTGTAGAATGAATTAGCAGCGGAGACCACAACGTAGTGGGGACTGTGGGCTGTTTAGCCTTTGACCCGCCGGCGGGGCTCACTTTCTTAAAGGGCCCAAAAATTTGTTAACTTTGCATTGGAAACTAAAATTCATTGTCCTGTGTGAGGACTGCAGGGATCAAGCCTTTGACTCACACCCAAAAAAACAGTTAACTTTGCATCAAGAACTAAAACAGATTTATTTTCCCGCTAGACCCCATAAACACTGCGTGAGGATTGCAGGCTTCAAGCCTTTGACTCACGCGGTGTGGAAACTTGAAGAAACCCCTGCCCGCTAATAAGGTAGGCTTTAGCCATTCCACTAGGGCTTACAAAAGAGCCATCCTCACCACTAAAGCCAACATATATAATGTCAGAATTACTGAAGCAAGCTCCAACACAAGTGAGCTCTTCAAAATTCTTAAAGGTATCAGTTTCCCTAAAAACAAACCCTGTTGCTCCCTCATTCAGGCAGCCCTAGGGATCAAAACCCACAACCCCAGGGACAACACCATTCTCAAAAAATCCTGCCTATCCCCTCGCTGTTGGCTCCCTTTGAATTCATCACTATTGTCACGTCCACTACCCCTGTTTCACTTCCCCTCTGTCCCTCAAAGAGGTGCTCACTACTAGCCAATGCCTGAAAGCCTCGAATACTATCTGCCCACATCTGCCCAGCCCACCTAGTCAAAATGTGTGCATAGTCGCTAGCCCCCACCATTGCCAACTTCATTAAAGCCTCCTTCGAGTCCAACACAGTACCCAGCTCTATTACAGAAGCAGAGTGTGGACAGAGTGTTTGGTGAGGACAAAGTAGGACAAACATGCAGCAGTCTTTTTTAATTCTCTACTCTTTTGGAGCTGGCATCAATTGCACCAAAGTACCGTTCACAGCGGAGTGTGGACAGAGTGTTTGGTGTTTGGTGGCTTGGTGGCCGACGTGGAAAGTTTAATAAACCTGGGGGATTCAGCCGTACCTGAGGAGTTCCGATTCATCTGAAGTAGGTTGATCCCAGCGACACTCATTTCATTCTATTATTTGACTGTCTGTCTCCCCTGTGTACTTGCTCATAGTAGAGAGACTATGCCTTCCACTGCCTATGACTTGAGGAGCGGAACTGCTAACGGAAGAGGTGGTCCTCCCATTCAGGTAGACACAGGAGGTTTGTCTGAGCACATATCTTCCTGAGGGAGGCCCGGTTGGGTGACTGCTACCTCAGTGCCAATGTTGACTAATGGGGGTTTATCTGACAACCTCAATTCGGATACACAGAGTCCCCCGTGTCATGTGATGGTGAATACCTCAGTGGGTGCAGACTCACGGTAGGCATGTTTGCCAGCACTGTGTGTCATGCTGATGAGGTAAATTGTAAGATTCCATGCCTCCATCCCGAATATGGTCTCAAACTGTACCTCGGAACAAACAAAATCTAATTTTCCTGGTACTAGATGGGAGATAACAAATAATTTGGAATATCCAGGTTCGTCGGATTACAATATAACTGCACAGTCTCTTATGAAACCTCTGTTTTTCATTTTTGGGAACTCTACAAATGAACATCTGTTGGTACATGCAGACGAAGTATCTTTGGGATGTTAATCCCCCTCTTTATTTGCAGCCCCAATCTCCCGTGATCTCTAACAGGGGTGGGGGTATGATATCCAACTTGGAGCAGGGTAATGGTTGAATCAGGGTGGGCTCATTATTTGATAAAAGACAGGAAACCCGGTGTTGTTCATCGTCCCAAGTGGGTCCACTTGAGGGTGGGGTTAATTACGATGCACACATCTCTGCCCCTTCCCAGTTTAATGTGGAGCAGAGGGGCTTTCCTTCCCAACATGTCTGCGCAAGAAATCCCGAAGCTAATCTTATGCCCAGAAGGTCTGTACTGGAAACTGAGGTTTACATTATAAAGGACCGTAGTCAGAAGACGGGTCTTATAAATGACATTCAATGTGCTGATGAGGAAGTTATTACTGAGGCTAGCTTTGTGGAAGCTTCCAGTCCACTTACAACTAACAACAAGTGTTTTAATTCCCTGGTTTCAGCTGCAAAAGAGGGAGTACCCTCAAGTAAACCATCATCCTTGTCCTATGGCAGTGCTCTGATGTCGACCCCTGCTTTGGATTCTATTCTACCGTTGATTAACAATTTGCATATTAGTCTAAATTTGGTCTTAAAAATATTTGCAGATGCACAGGAACATTTGTGGGTGCGGAGGGGGTGATCATTGGTCAACAATCTGCTTTTAGCATTCTTAATGATCAAATTCTATTACTAGAAGGTTATGTCAAGGGAGTTCATAATACCTACAATGATGGTGGATACAGTTGAGAAAATATTCCTGTCAATGCCCATAAAATCTCTGGCTTAGAGGAGAATATGTCACTAATTTTGGATCTGTTAAAGAAAAAGGTTGGTGATCTTGAGACTGACCTAAAGAAAATGTGTGTCTTGAGAAGAATGTTGTTAATGACAATGGCTATGGAAAGAATGGTTGAATTGGCCATTGAGGGAATGTGTTCAAATGCACTTCATGGTGTGCTCAATACTGGGTTTCACTAAGGCTCATCTACTATTGGGATTCAGAATGACTTGTCATTAACACCGGACAGTCCTTCAGCCCTTGTAGAAGTGGCTGCCAGATTTGAGATCTGGGAAGGGCAGGATTATACCTCCCGACTAGTGGTATAACCGCAAGAGGCTAGAGACATTTGTGAGGTGATTAGGTTTTTGAATACTAACGGTACAATCCCTAGGGGTAAAATATCTAGAGGCAAAGCTAATAATACAAAAAACATCTAAAAATATGCCTGCACCTAAGGTAAAGGGGCATAACTCTAAGATTAAAGGTATTAGACGATTACCAGAAACTAACGAGATTATAGATCTTAATCCAGAGGGTAACCACCTAGGGGGCTTGGTGAGTGACAAAGGGTCTCTGGGCGGATGCACCATCAGAGGATTTTGCATACTGAGAAGGCCAAACCAGGGCAGGTACAATTGAAACATAGATCCATTGACCAGGTGTCGACAAATACCATCCAGAGGTCCATAGACGGGACATGGGGACTGACCCCCGTGTTGATTGCCTGATGGAAGAGACGAACAAACAGGTTTCTAACATCCCATTAAAACCTAATACGGTTGTGCCTTTAGGGACCAAGGTAGTGGGTGCCAGTTGTCCTGCACGATTCAATAAAAAATAAATGTGTTTGTAAATTTGGGTACTAGAAAAACCCTGACTGGAAAATTCTGCTGAAAATACTTTTAATGTTGATGTGGTCTCGGGTAACTGCTCTGCCATGACTGATGGTAGGATGGGGACGGGGTGGGAAGTGGATTCACCAATCTCTCTGAGACGGTTGTCATTTTGGCCGGGGTGGGTGGATATGTGACGGATTCTGAGATTATGCTTGCTAAGGGTAGTTGCTGCTTCTCTAAAATCATAGGGTGGAGTTTTAGTAATCCATCTAGTGGGCAGAGTGTTCTTAATAGGTCGAAGTTGTTGGACATTTTTCAAAAGATCCTGCCACTTAGACCATTGATATCAGAATATATTGATTGAATAACTCTACCCAGAGTAAAGAATAATTGTATGGCCTCCCACTTTCAGTCTGAGATAGTGCCTAACATGTTGTGGGAACAGAGATATAATATTCAACTACTGGGATACGAACTGTGTGCGATAACATCATTGACGGAAACAGAACAACTTTTGGCCTATCAGCATCCGGGCCTTATGGCAAGGGATGTGGTTTCTCCTACCACAAAAAAAATATGTATTCATCTGAGTCTACTGTTGCTTTAATCTCAAACTTTGTACAGGCAGGCCAAGATTGATCCTGGGTAGAATCTGCCCTAAAGACCTTTGACATTATCAGACAGGGTTTTGTTATTGATATTTGATATTTTATCTGTATCATGCTCATATACATGTATTTCAGAGCACGACGAGGCAAGGTAGTGGAACCAGGGAGAACAATAAAAATGATCTTACCAGGCCCAGTGACATTGATACCACACAAGTGCAGGGGAGAGTGAAGGGGGTAGTGCAAGGGGTTAGGGGGGAAGTAGAAAGTGCTGTGCATAGGAATGAAAAACAACAACACATGCTAGTGCAGACAGCATGTGGCAAGTGCGAGGTTTAAGGCCCAGACCTGGGGTGTCTGATAAGTTCAGGGAAAGGAGGGAACTGGAGGGTTACAGATACAGATCCAAAGTGCAATGGTTGCCAGCGGGCAGTGCGGTTGCGTGGCATGATGGAAAGTACCTGGGCCCAAAATCAGAGGGTAACCAGGTGCACGTTGCCTAAGCAGAACAGTTCAATGGGAGAGACGAGGGGAGAAGGCAAAAGCAAAGAGGTTTTGAGGTGCTTCTGCAACCGGAGATGGTTCACCTCAAGTTTCAGAGTGGCAGGGAGGCTGTTCCAGAGAGAAGCCCCAGACAAAGATATGATCTACTGCCAGCACGTTTCTTTGAGTATCGACTGACCCTGAGGGAGTTGGAGTAGGAGGAGCGAAGAGCTCAAGAGGAAAGGTATTTGCACAGGGAGAGTTGAAGGTATTTTGGACTGAGACCCCAGAAAGCCTTGTGGACAAATCAAATTTCTTGAATGTAATCCTTTCAGCCACTGGGAGCCAAAGAAGAGATTCCAGGGCTGGAGAGATACGATCCCAGGGTTTGAGACCTAGGACAAGTCTTGCAGCCTCTACTGGATGAGTTGCAAAGGGCGGAGGGTACAAGCAGGTAGATTTAGAAAGAGGTTGTTGCAGTAATCCAGCCTAGAGAGAACCAGGGCTCAGGATACAGTGAGCGTCTGGGGAATGAGAGGAAAGGCAGAATATCTCTGAGGAGGTGCAGTTGAAAGCTTGACTTTTTAGAGACATCAGCGATGTGGGCAGAAAAATAAAGCATGGAGTCTAAGATGACCCAGAGGTTCTTAGCCTCACAGGTGAGGGTAGGTGGAGGGCCAAGGGAGGCAGGCCAGAGAGTGACAGTAAAGGAGGGTGTAGGTGTGCCGATGAGGAGGATTTCCATTTTACTGGCATTAAGGCAGAGCTCGTTGGTGGCACACCACTCATGAATAGCAGACAGGCAGTCAAAGATGAGAGAAGGAGAAGAGGTGGCTGAGGCAAGCCTGAAAATGAGTTAAGTGTCATCCGCTTAGCACTGGAAATTGGAGGAAAGAGAGGCAATGCGATGGGCAACAGTTGTCAGGTATTGGTTGAAAAGCCAGGGAGAGAGGTTAGACCCATGTGGAACACCACAGATAGAAAGGGAGCTAGAGGAAAGGAAGGACTCAAGTTGGACCTGGGAGGGTCGATCAGAGAGGAAAGAAGTCAGCCAGGCCAGAGCCCCATCAGTGATACCTAGGTTGTCACAGAGATAATTGAGCAGGATGGTATGGTTGACTGTGTCGAAGGCAGAAGAGAGTAGGATGAGGACAGAAGTGATGTTAGAGTCAAGGTTGGAGAGTAGGTCTTCACAAATGCTCAGGAGAGCAGCTTCCATGCTTCTGGCAGCTCTAAAGCCAGATTGGTGGTCATGGCAACCACCAACAGAATCAGAGTGGAGGTTAATCTGTGAGATGGCCAGCTTTTCAAAGAGCTTCCCCAGAAAAGGTGTGATGGAGATTGGGTGATCTTTCTTTTATTTATTTTTTATTGGCATTTAAGAACACAAAGAAGAAATAAACAGTGAGCACTAGTTTGCTTACAGTCCCCATTGCCCTCCGTCCCCATCCCTGGTACACCCCCATCATCCCCAATATAGACATTGTCCATGATATCCAACTAGTTAGTGTTCTGTACCTTAGTTTACAACCATTGTATACTCAATCGTTAGCATCAATGGGATTGCTCTGCCACAGCACATTTATTGCCCCCATGTCTCTATATCATACTCCTATGACTTTAGCATTCAACATCTGGCGTGGTTGGCACATCCTCTGAGCCTTCTGCTTGTCGGATCAAAAAGTGCATGTATGCATCCAACATGGTGCCTACCTTACTTTGGCTACAATTCAGAGATCCCCAGCCACTTTCCATGTCAAAACAATACATTACGTCAAGCTGCCATTGGGAGTGATTTGGGCTCCTCCTTCCCCTCCACTGTACTGCCACCTGCCGCTTAGCCAATGTGAGTACTAGCAAACTGAACAATCTCCATGTGTGCCTGAGGACCTCCTTGGTGTATCCCAGCAAGCCTATTAACAGATCTGGGTTTATCGGTTGACCTGTGACACCGCTAATTGTGTGAAATACATCATTCCAGTACTGTTCGGTGGCCGGGCAGTGTCAGGATACATGAATGAAGTCTGCCTGTTTGGCATTGCACTTTTTTGCATCTTCCTGTTGTCCCTGGGAAGTATTCTTTTAGTTTAGCCGGCGTGTAATAAAACTGATGAATGTATTTTAAGTGAATGAGCTTATACCTTGCATTAATAGCTCCCCTTTGGATCCCCATACAGCAGTATATCCATACCTCATCTGGGATGTTTCTCCCCAAAGATTTCTCCCATTTCACCTTAGGTGAGGATCGGACCCTGTTCCCAGCATGCATGTACATATTATACAATACGGATGTCACCTTCCTTCTCACTATGCCTTGTAACAGTGTATCCAACAAGGGGGAGACCTGGGGTTGATCCGGGAGTGTGGTGAATATTTTGTGCAATCTCACCCATAGGCGGAAGTATGTGAACATATCCAGAGCTGACATTGCCCACTTCCCTTTCATTTCCTCCAGAGTTATAAATTTCCCTTCCGGGAAAAGGTCCCCAAAGTTGGTCTCCCTAGCCTTCTCATCAAGGAGCCAAAGCTAGATTCTGCAGTGATCGGGATTCCAGATACATGTACCACAGAGAGTGAATATAGAACCTCCCCTTTATTTATGTTCTAGGCGTGTCCATGCCCTACAGGTCACCTCTACTAAATTTCGTGCTGAGTGTGCCCTGTCGGGTGCTGTCAGTATCACTGACCTTAGGAGTTTTGGAGCAGCCACTGCTCTCTCTATCTCCCTATGTCTCATACCATTGTTTAAGATATCCAGCCTGTGCCACATTGTAATCTATTTCTGAGTCGGGAAGCGCTAGCCCCCCTTCGGGAATCAGCACGACCAATTTATCCCATGATACTCTAGCATATTTACCCTCCCACAGGAACTGCGTGACCACTGACTTTACAGTGCGAAAGTATTCCTTGGACACTGCTATTGGAGCGTTCAGGAATACGTTAAGGAATCTAGGGAGTAGTGTCATTTTAATGAGGGATATTCGGCCATATAAATTAAGAGGGAGATTTTTCCAATCCTTCATAGCCATTCGGGCCTAATCCTGGACCCTCAGATAATTGCTATGGTACACCACAGCATCATCCCTGGCTACGTTGATTCGCAAGTAGCGAGTCTCAATTATGTGCCACTGAAAACCCCAACCGTCCTGATATTGTTCGACCGTTTCCGTCACTGGGACAAGCACCGATTTAGAGGCATTCACTTCCAAAAATGATACCTCACCAAAGATTTGAACGTCCCCCATTATTGGGTCTAGGTTGACTTTGGGGTCCACTGATGAACTGCACCATGTCATCCAAATATAGTGAAATTACAATCCTTTTGTTGTTTAGCTTCACCCCCCCGGTGTATTTGTAGGTCTCGTATCTGTTCGGTGAAAGGGTCAATTGCCAAAGCGAAAAGCAATGTTGAGATCGGACATTCTTGTCGGGTTCCCTTCTCAAGGGTCATTGGTGGTGTTGTCAGACCATTTACCTGTGCCCTGGCCACCGGCTGTGCATACAGTAGTTTGTCCATGGCAATGTAATACACACCCATTCCCATTCATTCCAATACAGCGAACAGAAACGCCCATTTGACCAAATCAAATGTATCTTTGGGTGGTACTGCTACCATCATCCCAAATATTCTCTGTAGACCGTATGAGGATGGCAGTCCCGGGATGAAACCAGTCTGGTCAGTCTGAACCATCACTGACATCAATGGTGATAATCTTGATGCCAGGATCTTTGCCAGAATTTTATTGTCTATATAATTGAATGAGATGGAGCGATAGGATGAGCAATCGCTGCTGGGTTTATCTGGCTTTAACAAAACCACAACCACCGCCTCCCTCTCTGTATCTGGCAGAGACCCATTTTCAAGGCTTTGCTGATGCATTCCCAGAAGGTGGGGGCCTAGCGTGTCAGCAAAATGTTTATAAAATTCCACCGTGAACCTATAGAGTCCTGGTGATTTTCCATACGGTAAAGATTTGATGGCGTTCAGCACCTCAGGGAGTGCCAGGGGATGGCTTAGCTGCTCCCTGTGTTCCTCAGAGCACCAGTGTAAAGCTACCTACCCCAGATACCCCTCTATGTCCGCCTTTGAACCCCGTATCTGGGATGAATAGAGATGAGTGTAAAATTTAAAGAACTGCTGTATTATTTCGGCATCCTCGAATCGGTCCCTACCCTGTTCATCCACAATGGCCATCGTCCTACCTTTCAACCCGTCCTTCTTAGTCACCCTAGCTAAAGTTTGGCCAGGTTTAAGCCCTTCCCCGTATTGGTGTATGTTCATCTGATTATTGACATACTTCACTTCCCGGAGAGCAAGCTCCTGGAATTCGGAGATCGGGGGATAGGTGGCCGAGCAAGAAGGGTTAGCTGTGGGTTTCTTGAGAAGAGGGTGCACGAAAGAGTGCTTCAGAGGGGAGGGTAAGGCTCCCGAGTCGAAGGAGAGGTTGCAGAAAATCGGCCAGGACAGGAACAAGGGTGTCAATGTGGTCCTTGATGGTTTTGGAGGAACAGGGAAGAACCTGTTTTGACAGACCTCCATAGATCGGATTTGTCTAGAAACCTTGTCTGGGGAGAAAAGAGGAAAGGAAGAGAAAGAGGGTGGGGGGACGACTGCAGGAGGGACAGAGTTCTCAGATGGAGAAGGGAGAAGAGGGGGAGGGGACAAGAGGGTGGACAGGATGTCCTGGGTATTAGAGATGAAGTGAGAGGCAAGGGCCGTGCAAAAGGCCTGGGAGGCGACAGGAGAGGTAGAGACTGCAGCAGGGTTGGCCAGCTCCTTGCAGATATTGAGGAGTGTGGTTGAGTTTTTAGATGCTGCAGAGACACGGGCTTGGATGTGGGCTTTCTTCTTAGTATGGACAGAGAGTCGGTATTGCCTTTGGAGCAGGCGGCAGGCGAGTTTGTAAGATGAACAAGAAGTCCTCCATTTCCTCTCAGCCATCCTGCAATTATGTTTAAGGGTAGCTACGTCAGAGTCATACCAAGAATTGCGCTTGGCTTTGGGCTGCAAATGGATCCTGATAACAGGGGATAGAGCATCAAGCGTGTCCGAGATAGAAGAGTAGAGCATGGAAAGGGCTGTGTCAGGATATGAGTCAGCCGGAGGAGGGGCAGTGAGGAAGGTGGCGGCGAAAGCCTCAACTGACACACACTTCATGGGCCGGATGTCCGAGGAGGTAGGTGGCAGTGTTGGGGTTGGCTTGGCCTGTGGGGGTAGAGAGGGTGAGATAGGAAGCGAGGAGGGAGTGATCGCGCCAGGAGAGAGGGTGGTCAGACGGATGGAGTGGGGGAGGTAAGAGGAGATCAGAGCATCAAGTGTGTGCCATGCAGAGTGTGTCGGGCCAGAGGGGAGGATAGAAAGGGAGAGGGAATCGCAGAGGTCACGAGAGAGTACAGACGAGGAACAGGGAGAATCTAGATGGATATTGATGTCACTAAGAAGGAGGAGTTGAGTTGTTGAGGCCAGGAGGGTGGAGGAGAGGTCTGCTCACTTAGAGAGGAAAGAAGTGATCTGACCAGGAGGCCGATAGATAGTAGCCACTCTAAGAGAGAGGCCAGGAGAGAGAGAAAGCCTGCAGACAAGGCATTCAACAGAGCAGTGGGTCTGTTTGGGAATGATAGAGGCAGGAATCCACTCAGGGAGGATCAGGGCTACACCCCCTCCGGACCGGGTGGATCTGGGTGTAGAGAGGATCTTGTAACTGACAGGGAAGAGAGTGTGAAAGTTTGTGACAGAGCTGGCCATCAACCAAGTCTCGGTGAGACCGATGGCATCAAGGTCGAATTCTTCAAGGAGGCGGCAGATGTCAGAGGAGTGTTTGACAGCAGGGTGAGATGTGAGAGTGGCAAGATGAAGAAGGTTACAAGTCTTAAAGGCCTTCCAGGGAGGGTAAGAGAGGGGAAGGTAGACAAGGGGGGCAGAGGGGAGAGACAGGGAAGCAGGAGAGGGGAGATTAAAAGAAATTGATGATGTGAGGGAAGCACCTATCAAAGAGTAGGAGATTGGCCTGAGGGCCTTGGACCATGAGGGTGCCATTTAGGTAGACATTCATTATGACCTTAGATGAGACAAACAGGGCCATGAGAGCTTCCCAGTGGGTGCCACCATTAACGGGAGAGGAGGAGATAGGACAGATCACAGAGATCATATGAAGAGTCCATAGATCTGGCGAAGGAACAACAAAGAGGATGAGGTGAGGGTCTGTCTGGAGGAAGTGCTGGAGTAGGTGTCAGCAATAGGGAGATCAGGGTTGGAGGCCAAGATATACTTTTTGAACTTCTTCCTACCAGATTTAGTGACAAGGGAAGGATAGTCAATGGAGAAACAGTTGGAGAAGATAGGAGAAACAGAAAGTGCCATGGGAGAGGTAGAGAGAGAGAGAGGGGGTTAGCGGCAAAGAATAGAACAAGTCAAACGGTCCAGTCAATGGGACAGTAGGTTACAGAAAAAAGCATGTTATACAAGCAAAAGGGCACAGCACGTTTGCAAAACACAGTTAGATTCAAAATTAATCTAAATGCAAAAACACAGCTAGATTTGAAATTACACCTGAATCAGATGTTAGCAATGGGTGCAAAACGCAATGCAATCAGGAGTTTAAACATGGAAGACAATCAGAGAAGGAAAGTGAAAGTCAAGAGAGGGTAGGAGTGTGTCCTGAAGGAGGCAACTAACCCCTGTTTATGGAGGTGTGAAAGTCATGGTAGTCCAGGTTTATTTGAGGTGTGAGGTAGCAGCATCATGGAAGCTCATGTGCAGGAAAATCCCAAGCAAAGTCCAGGCAGTGGACAGGGAGCAGACAGGGGCCTTATAATGAATTGATAATGATGTGTTATTTATATAGCACCTTAATCCAAAGCGCTTTACAGAGCACATATTTACATACAATATTATGAAGTGGGCCCTTGATGTGCAGGCCGGCTAAAGCCTGCCGGCACCCAGTTGGTCAACAAGAAGGCACACTGTGGCCAATGGGAGTGCAGGATAACAAGGAAGTTCAGACTCACTGACCAGAATCACAAAGAAAAGGTGGTGGCCATCTTAAAAGCTTTGTAAGGTCAGCAGAAAATTAGGCAGCAAACGTGGGTAGTCAAATAACAGCTAACACCCCTTACATTACCAATGTGAATTGTATTACAAGGAATGCTCATGGTTTGACTAATTTGAAACATATATTTCAGAGATAAGTGGGTTTTGGTGGTCTGAATGTTTTTATGTTTCATGAGACTATGTCTACCTCACATTTTGAATTGGAGGGGTACTGTACTTTTACTAGCCCAGCAACCAAAGCTAACTCGGGTCGACCAAGCAGGGGCTTAGCTGTAGCTGTTGATTCTAATCTCAATGTGAGCTGTGAGGTGGTCCATGTCTCGGAAGGGATTTTGGCAATTAAAGTCACTTTGTGTGCATCTACTACATCTAACCTCTTGGTCAACATGTACTGGAATGCTGCTAAAGTTAAGTTAGAGGTTATTCAATCACATTTGGCCAGTCTGTTCGAGGACTGGTTTGTAGGGGGAAATGACAATTGTATTATTCTTGGAAGGGACTTTAATTCCAATTGTGCAGAAGGGGCTAAATGGAATATCTGTAATGCCCTCTCAGAATAAATACTCCCAAAATCGGGCCTGTTTGTAAAAGTAAAAGTAAACTAACCCTAAAATAAGTCATAAGGAAATTGTTATTTCCAAAATGGCAATCCCAGTAGAAATGAATATTGCTAGGGAACACCTCCTACACAAACTGTTTGTCAGAGGTTAGTGGCCGGAACAGAGTGAGCAGATCTGGCTGCAGGAAATAAGGCCTATTACACCAAGCTCTTAGTGAACTGTACATGGCCCCAAAAGCTAAAAAGGAGCAGACAAAAATTGCCAGGATAGCGGCCTACCTATACCTCCACATAGGAGTAATGCAGGAAAAGTATGCAGAAAATAGAATTCTGGTTAAATCTATTAACCACTGCAATCTTGCTTATGATTCTAAATGTCCTCATAACTTGATGGTAGAATAAATGACTCGAAGAGTATTAAGTGGGAACAACATTGCATTACTGAAGAGGCAGGGTCTTCTACTAATGAAGTATAAGAATGCTAAAAAAAGGTGTGTCAAATTCATAGGCATTTGATTAAGTCTCTGAGGGTGGTGGGTACATATGAGGGACAGCCAATCCATGTTGAAATATCTATGTAATGGCCTGGAGGGGATATGTTGGGATATTTTAAATCATACTTTGGGGAATTAAGATAGTATGAGGGATCCACCTATTTTGGAGTCAGTCTGGGTAGAGTTGTATCTGGCTAAGTATTCTCTTGTGGCTCCCTTTTGTGATATGAATGATCCTTCTACTGGACCAGTCAGTGAGGGGGAGTGTCTTTGGCTTGAGGAGTATATAGAGTGGGCCATTAAGAAACGGAAACCGTCTCAGGCCGCTGGCCCTAATGGGATTCCTCCTTTTGTTCTGAAGAAAGATCCTCCTTTGTGGGCGCGGGTACTGAAACCATTAATTGATTACATTTTTAAGATGCCATGTAATTCCTAGTACTTGGATGCAATCCATTTCAATACCAATTTTTAAGAAGGGTGATCCTCAGAATGCTAAAAACTATAGATCCATTGCGTTGACAGATGCTACAAGTAAGGTGTTTGCACTTCTCCTTCTGAGTGATTTTAATTCCTGTATTAATCACTCGAATGCTCTCTCTAGATTTCAAATTGGGTTTAGGAAATGCATGGCACAACTCTTAATGCGACTCTCCTTGCCCAACTACTGTATGGAACTAAGTACAATAAAGAAGGTCCCATATATATGGCGTCATTGGACATGATGAGTGTGTTAGATTGTGTTGTTAAACTAAATTGTTAAAGTTGAATGTTCCATTGAAACTGGTAAAGTTAGTTGCTTTGTTGCACAATAACAGTTCTGTACAGCTACGCCTAACTAAGGAGGGGTCGCTTTCCAGAAAGATCATAACTAGTATCAGCTTAAAACAGGGCTGTGGACTGGCTCCAACCCTGTTTATTCATGTTAGTGATGTTGAGTCTTTGTTGCATGTTTCCAACATATTTGCAGCCAGGCTGGGGCACTTTGGAATACACTGGCTTAACCCCCTACCACCTCATTACGAGGTCCGCTCGCAGGACCCACTAGAACACCTGTTTTTTTTACCAGATGTCCTTAGCGGGTCCCGCAAACGGTCCAGCCCGCTAACAATGGGCCCGTTGATAGCATGCTCCCCATTCCCATTGAGCCTTATTGGGGCTCCAATGGGAATGGGGATGGACCGGGTCCAGGTTCCCTGAATAGGGAAATACCGGGCCCTCCAAGGTCGGAATGACCCGGTATTTCCCCATTCAGGGAACCCGGACCTGGTACCCGGAATGGGGGTAGCCATGCTTCAAAAAGTGGCATGGTTACCTCCTTCCTCATAATGAGGCCCATTGACTACTAAATACAAAAATTGGCTTAGCCAAAATAAGGGTTCTGTGAATAATGTTAATCGGAACTCTATATTGAATCTACTTTGTGAAAATGACACTAGGAGGTTTTGGTCCTATTATAGGTGCTATCTGGCTGACACTGTTTCCCGAACGCTATTATGGAGAAAATGGTGACTAGATACCATGCTTCTTCACTTTATTAAAGAACTATATAGTGACACATCTGTAGTTCTGCCATTGGATAAAGAGAGCTAATTCCCACAAGGTCAGCACTAATGTAGGTTTGAAGCAGGGGTGCGTTTTGCCCCCCCTGCTCTTCAACCTATATGTGTCTGATCTGGATGATGTTTTAAGGGGGTGCACAATTTTCTCCTCAGAATTGGTGTTGAGCATACATCTTGGTTAATTTATGCAGATGATACAGTGTTCTTTTCATGCACTTTATAGTTTTGCAACAGATAATCATCTTAGTATTAACATTAATAAAACAAAAAGAATGAAGTAAGCGGGAAAAAACAATTTCATCTGAAAACTGAATAATTTCATTCTTGAAGTCGAAGATAGCTATATTTGCTGATGATTTTATCTTCTTTGACAGAACTGCACAGGGGTTTACAATCTAAATTAGATATTTTTGGTCAGTATGCACTTGCCAACAGTCTGTATCCTAATAGAGCCAAATCTAGTGTTGGTATCTTCTCAAGCTCTCCCAGGTCAAATACTATGAGTTGGATATTGGCTATGAGGGATTGGAACGAGTTACATCTCTTAAATATCTGGGGTATAATTTTCCAATAAAGCTTCTCTGGAGATGTGGAGGTCTATTTCGTGTGGAAAACTGTGCACCCTTTCTTCACAGATGAAATGTCTTTTCTCTCGGGTAGGTACATTTTCTATTTTACCTATATTGAGATTCTACAAGATGAAGATTGAGCCTGTATTGTTGTATGGTGTAGATACGTGTTTGATAGATATAGGACATCTTTTTGAATGTTATCCAGGGTAAACTTTGGAAGGGGGTTCTGGGTATTTCACTGAGTATTCTGAATGCCATTATTCATTATGAGTTTTGTTTGATATCCTTAAAGGCTCGCTTTTCATGGAGACCGTTGATGAACTATGCTAAAATCATCCAACCAACAGTAAATTCATTCTATTGTGATCTGATTATAATCATGAGGGATGCCTCATTGGAGTCAGTCAATTGCTTTAAAGCTAATATGTTAGATCTTCTGAAGGCAATTGGAGCTTCAAAATCAGATTTAGTGCAGCGTCCTGTGAGCATCAAGCAAAACATTTTTTTATATGATTGGTCGGTTACTATGGATATGATAAGCAATTATTCTTTGGTGATGACACGCAGGTCCTCCTCAAACTCCCTGTCAACTATGAACTAGACTCAGACAACATCAACCCCATCTATAGCATCATCCATGCCTGGATGGCAACCCAGCATCTCCATCTGAATAATGACAAAACAGAGCTCCTTTTTGTGGGCTCCCACACCACCTCAAACACTTCAATCCTGCCTTTACCTCATTCTACATCAATGGGAACTTGACCCCTGTGTCCTCCCATGTCAAAACTCTGGGGTATACCTCGACACAGAACTAAACACGCAGAAACATGTCAAGGCAGTTGCCTCATCCACTGCCTACTCTACCAAACTTATCAATCCCTCTAAGAAATTCCTTACTAACAACAGCTGCCTCACCCTAGCCAGGGCTATCATTGGGAATAAACTTGATTATTGCAATGATTACTGGCTGGAACATCAATGAAAAATATCAACAAATTACAGCTGATCCAAAACAACGCCCTCAGAGCAGCCAGGGGCCTGAAACCTTCTGACGTCTCACAAATTAGACGCAAGGCTCATTGGCTCCCCAGTAAGGCACAAATCAAATTCAAACTCCTTGCCATCACCCATTGCTGCCTTCGCAACACTGCTTCCCTATATCTCACTCACTGCATCACAAAAAACACAATGCATGCAGATTACGCTCCTCCTCCTCTACCTCACTACTCACCCCCAGGTGCAATAGATAGAGAGCTAGAGTTTCCAGTTTCACTGCCATCATCCCCACCCTGTGGAACTCCTTACCCCCAAATATACCCTTTTCAGAAAAAAATAAGGCCCTGTTTAATAAATACTCTTGACTGCTTCACATGCATTAGAATTTCAGAAAAACTACTACTGCCTCCTCTATATTACTACAATATACTGTTCCACTGGTAAACCACTTGTAACACCTATTACTGTACTGCAGCCCATCTGTAACACTTATTACTTGCACTGTACCATTCTTCCAGCAGCGTGATACCTCCGGGTATGGGCCCTATCAAGAAATACAATAAATAAAATTAATATATAAAATGTATCATTTGTTTTGCACCAGCATCCTCCCCCCCAACCATCCATCCCACCCAAAAAGTAAAAGAAAAGGTTTGCCAATAGCTAATTCATTTTAATAAATGTAGTTAACAATTGCGAGTGTTCTATTATAAAAACATGGTGGGATCACACAGCAGACCAAAGTGTGTGTTGAGATTTGTCCATTTATGTGGATGTAGTTAGGCATCACTCCAGTGCAGTGAACAGAGGGAAACAGGAAGTAGAAGTGGTATACTTTTTATCCCACTTGATGCCTGCAGTGCATGACATAACCGCCACCATTATATTTTGTCCTGCAAGAATGTTTCTCTGTTTTCACTTCCTTCGTTTAGTGGGCACATGTCCGTGGAGTTTGGGAGGGGGAAAAAAGACAAAGGACCTCCAGAGATCCATAATCTCATATCTCCAGTAAGAGACCTAGGGCCTCATTACGAGTTTTGTTGCAGCCATGCCCTAAGTAAGGGCATGGCTGCCTCCAAACTCGGGTCCGAGTTCGTGGTCCTGAATGGGGAAATACCGGGCCATTCCGACTTTGGAGGGCCCGGTATTTCCCCAGTCAGGGAACCCGGACCATCCCCATTCCCATTTGAGCCCCGATAGGGCTCAATGGGAAATGGGAGAATGCTACCAACGGGCCAATTAATGACGGGCCCTTTGTTAGCATACTGGTCCCTTCACGGGACCCGCAAAGGACGTTTGGTCTGACCAGACGTCCAGAGCGGGTCCCGCGAGGGAACCTCGTAATGAGGCGGTACGGGATTAACAGCGCCAGCACCTTTACCGGCGGTGTTAACCCCTTACCGACTCACTTCTAATGAGGGCCCTAGTCTCCAAATATTTGTTGGCATAGGTAATTAGATGTGCCAATGCATCCCATCACTTGCACCCAAAAAAAATAAAAAATTATAATATGTACCCTAATCACAACTATCCTTCAAACAGGGATAGAAATTATTAATTATCATTTTACACATTTCACAATGACAGACCCTTTAAGGGCACTAATGAGGAAATGTGCTCCCAGCATAGCCGTGAGTGCAGAACGCTTACTAAAGCATGCAAGGGGGGCTGGCCATCACATTATTTGTGCTGCAGCACAGTCTCTGGGAAATGTACTGATCATCTTTGTGAATGAGGTGACCTGCACATTTCTCAAAGCAATGCAAATAAAAAATGCACCGTTTGGGCATTTTGAATTGACATTACTTTTTGTCACTTTGGCACTGGAAGTTTTTTAAAGATTACAAATGTTTGTCAGCTGCAAATGCTGGTTTGCATATTTAAGAAACAACCAAGTGCAATCCATTAGTAATTTGGATACTTTGCTTTCTTGCAGCATCCCTGTCGGGAATAGTTATAAACTTTGGCCCTATTCTATTAACGTGATTGTTTGTGTTCTTTAAATATATGCTGGCAGGAAAAGGTCAGACCTCTTTAACCCAAAGTTCACAGCAACATTTCACCAGAATGAATTTGTCATGAGCTTAACTAGTATCTGTCATCAGAATCTCGTAAAGGATCTGCCGAACCAGAATCACCTGAATGCAATGAAACTTTGGAAGATTCAGATTTCGTTCAAATGTATTCACCCAGGCCTAGACAACATAGAACTATTTAAGGACGATGAAGGATCACATCAATAGAATCAGTGGCATCAAATATAAGTTAAAGAAACAAAGGCAATAGTGATTAATCGTGTGGTAGCCTGAATCTTAAAGGGATCAACTTTAATTTGAAAAGTGATTCAGACAGTGAGTGACAATGCTACACAAAGGCGAGATCTACAACCAACAAGTGCTTTCTCTTTAATATCAGTAATGGTCACTCATTCAACCAATGGGCCTCATTACTCGCTAGGGGGTAAGGGTTTACCGGTACCGGTAAACCCTTACCGCCTTACTACGAGGTCCCTTTGCGGGACCCGACCTTAACGGCTGGTTTTACCAGCTGTTAAGGAACGGGCCCACTAAGGGACCTTGGTGCTAATTACGGTACCGCATTTTGCGGTACCGTAATTAGCGCCTTCCCCATTCCCATTGAACCCTATGGGGGCAAAAATGGGAATGGGGAAGTGCCTTGGTGAATGGGGAATTACCGCCCCCGCTCACCTTGGAGTAGGGCGGTAATTCTGGCATCCACCAAGGCGGACACAGTAAAATACCGGTGGCAACCAAGGCGCTAATATGGTTACCGCCTACCGTGTAATAAGGCCCAATATCTTTTTCTTGACTTTGTCAGGCTGGTGGACATTTAAAGGAGGAACACAACAGTGGCATTGCTCTGGTTAACTTCTTGTACCTAAGCCATTCAAGACGAAAGCAGTGGCTGATGATTTGACATTATATATATCAGTAAGATTCAACATGCTATTTTCTCATGGAAAAGATACAATTGATTCATAGTAGCCTTCTCAAATAGATTGGCAGTGTATGATCAGTTGGATCAGAGAAATTCAAAGACTCAGGAGCATTAGAAACATTACACTATGTTATGTTAGGGATTTTGGGATTATTGGCCCTGTTTGTGGTCTCTGTGGACATGGTTATTTCAAGTTGGGCTGACCTCACGGATGTCTTATGAGAAGTAGCATTGCCATTTCCATTGTCATTAATGAGAATATTGAGTATGGGTAGTTGGCCAAAGGTGGTCAGGTTTTGGGCCAGGAATGAATCCTGGGTGCCAGTGAAGATATGGGTTGGTTCATTTGTGATCCTTACAGTGGATGTCAGGGACCCAGAAAGATTTTCTATCACCTTCCTGTCTGAGACTGGTCATTGAAGTGCAATATGAGCATTTGTTAGATTCCGGATTGGTGATTTCAGGGGTTACTGTTGGTTCACAGGCCTCTGGAAGGCCTGCAAAGTTGTTAGAGCAAAAGGTGTGCCATGCAGTCATGGCAGATGGATCGGGAAACCAAAAACACTAGCCCTCTTCACATGCCTGCCAGTCCATGGTTGTGATTTTGTATACATATGTCTGTGTGATATCTTAAGTGTTCTGGAGTGGAAGTGTTTCCATCACATGAACAAGACATAATTTGGTCCACAAATCTGGTGTCGTTGAGGTATGCTGTCCTTGCTAGTTATGTGCAGGCTGCTGGGTTCACATTTAAAGTCTCTGATGAGTAGTACCTAGCCCCACCCAAGAAGGTTTGTAATAATACACAAATAATAAAATGATACATTTAAGCAAATTACTTGTAACTGGAAATGGTGTATTACCAACAAAGAATGAAATAAAATACAGTAACAAGGCAGGTGGATGAAAGTAGAGATTGCCGCTGTGAACCTTAATGTAGTAAATGCCTGTACCAGCTCTTACCTTAATATAGACAGTCATACCAATATTCATTTTGACTTGACAGGCTTCTGTCTGGTAACCGGGGACTGACCCCAATGCTTGGACCTTTCAATATGGAGCCAGCAAAGTTTGACTGTGGTGTGCTGATGAAGAACATGCATGAACCTTATTGTGGGAAACATTCAAATGGATAAGACATTTACTGGGGAGCAAGACTTATGACATTGACTAGAGATGCTCGCTTCTGGGATGCACATAAAAAAGGACCATTTTGCAGTGCATTTTCATGATGCCTTGGCCCACAAAATATGTCAGTACGTTTCAGGAGTCTGGCCAGAAAGCACAGGGCAAAAGCTATACCTCAGAGTATGAACTGTAGATTAAGGGATATACGCGAGGTAACACAAGCACATAACAGATACATACCAAGCTAATTTGAGTTGAAACAGGTAGTCATAGGAACTGTAGGGGCAGGAGCTGGCGGTAAGCAAAGAGACTCAGAGAAAGCAAAGGCATGGAAATATACTGGGCAACACGGTTTGATCAGAATGAAGGGTGTACTGAAATATGATAAGTGGTCAGCAGGGATTAAGGAAAGCCATTGGGAATAGTACCAGCAGATTACTCTTAACAATCATACTGCAGCATCATGGGCGTGGTGTGCCAAAGAGACTGTTGCACTCAGTGTAAGGGTAAAACTAGAGACCATAAACTGAGGCAGGTAAGACTCCAATGACCTATACAAAGGCAACAGACATCTTTCCCTTTTCAGATCTGAACAGAGACCAGCACAGGTATCACACTGTAAACGGATACAGAGCGGAGACACAACAGTAGACTGAGATGTAATACAGGAGCGTTGAAAGAAATAACCAAGTACAGGACAGGTAGAAAAACAAAGTACAAAGCAGAGACTGTAATACCAGGAAAAAGAAAGCAATAGGCTCAGACAAGACAGGTTGCTGCCAACCCAGCCAATGGGAGGGGTTCATGAAACTCAGTGCACTTAAGAGCAAGCACTACAACTATGGACTGATGTCTAGTAATTGGACAAGCAAGAAACAAACAGGAAAGCTTAATAGTGGAGGTTGCTGCTAACTCAGAAAATTCTGTTCTTTGGATAACTGGAGCAAATGACAATAAAGCAAGAGACTGGGATTGCAGAGAGAACGAGAGAAAACAGCATTGGTAGAAACATGATGAGGCTGTGAAGCAGAAAGGCTCACAGAAAACAGAGTCCTTGCAGAAAGTCAGAAAGGCAGCAAAGACTGCTATAGAACTGGATGTCCTTAACAACAACACAGCACAGGAATTATAACACAGCAGCTACAGTATGCAGGGTTCAGAAGTCAAAAGCAAGGTTTAAATAAAAGGTTCAAAAACAGGTAGGCTGAAAGGCAGACTGGAAAAGGCACTGCAAAGCAGCTACGGCAAACAGGATTCAGAGACCAACAACAGGCTATTCAGAAAAAGTTTAAAAACTGGTCACAGAAGCATAAAAGCATGTACTCCCAGTGGAAGCAGTTGACGGAACAACTGCTTCTTTTCAAAGTGAGATTATGAAAGCCTTGCAAGCCCACAGCCCAAGAGGGTGGAGCAGATGTGTTCATTCAAGTGCTGTTCTGGCTTCAGTAGCCTGCATCAATGAATTGTTATTTTAGGTCTCTGCAGTTCTCTGCAGCCTAGCCTGCAGTAGCTTAGAACAGGTGAATGCAGCCATGGCACCTCCAGCTCTTAGTATCTTGCTGCAAACAAATGTAATTAGTATGCATCATCCAGCCCTCTGCCTCTTGGACAGCATTAAAATACAAGAATGCATCTGCTGGTTTAACCCAAGACTGTAGCAAAAGGTGGGGGCTCTGAATAGCTTGGGTGCTGTGAGTTACTTGCGTTTATTAGCTTAGTATACAAAGGAAGTGTCAGTGTAGGCTTTATACAGAAATACAGAATTACAAACATATGCACAAGTAAAAGGTTGTAAATGCATCCAACGCGCACACCAGATGGTAAATACACAGGGTTCTGAAATATGTAGCATGCTTTAAACATGTTTATTATTTCAGGATGATATTGACAGGGTAATTCATAGAATTTCGCAGAAAAGTGTCGCAAGCGGCTGGCGCAGAGTGTCCGCGTGCGATTGTCTGCGCCAGGCACGTGCGCTAAAACCGTGGAAATTATCACACGCGATTTGGCTGGGTACGTGTATTACAGGGGTGCGCGGGAATTATCAAACGCAATTAGGCTGGGTGGGTCCTCACGGGCGTTCCCTGTACACCCTCCACGGCCCCTGCAGGCAGCCCACAAAACAGGGGACTACCCTGCACACCTGCTCATGTCCCCCTGCACCCCCACCCCCCAGCAGTGCAGTGGCAGCCTCCACCAGGCCCCCACCCATGTCTCCCAACACCCCCACCCCCCAGCAGTGCAGGGGCAGCCTCCACCAGGCCCCCACTCATGTCCCCTATCACCCCCACCCCCCAGCCACCAGGGGCACCCTCCACCAGGCCCCCACTCATGTCTCCCACCACCACCACCCCCCAGCATCCAGGGGCACCCTCCACCAGGCCCCCACCCATGTCCCCTATCACCCCCACCCCCCTGCCACCAGGGGCACCCTCCACCAGGCCCCCACCCATGTCTCCCACCACCCCCACCCCCCAGCATCCAGGGGCACCCTCCACCAGGCCCCCACCCATGTCTCCCACCACCCCCACCCCCCAGCCACCAGGGGCACCCTCCACCAGGCCCCCACTCATGTCTCCCACCACCCCCACCCCCCAGCAGTGCAGGGGCACCCTCCACCAGGCCCCCACTCATGTCTCCCACCACCCCCACCCCCCAGCAGTGCAGGGGCAGCCTCCACAAGGCCCCCACTCATGTCTCCCACCACCCCCACCCCCCAACATCCAGGGGCACCCTCCACCAGGCCCCCACCCATGTCTCCCACCGCCCCCAAGCCCCAGCCACCAGGGGCACCCTCCACCAGGCCCCCACTCATGTCTCCCACCACCCCCACCCCCCAGCATCCAGGGGCACCCTCCACCAGGCCCCCACCGATGTCTCCCACCACCCCCACCCGCCAGCATCCAGGGGCACCCTCCACCAGGCCCCCACCCATGTCCCCTATCACCCCCACCCCCCCCCGCCACCAGGGGCACCCTCCACCAGGCCCCCATCCATGTCTCCCACCACTCCCACCCCCCAGCAGTGCAGGGGCAGCCTCCACCAGGCCCCCACTCATGTCTCCCACCACCCCCACCCCCCAACATCCAGGGGCACCCTCCACCAGGCCCCCACCCATGTCTCCCACCACACCCAACCCCCAGCCACCAGGGGCACCCTCCACCAGGCCCCCACTCATGTCTCGCACCACCCCCACCCCCCAGCATCCAGGGGCACCCTCCACCAGGCCCCCACCCATGTCTCCCACCACCCCCACCCCCCAGCATCCAGGGGCACCCTCCACCAGGCGCCCACCCATGTCTCCCACCACCCCCAACCCCCAGCCACCAGGGGCACCCTCCACCAGGCCCCCACTCATGTCTCCCACCACCCCCACCCCCCAGCATCCAGGGGCGTCCTCCACCAGGCCCCCACCCATGTCTCCCACCACCCCCACCCGCCAGCATCCAGGGGCACCCTCCACCAGGCCCCCACCCATGTCCCCTATCACCCCCACCCCCCCCGCTACCAGGGGCACCCTCCACCAGGCCCCCATCCATGTCTCCCACCACTCCCACCCCCCAGCAGTGCAGGGGCAGCCTCCACCAGGCCCCCACTCATGTCTCCCACCACCCCCACCCCCCAACATCCAGGGGCACCCTCCACCAGGCCCCCACCCATGTCTCCCACCACCCCCACCCCCAGCATCCAGGGGCACCCTCCACCAGGCTCCCACCCATGTCTCCCACCACCCCACCCCCCAGAATCCAGGGGCACCCTCCACCAGGCTCCCACCCATGTCTCCCACCACCCCCACATCCAGCCACCAGGGGCACCCTCCATCAGGCCCCCACTCTTGTCTCCCACCACCCCCACCCCCCAGCATCCAGGAGCACCCTCCACCAGGCCCCCACCCATGTCTCCCACCACCCCCACCCCCAGCCACCAGGGGCACCCACCACCAGGCCCCCACTCATGTCTCCCACCACCCCCACCCCCCAGCAGTGCAGGGGCACCCTCCACCAGGCCCCCACTCATGTCTCCCACCACCCCCACCCCCCAGCAGTGCAGGGGCACCCTCCACCAGGCCCCCACTCATGTCTCCCACCACCCCCACCCTCCAGCATCCAGGGGCGTCCTCCACCAGGCCCCCACCCATGTCTCCCACCACCCCCACCCGCCAGCATCCAGGGGCACCCTCCACCAGGCCCCCACCCATGTCTCCCACCACCCCCACCCCCCAGCATCCAGGGGCACCCTAAACAAGGCTCCCACCCATGTCTCCCACCACCCCCACCCCCCAGCCACCAGGGGCACCCTCCATCAGGCCCCCACTCATGTCTCCCACCACCCCCACCCCCCAGCATCCAGGGGCACCCTCCACCAGGCCCCCACCCATGTCTCCCACCACCCCCACCCCCCAGCCACCAGGGGCACCCTCCACCAGGCCCCCACTCATGTCTCCCACCACCCCCACCCCCCAGCAGTGCAGGGGTACCCTCCACCAGGCCCCCACTCATGTCTCCCACCACCCCCACCCCCCAGCAGTGCAGGGGCAGCCTCCACAAGGCCCCCACTCATGTCTCCCACCACCCCCACCCCCCAACATCCAGGGGCACCCTCCACCAGGCCCCCACCCATGTCTCCCACCGCCCCCAACCCCCAGCCACCAGGGGCACCCTCCACCAGGCCCCCACTCATGTCTCCCACCACCCCCACCCCCCAGCATCCAGGGGCACCCTCCACCAGGCCCCCACCCATGTCTCCCACCACCCCCACCCGCCAGCATCCAGGGGCACCCTCCACCAGGCCCCCACCCATGTCCCCTATCACCCCCACCCCCCCCGCCACCAGGGGCACCCTCCACCAGGCCCCCATCCATGTCTCCCACCACTCCCACCCCCCAGCAGTGCAGGGGCAGCCTCCACCAGGCCCCCACTCATGTCTCCCACCACCCCCACCCCCCAACATCCAGGGGCACCCTCCACCAGGCCCCCACCCATGTCTCCCACCACACCCAACCCCCAGCCACCAGGGGCACCCTCCACCAGGCCCCCACTCATGTCTCCCACCACCCCCACCCCCCAGCATCCAGGGGCACCCTCCACCAGGCCCCCACCCATGTCTCCCACCACCCCCACCCCCAGCATCCAGGGGCACCCTCCACCAGGCTCCCACCCATGTCTCCCACCACCCCCACCCGCCAGCCACCAGGGGCACCCTCCATCAGGCCCCCACTCATGTCTCCCACCACCCCCACCCCCAGCATCCAGGGGCACCCTCCACCAGGCTCCCACCCATGTCTCCCACCACCCCACCCCCCAGAATCCAGGGGCACCCTCCACCAGGCTCCCACCCATGTCTCCCACCACCCCCACCCCCCAGCCACCAGGGGCACCCTCCATCAGGCCCCCACTCATGTCTCCCACCACCCCCACCCCCCAACATCCAGGGGCACCCTCCACCAGGCCCCCACCCATGTCTCCCACCACCCCCACCCCCAGCATCCAGGGGCACCCTCCACCAGGCTCCCACCCATGTCTCCCACCACCCCACCCCCCAGAATCCAGGGGCACCCTCCACCAGGCTCCCACCCATGTCTCCCACCACCCCCACCCCCCAGCCACCAGGGGCACCCTCCATCAGGCCCCCACTCATGTCTCCCACCACCCCCACCCCCCAGCATCCAGGAGCACCCTCCACCAGGCCCCCACCCATGTCTCCCACCACCCCTACCCCCAGCCACCAGGGGCACCCACCACCAGGCCCCCACTCATGTCTCCCACCACCCCCACCCCCCAGCAGTGCAGGGGCACCCTCCACCAGGCCCCCACTCATGTCTCCCACCACCCCCACCCCCCAGCAGTGCAGGGGCACCCTCCACCAGGCCCCCACCCATGTCTCCCACCACCCCCAACCCCCAGCCACCAGGGGCACCCTCCACCAGGCCCCCACTCATGTCTCCCACCACCCCCACCCCCCAGCATCCAGGGGCACTCTCCACCAGGCCCCCACCCATGTCTCCCACCACCCCCACCCCCCAGCATCCAGGGGCACCCTAAACAAGGCTCCCACCCATGTCTCCCACCACCCCCACCCCCCAGCCACCAGGGGCACCCTCCATCAGGCCCCCACTCATGTCTCCCACCACCCCCACCCCCCAGCATCCAGGGGCACCCTCCACCAGGCCCCCACCCATGTCTCCCACCACCCCACCCCCCAGCCACCAGGGGCACCCTCCACCAGGCCCCCACTCATGTCTCCCACCACCCCCACCCCCCAGCAGTGCAGGGGTACCCTCCACCAGGCCCCCACTCATGTCTCCCACCACCCCCACCCCCCAGCAGTGCAGGGGCAGCCTCCACAAGGCCCCCACTCATGTCTCCCACCACCCCCACCCCCCAACATCCAGGGGCACCCTCCACCAGGCCCCCACCCATGTCTCCCACCGCCCCCAACCCCCAGCCACCAGGGGCACCCTCCACCAGGCCCCCACTCATGTCTCCCACCACCCCCACCCCCCAGCATCCAGGGGCACCCTCCACCAGGCCCCCACCCATGTCTCCCACCACCCCCACCCGCCAGCATCCAGGGGCACCCTCCACCAGGCCCCCACCCATGTCCCCTATCACCCCCACCCCCCCCGCCACCAGGGGCACCCTCCACCAGGCCCCCATCCATGTCTCCCACCACTCCCACCCCCCAGCAGTGCAGGGGCAGCCTCCACCAGGCCCCCACTCATGTCTCCCACCACCCCCACCCCCCAACATCCAGGGGCACCCTCCACCAGGCCCCCACCCATGTCTCCCACCACACCCAACCCCCAGCCACCAGGGGCACCCTCCACCAGGCCCCCACTCATGTCTCCCACCACCCCCACCCCCCAGCATCCAGGGGCACCCTCCACCAGGCCCCCACCCATGTCTCCCACCACCCCCACCCCCAGCATCCAGGGGCACCCTCCACCAGGCTCCCACCCATGTCTCCCACCACCCCCACCCGCCAGCCACCAGGGGCACCCTCCATCAGGCCCCCACTCATGTCTCCCACCACCCCCACCCCCCAGCATCCAGGGGCACCCTCCACCAGGCCCCCACCCATGTCTCCCACCACCCCCACCCCCCAGCCACCAGGGGCACCCACCACCAGGCCCCCACTCATGTCTCCCACCACCCCCACCCCCCAGCAGTGCAGGGGCACCCTCCACCAGGCCCCCACCCATGTCTCCCACCGCCCCCAACCCCCAGCCACCAGGGGCACCCTCCACCAGGCCCCCACTCATGTCTCCCACCACCCCCACCCCCCAGCATCCAGGGGCACCCTCCACCAGGCCCCCACCCATGTCTCCCACCACCCCCACCCGCCAGCATCCAGGGGCACCCTCCACCAGGCCCCCACCCATGTCCCCTATCACCCCCACCCCCCCCCCGCCACCAGGGGCACCCTCCACCAGGCCCCCATCCATGTCTCCCACCACTCCCACCCCCCAGCAGTGCAGGGGCAGCCTCCACCAGGCCCCCACTCATGTCTCCCACCACCCCAACCCCCCAACATCCAGGGGCACCCTCCACCAGGCCCCCACCCATGTCTCCCACCACACCCAACCCCCAGCCACCAGGGGCACCCTCCACCAGGCCCCCACTCATGTCTCCCACCACCCCCACCCCCCAGCATCCAGGGGCACCCTCCACCAGGCCCCCACCCATGTCTCCCACCACCCCCACCCCCCAGCATCCAGGGGCACCCTCCACCAGGCTCCCACCCATGTCTCCCACCACCCCCACCCCCCAGCCACCAGGGGCACCCTCCATCAGGCCCCCACTCATGTCTCCCACCACCCCCACCCCCCAGCATCCAGGGGCACCCTCCACCAGGCCCCCACCCATGTCTCCCACCACCCCCATCCCCCAGCCACCAGGGGCACCCACCACCAGGCCCCCACTCATGTCTCCCACCACCCCCACCCCCCAGCAGTGCAGGGGCACCCTCCACCAGGCCCCCACTCATGTCTCCCACCACCCCCACCCCCCAGCAGTGCAGGGGCAGCCTCCACAAGGCCCCCACTCATGTCTCCCACCACCCCCAACCCCCAGCCACCAGGGGCACCCTCCACCAGGCCCCCACCCATGTCTCCCACCACCCCCACCCCCCAGCATCCAGGGGCACCCTCCACCAGGCCCCCACCCATGTCTCCCACCACCCCCACCCCCCAGCATCCAGGGGCACCCTCCACCAGGCTCCCACCCATGTCTCCCACCACCCCCACCCCCCAGCCACCAGGGGCACCCTCCATCAGGCCCCCACTCATGTCTCCCACCAGCCCCACCCCCCAGCATCCAGGGGCACCCTCCACCAGGCCCCCACCCATGTCTCCCACCACCCCCACCCCCAGCCACCAGCGGCACCCTCCACCAGGCCCCCACTCATGTCTCCCACCACCCCCACCCCCCAGCAGTGCAGGGGCAGCCTCCACCAGGACCCCACTCATGTCCCCTATCACCCCCACCCCCCCGCCACCAGGGGCATCCTCCACCAGGCCCCCATCCATGTCTCCCACCACCCCCACCCCCCAGCAGTGCAGGGGCACCCTCCACCAGGCCCCCACTCATGTCCCCTATCACCCCCACCCCCCCCCGCCACCAGTGGCACCCTCAACCAGGCCCCCATCCATGTCTCCCACCACCCCCACCCACCAGCAGTGCAGGGGCACCCTCCACCAGGCCCCCACTCATGTCCCCTATCACCCCCACCCCCCCGCCACCAGGGGCACCCTTCACAAGGCCCCCATCCATGTCTCCCACCACCCCCACCCCCCAGCCACCAGGGGCACCCTCCACCAGGCCCTCATCCATGTCTCCCACCACCCCCACCCCCCAGCAGTGCAGGGGCACCCTCCACCAGGCCCCCACCCATGTCCCCTATCACCCCCACCCCCCAGCAGTGCAGGGGCACCCTCCACCAGGCCCCCACTCATGTCCCCTATCACCCCCACCCCCCAGCCACCAGGGGCACCCTCCACCAGGCCCCCACTCATGTCTCCCACCACCCCCACACCCCAGCATCCAGGGGCACCCTCCACCAGGCCCCCACCCATGTCTCCCACCACCCCCACCCCCCAGCCACCAGGGGCACCCTCCACCAGGCCCCCACTCATGTGTCCCACCACCCCCACCCCCCAGCAGTGCAGGGGCAGCCTCCACCAGGACCCCACTCATGTCCCCTATCACCCCTACCCCCCGCCACCAGGGGCACCCTCCACCAGGCCCCCACCCATGTCGTCCACCACCCCCACCCCCCAGCCACCAGGGGCACCCTCCACCAGGCCCCCACTCATGTCTCCCACCACCCCCACCCCCCAGCAGTGCAGGGGCACCCTCCACCAGGCCCCCATCCATGTCTCCCACCACCCCACCCCCCAGCAGTGCAGGGGCACCCTCCACCAGGCCCCCACTCATGTCCCCTATCACCCCCACTCCCCCCGCCACCACGGGCACCCTTCACAAGGCCCCCATCCATGTCTCCCACCACCCCCAGCCACCAGGGGCACCCTCCACCAGGCCCCCATCCATGTCTCCCAGCACCCCCACCCCCCAGCAGTGCAGGGGCACCCTCCACCAGGCCCCCACCCATGTCCCCTATCACCCCCACCCCCCAGCAGTGCAGGGGCACCCTCCACCAGGCCCCCACTCATGTCCCCTATCACCCCCACCCCCCAGCCACCAGGGGCACCCTCCACCAGGCCCCCACTCATGTCTCCCACCACCCCCACCCCCCAGCATCCAGGGGCGCCCTCTACCAGGCCCCCACCCATGTATCCCACCACCCCCACCCCCCAGCCACCAGGGGCACCCTTCACAAGGCCCCCAACCATGTCTCCCACCACCCCCACCCCCCAGCCACCAGGGGCACCTTCCACCAGGCCCCCACTCATGTCTCCCACCACCCCCACCCCCCAGCCACCAGGGGCACCCTTCACAAGGCCCCCATCCATGTCTCCCACCACCCCCACCCCCCAGCCACCAGGGGCACCTTCCACCAGGCCCCCACTCATGTCTCCCACCACCCCCACCTCCCAGCCACCAGGGGCACCCTCCACCAGGCCCCCACTCATGTCTCCCACCACCCCCACCGCCCAGCAGTGCAGGGGAAGCCTCCACCAGGACCCCACTCATGTCCCCTATCACCCCCACCGCCCCGCCACCGGGGGACCCTCCACCAGGCCCCCACCCATGTCCCCCACCACCCCCACCCCCCAGCCACCAGGGGCACCCTCCACCAGGCCCCCACTCATGTCTCCCACCACCCCCACCCCCCAGCAGTGCAGGGGCAGCCTCCACCAGGACCCCACTCATGTCCCCTATCACCCCCACCCCCCGCCACCAGGGGCACCCTCCACCAGGCCCCCACCCATGTCCCCCCCCACCCCCACCCCCCAGCCACCAGGGGCACCCTCCACCAGGCCCCCACTCATGTCTCCCACCACCCCCACCCCCCAGCAGTGCAGGGGCACCCTCCACCAGGCCCCCATCCATGTCTCCCACCACCCCCACCCCCCAGCAGTGCAGGGGCACCCTCCACCAGGCCCCCACTCATGTCTCCCACCACCCCCACCCCCCAGCATCCAGGGGCACCCTCCACCAGGCCCCCACCCATGTCTCCCACCACCCCACCCCCCAGCCACCAGGGGCACCCTCCACCAGGCCCCCACTCATGTCTCCCACCACCCCCACCCCCCAGCAGTGCAGGGGCAGCCTCCACCAGGACCCCACTCATGTCCCCTATCACCCCCCCCCGCCACCAGGGGCACCCTCCACCAGGCCCCCACCCATGTCCCCCACCACCCCCACCCCCCAGCCACCAGGGGCACCCTCCACCAGGCCCCCACTCATGTCTCCCACCACCCCCACCCCCCAGCAGTGCAGGGGTACCCTCCACCAGGCCCCCATCCATGTCTCCCACCACCCCACCCCCCAGCAGTGCAGGGGCACCCTCCACCAGGCCCCCACTCATGTCCCCTATCACCCCCACCCCCCCCGCCACCACGGGCACCCTTCACAAGGCCCCCATCCATGTCTCCCACCACCCCCACCCCCCAGCCACCAGGGGCACCCTCCACCAGGCCCCCATCCATGTCTCCCAGCACCCCCACCCCCCAGCAGTGCAGGGGCACCCTCCACCAGGCCCCCACCCATGTCCCCTATCACCCCCACCCCCCAGCAGTGCAGGGGCACCCTCCACCAGGCCCCCACTCATGTCCCCTATCACCCCCACCCCCCAGCCACCAGGGGCACCCTCCACCAGGCCCCCACTCATGTCTCCCACCACCCCCACCCCCCAGCATCCAGGGGCACCCTCTACCAGGCCCCCACCCATGTATCCCACCACCCCCACCCCCCAGCCACCAGGGGCACCCTTCACAAGGCTCCCAACCATGTCTCCCACCACCCCCACCCCCCAGCCACCAGGGGCACCTTCCACCAGGCCCCCACTCATGTCTCCCACCACCCCCACCCCCCAGCCACCAGGGGCACCCTTCACAAGGCCCCCATCCATGTCTCCCACCACCCCACCCCCCAGCCACCAGGGGCACCTTCCACCAGGCCCCCACTCATGTCTCCCACCACCCCCACCCCCCAGCCACCAGGGGCACCCTCCACCAGGCCCCCACTCATGTCTCCCACCACCCCCACCCCCCAGCAGTGCAGGGGCAGCCTCCACCAGGACCCCACTCATGTCCCCTATCACCCCCACCCCCCCGCCACCAGGGGCACCCTCCACCAGGCCCCCACCCATGTCCCCCACCACCCCCACCCCCCAGCCACCAAGGGCACCCTCCACCAGGCCCCCACTCATGTCTCCCACCACCCCCACCCCCCAGCAGTGCAGGGGCAGCCTCCACCAGGACCCCACTCATGTCCCCTATCACCCCCACCCCCGCCACCAGGGGCACCCTCCACCAGGCCCCCACCCATGTCCCCCACCACCCCCACCCCCCAGCCACCAGGGGCACCCTCCACCAGGCCCCCACTCATGTCTCCCACCACCCCCACCCCCCAGCAGTGCAGGGGCACCCTCCACCAGGCCCCCATCCATGTCTCCCACCACCCCCACCCCCCAGCAGTGCAGGGGCACCCTCCACCAGGCCCCCACTCATGTCCCCTATCATCCCCACCCCCCCCGCCACCACGGGCACCCTTCACAAGGCCCCCATCCATGTCTCCCACCACCCCCACCCCCCAGCCACCAGGGGCACCCTCCACCAGGCCCCCATCCATGTCTCCCAGCACCCCCACCCCCCAGCAGTGCAGGGGCACCCTCCACCAGGCCCCCACCCATGTCCCCTATCACCACCACCCCCCAGCAGTGCAGGGGCACCCTCCACCAGGCCCCCACTCATGTCCCCTATCACCCCCACCCCCCAGCCACCAGGGGCACCCTCCACCAGGCCCCCACTCATGTCTCCCACCACCCCCACCCCCCAGCATCCAGGGGCACCCTCTACCAGGCCCCCACCCATGTATCCCACCACCCCCACCCCCCAGCCACCAGGGGCACCCTTCACAAGGCCCCCAAACATGTCTCCCACCACCCCCACCCCCCAGCCACCAGGGGCACCTTCCACCAGGCCCCCACTCATGTCTCCCACCACCCCCACCCCCCAGCCACCAGGGGCACCCTTCACAAGGCCCCCATCCATGTCTCCCACCACCCCCACCCCCCAGCCACCAGGGTCACCTTCCACCAGGCCCCCACTCATGTCTCCCACCACCCCCACCCCCCAGCCACCAGGGGCACCCTCCACCAGGCCCCCACTCATGTCTCCCACCACCCCCACCCCCCAGCAGTGCAGGGGCAGCCTCCACGAGGACCCCACTCATGTCCCCTATCACCCCCACCCCCCCGCCACCAGGGGCACCCTCCACCAGGCCCCCACCCATGTCCCCCACCACCCCCACCCCCACCCACCAGGGGCACCCTCCACCAGGCCCCCACTCATGTCTCCCACCACCCCCACCCCCCAGAAGTGCAGGGGCACCCTCCACCAGGCCCCCATCCATGTCTCCCACCACCCCCACCCCCCAGCAGTGCAGGGGCACCCTCCACCAGGCCCCCACTCATGTCCCCTATCAACCCCACCCCCCCCGCCACCAGGGGCACCCTTCACAAGGCCCCCATCCATGTCTCCCACCAACCCCCAGCCACCAGGGGCACCCTCCACCAGGCCCCCATCCATGTCTCCCAGCACCCCCACCCCCCAGCAGTGCAGGGGCACCCTCCACCAGGCCCCCACCAATGTCCCCTATCACCCCCACCCCCCAGCAGTACAGGGGCACCCTCCACCAGGCCCCCACTCATGTCCCCTATCACCCTCACCCCCCAGCCACCAGGGGCACCCTCCACCAGGCCCCCACTCATGTCTCCCACCACCCCCACCCCCCAGCATCCAGGGGCACCCTCCACCAGGCCCCCACCCATGTCTCCCATCACCCCCACCCCCCAGCCACCAGGGGCACCCTTCACAAGGCCCCCATCCATGTCTCCAACCACCCCCACCCCCCAGCCACCAGGGGCACCTTCCACCAGGCCCCCACTCATGTCTCCCACCACCCCCACCCCCCAGCAGTGCAGGGGCAGCCTCCCCAGGACCCCACTCATGTCCCCTATCACCCCCACCCCCCCGCCACCAGGGGCACCCTCCACCAGGCCCCCACCCATGTCTCCCACCACCCCCACCCCCCAGCAGTGCAGGGGCAGCCTCCACCAGGCCCCCACTCATGTCCCCTATCACCCCCACCCCCCGCCACCAGGGGCACCCTTCACAAGGCCCCCATCCATGTCTCCCACCACCCCACCCCCCAGCCACCAGGGGCACCCTCCACCAGGCCCCCATCCATGTCTCCCACCACCCCCACCCCCCAGCAGTGCAGGGGCACCCTCCACCAGGCCCCCACCCATGTCCCCTATCACCCCCACCCCCCAGCAGTGCAGGGGCACCCTCCACCAGGCCCCCACTCATGTCCCCTATCACCCCCACCCCCCCCCCGCCACCAGGGGCACCCTCCACCAGGCCCCCATCCATGTCTCCCACCACCCCCACCCCCCAGCAGTGCAGGGGCACCCTCCACCAGGCCCCCACTCATGTCCCCTATCACCCCCACCCCCCCGCCACCAGGGGCACCCTTCACAAGGCCCCCACTCATGTCTCCCACCACCCCCACCACCCAGCATCCAGGGGCACCCTCCACCAGGCCCCCACCCATGTCTCCCACCACCCCCACCCCCCAGCCACCAGGGGCACCCTCCACCAGGCCCCCACTCATGTCCCCTATCACCCCCACACCCCAGCCACCAGGGGAACCCTCCACCAGGCCCCCACTCATGTCTCCCACCACCCCCACCCCCCAGCATCCAGGGGCACCCTCCACCAGGCCCCCAACCATGTCTCCCACCACCCCCACCCCCCAGCCACCAGGGGCACCCTCCACCAGGCCCCCATTCATGTCTCCCACCACCCCCACCCCCCAGCAGTGCAGGGGCAGCCTCCACCAGGACCCCACTCATGTCCCCTATCACCCCCACCCCCCGCCACCAGGGGCACCCTCCACCAGGCCCCCATCCATGTCTCCCACCACCCCCACCCCCCAGCAGTGCAGGGGCACCCTCCACCAGGCCCCCACTCATGTCCCCTATCAAACCCACCCCCCCCGCCACCAGGGGCACCCTTCACAAGGCCCCCATCCATGACTCCCACCACCCCCACTCCCCAGCCACCAGGGGCACCCTCCACCAGGCCCCCATCCATGTCTCCCACCACCCCCACCCCCCAGCCACCAGGGGCACCCTCCACCAGGCCCCCATCCATGTCTCCCACCACCCGCACCCCCCAGCAGTGCAGGGGCACCCTCCACCAGGCCCCCACCCATGTCGCCTATCACCACCACCCCCCAGCAGTGCAGGGGCACCCTCCACCAGGCCCCCACTCATGTCTCCCACCACCCCCACCCCCCAGCATCCAGGGGCACCCTCCACCAGGCCCCCAACCATGTCTCCCACCACCCCCACCCCCCAGCCACCAGGGGCACCCTCCACCAGGCCCCCATTCATGTCTCCCACCACCCCCACCCCCCAGCAGTGCAGGGGCACCCTCCACCAGGCCCCCACTCATGTCTCCCACCACCCCCACCCCCCAGCAGTGCAGGGGCACCCTCCACCAGGCCCCCATCCATGTCTCCCACCACCCCACCCCCCAGCAGTGCAGGGGCACCCTCCACCAGGCCCCCACTCATGTCCCCTATCACCCCCACTCCCCCCGCCACCACGGGCACCCTTCACAAGGCCCCCATCCATGTCTCCCACCACCCCCAGCCACCAGGGGCACCCTCCACCAGGCCCCCATCCATGTCTCCCAGCACCCCCACCCCCCAGCAGTGCAGGGGCACCCTCCACCAGGCCCCCACCCATGTCCCCTATCACCCCCACCCCCCAGCAGTGCAGGGGCACCCTCCACCAGGCCCCCACTCATGTCCCCTATCACCCCCACCCCCCAGCCACCAGGGGCACCCTCCACCAGGCCCCCACTCATGTCTCCCACCACCCCCACCCCCCAGCATCCAGGGGCGCCCTCTACCAGGCCCCCACCCATGTATCCCACCACCCCCACCCCCCAGCCACCAGGGGCACCCTTCACAAGGCCCCCAACCATGTCTCCCACCACCCCCACCCCCCAGCCACCAGGGGCACCTTCCACCAGGCCCCCACTCATGTCTCCCACCACCCCCACCCCCCAGCCACCAGGGGCACCCTTCACAAGGCCCCCATCCATGTCTCCCACCACCCCCACCCCCCAGCCACCAGGGGCACCTTCCACCAGGCCCCCACTCATGTCTCCCACCACCCCCACCTCCCAGCCACCAGGGGCACCCTCCACCAGGCCCCCACTCATGTCTCCCACCACCCCCACCGCCCAGCAGTGCAGGGGAAGCCTCCACCAGGACCCCACTCATGTCCCCTATCACCCCCACCGCCCCGCCACCGGGGGACCCTCCACCAGGCCCCCACCCATGTCCCCCACCACCCCCACCCCCCAGCCACCAGGGGCACCCTCCACCAGGCCCCCACTCATGTCTCCCACCACCCCCACCCCCCAGCAGTGCAGGGGCAGCCTCCACCAGGACCCCACTCATGTCCCCTATCACCCCCACCCCCCGCCACCAGGGGCACCCTCCACCAGGCCCCCACCCATGTCCCCCCCCACCCCCACCCCCCAGCCACCAGGGGCACCCTCCACCAGGCCCCCACTCATGTCTCCCACCACCCCCACCCCCCAGCAGTGCAGGGGCACCCTCCACCAGGCCCCCATCCATGTCTCCCACCACCCCCACCCCCCAGCAGTGCAGGGGCACCCTCCACCAGGCCCCCACTCATGTCTCCCACCACCCCCACCCCCCAGCATCCAGGGGCACCCTCCACCAGGCCCCCACCCATGTCTCCCACCACCCCACCCCCCAGCCACCAGGGGCACCCTCCACCAGGCCCCCACTCATGTCTCCCACCACCCCCACCCCCCAGCAGTGCAGGGGCAGCCTCCACCAGGACCCCACTCATGTCCCCTATCACCCCCCCCCGCCACCAGGGGCACCCTCCACCAGGCCCCCACCCATGTCCCCCACCACCCCCACCCCCCAGCCACCAGGGGCACCCTCCACCAGGCCCCCACTCATGTCTCCCACCACCCCCACCCCCCAGCAGTGCAGGGGTACCCTCCACCAGGCCCCCATCCATGTCTCCCACCACCCCACCCCCCAGCAGTGCAGGGGCACCCTCCACCAGGCCCCCACTCATGTCCCCTATCACCCCCACCCCCCCCGCCACCACGGGCACCCTTCACAAGGCCCCCATCCATGTCTCCCACCACCCCCACCCCCCAGCCACCAGGGGCACCCTCCACCAGGCCCCCATCCATGTCTCCCAGCACCCCCACCCCCCAGCAGTGCAGGGGCACCCTCCACCAGGCCCCCACCCATGTCCCCTATCACCCCCACCCCCCAGCAGTGCAGGGGCACCCTCCACCAGGCCCCCACTCATGTCCCCTATCACCCCCACCCCCCAGCCACCAGGGGCACCCTCCACCAGGCCCCCACTCATGTCTCCCACCACCCCCACCCCCCAGCATCCAGGGGCACCCTCTACCAGGCCCCCACCCATGTATCCCACCACCCCCACCCCCCAGCCACCAGGGGCACCCTTCACAAGGCTCCCAACCATGTCTCCCACCACCCCCACCCCCCAGCCACCAGGGGCACCTTCCACCAGGCCCCCACTCATGTCTCCCACCACCCCCACCCCCCAGCCACCAGGGGCACCCTTCACAAGGCCCCCATCCATGTCTCCCACCACCCCACCCCCCAGCCACCAGGGGCACCTTCCACCAGGCCCCCACTCATGTCTCCCACCACCCCCACCCCCCAGCCACCAGGGGCACCCTCCACCAGGCCCCCACTCATGTCTCCCACCACCCCCACCCCCCAGCAGTGCAGGGGCAGCCTCCACCAGGACCCCACTCATGTCCCCTATCACCCCCACCCCCCCGCCACCAGGGGCACCCTCCACCAGGCCCCCACCCATGTCCCCCACCACCCCCACCCCCCAGCCACCAAGGGCACCCTCCACCAGGCCCCCACTCATGTCTCCCACCACCCCCACCCCCCAGCAGTGCAGGGGCAGCCTCCACCAGGACCCCACTCATGTCCCCTATCACCCCCACCCCCGCCACCAGGGGCACCCTCCACCAGGCCCCCACCCATGTCCCCCACCACCCCCACCCCCCAGCCACCAGGGGCACCCTCCACCAGGCCCCCACTCATGTCTCCCACCACCCCCACCCCCCAGCAGTGCAGGGGCACCCTCCACCAGGCCCCCATCCATGTCTCCCACCACCCCCACCCCCCAGCAGTGCAGGGGCACCCTCCACCAGGCCCCCACTCATGTCCCCTATCATCCCCACCCCCCCCGCCACCACGGGCACCCTTCACAAGGCCCCCATCCATGTCTCCCACCACCCCCACCCCCCAGCCACCAGGGGCACCCTCCACCAGGCCCCCATCCATGTCTCCCAGCACCCCCACCCCCCAGCAGTGCAGGGGCACCCTCCACCAGGCCCCCACCCATGTCCCCTATCACCACCACCCCCCAGCAGTGCAGGGGCACCCTCCACCAGGCCCCCACTCATGTCCCCTATCACCCCCACCCCCCAGCCACCAGGGGCACCCTCCACCAGGCCCCCACTCATGTCTCCCACCACCCCCACCCCCCAGCATCCAGGGGCACCCTCTACCAGGCCCCCACCCATGTATCCCACCACCCCCACCCCCCAGCCACCAGGGGCACCCTTCACAAGGCCCCCAAACATGTCTCCCACCACCCCCACCCCCCAGCCACCAGGGGCACCTTCCACCAGGCCCCCACTCATGTCTCCCACCACCCCCACCCCCCAGCCACCAGGGGCACCCTTCACAAGGCCCCCATCCATGTCTCCCACCACCCCCACCCCCCAGCCACCAGGGTCACCTTCCACCAGGCCCCCACTCATGTCTCCCACCACCCCCACCCCCCAGCCACCAGGGGCACCCTCCACCAGGCCCCCACTCATGTCTCCCACCACCCCCACCCCCCAGCAGTGCAGGGGCAGCCTCCACGAGGACCCCACTCATGTCCCCTATCACCCCCACCCCCCCGCCACCAGGGGCACCCTCCACCAGGCCCCCACCCATGTCCCCCACCACCCCCACCCCCACCCACCAGGGGCACCCTCCACCAGGCCCCCACTCATGTCTCCCACCACCCCCACCCCCCAGAAGTGCAGGGGCACCCTCCACCAGGCCCCCATCCATGTCTCCCACCACCCCCACCCCCCAGCAGTGCAGGGGCACCCTCCACCAGGCCCCCACTCATGTCCCCTATCAACCCCACCCCCCCCCGCCACCAGGGGCACCCTTCACAAGGCCCCCATCCATGTCTCCCACCAACCCCCAGCCACCAGGGGCACCCTCCACCAGGCCCCCATCCATGTCTCCCAGCACCCCCACCCCCCAGCAGTGCAGGGGCACCCTCCACCAGGCCCCCACCAATGTCCCCTATCACCCCCACCCCCCAGCAGTACAGGGGCACCCTCCACCAGGCCCCCACTCATGTCCCCTATCACCCTCACCCCCCAGCCACCAGGGGCACCCTCCACCAGGCCCCCACTCATGTCTCCCACCACCCCCACCCCCCAGCATCCAGGGGCACCCTCCACCAGGCCCCCACCCATGTCTCCCATCACCCCCACCCCCCAGCCACCAGGGGCACCCTTCACAAGGCCCCCATCCATGTCTCCAACCACCCCCACCCCCCAGCCACCAGGGGCACCTTCCACCAGGCCCCCACTCATGTCTCCCACCACCCCCACCCCCCAGCAGTGCAGGGGCAGCCTCCCCAGGACCCCACTCATGTCCCCTATCACCCCCACCCCCCCGCCACCAGGGGCACCCTCCACCAGGCCCCCACCCATGTCTCCCACCACCCCCACCCCCCAGCAGTGCAGGGGCAGCCTCCACCAGGCCCCCACTCATGTCCCCTATCACCCCCACCCCCCGCCACCAGGGGCACCCTTCACAAGGCCCCCATCCATGTCTCCCACCACCCCACCCCCCAGCCACCAGGGGCACCCTCCACCAGGCCCCCATCCATGTCTCCCACCACCCCCACCCCCCAGCAGTGCAGGGGCACCCTCCACCAGGCCCCCACCCATGTCCCCTATCACCCCCACCCCCCAGCAGTGCAGGGGCACCCTCCACCAGGCCCCCACTCATGTCCCCTATCACCCCCACCCCCCCCCCGCCACCAGGGGCACCCTCCACCAGGCCCCCATCCATGTCTCCCACCACCCCCACCCCCCAGCAGTGCAGGGGCACCCTCCACCAGGCCCCCACTCATGTCCCCTATCACCCCCACCCCCCCGCCACCAGGGGCACCCTTCACAAGGCCCCCACTCATGTCTCCCACCACCCCCACCACCCAGCATCCAGGGGCACCCTCCACCAGGCCCCCACCCATGTCTCCCACCACCCCCACCCCCCAGCCACCAGGGGCACCCTCCACCAGGCCCCCACTCATGTCCCCTATCACCCCCACACCCCAGCCACCAGGGGAACCCTCCACCAGGCCCCCACTCATGTCTCCCACCACCCCCACCCCCCAGCATCCAGGGGCACCCTCCACCAGGCCCCCAACCATGTCTCCCACCACCCCCACCCCCCAGCCACCAGGGGCACCCTCCACCAGGCCCCCATTCATGTCTCCCACCACCCCCACCCCCCAGCAGTGCAGGGGCAGCCTCCACCAGGACCCCACTCATGTCCCCTATCACCCCCACCCCCCGCCACCAGGGGCACCCTCCACCAGGCCCCCATCCATGTCTCCCACCACCCCCACCCCCCAGCAGTGCAGGGGCACCCTCCACCAGGCCCCCACTCATGTCCCCTATCAAACCCACCCCCCCCGCCACCAGGGGCACCCTTCACAAGGCCCCCATCCATGACTCCCACCACCCCCACTCCCCAGCCACCAGGGGCACCCTCCACCAGGCCCCCATCCATGTCTCCCACCACCCCCACCCCCCAGCCACCAGGGGCACCCTCCACCAGGCCCCCATCCATGTCTCCCACCACCCGCACCCCCCAGCAGTGCAGGGGCACCCTCCACCAGGCCCCCACCCATGTCGCCTATCACCACCACCCCCCAGCAGTGCAGGGGCACCCTCCACCAGGCCCCCACTCATGTCCCCTATCACCCCCAGCCACCAGGGGCACCCTCCACCAGGCCCCCACTCATGTCTCCCACCACCCCCACCCCCCAGCATCCAGGGGCACCCTCCACCAGGCCCCCATCCATGTCTCCCACCACCCCCACCCCCCAGCAGTGCAGGGGCACCCTCCACCAGGCCCCCACTCATGTCTCCCACCACCCCCACCCCCCAGCATCCAGGGGCACCCTCCACCAGGCCCCCATCCATGTCTCCCACCACCCCCACCCCCCAGCAGTGCAGGGGCACCCTCCACCAGGCCCCCATCCATGTCTCCCACCACCCCCACCCCCCAGCAGTGCAGGGGCACCCTCCACCAGGCCTCCACCCATGTCTCCTACCACCTCCACCCCCCAGCGCTGTGGGGCACCTGCCAGCAGGCCCCCACCCATGTCCAACCCATGTCTCCCACCACCCCCACCCCCAGCCACCAGGGGCACCCTCCACCAGGCCCCCACCCATGTCTCCCACCACCCCCACCCCCCAGCCACCAGGGGCACCCTTCACAAGGCCCCCATCCATGTCTCCCACCACCCCCACCCCCCAGCCACCAGGGGCACCCTCCACCAGGCCCCCACTCATGTCTCCCACCACCCCCACCCCCCAGCAGTGCAGGGGCAGCCTCCACCAGGACCCCACTCATGTCCCCTATCACCCCCACCCCCCTGCCACCGGGGCACCCTCCACCAGGCCCCCATCCATGTCTCCCACCACCCCCACCCCCCAGCAGTGCAGGGGCACCCTCCACCAGGCCCCCACTCATGTCCCCTATCACCCCCAACCCCCCGCCACCAGGGGCACCCTCCACCAGGCCCCCATCCATGTCTCCCACCACCCCCACCCCCCCAGCAGTGCATGGGCACCCTCCACCAGGCCCCCACTCATGTCCCCTATCACCCCCCACCCCCCCGCCACCAGGGGCACCCTTCACAAGGCCCCCATCCATGTCTCCCACCACCCCCACCCCCCAGCCACCAGGGGCACCCTCCACCAGGCCCCCATCCATGTCTCCCACCACCCCCACCCCCCAGCAGTGCAGGGGCACCCTCCACCAGGCCCCCACCCATGTCCCCTATCACCCCCACCCCCCAGCAGTGCAGGGGCACCCTCCACCAGGCCCCCACTCATGTCCCCTATCACCCCCACCCCCCAGCCACCAGGGGCACCCTCCACCAGGCCCCCACTCATGTCCCCCACCACCCCCACCCCCCAGCATCCAGGGGCACCCTCCACCAGGCCCCCATCCATGTCTCCCACCACCCCCACCCCCCAGCAGTGCAGGGGCACCCTCCACCAGGCCCCCACTCATGTCTCCCACCACCCCCACCCCCCAGCATCCAGGGGCACCCTCCACCAGGCCCCCATCCATGTCTCCCACCACCCCCACCCCCCAGCAGTGCAGGGGCACCCTCCACCAGGCCCCCATCCATGTCTCCCACCACCCCCACCACCCAGCAGTGCAGGGGCACCCTCCACCAGGCCCCCACCCATGTCTCCTACCACTCCCACCCCCCAGCGCTGTGGGGCACCTGCCAGCAGGCCCCCACCCATGTCCAACCCATGTCTCCCACCACCCCCACCCCCCAGCCACCAGGGGCATCCTCCACCAGGACACCAACTTCCCTGGCACTGAAGCTGGTGCCCCTCTGCCTCCTTGGCCGGGGGTTGCCACTGGTGCCAGATGTTGTAGTGCCCGACATGGCAACCCCAGAGGCAGGAGTGGGTGGGCAACTGGGTCCTGGGGCTGGGCTGTGGGGCGACGGAAAAGCAGTCGGGAGCCTTTGGTTCCAGCAGGGGTGGTCACAGCAACAGCACCCCTGGCTGATGTGCAGGCAGCAAATGGCAGGGCACGTGGGCAGCAGGCAGTCAGGCAGCAGCAGATGGCAGGTGGGAGCGTGCTCAGGGCTCTGGGGGGCAGTAATTTGGCCTCCTGGGCAGGAGCGTGGTCTTTCGTGTGTGAACGCGTGGACAGCTTGATACGTAGTGAGTGATTTTGCACATGAAAATCCCACACGTCTGCGTGTAAATCGATGAAAGGCCCTTAGCGCGTAAACGCGTATGCGCGTCTATGAAGTCACGTGCACGCGTAGGAAAAAGTTGCGTGACACGTCCGAGTGTCAAAGCGTGTTATTGGTGGAAATAGCCCTACACGCAGAAGTGTCAAAGCGTGTAATTGGTGCAAATGGACCTACACGCAGAAGTGTCAAAGCGTGTAATTGGTGCAAATGGACATACACGCAGAAGTGACAAAGCGTGTAATTGGTGCAAATGGACCTACACGCAGAAGTGACAAAGCGTGTAATTGGTGCAAATGGACCTACACGCAGAAGTGACAAAGCGTGTAATTGGTGGGAATGGGCCTAGCACGTACACGCCGCGTAAGTGACGCTGTACATGTGGGCCTGCATATAAGGTACGTGTAGAACACCAATTCCTTGTACTGCTTTTCGTGGAGAGCGAGTGGGTGAATTCTGTACTTGTCGTTTCACACGCGATTTACTTCACGGCGTTTCAAGTTCGTACTCCCTGTTACCTCTGACAGATTTTTCTATTTTTTCTCTTGTTCTGGTTTACCTGGGCCTGTTCCCTCAAACAGTGTTCCCTTCTACTGTTGTCCTGTCTCCTCAGACAGCGTACATATCTTCTTTTGGCGGGGGTGTTGCCAACCAAACGCGCGCATTTTTCACGCTCTTTTACCTGGCAGACGGTGAGTCACGCACGTATCTAACATCTGTGCTTGCCCCGTGTGTAGCCTACCCCTTCAGAGGTCATTCTAGGCTGCGTGTGACACGCATATGTTCATTCTTGTGTTACTGGGTGCCACAGCGTAGTGCAGGTTTTTCTTTCTTCACACGTGGTCTAGGAGGGGTTGCGTGCACGTCATCTCCCTTTTTTGGGCCTCCTGTGCGTTGCGTGACCCGTCATCTTTCCCCAGGGGTTATATTCAGCCTTGCTAGAGCACTAGGGTACAATTACCATCTGGTACCCAACCCCTTTGACCCCCAATTGCCCAGGACAATAGTCTACATCCACTCCCATACGCACATTAACATCAGTGCCATGGCTGGGAGGCGAGGATTCCGTAAGGGTGGCAAAGGTGGAAGAGCCACAAGTGGTGGCCGTGGTGGATCCGGTAGGGGACGTGGTCGTAACTTGCAGGGTGAGCCTGTCCCCCCATGTGTGGAGGACCAGTCACTGGCACTCATAATCCCCCCCCCTCCCGTTGAGGTTGATGTGGTTGACACCATCCATGCTCAGTCCTTGTTGGACCAGCCCATTGTGGCACCAGACCTGGCTGACACCATGGCTGACTTCCAGGTCAGCAGGGCTACGACACGTGCGCTGGTGCACGTTGATGCCATCATGCCACGTGGATCTGGGGCAGCAAGGTCATCTGCTGCACCAAGGAGGCAGGGCAGAGAGGCTGCAGGGGCAGATGCGGCTCCATCCACCCCAGCCCTCACACACCCAGCCAGGACAGTGTCGGTCCTAGTCCATGCTGCTGACATTCCCCCTGACACCATCACACTAGAGCCAATGCCTGCACCAACTCCCATGCTGAGTGTGCAATCCCACACTCCTGATACAGAGTCCACCAGGGCTCCTGCTCCTAGTGTCCAGAGCGGCGCAGGACACTCAGGATCACCACCACCTTCCAAGCGGAAGAGGAAGAGTGCTCGTCCGGCACAGGCTGATGCCCCAGACACGGCTACACAGTCCGGCCCGTCCCGGAAGCTCAGCTTCACGGATGACGAACTGAATGCACTTGTCGAGTATGTGTCCGGACATGACAACGAGATGGTCATTGTTGCAGGATCCAAGACCACACCTGCACAACGCCAGGCACACTGGCAGACCGTTGCGGACATCGTAAGTGCCCTTGGAATCGTGAGGCGCACAGCCAATGATTGCTATAAGCGCTGGAATGACCTAAAGCGCAGGGCACAGAGTAAGCTGGCCACAAGTCATGCCGCAACTCTAGTGACTGGAGGTGGGGCTCCAGTAGTAGACATGGAACTCACTCCACATGAGTCAGTCGCTGGGACCTACGTCAGATCCAAGGCGTGGGAGATCTGGCTGATTACGAGGCATTGTCCGGTGAGTGCACATGCATGTGTGTGTCATCCATGTGCATGGTGTGTGTGTGAGGGCTTCTGTTTGTGTGCCAGGTGAGAGTGTGTGCGCCTGAGTCGCATGGGTCAGCCATGTGCTTCATGCAATACTTCCTGCGCAGCTGCATTTGGCCATAGCAGTATCCCTTCTGCCAACAGTAGACATCTAGCCCAACTGCACGCCAGTTGCCCTTGAAGTGTCACCTTGCCACAACATAGTTGCTTATTTTTCACTGTTCATTCAGTCATATTGTTTGCATTCCCCCACTTTTACTAGCCATGTCGCTGTCCACTAGTCACATTTCTGACATGGCTATGGTAAAGTGGAGTGACTTTGTTACCTGGATATCATTTGTACACACATGTCCCTGTGCAATTGGACCATTTCAGACTGGCAGCTCCAGGTGAAAAATCTGACCTGTTAGAATTAGAAAAGCAATTACATGCGGGAACTGGACTGAATGAATAGGTGCTGCCCTCCTCTCCATCTTCACTCAATAGCAATGGTACATGCCATCTGTGTGATGGCATGTGTGTTTCACCTGGCAATCACAGGCCAATGTGTGATGCCACTGCCAGGCAGCATGCAGAAAATGTGTTCATCTTCCATCTTGGTGTCATCAGTGTGTTGCATTTGCCTGCACTTCATACGCAGTGAGGGTGCATGCATGGGAGGGTTTTAGTCATGTGGGACATGTGTCAATCAAGTACTGGTTCTCTTGCTTCTCAGCCCTCATTGTGTGCCATGGTGCTAATGCCTGTTTCCATTTCTTTGTTTTCATGTCTTTGCAGGGGAAGACGCACCTGATACTGCTGGGGTTGTGGAGATGGTGCAGACCCAGGAGGGGTCCGAGGGCCGACCAACCACCAGTGAGGGACGTGGTGTGGTGGTGGGGGAGAACCCACAAGTGCTGCAGGTCGTGCTCTCAAGGGGTGTCTCTGGCTGCACCTCCCCCGAGCTGTACTCAGGTGTTGATTCGGATGAGACCTACGTGCCGTCGCAGGTGAGTGTTCCAGGGAGGGATTCTGTTCTGTCTCACCCACCTGCACCAGGATCAGAACCCTCCATGGGGATGTCAGTGTTGGCAGCTACGCCTTTGGTTGTTACGGATGCAGGGTCACACTCCGCGACATCTGATCCTGTTCCTGGGCCAGCAGATCAGAGGGGGAATGCAGTCCTGCAGCCTCAGGCAGTGCCGGCACAGCAAGGCGCAGTTCGCCTTGCCCCAGACAGGTGTGGTGCCCGCCGACGTGGTGGCCGTACGCCACCTGGCAATACCGCATGGGAGCAATCCATTTACGGTATGGCAACCCAACAGGCTGCATCATCCGAGATGATGGCTCAGGCCATGGATAGGGTGGCCACTTCCATTGTCCCCCCAGAAAGGCTGATGGAGCGACTAGAGCAGGCAACCGACTCCATCTGCCAGTCACACAGGGAGGACATGTTGGGGTCCAACAGGGACAGGCGGGCGGCACTGGCGACTCTGCAGGAGGCCATCTCCATTGAGTCCCAGGGCCACAGGGAAGCCCTGAGGCAGGAGCTCCTTCACCTCAGGACGACTCTTGTTGAGCTTGAGGCTTCAACACACCAAAGAACAGAACAGCAGCTGGAGCGTCTCACCCGTACGCTCTCAGCTGAGATGCAGGCAACGAGGGCGGAGGTCCGGGCATCCCGTGAGTTGTTGCATGGGGACCTCCGCACACTCATCCTCCAGAACCAGACCTACCACACCCGCATGCTTGCAGCCATGGAGGAGCAGACTAGGGCCTTGCGTGGGCTGCCTCCCATAGTGCAACCACCTCCGGATGCAGCTGCACAGGGTGATAATAGCGACAGCAGTGATACTCCCACAATAGGGTAGCCGTGTGGGCCATGAGCCCATGGAGGTGTTTTATTTTCCCAGGATCCACGCAGGTGGGTTCTGGTGTGCATCCTGTCCTCGGACCTCCTGGGTGGCCTCCCCAACCCCCCCGGGCCCATCAATGGCCATTTTTGATTGTTTCTTATTTTTATTTTTATTTTTATTTATTTTATTCCCTATTTTTTTGGGACGATTTGTTGGCTTCCATGGTTCCTGTGGGCATACGCTGCATTGTGGCTGGGCACATGCAGGCTTGTAATGTATTTGGTTCAGATGCTTGGGTTTGAGTCACACACACCCCTCCTGCTTCCCGTTTCCATGGGCTTGCAAAGGGTCTGCCCAAGTGACAGTGAATTACACAGTGACGTTGGACTCCCATGAGCTGTGTGGGCAGTCTGTAGTCAATACTGTGTATACATTCCTAGTGCATATTGCTGTTGTGTTGTACACTGCATGTTGCATTGATGTGTAACTCATCTTCTGTGTCTACCTCCCAATTTGCAGGTCCCTTCCTCATGTCTACACAAGGACCTCTAGTCTGGAGATGGGGTCCATGTTGGCAGCAGTGCACCTACAACTCTACATGGCGCCAACACTGCACAGTTGGTAGTGGTGGGAGTGCAGGCATTTCCAGGTGGTGAGACTACTAATATGTAACATTTGTGATGTCATGTTAATGGTACTACGTGCTCAAGTATGTTGTTGGTCCGGCATTGCTGTGAGCATTTCAGGTTTTGCAGGTTTCTAATAGGGACACTGTACATAGTGACACTAGTGTCATGTTGTGGGGATTACTTTGTTTACCTGCAAATAGCATGACATGGCACGGTGTGTCGTGTGGCGGTGCTGGGGTTGGGTTGGCTGACATGGCACTGTCCTCTTGTTGCATTTTGCAAGTGGGTATTCTTTTTAGCTGCTTGAATGTGTAACTCCACAAAACTGCATTGGTGGTGTCTGTGTGGGTAGGGATGCACACATTGTGACACTTCCAGGTGAACAATCTCAGGCTGATATGGTATTCACGGTTCATTCTCCAGACATTCAGGATCAGTGTCAGGTTGAGTCATCATTGATTGTCAGATGGAATGTGCCAGGGCAGTGTGCACTCCACAGGGGTGTGATTTCTATGTGAAGTAATTAGCCACTAGCTGTGTACGGGCTGCCTCCCCCCGTGCCCTTTCCCCTCCCATGCGCAGCGGCTGTGCATGTGGTTGGGGATGTGGGGCCACCACCATGTCCACGGCCAGGCCCCGGCGTGTTGCAACGTTGTGCAGGACACATGCTGCCACTATGATCCTGCACACTACTGGGTGAGCGTATAACAGCTGGCCGCCAGAACGGTCAAGGGAGCGAAAGCGTGACTTTAGCACTCCGAATGTGCGCTCCACTATGCCCCGGGTCGTAATGTGGGCTGTGTTATATCTTACCTCGGGTGGCGTGGTGGGGTTCCGAATTGGCGTCATCATGTGGGGGCTGAGAGGGTAGGCACTGTCCCCTGTGGAGGTGGTGATTGGTATCATTGGTGGGGTTGTGACCTTGCTCAGTATCCAACATGCATGCATGTGCAGTGGCATACATACTCACCAAGCAGCCATGTATCGCCATGCCGCCCAGCTTCTAGGTCCCGGCTTAGGGTGGACATTCGGTAAATGAAGCTGTCGTGGGTGGACCCGGGATAGTTGGCATATACTGAGGTGATGATTCCCTTGGCATTACATGCTACCTGCACGTTGATGGAATGCCAGTGCTTGCGGTTCCTATAGATGTGCTCAGATGCCCTGGGGGGACGTAGAGCCACATGGGTGCAGTCGATGGCACCTAGCACTTTGGGGAATCGTGCCACACCGTAAAAATCCAGGGCGGCAGCATGCCTTTCTGCAGGTGTTCTGGGCAGGTATATGTGCCTGGGGACTGATGGGCGTGCAGTGATGATGTTCAAGACCTGGTGTAGGCAGTGTGACTGGGTGGCCTGTGACACCCCACCCACTATGGCACTTGTCCGCTGAAATGATCCAGTGGCTAAGAAGTGCAGTACATTGAGGACCTTCTCCAGGGGGCTGAGTGCTTGGGAGCACAGGGTGGGTGATGTGAGGTCATCCTCCCACTCACTCACCAGGTCCAGTATTATGTGTGGTGGAAACCTGTACCTCCCATACACCTGGTCATCAGGCATCCCGAAAAGGCTGGTTCTGGGTGTGAATATTCTGGCCCTGACTATCCTCCTCCTCCTCCTTTGGTAGCCCACTGCCACTGCTGCTAGGAACGGTATGTTCATCCTGGCGTCTGAGCTTGTTATTGTTAAAGTGCGCAAATTTATGCTTTGCGCGTGTTCTAGGCGAGCGTGTGACCCGCGCACCCCTGGAATCCAGTTCCCAGTCCAATAGCGTGTGGAAATTCCCACGCACCACGGGATACAGGTGCGCTGACGTACTTGCGTGTGTAAGTGCCCGCGCACCCATGAAATACACGTACATAGGCCAA